>NC_089980.1:33732687-34430622 GCF_036417845.1 Apteryx mantelli
CACTTTGAAGCATTTAGGGGTATGGAAAACCCCAAGAAAAGATGAACATATCTAATATTTACACCCCTGGTTCTGTGATGTTGCTGGCCCTGAGCAGCATTTGCGTGGGAGGTGGCTGCATTGCATTGCATTTTGGGTGAATGACCCCTGCCTACATAGGGAGTTTGTAAAGTACTTTGGGGCCTCTTCCGGTGCTATATAAATATAAGGTGGCACAAAAACAAAATACTACATATTACTGTAACTCTGTCAGAGGACAATGTCACCGCGTGCAAACACAAGCACGTATTTTCTTTAAAAGAGAAAAAGAGAAGCAATAACAGGAAAAAAACACCCATCTCTGTATAACTGCCTATGTTAACATTTACTGGAGAGGACACATGATAGCACCACTACAGGACCCTCCCGAGCAGCACGCTGCCAACGCTACATCTGGCTCCAGCGGCTTATCGGTGCAGCGTTGCTTGAAACGTTCCCTCCAATTTTTCCATTCCAGGTGGAACCACTCTGAGAGCAAACCCTTCACTTGGCCCGCTGTGCGATTCACAGCTTTTTTTGTGCTTAATGATTCTTGACCGGCCATTTAGTCTAGGAAGTGCCTGTATTGCTTCCCCCCTCCTTTCTATAAATGCTGTCACCACCCGCTCAATGCATGGCATTGAATAAGAGGAACCTCCAAGGGCATGGCTGCCGAGGGCAGAAATGCACTCAGACATACATGTGCATGCAACACGGCATGAAAAATAACGGGAAAAACTGCCAACAATCTAAGCAAAGAGAACTGATCAACAAAATCTGGGCCAAGTTCACAAACCTGTGGGATTATCTTCCAACAAGACTGAAAAAAAACGTAACTTGAAAGTGATTAAAAGAAGGATTTGTGTAATTTGTTGAGGGGGGGAAAGTGTAACAAACTAATTTAAGCTAATGTAATGTTTATAAAGTTACTTAGATAATGACACCATGTACGCCATTATAATCATTAAAACCCAATCTATGTTTTTTTTTAAAAAAAAACTTAGATGATTAGCACAAAATCAAGTTGATGTGAAGGAACAATTACTTTTAGAAAAAAATCAGGAGGTCCTAATATTCTGTAGAATGAGGGAGGATGCAGCTGTATGTCGACAGCTTTCATATCCTCATTTGAATAATGTGGCCTGAATCTGTCACTTTATTCATCCTCCTTATGCTCAGTGTACTCTGCATCAACAACAAATTAAGTTGTAAATAAGAGACAATCATCACTTTTGTTTTTAAGCAGCTTCTGCATGGAGAATTTCAATGTACTGTTTCTTTTTGACAGAAAGAAAGGGATTCTACACTGTGCTTATGTAAGCACAAATATGAGGAAACCAACCGAAATGAAACAATAAGGGAGCACTTGAGAGCTGCTCCAAAATGTTCTTGGAAGTACATTTCTACCACCACAGAAATCTATTTTTTAGTAGGATATGTAAAATGAAAACTGTTTTATTTACTGTAATAATTATTCTTATTTTGCTCTGAAACTTGAAAGATTTTTTGTTTTTAAATTAAAATCCTCCATCCTCCCCTTTCCTCAGCTAGGCAAAGCAGGGTACATTTCAACAGGAAGAACAAATGAATAAAGTTAGCAGGAACCTTTGTGTACCCAGAAATAATTGTTATTAATCCCTAATACGATAACACGATACTTTCTCATGCTCAAATATAGCACATAGAAGGAAAAAAAAAAAAGAGAGAGAGATTTTCTTACCTTTACGTCTGAGAAGTAGGTTTTCAGCATATTGGAACTTGGGTACCGGGTGTAAAAGAACATGAGCTTGGCCTTTTTCAAGTGATTCGGTGACAAGCCTTCCTGCATGTAGGATTGAATTAGTGAAGGAAAATGCTTTTCTTGAAAAAGCTAGCGGTTTCCGAACATACAGAGCTGGAAAAGTGCCCCCTTAAATATTCTGCAGACTCTGAGATTACATGAGAATTATTAACATTTAAACTGCTGCACTGCTATTTTCTGTAAAATAGCTTAGTGAGGTATGTGAGGAAAGGTAACTTGAACACTGTATTTTGCAGTGTTCAAGTTCTGGTGCTGGGTCTCAGGAATTTTGCAAGTTTAGGGCTTGTGTACCATATGTACGTGCACTTGTTGCTACAGAAACAAATGCACGAAGCATGTGCTGCAGAAAACTTATCACAAGCTTTTTCTCCCTCTCCTTTGCAATTACAGCTAAAGTTTATTTTCTCCCAGTGTTGTGCAGCTTATACTAAATAAAGCTAATGCACACGAAACAATCGGAGGTGCTTTATCATTTTGAACAGTGCTTCACACTGGCAGTACATTTTACCTGCTTCATTAGCATCAATAAATTTTAACATCTTGAGTTAGTCCCTAATCCCGTTATTGCTTTGCTTCAATTGCCGCCCTCCAAATGAAAGCAAAATTTCTAAAAGGCAGAGCCCCCTCTGCCCTTCAATCCCCCCACAACAAACTCGTCTTGTTCTGATTTACACAGCTAACTCCTCGGAGAACGAGGCTGTATTTGGGGCTAACCAATCAATAAATGTGGGCTAGCGGATCAATAAATGGCCACTTACCCTGTAAGGCAGCCTATTTATCCTGGAAACATCATTACCTTTTAGATCTGTAAACAGAAGCAACTAAAACAGTTCCCAAGGGAATGTGAAGCTAACCATAACAATCTAGGCTTTCTGATTTTCTCCCAGCTTCTTGGCTCTCTTTTGTGTACTGTGTGCTAGGACAGCTCTGGTCACATCTGTGCCGCAGGCTGGCCCTGCCATTTCCTCAGCAAATTAATGGCTTTATAATTTATCAGAAATGAAGATGCACGTGGAGAAAATCAACGTGCCCCCCCCCCCCCCAAGGTCAATTAAGGGTTCTTCCCAGAAGCTTCTCTAAGGACTGTTTCTCCTAAACACAATTGTTGAAAAATTCACCCATTTCACACCTTATGGCGGGGGGAAGGTCAAACAAGTTCACAGATACACTGCAGCCAAGGTGCCTCCACCTTACGGCCGGGAACACATCAGCACAGAACATCCCATTCTGGGTCTCGATATGGGAAATTCAGACAAATTTATACCAGCGGGCTACTGATTATTAGCTAGCTCTTTCAAGAGAATACCCTTTGCTCTAATTAGTGAAAGCTACTGAAACCTCCTCATTTATTCAGTTGCAAAATAAGAAGATTCATTTTTAAATTGAAAAATGTGGCATTTAAAAAAAGCCATTGATAATATTAGCTGAAAAACCTCTTATTTTCTGGAAGTACATGGAAAACGGCTCAGCTGAACTTGCATTTTGTTTTAGATGCTTAATGATTACAAAGAAGATAATTTATGACTGACATACTTCTTGTGCCAAGAGAAGAGTTGAAAGAACCTCCAGTTACCTCCATTAGACTGATAGAGAAGTCTAAAAGAGCATTACACTCTGCAGTGCCATCTGTCAAAATACGTAAGTGAAATAATAGTAGCAAGCTGTCACCTATTGCTTAGTGATAAGAGTTTTAGACAAACCAAAAGTTCTACACCAGAAATCCTTTTTGCTATGAGATTGTTGAAGGGAAGTGGGCGGTTGGAGGTGAACTTCAATAAGTAAAAGTAAAAAAACCAAAAAAACCTAAGTCTCCTTAATTTGCAATTCCTCTGATGCTGACAACACGTTAATATCATGTTTAGCATATAGCATCTTTCAATGGAAGCTAAAAGATGTACTTAAACTTTCCAAAAAAGTGCTCATATTTGTTGGATTTAAGCATATTAGACAATTGTCTAAGTATTTTGATTCCTTTTTCCTGATTTAATTTGCATTTAGGATTTTTAAATATTTTCTGCCATAATGCCAGAGGATATTGATATTGAATGAAATATGTATTAAAAGATGTTCTAAGACTCAAATTCCAAGAAATCCATTTTTTATTAAAATTATACTTGTTCTTAAGCAGTTGGTAGTCTTAAAGCAATATCAATAATGCAACAAATCTTTGTATCTTGATCCTAAGGTTAACGCTTTACTGTGATAAAAGATATGATCTGTAATAAACTATCAAAAAATAGTTAATGATAGACCTAAGAGCTAAGAATTAGCTAACCCATTGCTATTTCAGAAAAAAACTGAACTGACCAATTGCTTAATTTCCTTTTTAAGTGCTTGGGCTGAAAAGCAACTGTTCTTCCAAGAAAGCACTAGCTGTTTCCAGGATACTTACACACGCACAATGACTCATGATGAAATAGATTCAGTAAACATACAGCTGTACTGAACACGAGCTAAGCCCCATTCAAGGCCAGGAAAGAAAACGAGCACAAATAAATATTAAGGAGGTAAAGGGAGGAGGGGTGCCGAATGGAACGCAAACAAGCTCTGTCCCAGCAGCTCATGTGGCTTGCCTCAATTCTCTTAGCTATAGCTTTGTGAAGACAGATGACATTCAATTCTATGGGTAATGCAAAATAGACAATAACTGCTGAAACTTGAGCCAGCTGCCAGGTGTAAAAAAAAAAAAAAAAAGGAAAGGAAAGGAAAGGGGGAAAAAAAAGGAGAGAAAGAAAAGATGATAAATCCATAAATTAATGAAAGACATCTGCTCAGAACATAAAAGATCAGAGAAACAGTGTACAGCAGCTGAACCTAACGCAGTGTTCAAACAGTCTGAGCGTCTCCGTGTTGTGCGTTTACAAAGTACAACGTAGCCTCACCTAAGACAGCAGCAGCAAAAAGGCAAAATGTAAGAAATGGGAAGTGAAAGACTGGGAATGAAACCTATGTTCACTCTCGTGTGGTTTAACTGGAGAGCTACAGAGGTACCATTGCACATGATTTGACTCACTTGCACTTTAATCCTACCAGGTAACTCTCCTCTTTTCCAAAAATATTTTTCAGTGGAGATGATCTTTCACTTCTGTTACTCTCATCCCGAGCTTCCACAAATACCCTAATAGGCTTTTCTAGCCTATATGTGCATCAAGCAGAAGAAAAAGACCTAAGAGAAGGCTATATCAGGCAAAAAATCAGCACTTGCGAAGCCAAGCTTCTCCTGAAGTTACACACTAGGTGCTTTTAATCGGCAAAGCTCCAAACTGCCATATTTCAGAGCATCTTCAAAAGCCTACAAAGAATGGGCTGGCTGGAAAGTATTCGTGCATCCCACAGGTTTTATCAACAGCACAGAGTTATCCAGCTTGCTGTACAATTGCTTTCCTTTTTTTTTTTTTTTTAACTTTAATTAGTTTAATTCTAGTCAGATGTAATAACTCCTCATTTCAAAATGTTGTAATTCACTAATTATAGCTTTCACATATTGGGAGTATGAAACTCATTCCAGTTGGATTGAAACTCCGCTTAAAAATAAATAAATTGTAGAAAGTTTCACTAATGTTCTAAAGCCCTCCTGCCATGGAGAAAACACTAAACTTCTTCACCTTTACAGATGTCTTACCAGCACACAAACTACTGTTGTGCTTCAATTTTGATCTATGCAAATGTTTTGGGGCTGAACAAGGCTATTTTTCTTGAGATGCAAAGAGGAGGCATGACAAAGGAAGACCATGCAGAAAAACAATTGGCTGTCTGTTTCTTTTGGAATTTGAATAAAACTTATAATTTGATTAAACAGATTAGTTTGCAAAGATATAGACTGCATTCACGACCAAGACGCGAACTCATGCTGCAGGTGCCTCTTATCTTGTTTAGAAGCATACGCAAACATTAACCATTTCCTTCTGCAACTCAGCGAATACGAGAATGATCAGATGCATTTTACATGTGTTGGTTTAAAAAAAAGAAAAAGAAAAAGAAAAGAAGACAAGCTGGTTCGGTATTTTAGCCTACTACTAAAACCTGAACTTGGCTGTATCTGCTAGTCTTATGCTCTCATCCCGGCTGTATTGTCCAGGAAAACAGATGTTGCTTTCTGCAGTGAAGAAAAAGCTGCCTCTCAAGAAATATATTTCTTATATATGCACATTCAACCACATAACATAAAAGGGCTGCAACAGACTCTACCACAAACAAACCAGCCTCCGTGCTGCACCTCTCCCTGGAAACTGCAGCTACCTGGGCAAATGAGCAGCTACCAGGAAAAGCCGTCCCCACAGCTGCACTGTATACCAGGGCACACGCCGTGTACGGATGCTATTTAAGAAATCTGTTCTCCCTAGCAGCTTCGTATCTAAAACCAGACCCAACTGCAGCCTGCAATTACTAGTGTCCAAGTGGGAAAGTCGGTGTGCTTTCACAACCGCAGGGGAAGAAGTGTTGCGTAGGGAAGGAGGAAAATGGACAGTACATATCACACTAACGCTCTGTTTTCCCCCCCGGCTACACTTGGAGCGGCCCCGGCTGCAGGGACACTCGCACCCCTGTGTCAGCAGCCCCAACAAGCTCCCTCGATGACCACGGTGAGGCAGAGCAATGGAGAGGGGGAGAAGAAGAGACCTTTGAAGGATGGAGAGGATCAGCTGCCGTTACAGAAATACTCCTAGTTTGTACACTTGTAATTTTTCAGCTCTTATCACTCCTCTCCCAGGAAGGGGAAATTACTTTTATACCAAAACAATTAATATACCACCGTACTGTTTGTTAGAAATGACATAATTACTCTGGCCTGAGTCTTGCCCTCAGCTGTCCCTCCTGCTGACCTCAAGACTGCTTCGGGAGCATCACCGTTTGCATTTCGATACGCAAGGAAGACCTTTGTTTCCAACCTCCAGAAGCAGCCACCAACAGCAGCGAACGACACTGGCTTTGGACTGCCGCCCCTTTTTTGCCATAGGGCACAGCCTGCAAGGCTATGGCAAGCCAAGATTTCCCTCCCCCTGTCGGGGCCACGTCTGAGCTCTGCTGGGAAAGAGGTCCTTCAAACGCCACCTCCCCTACTCCTCGGCTCTCGAGGAGGCGAGCAACTGCGGAAGCAGCTTCCAAACGGGAACCCTTCCCTCTACACAAACCAGGCTGCAACACAGCAACATCCACATGGGCCTGCCCAAAACCGTGGCACCGCAGTTGTTTCTGGTTCAAAAGGTGACCACGGCTGTATCAACGACGCCCAGTGCCCACGTCCGCTCCAGCTGTCCCCGGGGGGCACGTCCCCCCCGACGGGGGGCTCCCGGGAGCGTGCGCCTGCCATGCCGGGCCTGGAGCCCTGCCATCCCTCTGCTGCGGCGCCTGACCCACTCAGCGCTGCTATATAAAACCTGCTTTAATTAATCTAAAACAACCAAAGTTATTAATTGCCAAGGAGATACCCAGCAATGGGGCACAGCCTTGTGCATCTGCCTCCAAGCGATACCCCTGGAAAGGGGACAATTTCCTCATTACTACTCAGGGAGAGGTACAGTTATTCAGTTAAATTACTTTCATCAACTTGGAAATGAAATTAGCTACATCTAAAACGCTATGCTTCTGCTGTTGCTTTATGGAGGGGTCTTAGAGGAGGCATAAGATGTCAACCTACCCTTCGTTCAGAATCCTCAATTTTAGCATTGGGTATTTTGTTCACATTTAATACAACTGCACTTGGAAGAAAAATCTTTTGACCAAAAAAACACATTAGGGGAGAAGATGCAAGGAGTGGGAGGTGTTACTGCTAAAAACGAAAAAAAAAAATTAGTACTAGTTTCCAGGAAAAAAAAATACTGAATATATCTAGATATGCCTAAATAAAAGCAGAGATGTATTTTTTCCCCTAACAAAAGCCTGATATTGAGCTAAAAAGAGGGATTTTGTTATATATATATATTTTTTATAGAGGGGGAAGCATTCTGTAAATTTAATACAGCTGAACTTTTATATTTAATTGTTCTCTCTAGCTTTCCAAAATAATTTGCTTTGTGTATGTTAGGACAAAAGATTTCTGTGTATGGCTGAACAGAGGTTAATCATGCATAGCAGGCAGCTGCACAAGGGCTGAGGAACAGACCTCTGGGTGGGGGGAAAGAACTTGATGCAGCTTGAATATATCAGTACCTGTATCTTTTGTGCTTTATTTTGTTTACTCACTCAAGGACTGAAGGCTTCCAAACAACCAAACATTTGTTCTGCGCGAGCTGCGGCGGCGGCGACGGGCTGCAAAGCGGGTCGCGCCCCGGTGGGGCTCGGCGGGGAGGGGGCGGCGAGGGAGAGGCTCCCGTGGCGGCAGAGCGCGGCCGGCGGTGGGGCACCCCGGGCCGGCGGGACCAGGAAACGGTGCCACACCTGGGCCCCGGGCCGGGCTCCTTCTCCCACCCGATGGTCTAAAAGGTTGGGGGGGGGGGTCTTTTTTATTTGATTGGGGTTTTATTTGTCTGGGCGGGAGGGAGGGCGATCACCTTAAAAACTCTCTTTGCAAAGAGGTCAAGCAGGTGAAATGGGGCACGCAGCAGAATACTGTAGCTGAAGCAGCACTGCTAATTAATACCCGATATTTGATGTAGCCACTAGCCTTGCAGAGCTCCCTGCCTACTCCCGCTCCGAATGCTGTGCTAGCACCGCGCGCTTGGGCAAGCACCAGCACGTGGGGACGGCATGAAGTCCTCTCTTCCCGGCCACTACGCGCACCGCTAAGAGAAAGTGGAACGCGAGCCCCCACGATTTGGCCCCAGCACTGCAGCCAATTATCGTTTTTCTTTAGAAAAGGATATTGCACTTCCCGAGTAAGGTGAGATTTCAGACATGTCTTGAAGGTCGCCGCACTCGGACTTTATGAGCGACAAAGAGAGCCCTTCGGCGGCACTGGGCGGGTGTGCTGGTGAGCAAGGGTGGTGATTCATGTGGTGCGACGACATCTTGGTCCTCAGACTCGTGGTCTCCCGAGTCAAGTCTAGGGATTCGGGGGAGGCGCGCTCTTTGCCTGGGAAGGAGGCCGATGGGGCACCCAGCGGGCTCTGGAAGGGGTACGCCATGAGGGGGAGCGGGAAGGGGTGGCGGAAGGAGGAGGTGGAGAAGCCCGCCGTGGCCGACAGCGGGGACTGGTGGAGGGAGGCGTGGTGGCCCCCAGGCGGCGGGGCAGAGGCAGATTGGTCGGACGAGTTTTTGCGGACAACGAGGGGCAGCGCCTCGGTTTGGTCGGTGGCGCCGGGCATCTGCACGCTGCCGAAGGTGTCGAGGGGGTTGGGGATGATGACGTCCCCGAAGCACTGCAGGCGCTGGTTGGCTGTGTGGAAGTTGTGGTTCTCCCCGTTCACTGCGAATCTGGCTTGCGGGATCTGGAGAGGTGGGAAGACCTGAGGAAGTTGGCGGGAGGGCTTAGATGAGAAAACTTTAACCACTGTGTCCACAACCTGTGACATGGCCGTATTCAGTTCCTGTTTCAGCGTCTCAGCCAAATGTTTGCCTTCGGGATGGAAAGAATTTGGCCCTTGCTCCTTTTCCTTGGGACCTTCTCTTTTAGGCTTATTCTCTGCGACTTCTTGCTCCCTGATGAGGGCACGGGCACGATCGATGAATTGCCCTGGGTCCAGCTCGCACATCTCGTTGTCTGACCGGCCAACGGAGTCGCCTGCCCTCACATCCATGGTTTCGGAGCGCATGCTGTCTTCAGACAGGTTACCATCTTCATCATTTTCAGAGTCAGTGCTGTCATAGATTTGGTAGAACTTCTCCTGCAGCTGGCGCAGCTGTTTCTGCATGTCTTCCAGCTGCTGCTTCAGCTGTCTGCGCTCCTCGCGCTTCTGTTCTTTCCTCGCCGAAACCAGCTGCTGGAAACTCTGCTGCTGCTGCTGTGGCAGCTTTTGCTTGCGTTTGTTTTCTCTGTAACTTTCTCGGGGACTCACAGACTGCGGAGCTATTTCTCTTTCATTTTCATTGCCCCTTAACGCCACGCTTGGGGAATGGCTCATACCCCGAATTATATTCTCAACCCGGGCGCGTTTAGCTCTCAGGTGCTCGTCACATAACCGATCCACATCAAACTGGCTCATAGTAGGCCTGCCAAAAGGGGAAAGACACTCTTGGGGGCTGTCTCTTGAAGAGTTGCTGCATACATCCTCCTGATGTACTTCTGAGCCTGTACTAGAGAGACCGCTGGCTTGGAAACTGGGCTCTGTGCCACCATTTTTGTTCATGTTATTTTTCAACAGCTGGGAAATTATGGTTGCTCCTGGAAAAGGCATCATGGCATCTTCATACGAGTTCGCCCTCTTCAGCAGCTTGCGGAGTACATTTGACTTTTCTCCATCTGCATGCTGCACCACTGAATACTCGACATCCTGCTCTGAACCTTGGGGATTCATGGCACTAAAAAACGTTGCTCTTGCCTTTGCAAAAAATGCAGATGCTGTCCCTACCGTCCTTTTCACTCCAATGTCAACTCTTCTTCTCTTGGTTTGCCTGCTTAAGAGGGCTGTGCTGTCATGGTCAGGCATCACTGGACTGTTATTGTGCCATCTTCAAAAGCTTGTCAGCTGGGCTCAGCTCAAGAATCCTGGGACCCTGGCCAACAGAACAAAAGGACTGATGAATCATTTTCTTTAAATTTCTCCAAATTTCCTGACCTCAATCCTGAATAAAATGCAAAATGCATAGGCTCTGGGATTTATGGCACATTACAATTATTGCAATTTATTATGCACTCTGCTTGAAATGAAACATTTTTAAATATTTCTGCTCCACTGGTTTAAGATGGATTAAGATTTAAAAAAGCAAAAACTGCTTAAGCACCAGTAATATGATTCTCTTGCACAAATGCCTAAAATGATACTGTTTATCTTCAGAAGAAAGAGTAGATTAGAAGAACACAGCCTCTGACAACCAATTGATTAAATTTAGGGCATTGAGATACATGTTACAAAAGAAGATGAAAGTACTCCTTATTTAAGATTTATTGTTAAAACAAGAAACTGTATAAAATTTGGATTAAAAAAATTCAATTGCAATGTAAAAAACTGTAATTGTGGGTTTGTTTTTTAAAGAGAGATAAAAATGGTAAGTAATTATTCGAAGGTCAAAACAACAACTTTCACTTAATTTTAGGTAGGACAGGATACGTGAAAGGTGAAGAAAACATACGCGCATTTAGACTTAAATTGGGAAGAAAACCTCTCTTAAATCATTAGGAAAACATTTATTCAGTAAAGCAAAAATGCATTAAAATATTTTATGGTCAGGATTATAATATTTACATAGATGTGATCAAATAAAGGCCAAAACATAGCTAGTTAACGTAGCCTCGCACGTAGCAGTGACTAGCCACAACAGTGTTTTAAATTCCCCATGCATTCCTTCCCTTCTCTTAACTTATATCCTCTGAGTAAATCTCAGTGCTGAAGCAGGAAAATTTTGTATTTCATACACTAAAATATATGACATTAAATTTTTTGCATAGCAGAAACGAGGCATGTTCAGTGTCACATCTCTCTGTTTTAGAAAAATCTCCAAAAACAGTATCTCAAATGCCCAGTGAAGCCTTTCTTACATGTAATATTTTGAATACACAGTATCTTATTTCCTGTGACATGCAGAAAGACGAGAAAAAATATGGAAAGATGAAAGAAAGAACATCAATCAGCTGCGTGAGAAAGGAAGATACCTTCTCTTTATATGAACTCTCATTGTTTCCCAGGAACACAGCATAAAAAGATAACACACTTCCTTGCATTTTGTAAAAGGCTCTTGACATAATTTGTGACTTATTAACTAGTGATGCTAAACTCACATCGCACACAGAGCATTAGACATTCTTTCCTGTTTCTTAAAATTTAACACTGAGTAAAATTAAAACATTTTTCATGCGACGCTTATCTAATATTAAACTTTACATTTGCTTAGCAGAGCACAGTCTTCACAATAACAGGGTATATTGCCAAAGGCAGCATGCAGACTTTTTGGAATTGCTCCCATCTCTTTCGGTTCACCTGTAAAAACATCTACGTGCTCCCTAGGACTGCATCTGTGGCTAGTTTTAAAGAATGACTATCCATGCAAATAGGCATAATTTCAGCATGAAATAATCTGTAAAATCAAGACAGTAGTCAATGCTTAGTTTGCAACCAGGAGGGAAAAAAAAAAAAAAGCTTTTAATACTTAAAAACCTTATGTTTATTCTGCAGCCTTTGCCCACAGATCCTGGATGTACTAGAAGAATTTTCAGAGATTTGGTGTCAGAGACAGTTAGGCAAGGGACATGATGTTTGTTTACATTACTGGCTCCTTGCATACAGGAAAGCAAAGAATGATAAAAATAAAAAAAAGTCATGAATTCAGATGGGAAATCCAGAGCCTTACGTTGTTATCAGGACACTGCCTGCAGAAATCACTCCTTATCAAGAAGCACATTAAGCAAGTGAAGTTTGGAGACCTAATGCTAATAACAAAATAACAAGGAGTTACATTGCAGGGGCCCAATTCCATCACCTGCACACTAGGTAGCATCACCCTCTGCAAGCAATTCCCCTGGCATCCAGGGCACCGCTCAAACAGCAAAACCCTGCTAGGGACCAGCGGCAGAATCAGGCCCTGCTGCAAAGTACGTGGTGTAAAAGACGGTCTCCTACTTCGAGTTAATGCAAAAGGAGTTTCTGGGGGACCAGGAGCTGGCTCTAACAATTAGGACTTCTTTTAAAAAAAAAAAATCTGAAGAGTTGGATTTTCAGAAGGGGTCTTTCCATAAGTAAAAGGCCAAGTTCTTGGTGAGGGGGAAAGGGGCGACACACCGCCACAGTCACGGGAGGTTTTAAGCAGGCAATCTTGGCTCGGTGCAAACCAGGGTCAAGGTTGACCTTCCAGTCTAGTGGTGTTCATTTGAAAGCGATATAAACTAATTGCAAGATAATTGTAAGAGCTCTTGCTTACTGCATGTAAGATATTCTAAAGGCATTTTGCTTAAAGATAATAGTTGCCAATAGGAAAAAAAAAAAAAAAACTTCATGTTTTTCCTTCCTTTTCTGTAGTTAAACTACGCTTGATTAAGATCCAGCGGTACATGCCCAGACTCACACCAAAAACCTCACGTCAGGTTTCAAGTTTTGCACATTTCCCAGCAAATTTTAGGTGCCTGCACAGCGTTTCCGTCTCCCTGGCCCAAGGACATGCGCGGGGAGGGCTGGCCGTACCCTTGAGGCAGCAGCTCAGGAAACCGGCTGTCCTGTGCCGGGCTGGGAGGTCATTGCCACGCATCCTTCCTCCCGGCGCCCACTTCCCTCTCCCGTAACCCGCACCGACAGCTGCTCCCCAGCTCCTGCCACCGCCGAGGCCGGCGGCAGGAGGTGCTCCCGAGCGATGCCCTTCCCTCGCCCACGCTGAGCGCACCGCAGTTACCACAGCCCTAACCCGGGCGCTACGCAACATCTCCCACTGGCCCTGGCGCAATCCTGAGCTCGCGGGCTGCCCGCTTTAAGGCCACCGTTCGTTTCAGCTTAAATATGGGAAACAGTTCTACTTTAGTCCGACAAAGCAGAACGAGTATCGAGTGGCCAGGTAACATTTTGCTTTAGGAGAGACCAAAACCAACTCGTATCTCAAGGAAAGGAGAATGCCACGTACAGCAGCATGCAAAATCCCAGACGTGACAGGCAGACCTTGATACTGATTAAACTGGAAGTGGATAAATAGGGAACTCTTGGAAAAAATTAGGAAGTTCATGTCCTTTACATAATACCAGTACTTTGGCTGCATATTGTCTCAAAACTACATTTCACACATCTTGTTTCTGTACACCCATCCAGAAATACATATTTAGAAGGGTAGATTAGATTGTTAATATCTACGTAGAAATCTTTAAGAGTGGCATTTCTGAGTTACAGAGCTTTAAATTTGTGAAGGTTAGATTTGCTTTACATGTCACTTCTGATACTCCTTACCTGCCAAGCATAGTTTATGTTAAATTTACCCTCTACATTTAGGGCCTCAGTTTGCAAGATGTGGCTTTCTCTTAAAAGAAACTGAACATTTTCCATTCCTGTGTACTTCAAAAACACAGTGAGGGCCTCAGTACTTTCTAAGTCCACCCAAAAACACAGTTTGCAGAATTTCATTTACAAATTTACTTTCAAAACTTTTGTTTAAGGAGATTTGATTAAATGTAACTGTGAATAACTTCTTACTTCCAAAACTTTTAAGGCAATTTGATTAAATGTAACTATGAGTAACTTCTAAATAGTGCAGCATCTACACACATGGGTTTATTTTCTATGCATTAGATATACATCAATATATTAGCTGGAAACAGTTGAATTTCTAGGTATCTAAGAGTTCCTGTTCCCAAACCTTCAGCTAGAATGGCATACGGTGTCAGGCATTTAACTGCGCTCATTACAAAGCAATCAGTTTCTGTAACCAATTTTGTAAACTCATCCTGATCTACATAGATCCTGACCGTTTTCTCTTAGATTAATTCATACATCTATGAGACAGAAAGGAGCTTTAAATTTAAACTCATCCTGCTTAGCAAGTCTGGAAGAACATAGACTAACCTAAAGCCCTTGGTGCCCAACTGATAGGAAAAACCATTGAATACATAGTAGCAAAGTGCTAAACTTGAAGCATATCCATTGATGAACTCGAGGAGATACTGGTTTATAGAGCTGAAATTGTTCCTGTCTTTTCATGAGCCAACTACTTTCTTTGGTCAAGCGTCTGACTGCTTGTTCTCAGCCCCCCATGCCAATACTACACAAGAAATTTAACACGGTTCTGCTAATAGAAATATTTAGATCTTTCATTCTAAAGCGCTACGCTGGGCATGGCTTTGCCAGCATCAGCCAGCGAGCACAAGACGAAAATTATTTCGGTCAACAGCATTGCACACACAAAACCAGAGTTAAAATCTGAAGAACAGATGACACATATACCATAGAGCTGTTCAGTGCTAAAATCACTTCATCAGACTAATGAAAAACTACTACCTTTTTGGATGGTTTTGACACAAGTTTTCTTGGGAGAAAGAGTTATCTAATTCCTTTAGCTGAGGCATGCAATAAAAGAATTTGAAACAAGGCAGAAATAATAAGCAACTATTTATGCATTAACAGCTACTTTATTAGTATTGCTCCACAAGAAGAAGCAAGCATTATAACCTAATTTAGCTCAAAATTACATTACCTGGTCTTTAGTCTAAAACAGAAAAGCCACTTACTTTTTTTTTTTTTTTTTAAATACCTGATGATATAGGGCCCAATCCAACAAGGTATTCAGCAAAGCCTGTGAACGCCAAACATCCTCAATTCCCATCGACTTCAGGGAGAATTGACAGAGCTCACTAACAAGAGTTGCTCAGCATCTCATTAGTACAGGCCTTTATTTTGGGGAGATGCACAACCCCTCATCGTGTATCTGTGGGCTGTACCATTTGAGGAAACAGCTTCTCCGAATGAAAAAAAGAAGTCAAGCTATGCTAAGTATAAAATTCACATTTTTCCTCCTTACAAGCCAGTTTGGTTCTTGTTATTTCATTGACCAGGAAGAAAATAAGAACTCACATGGACTCTGTGCAGAGACAATACTGAAACACTAACAAGATTCCTACTACGAACTCAGCCCAAGTTTTCCAAGATATTTTTTCCATACTACACAACACAGTTAAATTAGAATTCTTGAATTGGTTAAGTGCAGTTAGCCAGCACTTTGAGACAGAATAAATCATTATTTAAAGACCATAAATTGTAGCATTTTCAATTCTGCCCTGTACACAAATTAAATTCCAATTTCAAAATGTGTCCATTCCTATGACTATCTAAATTTATCAACTGAACATAAAAAAAGATAAGTCATATACAGTGAGAGGCCTCAGATTTTCACTGGTAGAGAAGTTAGCTATATATACAGACAGTAACATTCAGTGAATGTTAGATAGTTTACAGAACAATTTAATATGGAGCCGTTAGCAAAAAGTATATACACTGTACTTTTTATCACAGTTCAGCCCATGAAATGTTGGTCCTCTATCTACGTTTGAGTATTAATAAACATTTCACAGTATGCGATATAGCTGTTAAAGGTAAGCTTCGGACAAAAAGCAGATAAAATACAAGCAAAATGGGCTGCGGTGGCCGTAAACTTTACATGATTGATGGCAACTTGCAGAAAAACTGCTAGAATAAGACATAAAGGCTATGTGCCACATGCAAATCTATGGGTAAGAAAACTGCCTCGGTATAACTCACTCTGCACACTGCCAAACCTCTACAGATGATGGAAGTGACAAATAATCTAAGCTTTTACACCTCGCAGTGACACGGCTGTGTTTCTGTAACCTGCACCAGACAACATCGGACCTTTCTGCCATTGAGTAATGCACATGTATACGTGGACGCACTTCCACGTGCCCCATGCCCACACTCCTGGATGCAGCCTGGATGTGGGTTTCGGGGTGACACTCACTGCACAGCCAGAAACGCCACAGTGTTTGCCGCAAGCACTTGGGATCTGTGGGAAACTAGAGGGTGTAAAAATCCTCGCTTGGTAACTTTTGCCCAGCATTCAAGGGCACCTCTAGTCCGCGGCCGTTTCCCCTGCCAGACATGATTGACATCCCCTACTTTGTCAAAGATATTAAGTTAATATCCTCCATATCTATTATTTCCGGGGATGGAGAGCGTGTACATGACATTCAGCCCTCAGAGAGCTCAACCCCATCTCAGCTGCGTCTTCCGCGCTTTTCGGGCGCAGGGACCGGCCAGAGCTGTTTATTGACTTACTTCTCTTTTTTAAGGCTAGCCCTGGCAGCCAGGGTCCCTCCGGCGACAGGACAAGTGTCGGCGCGGCCGGGGGACGCGGCGGCGGCGGGACTCGCCGCCAGCCCCGGGCGCGGGCGCGGCCGGGCCCTGCGCGCCCCCGGGGCGCCCCGGCGCGCACCTGCCCGCTCCGCGCGCACCTGCCGCCGCCCCGACGGCGCTGCCCCGCCAGCGACACCGGCAACTTTCCCCCGCCACCGCCGCCGCCGCCGCGCCGCGCCGGCGCCCCCGCTCCGCCCCCGCGGAGCGCCGGGCCCGCCGCGCTGGCCGTGCCCGCGGCCGGCCGCCCCCGCCCCGCGCGGGACCCCGCCGCAGCGCGCCCCAAACGCGCCCCCCTCCGCGCAGCACCCACCCCCCAGCACCATCCCTTCCTGCACTTTAACTCCCTTTAAACACACGGCAAAGTGCTGGGGGCCACGCAGCACATCAACGGAGGGGGCAAAAATAAACCCAAGAAAGATCTCCATCAAGGAGAGAGAGAAAAAAAAAGAAAGAAATTAAATCCCCCTTTAAGAAAAAACAAACAACAACCAAACAAAAAAAGTACCGATAATCCCCGACCAAGGCTCTTATCCCGCAACTTGCATTTGATCTCATGTGCTCGCTACCTACCGCTCCAATCCCATTTTCTATACATTTCCACAATTCGCAGCTCGTCCCACCCTTGGGAACGAAAAAGTAATCGGAACAATAAGAAGAATAAGAATTAAGAAAAAGTCCCTGCCCTTCCCTGTTTGGGTTAAAAAGGAGAAGTAGCGACATGCAAATGACAAGCAAATTGGAAGAGACAAAAAGAAAGGCAGCTATAATAAACAAGACAAAGAGGAGGCTCAGAGGACCAGATCAGGAGTTTAAAGCAGGGGACGGGGAACTTAAGGGAGAGGGGGGAAGGAGGAAGCTCGGAACAACAAAAAGAAGTAAAATACTCGGTGCCTTTTCCGTCCCCACAAAACTGCCCTCCAACCCACGGAATAAAATAAAGAGCAGGAGTCCACAAAAGGTGGCAGAGCGAGAGGAGAGGAGGGGGAGGAGGATCACCTAACAACGAGCAGGTCACTTACTCTTCAGCACCGGGCAGCCTAGGGTGAGGAGTCCATTCAGGCTTCGGGCTTACAAATCGGTACTGCTTTAGGTATTGGGGATTTAATACTACTCAGCTAATAAAGTCATTGCAATTTTGCCCCCTGGAAAAAGAAGCACAGATTTGATAACGGTGATCAGTATTTTGCTGGGGAATTAATATTTTTCCCCCTAGATTTTTTAAAACAGCCCAAGCAACTGCGAATTAATAAAGAAAAAAAATAAAAAGAAAGAAAGAAAGAGAAGGGAAGGAAAAAAAAAGGAGGAAGGAGGTGAGGAGAGGGAGAGAATACTTACTCCGTGCAAAGGCGATGAAACTGAGCCTCTTTTTTTTTTGCCGGTGGAAAGAGAGAAAGGGAAACACACGCACGCACATGCACACACACCACACGCGCACACACACACCACACCACACCACACCACACACCCGCGCGCGCGCGCGCACGCACGCAGCCCGCGAGCTCGGCGCTGATGAATATTATAATTGGGCAAAGGGAGGGCGAGCGCGGGTGAGAGCGAGCGAGCGAGCGAGCGGGCGGGCGAGCGAGCGGGCGGGCGGGCGAGCGAGCGAGCGCGCCGGGCAGCGCGGGAGCGGTATGTGCGTGCCGGCGCGGGAGCGGGCCGGGCGCGCAGCGGCGCGCGGGGCAGCGGCGCGGGGCAGCGGCGCGCGGAGCAGAGCGAGCGCTCCGCACCGCCACAAGATTTACTTTAAGACACAGCTGAAGGAAACAGGAAGACTACACGTCACAGTGAGCGTGACGTGGGCCCGGCCGAGCGCCCAATCGGGAGGCTCCTTGGGATGGAAGGGGCCGAGGGAGCGCAGAACTTGGCAGGGAGAGGGAAAAAAGAGCGAAGAGCGGGAGGGGGGCGGGTGCCTCCCCCCGCCCCCCCCGCGGGAAGGTGGCCTCGGCCGCGCACCTGGCCGGGCGCGGGGCCCCCCCACGCGCGCAGCGCAGCGCCCGCGCAGAGCGCGGGCGCGCGAAAGCCGTCCCGCCACCGGGAGCAACTTTTTTTTAGGAAAGCCGTCGGGCTTAAAGCGCGGCGCGGTTTTCCGCACAGTGTCTCCTGAGCCCCCCCCCCCCGCGGGGGCACCCCTTCCCCCCCTGCGCACCAGTGCGCGCCGCGGAGCCGTGCCCCAGCTGTGCGCGGCTTTCCCCCGTAATCATGAGAGAGGTGTCCCGCAGCCCCCGCTGCCCGGTCACAAACTTAAGAGAAATAGGTAAATTACGCTCGAACTGCTTGCAAGGCTTCCCGCGCCGACGCGCAAAACGGCTTCGCTAACTCAGTGCGCGGCTGCAACTCTGACTGGAAGCCTTGCAGCTCACTTTTCACGTGAGAGGCAAAAAATAAACACGAAAAAGAGCATCAGGTTGCAATGTGTCAAAACAAAAGGCTTTTAGGAAACCCGAGTGATTATTTATTATGGACGGCTGTGAACAGGGCATCACAGACAGCGCAGCTAAAGTTTAGGTCAACTTAAATCCATCCCGAGCTAATTACAGCCCGCTTCTGAGTGGACCTTGCTTTAAATCTTTAGGAGAAAATGAATTTCGAAATAAAGACAGGGTCTTCCCAATAGGTCTGCGCTGCAATCACACCAAAGACTGCCGGGCGCGTTTTACCCCGCCGTGACCGCGGATGTGCGAGGTGTGCGGGCCGGCCGCACACGGCACCCCTTTTCTCCCAGGACACGCATATTCGTATATGCGGGAGACTCGCCTGGCTGCTGGGAGCGCAGAGGCGAAAGTTTGCTTAGGAAAATGCATTCAGGCTCGTAGGCGGCAGGGGAGGAGAGGAGAGGCAATAACGTCCCGCGGCGGGCAGCGCAGCGCGGAGCGCCTCGGGGCGCCCGGCGGAGGTAAGGAGCAGGGCGCGGGCTCCGCGGCCCCGTCCGCGCCTCCTCGGCGCTGCCGTGCGGCGGGCGGCGCGGCCCCTCCGCGGCGCGCACCGCGGCGGCGCCCGCCCCGGCCAGCCCGGCCGGCGGGAGAGGCGGCCCGACCCGAGCGGGAGCCCCGACGGGGCGAGGGAACGGGACCGGCCGGGGGGGTGCGGCGGCGGCGGCGGCTGCTGCCCCCCGGCCCGGCCCCGGGGCCAGCGGCGAGGCGCCGGGCGGTGCTCGCCGCCTGCCCGCTCTGCTGCCGGCGGCGCGGGGAGCTGCTTTCCTTTGCCTTTTCTTTCTTCTTCTTTTTTTGGCCTCTCTTTTTCCATTTCAGGATCTGTCTCACTGGAGGCGGACGCGGCTCGCGGCCCCACGCGTGGGTTTCCGCCGCGACGCGCAGGGTGCGGGGCGGAGGCGCGGAAGCCCCTCGGGGGGCGGCGGGGGCACACTGCCCGGCACGGCCAAGCCTGGGGAGCCGGCCCCGGCCCCGGCCCCAAACCCGCTCCTCCCGGGGCCCGCCCGCCTCCGCCGGCCCTTTCCTGCTGGGGCGAAACGTGCAACTCCCCGAGGCGCCGCTTTTCGCCGCCGCCCGACGGCCGCAGCGCTCCCACGCGCGGCGGCGGGGAAACCCGGACCGCACCGGGTCACGAAGGAGTCACGCGGGACCCGTCGAAACGGCCCCTTCGCGCTGCCAGGGCTGCCGCTCGCAAGCGGTTAAACCACCCCCGAAACCTGCCGCCGCGGGGTCGGTGCAGCGGGCGAGGCCGTCGGGCGGCGGCGCACCTGGCGCTCCCGGCTCTCCCGGCGCTCCCACGCGTGTTTCCCTCCGCCCCGCAAGCCACGGAGGGGCTCCCGCCTGGGGCCGCACCGCGCCCGGGGAGCTGTCCCCTGTGCCGAGACGTGCCGAGCCGAGCTGCCCCGTCGCTGCCACCCCGCATCCAGCTGTGGCCACCCCTGCCTGGTGGTGACCGTGACACCACGATGCGCCCGAGCGCGACCCGCTCGGCCTCCGCAGCTGCTGCCCCCAACCCCAGTGCTGGATGGCGGCAGCCTCCCGGCCTCTGCCAGCACGGGAAAACGTTATTTTCCTGTCCCATCGCTAGCAGTAGGGGAGCTAGCCCCTGGAGCGACGGAGCAGGGTGGCCCCGCTGGCCCCTGCGGGCAGTGGGCCTCGGCGTGACTGCATGCCATAGGCACTGTGCAGAGGAGGGCTCGCTCCCTGTTTTTTCTTCAGCACGGGCTCAGTTTGCCTGGGTGACATGTTCAGCCTCCGCTTGTAGCTGTAAGTGCTGCAGGGGCTTTGGGACAAGGGTGCAGAAGTGTGTCTGGATGCACAGGGAGATAGGCTAAATTTGGCAGGTGAATGACTCTCTTGAATTCTTTCCTTTTTTTTTTTTTTCCTTTCTAAAGGACACAGGGATGTGTGTAGAGGTGAAGCCAAATGCTAATAAATAAATAGCTACCTCTGACACTGTGCTTGTCACCACTGCGTCTCAACTTAGCCTCGGCCACTGACGATTTACCCATTGTAGAGAAAGAGAAACTGAGTCACTGAAAGTGAAGCACCTTCCCCAAGGTCACTCAGCAGAGGAGTAGCCACAGGCCTGCCGGCTGCCAGCCTGGCCCCGGACTTTGGCACTGTGCGCATGCTCTTCCACCTAGCATCAGCCCCACTGCCTCATTTCTTTAGCTGGTTGCAGGTTACCTTCCTCCAGCACTGTGTCTTGCAACTTTCTCAAGTCTAAACAGCCATCCCTGAGACCTGGCGTACCAGTAAGCCCCACTGTAGTGAAACGCATGCTTTCCGCTCACTGGTCCTCTCAGGCACTGAATGCTCTTTTTTCCTTTTAATCTTAGCAGAAAATAGGCAACCTCCTAAGGAATGCAAGTTGATTCAACAAATCAAGGAGCAGCAAAAATACTCCTCCGCCCAGATGTTAGAGGTGGAGGAAAGGCTCTTCCTCCTCCAGACTTCAATTCCCCCAGAACCGGGGCTGGGGGATCCCTGTGCTGGGAGCTCCAGGGCCCACTGTCTCTGCTGTGGCTCCAGCAGTGGCTGGGCAGCCTCTTGCCACCATCAGTGGGTGCATTGCTGATTTCGTCCCTTGCCACCCTGCAGTTCCCCAAACAATTGCAAGTGTGATCCCTGCTAGCGTGTAAAGCAACAAACTTGCAGATTCCAGTCTGTCTTTGAACTCTTGTAGAAGTCCCATGTCCTTTTCTTGGTAATTAATAAATCATAAGGTAGTTGCACTGTTTATATTCTGCCTGATGGGCACGTTGGATCCGGAGAGAAAATAATTTATGTTGGCGAAGTTTGGATTCAGAGTTTGGGTGCGCTCAGATCTGTGGGCTCTCCTCTCCCTTCCCTCTGTCTTTGTCTAAGGCTTGGTACATGTCACACAGTTCAGCTCAAAATACTAGATTTCCTCCCGATACAGGGATTGTCAGGTCTATTGTCAGCTGCAAGGTTTGGCACATCAGGATTAAATCATCCTCCAAATTTTGGTGCTGCTGAGGAGAAAAGCTGACGGCTTTCTGTGTTTGCATTTCTTTCTTCAAGGGAAAAAACAGATGCAAGAAACTTAGGAAAACTTTTGAAATGTGTCCATGACCACGAGTGATTCCTCTGTCCCTTTGTGGCATGACAGCAAAATTGAAAGTGACGGGGGTATATTGTTAAAATTGCCTTTTCTTTGATCGTTTTCCTTGAAGCGTCTGTTCAGACTAAGTGAGGTAGCAGAGCTGCAAATACATAGCAGGGTTTATTTATTTATTTATTTATTTATTTTCTGAGGTGGGGAAGGTCCAAGTGCTTTCATACATAAAAACAAGAATGCCCTCAAACCACTAAGGCCTGATTCTGCTCTTACTTATGCTGATGTGAATTAAAAATAACTTTACTGAAATCAACAGAGCATGATCAGTGTGTGCGTGAGAAAGAGAAGAACGGGGTGCCTAATGTGTGTAATTGCTGAATTTAGAGCCTTTCCTTGTTTCCCCTTTGCCCCAGCTCTTCCTTTCAAAAAGGAAACCTTTGGAAGAGAATGTCTTTAACCTGGAGAGTGACTACAACTTTGGTGGTTCTGCAGGCTGCAATTTAATTCAAGAACCTGGTACTGATGGAAATAGAATTGTTAAAAAAAAAACTCCAGAGAAGAGAAAGTGAACTAAACTAATCCTATTAAACGTGGTAGCATGTTTCTGTGCAGCAGGCTGAGAGATTAAGCACAGGAAAAGGGATAAGTGCTGCTTCAGTTTCACTAAACTAATGTGACAACTTGTCATTGGAAATCTTTACAGCTTGTTAGCAGATGACTAGCTGATTCAGATATGTTTTCTACCATTTCCTTTGTGTCTGGGGATGATGTTTTTTTTCTTTCCTGTTCCTTTCTTATCCATACTGCTTTATTTTGCTTTTTAATCCTTCATGTCTCCTTCAAGTCAAAACATTTAACTTGCTTTAATCAATATTTTGTTTTGAAGATGTCCCTTGACCTTTTGTTTGTGCAAATTAACCTTCAAGGGCACCTCATTCATTCATTAACCTCAGTGGGATGCCACATCCCTTGTATATGGCATTTTAGGATGCATAAAACATTTATGAATGTTTAGAGATACTACAGTGAATGACTGTGATATTGCTGCTATTGCTACTACTGCTACTAATATGTTCATTCTTTTTTCTTTCTTTTCTTTTGTTTTTTTCTTTCTTTTTCTCTCTGTTTCTCTTTCTCTCTTCTCTCTCTCTTTCTTTCTCTCTCTGCTCTCTCTTTCTCTCTCTTTGCATGTTGCGTGTGTGCAAGAGGCAAGCAAAATTGCCCGGCTGGGAGAACTTTTAGCATTAGTGATTTCATTTCAAAAGCAGGTGTCCAGATTCTTTGGGAACATATGCTGGCTCTTTTCTCTTCTCTTCTCTTCTCTTCTCTTCTCTTCTCTTCTCTTCTCTTCTCTTCTCTTCCCTTCTCTTCTCTTCCCTTCCCTTCTCCTTCTCCTTCTCCTTCTCCTTCTCCTTCTCCTTCTCCTTCTCCTTCTCCTTCTCCTTCTTCATTTTTTCTCTTCCTTTTTTCCTCTTCCTTTCTTTTCTTTTCTTTTCTTTTCTTTTCTTTTCTTTTCTTTTCTCTTCTCTTCTCTTCTCTTCTCTTCTCTTCTCTTCTTTTCTCTTCTCTTCTCTTTTCTTCTCTTTTCTTCTCTTCCTTTCTTCTCCCGCCCCTCTCTCTTTCCCTTGGCCCTCCCCCACCAGCAAAGGCATGATTGTTGAGTAAATGGAAAAAAACATTTTACAACATTAAAGGAAGACTGTTTAGAAAAGGAAGGCCCTGCTGAGGTGTAGAGGAAGCCTGTTTATTAACACTGGACACCTCTTATCTCAGGCAGCTCCAGATGGATGTCCCCTTGGTAATTCCCACTCCGTGCCAAGTGGGGTTAAGCAGGGTAACCACCTTGACGTGGGTTGGTGATCACCAGGGGATCATCGGCTCCTTCAGAGAAAAATTTTAGCAGAAACTGGGGGTGGGGGAGGGAGAGTCATCCAGGCCTCAGAATAAAAAGCATGCACGTGGCTAGATTTACCTTTGTGGCAGTAAATTGCTTGCTGCCTGGGACAGAGCCAGATTTTGATTGAGAGATAAAGTAGCTCAAATCTGTCAATAATTAACTGTCACTCAGTTAAGGGTTCCTTAACAAATTAGCACTTGGTAGCACCTAAGGTGCAGGTTTTTCATGGGAAAAGACTTATTGAGTGACGTTGGACATTAAGTTTGTCTACCCAATAAATATCACCTAATGTACTGTTCAGTTTAAACGCCACTGTGTAAATTTGGTGAGTTGGTTCCCAAACCGTATTTTTGCCAGATTGCTTTTAAGATTAACCATTTGTGGTTAACCAAGCTAAACAACGTGGGTTGGAGTCTACTAAGTAAGAGAGCTACCCCTGAATGATCAAGGTTTCCCAGCTGTCAGGCTGCCTGAATGAGCGCCCTGACGTAAATTAGGGTATGACTTGGATTTATAGAAATTGGGTAGAGCCCCTCAAAAGATGGAGCACAGTTACATAGTCCACCTCCATTGTAACCTGCTGTGATGTGTTTCTGTCTGATGCAGGGCCTCAGTCTTCCCTAGCCTGCCCCTTCTATGGGGTTGATGGGAAGGTTAAAAGAGAAACCGCTTCCACCAGCCTTATCCCACGAAGAAGTCCTCAACCAAGCAGCTGCCACCAGAATCTGACCTCCCATCACTGATGACCTTTGGTGGCCTTGCTACCTGGCTTCAGCAGGACTCCTCAGGTCAAATGCATTTTTAGTCACGTTGCAAGGCTCTGTGTTTATGCCTCATTCCTAGACTCTTTGAAAAGTCGCTCCGTGGCGACAGAGGTAGCTTTGGTGTTTTGTTGGTAGCAGACATTTTGCCCCTTCCCTTTCATCCCTCTCAGATCTAGCAACATTATGGTTATGTCATCCCACTCTTCCTCTTAATTCTCCATCCAGAAATTGTAAGTGAATGTCGGATGTCAGCCAGATCCAGCAGAGCCATTCCAGTCTATATCAGCTGGCGATGTGGCCCAGAACTTGTGCAAGTTGCTGGATCGAGGCTCCAAGAGCAGGAATTCCCTCGGTACATTTATTTGCAGCAAACCGCAGACTCTGGGAGCCCCAGCCATCTGATCATTTGTCATATCAGCCCTGCTGAGGAGCAATCCATCTCTCACAAGTTAGGAAACCCTTTGCTCTCCAACTGAATTGAATTCTCGTGGTGTCACACACAGTTACACCTCCGGGAGGTGTAATCGCTGATTCTGTTTAGAAGTCAAATGCAAAACTCTGGCAAATGTAGGTTTTGGTTCACACCATATTACACAAAAGGCTGTGAGATGGAAGCTGATTTTGATTTCAGCTCTAATCCTTTTCCTCTAGTATGGCTTTATGCTCAGTATGGGTTTGGTTAAATCAGTCACTGCTTACCTCTCTGAATAGTTTTCTGTGTCTTTTAACCAAAGTATGTCTTACCTGTAGTGTGAGCCAAAGCGATGCTGGACAAGAGTTTAAAAAAAAATTAGGAAGCTATCCAGGTAGTTCTTATTGTATGAAGGCCTGAGGAATGGAAACTGTTGTCTTCTAAAAAACTAATCCCAACACAGCTTTCTTTCAATTAATCACACTAGAAGAGCTGCCGGAGAGTGACAGCTCTTAGCCAGTACCACCCTACTATGATTCAAAGATGTAGACTATTTTAGCAACCTCCATGTGGAAGGGTTAGAAGCCACATGAAAAAAAATACTGTGAGGTGCCCTGTCCTAGCATTAAAAGTCTTATGAAGTTTAAAATCATAAAGCAGAAGAAAAGGAGGCACATCTGATAGTTTAAAGCTGTACTCTACCCTGCTGAATAATCAAAGCTGGTATTGAACAGGAAATGTGGTTTAATTTTATAGACTTTCATTCTTTTGGTTGGTTGTTTCAAGAGAGAGGAAGATTTTTGTAAAGGGATTATAACCTGGGGAAAATGATTTTGATTTTTTGTGTGTGTTGAATTAATTTATTTTTATATTATGTAGCAACAGTCTTTAAGAAGTTATCTTTTCTAGTAAAAAAATGATTCCCATTACCTGAAGAATGCATATCTGTGACCTTTCTGTTTTTAGATGAAAGGGCCCAGTCCTGCATGGCATGGAGGAACAATTTTTTCAGGGGTAGAGAAGCATCTAATAACATTTCAAAACAGTCTCAAGGGTTATGTGCTATTAATTTCAATAGGACACAGGTGCCTAGATGTTTTGTGAGGTCCTGAATAAGCCAATGGATTTAGGAGCCTAAAGGAGAGCATAGACAGACCGTAGGTGTCTGTATACAAAACTGTCATCCTAGATCATCCAGCTCAGAAGACACTTATGCTCCCTAAGCTGCTACAGTGCTGCTTCTGTGCTTGTCAGAGCCATCCATCAGTCACCAACTAGGTATCTAGGTATCTAGAAATCCCTTCAGGAACCAGCACACCTGCTTTATCTATGCCTACAGGCTCCAGCAAAAATGTGCTCAAAACTGCTTTCTTTGCAAGATGTCCTCATGGTGGTGTCAGTTCCCATCTTTCATAGAATAGCCTACAAGTTAGGGTGCCTGTCCTAGAAGTGGGAAATCTGTGTTTAACTCTTTCCTCATCCCCAAGCCATACAAAGTCATGGCTCTCCCCTCCCACAGAAGTGCCCTGGCCACCAGGTTGCAAGGTGGGATCATCCTGACCCTTCCTTTTGGAGTTTTGTCCTGGTGCAGAAAGGATCAAAACTATCATAGCAAGCAAGAGTGAGCGTGGCTTTATGAAAAGGTGCTTAGAACAATGAACTGGGAGGGGCAGTGCTCTGTCCAGGCTTATATATGTTTACCTCTCTATAATGACCCCGTAATGCAAAACGCACCACCAGTCCGGAGGGCAGGACCCAGTAGTCCCTGAACGTGGGTGATGGTGCTGGCCCCAGGAACACGTTCATCCCGCTGACCCTTTTTATAGTGTCAGCAATCGGTGATCTTTTCTTTAATGCAGCACAGCTTCACTGGAGTGGATGGAGGATGTTGCAGCATTTAACATGAAGACATTAACATCTTTTATGGATTTTAGCCTTGAGTAACTGAATCATTAGGTACCTACATAATGTAAAAAATTAATCCCAGAGTGCTCTAAACTCCCACCGAAGTTCCTGGGAGCTACCAATGGCTCGCGCTTGGCAGGATCAGGGCCAAAATAATGTAGGTGCCTTCTTCTGGAAGAGAAATATATTCCTGACATAAAGGCCAAATGGCATTTATAACAACATTAATAATTTCAGAGCATCATGTTATTGAGCTTGAGGAATGATTAGACCTGCTTGGCAATGCTGTTTAGTTGCTTTTACAACAGAAATATGCTGTTTACCTCCTGAGAGATTCATAAGGAAAAAAATCCAATCTATATCAATGAGTAAGATATTTTCCTTACCAGAGATATTGATTTAAATATTGACTTCACTGCTGGAGGGTTATTTCATTCCATGCTGCAGATACTCATTTTAAAGTGACATGTGTTTTATGTACTAATAAAAATGTGATTTCTGGCACAGAACTCTTATCTGTATGATTCTGACTTTTTGAATCCTGCTTGGTCTGAAGCAGTTGTCCCTTCTAAAATTGAGTACTTATTTTCTCCTGAGTGTCAATGCACTTTACTCAGTGTGAACTACTTTCAAGAAAGATCAAAACAAACAAATTAACCCCCCCCCCCACACACACACACGCACGGCCCCTTTGTCCTGTTAGTTAGCTCTCCTTTCTGTCTTTCAGCAGTGGGTTTAGGCTCTGGAAGACAGAAGGTCTTTATTTAGCAACAGAAAAGGTGCCGCCGCAGAACCTGTTACAGCTTGTCAGGAAACCAGCCTGAGTGTGTTCTGGGACAAGGACTGTCTTTTTATTACTGGGTTATACAATGTCTCTTGCATTGGCTTGCTGACCCCAATCAGGCCTAGTAATAGTAATAACTGCAACAATAGCTTATGCCGCTGACAGCAGCCCAATGCTTACTGCGGCCACAGTAGCTCCTGCTGCGGACCAGACGTACCAGCTCCCCCTTGTGCAAAGTGCCAGCCCAGGAGCAAAAAATACGAAAAAAACCCAGTCCCCAGTGGTTCCCCATCTTACGGGCTCGACATTTATTTCATTGGAGCATTGTATCCACAAAGCAGTGGATATTGCTGAACAGTTTCACTGATGCTAAAATTCTCGTTAATGTGCAGCTTGTGCTCGCTGAGGACCCCGGACCCAAACTTAAATGCAGGATTGTGTGCTCCTAACTAAACCTTTCTGGACAGCCACCATCACCAAGCACCGCCGGCTGTTAGCGTGAGGTGGCTGAGAACAGCCTGAACGCTTTTGGTCCCTCCCTCTTTCACTTATACACCTTCAGGACAGGATTTATAGGTGAGGAAAAGGTAATCCTAAACACCAGCTCTTTGGCCTCTTCAGAAATCCCCAGCAGCTCTGTGCGTAGCGGTGAGGTGACAAGGAAACGGAATGGCTTTCAGAGGAGACCTGTGTGCAGAAGACTGCTTCTTGCCTGAAATGCCTGAAGCTGCGCCCACCGTTTCTAGGTGTTAGCGCTGTTCTATTTGTAGCAGAGGACCACTGGAGTCTGCAAGCACAAAGACACATTTTGTCAGGGAAAAGTCTCCCTGTAAATCTTTCCTTTGAAAATACTGAATTTCAAGTTATACCCATGGATCCAACGCCTTTGTTCAGCTCTTGACCTCCAAGGACAGAAAGCAGCGCAGAGGCATACGCTCTTGGAGGTTAACTGCAGCCAAGAAAGGGTGAAGCTGGCAACCCCCCCCCCCGACAAATCAGCCCAGACTCCCCGTTAATACAGCACTTTCTAGCCAGCCTCTGCTAATGGGGTTCTGTGGAGCTGTGACTCGAATATAAAGCTCTTTATTTTAGAAGAAACGGGGGGGGGGGGGGGGCAAAGAGGGCTTTGGGCTACTGATGGATTTTTTTCCTAGCGTGAGTATACAGCAAATGTGAGGACTGGAGCTATGGGATAAATTCACCTTACAGTTTACTAGGGACTACTTAGCATATTTATATCCCTTTCCTTCTACTTGCACATGAGGAATTTGTTTTTTCTTTGGTCACAATATTTTAACTGAAATATTGTTATAAACAGGTGTGCCAACTCTTTATTAACCCCAGCAGTGTAATTTCTCATTACAAGACTCTGATTCAGAGGAAACAGCATTGCTAAAACAGCTACAGAGTCCTAGCAAAAATGACAGCTTTCCTCAATCAGTTCCTTTTGTGACCTTGATCTGAACTTTAATCTGTTTTAACAAAATTCTTTTTATTAGCCATTCATACTTAATCATACTGCTAATTTTCCTGTTTTTAAACTATCAATTTATAGCAGCGTTTTCATGTAACTAATCAAGGCTGATGTATGTTTCTAATAATTATTCTCAAGAGTTTTTTAAGTCTGCATTTTTCATAGATAACTGTCAAAATTCTAGATCTGGGTAGAATGGGTTGTTTCTGTTATATTGCACGTACAAATCTGCTTTCTTATCTTCAGTGAAAGTAGCCGTTACAAACATTGTATGAGGAATCTGAGCCTCATCTTCTTTTCTTTCCTTCCATCAGCAGTTGCTTTTTATTACTATTATTATTGCATTCAAGGATTACTGGAGGAAAGAAGGGTTTTCAGGGTCGGGCCCCATTCAAGGTATTTAGAATAAAAAATAAGCATATACTTGCATCTGTCTCTCAAATATTGTAAAATGTTGTAGCTAGTGACTAGTGATTTTTCTTTGCCTATGATATTAAAGAACAGATTGTGTTACTATACTTATCTCTACCTTTACAAACAAATACACCAGGAAAATATGTCAAGCAGAAGACACCACGCTTGTTAGCAAATGCTTAGCTACACTGACTATAGGTTTTCCTACTTTTTGGCAAAAGCTTCAAAACATATTGTTGCTTGGTTCGGCTTGGAATTCTTTACAGTGTAAAGGGAGCCTTTTTGTGCCTGTAGCATGCGCTCAGCTTGCTACCGAATACTGCTGTTATTTATCATTCGTGTGGTTGTCACACGGGGATCACAACCCCTTGTCCTAGGCACTGCACCCACAAAAGGCTGTTCCCCCCCCAGACTGATTAAAACCACAGCATAGCTATGGTCCTAAAAGCCTGGCACTTCCGATGAGGCTTTCACTGCAGGTTGTGGAGCCACGCGAGCGTGGTGAGCTTTGTGCATTTGCACCGGCGTGGCTGGAGGGGGTGGGCAGCTGCGGTCCGTGGGGGCATCAGCACAGTGCTTGGAGGCAAACTTCGCAAGCGTTTTCCAGCCTAAAGCTCTCACCCAGTGCTGGGTGGGACTTTGTCAAGTGGCACGCTAACATTTCATTGGGGAACAAAACTGATTTCTTAACTGCGGGTGAACTTCTAAGTCTGACAGATAGAATTTTCTACCCCAAAGAGGGAGAAAAGCCAGAAACTTGATACCTTCCTGTAGTTTTTTATTTGTAGAAGATGCTCAGATGTCTTGGTAATGGGTTCTGGTGCCAGATGGAAGGCTATGGCTGGAAGAGTAGACGAACAAAGACTTTTCACAATGTTTTTCCCTAATTAAAACCTTTTTTTTTCTGTAAAAATGTGATGTTTTCTCCACCAGATTGAAGGGATTGCCATGTCTGATCGTTTAAAAAGCTACAAGTTAATTGTCTTATACGTAAGTTGTCGAAAAATGAATGGTATATGCAAAAATGGATGAAAGTGCTCAAATAGCTCATTAATTAACTCAGCCCTATATTTGGCATGGTTGGCGTTAGAGCAAAGAATAATGCCTTTTCTATCCTAAACCTTCCCTCCCTCCTCATGCATTTTATCTCTTCTTGTCACTTGCTATTAGCTGATCATGACATCTTATCTTTTTCCTGAAGGGTGGGCCAGAAGATTACTTCGGAGCTCGTGTAAGTGATGCTCGGAGGATTGGCCGGCAGCAGGTTCAGTGGCCCTGGCCCCCGGAGCCGTGGGATGTCATCCCTGTGACATGCCTGGGATCCCCGGCTCATTCCTCAACTGTCCGGTCACAGCAGCATCTCTGTCATGTTGCACTTCAAGTCTGTCACTGGCACGGGTTCATGCTCCTCACCCGGGAACTCTTCTCGCTTTTGCTGAGGCTCGTGTTTTTATTTTTAACGCAGAGTCCTTCACATCAGTGGCGACAGTGGTTTCTGTTGCAAGATGGGATTCGGCCGTCGGAGGGGATTGCTGGGAATTGTACAGCAAATGTATGCACCCGTGCTGGGAGAGGACCTGTGCTCTGGGACAACAGCTGTTGCAGCATAAATGAAAGCCTGCTTAAAAGCATTCGCAACATGTTTATTTTTGAGCGTCTTTGAAAGGTCTTGCAGCGATCGCTCTGGACGCTGGCTCTGCCCCCACGCTGCCTGCGTTCAGTAGTTACGGGGGAAGCAGCTCCCCAGGAGAGCCCTGTGCCTGCCCGCAGGCGTGGGGCGACGCGAAGCCGTGGCTCTCCGCTGCCCGGCCCTGGAGCCGGCGCCGGCGCCAGCGCCAGCGCAGGCAGGCGGCAGGCGCAGCCGGAGCCCTCCCTGCCGGCACGAGCCGCGGACCATGCCTCGCGCTGCAGGGACTTGCTGCCGGCACCGTAATTGCAGGCTAGCGGGATTTTTGCTGTGGCATTGCAAGTTTCCCCAGGGAAACCCACAACTATGACCATTTACATGGCCACATTGTCAGGCATGAGTAATTTTCTGCTCTCTCTCTCTCTCTGTTTCTCCCCTCACACGCACACGCACACGCTCGCAGAGGCGAGCACAAATCAGCAAAGTGGTAAATAAGATTAAAATCATGTGTCAGTGCATTATCAAGAACCTGGCAATTCACAAATTGTGGTTCTAAACAAGAAATTAGTTCATGTGAGTTGCCCAGCAGCCCTCTTACTCTGGCTGCGCGTACAGTTTGATGCGCTGTTGTTTTTGCTATAAAATGTAGAACAAAATGTATGGGCCATGTGAATGTCAATGCTGGAATTGTGACTTGTGCATCTTCTGCCTCGCTTCATTGTTTTTAATTGGGTTATCTGTAAGAGTGCTTTAACTAAAAACAGATCAGAAAACAAATCCTTAAAAAACAGGTCCTTGTCAATATAATAAAACATGAAACTTGCACAGTGAGTGACAGGTTCACTATTTGAGAAGCTGTGTTATCTTACACTCTTTCCCTAATACTCCAGCTCTACTAAGCCTGCTTAGGTCCTTTTCCTACACATCTGAAAAAATGGATGCAATGTATATTCTCATTGTATTGCAGTGGGGACATTAGCGTAATTCATAAGGAGTAAGTATTGCAGGTTTGGTGTCCTTGGCTCTAAATTCCTTGGTGAAGCAACTTTCCCTTGTACTCTGAAATGCCTGCTTCTGTGCTTTAAAAAATAGGACGTGTGGTAAGTATGTGAAAAGAAAGTTAAGATAATCACTGCAAAGTTGCGGGGTCCTTGAATTAAGGTTGCTTTTGCAAGGAGAACGTGGCAGATTTGTACCTGCTTCCACGAGTCCCACGCAACGTTGCACAGGAGATCTCTTCTGAGCTGCAGACCTCTGTCTTCAGCGCAAGAGGATTTTATTTCCTCACTCGCCTCTGCTCTTTTTCACTCTTTTTCCAGCACAATGAATGAGACCGGTTTTGTGAAACAAGTGGTATATAGTCGTGTAGCAGGCACGGTTAAAGGGCACTATCATGAAATATAAGTGCAGTGGGGCTTGGGTAAGGTGATCATAGGGAGAGTCAAAATAGGGGGTGACGGTGCTGTAAAAGGCAGAGATCTGTATATCGCAATAGGCGTCTGGACGATAATTTTTGATGCAGATGTCAACTCCGCGTGGCCCCGCTGAGGTCCTGCGCCGGCAGTGGGGCGGCCACGGGTGTGCGGCCCTGCACGGGGCAGCGTGGCCTCACGTTTTGCATTTTGTTGGATTTATGCTTGATGAGGGAACAGAAGTTGAATAATTTATGGTGATGGCCACTTAGATACCATATGTCATGGGTTATTTAAAGGAGTATGTTTTTCTATTCACAAAAGGGAACAGACACCTTGGGCTGAATTTTCGTCATTTTATTTATGAAAAGAATGATTAAAAGTGGTTAAAGTAAAGGCAGCCCATCGTATACGCTTTGAATCTGCAATAAATTTGAATACTCAGCATCACTCTGTTTTTGCAGTGAGAAAAAATCCAGAGTAGTTTTGAAGTGCCGCACACAGGAGACAAAGACAAGATTTTTACACCAGCCTCAGTAAGACAGCACACCTCAGAGCAGTTGTAAAGTTCAGTGAAAGCATATTTCTGTCCATTGTTTAAAACACACATTTAAGTAAATAACTACTTCCTTCCCATCCAACAGTGTCTTGATGCCATAGGCAGATTTTTATAGGTGGTTAGCACTGTTGCTTCTGGGGCATCACGTTGGAAATATACTATCGTTTATTTTCTTTTTCCATGACAAAAACTGAAATGCTCGTGAACTAGGAGTTCACATGGCCCTTTAAGTCTTAAAATATGTTAATTTTACATGCCAAAGTCTTAAGAAGTGTTTGACTGCCCATGGCTTTTGTGTGCATCTCCAGATGGCAGATGCCATTTTGTGTTTCACATTAATTGAGTAAATTTCCTTGCTCTTTGTACATATTGCAGAGGAAGCCATTCTCTGCTTTCAATAGGACAGAACAGCTCTTTGGCATCAAACCCTTCTGGTCTGGTGGTGCTAAAACTGTTTTAAGGTGGAATTCTGAGAACAAGCTGTTGGCAATACAGATTTCCTCTATTGTAGATGAAAGCGAGAGGTTTAGCAGTTATCTTAGAAATATCTTGAGGGTTTTTCCTGGTGAATGTGAAACAAACCAGCTAGGATAACTTCACGGGCTGAAAACATAATAAGATGTGTGTTTTTTCAATATTTATTTAGTTGATGGAAAAAAATCTCTTTCATCTTGGAGAACATTGTTTTTCATTCATTTTCTTGCCAGTTCTGTTTTTCCCCCTCTCGCTTTCTACATCTTTTTCAATAACGTCTCAGGGCTTCCTGCCTTTAAAACCTTCCGCTTTGTTCCAGCGCTAGCGCATTTATAGCAGAGTTTGCCGTGCGGCATCTCCCGGCAGAGGCAGCGAAACGGGATGTAGTGGGCCCTGGCGGAGACACCTGAGGTGCGATCCGCGGTGGCTGTTGCGGCTTCCCTGGGCAGACGAGTGCCAGTGGCCAGCCCCAGGCGTTTGCGCGCCCCTGGGGTGCATGTGCCGTGCGTGCCTGTCCGGCGCTGCAGGAACTGCAGCGTTGAGTCCCAGCGGCCAGGCAGCCTTGACGCATGCCACCACGGCTGCTTCTGCCCGTGCTACTCGCTCACGGCCGGGAACATTCAGGCAGAGTCATATTAATTGTAGGGTAGGCACAGAGAGAGCGAAACAAAATGAAGTGTGTGTAAGAGCCTGTAGGATAATCTTTCCATTGATTTCAAAGGAGCGAGGATTTCTCCCGTGTTAACTTCATAATGGAAAACACAACATTTCCTAAAAAAAAGTCTTCAGCAGGTACTAGGACATCTTAAATTCGAAAGTTGTGCTGCTCAGGAAATAAAAACCTAGCAGTTATATAGCTAAACATGCCCTAAGTCCAGGTGAATTTCTATATTGGATTTATAATATTTATAACATTTTGATGTGTGTGAGAAGAAGAATTCATGCACAGCAGTGCTTTAGAAGTGGCTTAGCATCTTCTTATGCAGCCAGGCAAAGAGGTTTTAAATAACCCTTTTTATTTTTTTCTCTCTGTTCACTCTTCCAAACTCCCTGTACAAGGGAAGCAAAACAAATATCCTGTCTGCTTGAAAAAGAATATAGAAGATAGAAGTTAATGTTCATCAAAGAAACTAAGATTATATGTTATGTTATTAATCAGATTTTTATCATGGTAAGTGGTGTCCAGATATAGTTGAAGTGGGCAGTGTACATAATAACATAATTATGGGTGTTATAGTGACGTAACAGCAGCAGGAGCTCGGCTCCTGACTCCTTTGTTTTCCATTCACACCCACCATGATCTACGGCTATATTTAGTTGTTTTTCACAGTGCTACCTAATACTGTCATCCCAAGTATTTTTTTAAGTAAAAAAATAAAGATAAGACCTTATTGATTTTCCGTGGAAGCTTGAACACTGGAATCTTTTCTTACAGATGAATATTCATATTGAGGGTTTTGGAGGTTTTTTTTTTAAGATTTTGTAGATTATTGCCATCTTTTGTGTGTGGATTGCAATTGCAGTTGGGGCAGATTTGCAGCTGGTGTGAACTGTCCCAGATCCACTGCTTTCTGTGCGCTGGGGACTATCTGTGTCAGCTGAGGAGCTGCTCCTGACAATTTAAGGCAAGCTTGTGGAGCGTGAAAGAACTGAGATTATTATATAACTAAGTAGTGTTTGGGGATTTAAATAAAGGAAGTTTTTACTACTGAATTGCTGTACTTTAACAGTTCTCAGTCTATCATTTTTGGCACAGCCTGTTTGCACAGGCTTGCAGTTCCAAAGACACCTGAAAAACACCCACATACTTCTCAGGTAGCATTGATACGGTGTAGGGCAACAAAGCTCAGACCCTAGGAAGCATTTGCAATAGGCAATGTTGTGTTCTGGTTACACCCCATGGAAGTTAGGCATTGCTCTGCTTCTGAAAGAAGACCTCATTTTCAAAATACAGCTTTTGTGGTGGGATATACCTGCTGAGGTGAACTAATTATTGGTATGTGGGGCTGTATGTCACCTGTGGGCATTTTGCTCTGGCCCACAGCAACAAAGAAGAGGTTTAATGCCCTGTGGAGCCCTGATTTTTCCATCTACCTGCTTGTTATCACAGAACTGGCTCCTGGATTAAAGCAAAGGCTTTGTCCGAGAACACCAAATCAAGCACACTGCAAGTGAAGCCTGCAATGAGAACATGAGAAATGTCCTCTGTGTTTAGCAGACTAGGAAAGAGCAATGCTATTATAAAGAAAAAATGTTTGCGGAAGTCCCAAACCAGATGAGGCCACAAGTCCAAGAGCCCTGGAAGGATGTTGCTTGCCAGCTTTACAATAGGTTTATTCAGCAGGAGTCAGCAGGGTTGCCTATCCCTGTTCCTATAGTCAAAGCTCATTCATTCTGTGCAACATAGGTCAGCTCTGGTGCAACTATTGATATCTGTAGAGCACTTGCCCTACTGCTGTGATTTAAAAAAAACCAACGCTGTAGTTACAAAGCATAACTGGACTCCTCTCCGTTGTATTTATTGCAACATCGTGGTTCCCTGTTTCTTTAGTTGAGTATATACTGTGTCTTACCTGAAGCAGTGTCAATATGTGAGCAAAGATGGAGAGGGGTCTGTGTAGGAGAAGCTTCCAAAAATTATTCCCTCTTTTCTCCAAGAGTGTCTTTTTTATATTTTAACATAACAAACAAGGCTCCTCTCCTCACTCTGGCCATCATTCTTTGCATAAATTCAGTGACACTGTGTTGGGGAGCCAGTTCATTCAATTATCGTTTTGATTTTAAATGGTTCCAGAATAAATAAACACTGTCCATCCTTGCCTTCCTGATTACCTCAGCTGTACGTAGGAAGGTGGTGGCAGTATAGCACCCAAGTCATTGTACACTTGGGTACATTTTGGAACTGTCCACAACTGCCCATTGCAATTGTCGAATAACTGCCCATTGTCAAATAACACCCACACAAACAGCTGATGTGTGTCTACTGCCAAGACAAGAACTTCAGCTGATAAGATCAATGCAGTCTTCCATATCTAATAAGGCTCATGCTCAGATTGATGAAGGTGAAGATAGAAATTCCTAAAAAGTGCAATTTCAATAGCCCTATTCAGGCAGAACTCCCTTTTGCCTTGCTGGGCAGTGCAAAAGGTTTAGAGAATAAGACATGGGATTAGGATCTGGGAAAGAGGCGTCCTGTTCATGACTTTGCACGGCATATGGCAGACCACTGCCTCAGTTTCCCTGACATTATGGTGTTGCTCTCTTTCTCAAAAAGAGTTGTTTGACTGAATTCAGAAGCATGAATAAGGTTTTCATATGCCACAATGGTTAGAGCCAAAGAAATATGTATATGTATAAATATGTAAATGAGAGTTTTGCTTTATCCTGAGAAGAGCTAGAACTTCCTTCAGGAGACTTTCTCTGTCTTCAGGTCTGGTTTCAGTAAGTACCCTTGGCAATGCGAAATGGGAGTGCATGAATAAATGAGTTGGAAGATGTACATGGAACTCCTGCCACTCCCCAAATACCTTTCCCGCCTCTGAATGCAGCACAGATTTTAATCATGGAGCAACAGATGATTGATGGATGATTAATAGCTAATTTGCTAGATTCATTTAACTTCATTTTACTTATACACTGTATGTAGAATTAGTTAAGGCTTGTACAGGAAAGGAAGTGATGAGCCATTGTTCCCATTAAATTATAATGACAGCCTTCCTCATCACTGTATATTTATTATGTAAGAAAAGGAAATGTCTAGTAAAAATCTGTATAGGTTAATAACACCTTCATAATATAGTCCCTCTTTTCTATTGACTTGAATAGCCCTCCTACTGACTTTTACTGGATTATTAGAGTTAATTACATCAATTGCAATATAATTGATTCTTAAATACTATGTAGGAACCTCATACAATTATGGAAAAACAAAAGTCATCTAGACATCTCCGATCAGAAAAGATTTGGAATTCCTGCACATTTAATTCCTGATAATCACCAGTCAGTTTGGACATTAAGATTGCAGGGTTTCTTGTTTTCTTTCTGTTAGGTTTTGACAGAATTGATAGTTTTACAACATTTAACTCAGTGTGCATGGAAATATAAGATTAAAGAGATGAATGTAATTTGCTAAAATTGTTACTTCATCTCCTAAAAGTGAAATGTATTACCTGCCTGTCTATGTTAAAATAAAACTTACACTCACACATGTATGCTCAAGAGGAAAAAAATCCCTGAAATATGTATTTATCATTCAAGGTTGAAGTCCCTTATCCACAGGTGCGAGCGTTCCTACAGATCTTGCTTGCTAAAGTCACCAAGGGCCTTCAATGTAATGACATGAAGCAGAGCTGAACACTGATCTCCAGAGGGTAGGAGATCTATGCATTATTTCACTGAGTAACTTTGACATAAAAACAGTTTCTAAAGGATGGTCCTGTATTCCAGGTAAAGATTACAGACCATTCAAAAGAAGGTGCTTTAAGATAAACCCTCTGAGGCATGTTACAACATTATTAAGCAACAGTTCAACTTTAAAGCCAGTCAGACATAACGTTTTTTGTGAGTCTGTTCTTGGTCAGAATCCCCTGTGATACCAGTGTAGGAGATGTAACTCATTTTATTTTTTTTAACCGGCTTTGTTGCTGTTCTCCAATGGCCTTCTAGCATCCATGCAGTGTTTTGTAAGAGTGAGTTTGCTTTGTATTTGTGGATGGATTGTGCCACTAAAGTCTTCACAAGGTAAATTCAACATACTTTACGGTGCTAAATTAAATGTCCTCAACTCACTTCAGCTGGGGTGAGGATATTACTTTAGAGTTCCAGCTAAGCAATATGTGAAAGTTATTATTATGTGAAATAATAACTTCTCTTATTGTTATTATTTTTAATACTAATATTAATATTTTTGCAGTTTAATGCACACACTTAACCACACTCCGCCAGTCTGTTGTCAAAGGCTTCCCTGAGGAAAAATTAAGCACTCAGAGCAATAAATTATGAAAAGACTGCATCTAAGGGCACCATCCACCTTGTTCTCACACCCGCTTTAAGTGTTAAATAAATCATAACATCCTGTTCATCGTGCCGTCAGTAGGGGTTAAATAAGTCACTGTAAATGAGATCCAAATCACAGGACTTTGCTGGCTTCCAAGTTTTTTGTTTGCCAGAAGAAAAAGCTCCAGGCCTTTTGATAGTCGGGGTCTTTAAGGAAAGCCTTTTTTTCCATTCCAACTACTTCCTGTTAATGTGGAAATGAGAGGAAATGAACATTAAGCAGAAGGATGGGCCCACCCTTTTCCAGTCGTGTGCCTAATTTGTCAGGTGTAATATTGGCACCTGGAGGCTTGTTTTGGCTCTGATTACATCCTTGCTGGGGAAATATCAAAATACTTGTAACTAACGGCATAGGACTTCAAAGAGTTTTTGTTATAAGGAGAAAGAAAAAAGGATGCCGTCTTTAGAAAACACAGAATTGCATGGCCCAATTCATTTGCTAGAGGTAAGGGTTATGAACAACAATAAGTTAAAAAATGAGAAAAGAAGCATGTGACAATTCATTCAAAACCTATCTGTGACTGTTAAGCATGTAAGGAGGTACACCCCATAAAATAGCCTCTTAAAAATATACATGCCTTGAATGTGTTCTTTGTACTTCTCACTCATCGTATAAAATTCCCCATTCCTGAGGACCTGTCAGTATGTATGTATATTTCAGTAGAAGGCTCAAGGTATTTTTGTAATAAAACTATGTATGGCCTTTAAATTACGGATATGATAAAGCTGTTGTAAGGGGCTCTGGGTCTTGGATCAAAATGTGCAAACCTAAAGTGCCAGAGCCTGGTGTCCCTACTTCGTGCTAAATAGCTCAGCCATGCCTTCCCCTGTGGGACCGCTCTTGGAGTAAGGAACTGCCCAAGATGCGTAAGGATGCCCATGACAGGCCAATATGTTAGTGATGTATTTGTCTGGCTAAATCTATAGAAAAAAAACAAATGCATTTAAACTCTGGTAATGGAAAGAATGTGACTGAAATAGAATTTATTACACAATAATGACCTGAACAGTGAAAAGACTAGGGTTGGTTTTGATTTTTAGAACTGATTAACATTTTGGACCAAAGTAGCCAGTTGCATGTCAATTTTCTGTTATGAATTACAATTAATTAGCATTTGGGGGAGGAAGGAGGGGAAACAGTGTAGCTAATTATTATTTCATTCAGGTAAACCACGGTAAATCAAGCCATGAGTGATATATACCTATCTGCAACTGTTCTGAGAGCAAACCCATTCAGTTCAGTGAAATGAGATAATAGACTTGGGAAATCCAGCTGCTGTGCAGATGTTGGGTGGAATTTCCCAGGGAAAAGCAGTTATGCCATTTTTTGTGCCTGGTTCTGCAGCCCTTACTCATGATGAGCTCTGTCTTGCTAGAGACTTGCTTGCATGCTTGCTTGTGGAAATGCCTTGGGTCACTTACTGCAGATAAAGAAAAGCCAGTGTGGAGGAGACGTCAGTGGGTTTGGGCTTCACTGACCCCTTTCTACCAAGTTAGTTCAGTCCGTACCTGGGTTAGATGGAAGTCTTGACTGTGGATACCACAGTCAGCTCTCTCCTTGTGAGTGGGTGATATGCTATGCCTAAATTCAGCCATCATTGACTCACAAGTGGTATCAGTTTGGGTGTAGAAGCTGGCTGTGTGTTTTGGAGTGGTTTTGTTTCTTTCTTCACCTGAGCATTGCTGGGTGATCAATCATTTGCTCAAAGGGTGCTTTCTTTTGCAGCCACCAAAGATTTCTTTCTGATGCTTCTCTGATTTCAGTTGGATGTGAGACTTAGAGGAGACACAAGAGTGCCTTGGATTGCAATGCTACCTTTGTTCTCTAGGCACTTCGCAACCTTTTTGTCAGAGCCAGTGATTCTTGGCTTCTGCCTTGTCACGATTGGGCTGACTGACCTCCTGTCCAAATCACACACAGATGAAGCTTCTTTGTCTAGGGAAAGAAGTCTGAGTTGTGGTTACTTTGCAAAAATATGCCCACCTCTTGTCGCCCAACAATACAGATTCAGTCCTGGTCTATTCTGAAACCTCAGCTGCTGTGGAGCTACATAAAACAGCAGCAGCTCACATTGCATAAAGGCTTCAATGCAAGGGCTCCAGAGCAAAGGCAGTTTAGTTTAAACCATTCGGCAGCCATTTAAATCCAACCTAAAGATTTTGCACCGAAGTGGCTGAGGAGCGCTCACGTGCTGTGTGCTGCCGACTCAGTGGTGGGGGTGGTAGTCTTGAGCTGCGGCAGCGGTATAAGTGGCTGGAGGCAAGTGAAGAAAGAAGCATGGCAATATCTTAAATCCCACTTCTTGAGACATCTTTGCTGATCATGACCTGACTTATGGTGAACTGCAAAGCTACAAAAAGACAGAAAAAGCTCTGAGTCAAGCACAAGGGTTGCCCTATATATGCTTATTTTTCTCTAGTATTGTTCCCTCTTCTCTGTTATTCCAGTAACAGCAAGGATTAACGGTGCAAGAGAATTGAGTCAGCTATCTGCTTCCACAAATGGTGATTATATTGAAAGTCCAGACCAGTCTGAGGTTAGTACATTGCCAGCATATAGTGACACCGTGTGATCTAGCTAACTGACTTTCTTACTTTGTAATTTTTGAGCTTAGTTATGTCACCATCTATAAACCCAGATGCCATGAATTTGGGGGAAAAGGTAACTCATTCTTCCTGCAGACAGGTGAAAGAGCCTTGCAGGGAGAATACAACCTTGCTCTAGCGACATATCCCGCTTTGTGCTTGTCTCTGTTCCGAGATACAACTTCACCCTTTTGTACATATCCTGGCATGTCCTTTCCCATTGCATCAATTATCACATTTCTCTGCAGCTCCAATGAATATAAATAAATAAATCAAATAAATGAATTTTGGGGTAGTCCATGACAGTTACAGCAATTATCAGCTGCTGGGATTACTCATGTCTGCAAGTTCAGCCTAGATTGGTGCAGTCATGACATGCCATTTGCACAGCCGAGGAACAGTAGAATTCAGCACTTCCTTTTCCTTTGTTTTAGAGAATTATAGATCAGGTCTTGTGCTGGTGCAAATATAACTGGTTGGTCTCCACACTGGTATCTCTTGTACTGCATGTATAGCTTTGATAAGCAGCACATGTGTCTGCTTCCTGGCCATACAGTGCTTCCACTCTGATCTCAGGAGTAAAGCTAAATCAATATATCCTTTGTGATGTGCAGATGGAAATAATCTCCAGAAAGATGCTTTTCTGAACTTTGCCCAGTATGTATTTATTCGAGAGGTGTAGCTGGTTTGTGGAAGGGTACAATAAAAGCCTCCTCCGGGAGGCTCCTCTGATGTGAAGAGAATTGCAAAAAATGCAGAGTGTTGCTTTGCCACCCTTGGCCCCCACAGGCCAGGAGCAGGGCCAGCTTGCCTGTACAGCCCCACACACTCTGGCTGCTGGCTGACAGACGCTCCACTGCACCTCAGGACCTGGCTAGCTGCCCCAGAATCAGGTGGCCGCAAGGTGCACTTAAATCCTATTCACTGAACAGGACCAGGTGAAGACAGGCCATTTCCATCCTGGAATGGTCTAGGTAAGATTTTCTGATACGCCTCTGTCTACAGCCACTAGTTAGTGGACCTAAATCCAGATTTCAGATACAAGTCTAAATGTTCCCATATTCCACGACCGCTCAGGGTAGCACTTTGATTCAGGTTCAGTATCCAGATAGACCCAAAGGTCTACAACAGGCTCTAAACTTCCCACCCTATGATGGAAGAAAATGACATTTCTGCCCATTTTGCCCAATTCAAGCCAGTTCAGCCAGTAAATGAGCAACATACATCTAGTAAACTCATATAGGCACTGTAAGAACACTTTTATTTCCTCAAAGACTTACACTATGTAATAAAAAATGACATCATGAATGGGGTCAGAAACCATGAGGATCTGGCAAATCAGGAACATCAGTAAAAACATAGCTTCAATATCAATACTTGTATCACCTTATAAGGTTAATAATAAAGTAGTAAGTATCATAAGGGTGAGATTCAACTAACGAAATGAGCTAATAGCTCTTAGCTCTCTGCAAAATTCATGGAGAGAGACAGTTCATGGAGAGAGGCATTTTTTGGTGGAATTCTTCTCAGCTATTTTAGAAGACTACTTTAGGATGAGGTGAATCTTACTCGACAAGTGCCAGTTTCTCTTCATGGATTAAGAAGAAAACCTAGGGCAAGTAGCATTAATGTAAATGTCCACAGCTGGAAGAGATGAACCTCAGGCCCTGTGGAGGCTACTGCAGGTCTGCTCTCGGTTCTTTCAGAAACCCCCGGCAGACCTTGGATAGTCACTGACCTTCCCACTGCCTCCACCTGCCTTATTTTAAATGGGTGCAGTTATGGCTTATAGGGCAACCTCAGGTTTTAAGTTATCACTGTCTATAGGTCTCTTTTAAATCCATACTACCTATTCTAAAAGTATTAATCATAATTAAGTAGCTCTTCTATGTGGCTTGTTCCTAAATTATCTGAGAGAAGAATTAAGCCTATAACAATATAATTTTTTTCCCTTTACACTTGGTTTTCGCATACAGTGAGTAGGGTCACCGAAATCACAGGAATTATTCCTGTGTGAGACCAGTGTAAGTGACACTGCTTTTTAGGAGGCTACTCCCAGCTAACACAGGTAAGATCAGATGCAACAGGTATGTAATGATAGTTACACAAGAGTGGAGACTCACATAGAGGTTAGGTGGTTAAAGGCACATTGAATTACCTTTCAACTTCTTTCTCTGGCCTGTAGCAAAGCAGATAGAAGAACTTCCAGCTGATAAGAGATGCGCCGAATGTTGTTGCTTTGGCCATTTCCTAAGAAAACTTGTGTCTGTTTGTACAGATTTATTCACAGATGTTTTAGAATTTAGTTCCTTTATACAAGTCAAGCTATGAACATCCATACTGAGTTTTAGTTCCTCCTAGCATAGTTTCACAAGGTAGCATAGTGCTGCTGTGATTCCCTGAGTGAACATTTTACATAGTGAGCCACCCATCTAATTTTACAACCCAAACCTCACTTCCTATAAACACTCAGGTGTTCAAGCTGATATTTTTCTGTGAATAAAAACTACTGTGATTTCAGCTCACAAGAGCATACTGAAAGCAACCCTAAACAGTTCAGTTCTGTCAGCTGGATTCAGACAAATATTCCCAGAATAGTCTTTTCTCTGTCTTGTTCTGCTCTGATCACCATCTTCGTGTTATTAAACTCTAATTTTAAACACAGTCATAGTTGCCTGTGAGAAAATACTTTTAAATTACAAGAGCTTATTGCGACATCAGAATGAACACATTGGTGGTAACTAATAAATCAATTTTGATGAGAGCAGCAGCAGTAGACAGGGAATTTGCAGTGGAAGCGAACCTTTTGCCTATAAAAGCACTGCCCAGCCATACGAGGGGCCACGCGTGTCCCCGACCAGGTGGGTGGCCGTGGCACTGGGGCCACGTGGCACTGGGGCAGCTGCCCCCTGCGGCGCTCGCTGGCCATCTCCATCGTTGCTGCCACTCTGCAGGGGCTTCTCGAGCTTTGCGGTGGCCTTGGGAGCGGAGCTGCTCTGCGCTGCTTCACATGATGACTTCGAGGCTGTGCTCCAACCCGTAAGAAAGGCAGTATCTGTTCAGCGCGGAGGCTGGGTGAAACCACCATGCATCAGCACTGTGCCCAAAGCTGCCCTGCTCTCCAGTGCTCACAGGTCTTGCTTTTCCTTGGAAAAACAAAAGGCAACTTCCAAATAGCAACTACTGGGGCCCGGATCAGTTGCCTAATGGAGGCGTTGTGATGCCCTGGGGCATGTGCACGACTCGACATGGGTGACGGCGAGAGCCACCAGCCAGGCCAGCGGGACGTGGAGTGTGCAAGCATCTTTTGCTGTGCAAGGAGCCCTTCAGCCTTTTGAAACAAGGGGCATGGCAGTGGGGTACCTGCCACTCACTCCTTGACCTTTGCCAGCCCTCAGTGAGACAGTCACGGCAGACCTGCCCCCGTTTCACAGCCAAGTGAACTGCGGTGTGGCATGGCTGCATGCAATTTCCTCAGATCATGCACTGGTCAATAATAGAGTCCTGGCATCCCATCACAGCTCTGTTGTTTGTAATATATATTATCAGCACTGTGATAATGTTTGAAAATGGCTGCTTCATTCTGAATAAAAGGAAAGTCGCTGTTCCTATCTCAAGGATAAAAGCCTGTCTGGCTGGAAATCAGTGCAGGGTGCTGAAAATGGGCAAAGCAGCTGAGCGAAGCACGGTGCTCTGCATCTCCAGCGAGTAGCCCTTCAGGTCCCTGGAGCAGAGACTGCTGCTTCTGCACCAAGTGAGCTGGCCCTCCCCTTCCTCCAGGAGTAATCTCAGTGGAAAATTTGACCCACTCACCAGAGTGGGACTGCCTAAGCTTAGTAGATATGGGAGAGTCGGGTCCTGGCTGACCAAGATGATACCAGCCTTATGCCTTGTTTTCACACCCTTATTAATGATCTGTTAGCTTTGCCTCCTCTACCATTCCAGCACCCCAAGTCCTTCTCCTTTAACTGCATTTATTTGGCCTTCCTGAAACTTATGACCCTTTTCTCAGTGTGTTACAGATGTTACAGTATCAGACTTAGAAGAGATTGATCTTCAGGAGGTTTGAGGATGAGGAGAGTAGAAAGGCTGTTACAGGACAGCTCAGGAAGAATGATGCCTGAGAGAACTCAAGTCTCTGACTTAAAAGGAGAGGAAAAACAGAGTATTAGAGCCAGCATTGCCCATGAAACAGGAAGGATTCCAGAAGGTAGGAGGGAAAGACCAGGGAAGGTAAAAAAAATGGGAAAAGTAAAGCGATTTTTTCTCCTGGCACATTCCTGTCTGCTTTCATGGTGAAAAAGGAGAGTATGAAATGGTGATATTTTGTTTTTTTTTGTCAACTTGTGAATTTTGCAAAATGTAGGGCCTGCCCTCTGAAAGGTATTCGGTGTCCTTCAAGATACCGTTTCAGTGAGCTCATACACCTTGCAGAATCATCTCCTCACTGGAACTGTGTGTCACTGCATGCGCACTCCAGTAGCACAAATAAAAAATCCTTCCTTTTAACAAATTCACAGAGCCTCACAAAAACCTATGGGAATATCTGGTTTTGCATGCAAATATTTACCAAGTAAAAATGGATACTTTTCCACAGCTCCTAGATCTGGGCTTCTTTTGCAGAGAAACTGCCAACTGTACATGCATGCTGGTTTGGCACCAGGACAAAACATTCCCTGGAGAGCAGAATGAAACCACAAACTCATTTCACTTGTGAACCCTTTCCCACAGAGCAGGTGAAAGCAAGCTGAACTCACCCTTGCCTCCTAGCCCGGTTGTTTTCTAAATGTCATTTGAAAGTCTCGCCCCCCTCTTCCCTCCTCCCCCTTCCCCTTATCCCTCTTTCAGGAGGCAGCCATCAGCAACAAAACCACAATGCTGGTCTTGGCTGGCTGAATGCATTCGGCAGCTGCTCTGTTCCAAGCTCTGGGCAAGCCACAGCTATCCAGATTCCCACTTGTCCTATGTCTTCTGCCTCAGTTGCAGTACAGCATCTTGAGCTAGAAGGACCACTAATTGACCAGCCTGGACGGGTTGCCAGCACTGCAGTACAGGCAGCTTCCTATCCTCAGTAGTCTCTGCCTTTACCCCCGTCGCTCCACTTCCAGCCCTTCCTGATCCAAAGCTTGTGACATCTTCCAAGCCCTCCTTGCGTTCAAGACTCTAATTCGGCATGTGGTATGCTGTGCTTTTCCAGCAGGCTGCTTTTCGTCATTATCTTTCAACCCGAGTGAATGTTCAGGATGGGTATGTTCTTTCTTCAATTATGGCAGATAACTAAAATGTAAGCAATAAAAGCTAAAGCCAGATTTTTATAATACAAAACATCAAACAAAATCTTTGTGTTCTCGTATAATTATTCTGAAAGAGTTACAAGCCTGGAAATAAAAATACAATTCTCTGTCTTAAAATATGAAGCAGTGTTTTCCTACAGGATAAGATAAGAATGTGATTTAAGTTTGCTTTAGCTCATTTCTTCACTCTGTTGTGCTGACATGATTGTTCAAAGAAATTGTGCTTTTGGAAGGAAAAGGTTAAAGTTTGCTACTGATATTCATCAGGAGATGGATATTTAATCTTTAATCTCTTGTTCTAGGCCCCTACTTTGGATCAACTCATTATCCCGAATAAACGATGTGTCATTCCCATTATTTATGTATCACTGCAGCCAAAGTATCTGGACCTCGTTTTGGTAAGCACCATTCATTTCGACCCATTCAGTATTAATCTCCCTGCTAACATCTTTCCTGTCCTATGTGCTGTCCCCTATTTGCTTTTATGTTTTCCGCAGAGTGTTTATAAAAGGATAATCTTTTACAAAGCAGACAGAATTTTTGTGTATAAACTGCTCTGTTTGAATGCCTCATTGATATACCATCTAAACTGAAGTGTTCAGCAAGATTAGTGCATCCACTGAGCCACTGAACTGGGTAAAAATATGGGAACTGCTCCTTTCTTTATAGCAAGAAAGGGTAGCTAATGATGCCATCGTCTTTTAAATAGGATACTTTTAGCAGATGAACTCTGAGAATATGAATACATTCCACAAATAAAAAATAATCAGCAAAGGAAGTGGCTTATTGTGAAAAATAAAGGGAGAAAAAGGCACAAAATATATAGATTATGTAAAGACTCTGAGCCAGCTTCCATCTTAGCAAAACTGATGTAAATGCAGAATAATTCAGTCAAAATGACCAGAGTTAGTGGGTTTTTACATCATTGCCACTCACGTCAGAATCTGGTCCCTTTATATCTTAATTGCCAACGACTTCAGCTAGGATAGGTGCTTGCAATGCCTTGAAATGCAAATGATACATTTTTCTCTTTTTCATGCTGATATAAATTTCCAGTGAGACTGCTCTGAGCATGATCCCCTCCTTCTTCCAGGAAATAAATAAATAAAGAGTGCCTGGCACACATAAGGTACCCTTAATACAGCTATCTTCCTTTGCAATGTGTTTCTGGTGACATCAGCTGCCACTGACACACCCTCCGAGATGCAGTCACTTTATGTTAGAAGAACACAGTATGCAAGTGAACCTGTGCCCATATTCCCACATTTAGATGGGAAAAATCCCAAACAGACATGTGGTAGTATCATTTGAATGGCATAGATTCTTAAATACATTTGTTACTTTGTATACTTGCCAGCTCTTCTTTGAAGATATAAACCATCCAAACACTACAAATTTTATCCATCATGACTCCGTCAACATGTAGCACTGTTTAGCATTTTATTTTTGTTAAATTGCACTATTGTTGTCCATCTATTATGACATAAACTAGGATTGGTGCCCTTGCATTAAAATTAGATCAAAACTGTAAGAAAGAGTTGAAAAAAAACATTTGGGAAGTCTTGCCATTCATTTAGCGGTGAAAGAATGTGGGGAAGAATATTAGAAAGGCAGAAAGCACGAAAAGTTTCAGACACCCTCAGTTTCCAGCTTTAAAAGGGACCACTCAGATGTTTCCGAGGTGCTAAATGCTGGGTCTGGTTTAACGTCATCTTTGGAGACGGTGAGTAGAGAGGCATGAGACCCCTCTGAACTGCTCTCTTTGTCGTTTTTCATTCACCTCCCCCACCAATAGGCCCCAGGCCTGACTTCTAGTAAGAAAACACTGGACAAGGCTATTTCTGGAGCCTGTCAACACCACCACAAGGTTAGTGAGAGCAGATTGTGGGTCAGGGACAGAGGTAACCCAGCTTGCAACCCAGCAACCCAGCTCAGTTTTCTGAGTTGTCATTGCTCCTTGGAGGTAGTCCATATAATTCAGTACACAGAAGGGGTCTCGAGGAAATCATATCCTATCCAGTCCTACAAAGACTGGTAATAAGAATGTACATTATTTTGTGGTTGCCATCAGCTGAGATAAAAATCCATTATAGCTGCTATCCAGTGTCCTGTGCATAGTGGATGGGTGGCCTCAATACAGGAGAGAAAAAAATGTCAGCATATTTGGCACAAATTGGCCTATTTATGAGGGCGGATCAGGATTGCACTGGTCTGAAGAGAGAGATACACTTTCATTGTTAAGACCAATTATCTCCAGAGCTCCGTGTTCAGCAGCAATATCATTTGCAGAAATGGATGCTGTTTCCCCTGTACTGCTGGGGGCTAATCATTGAATGGTGTAAAACAGAAGAGATTTATCGACAGACCCCTGACAGTTTCTGATGATGTTCACCAGTGGTGATCTGGTCTATACAGTAAATAACTAGAGCATTTTTTTCCAAAGGTGATCAGATATGATCTGCTGGCCAACAGGTATAAGTGACAGAACAGTGCTTGTAAGCATAGTCTACTGCCTAGCAGTTTTGTGTGATGAGGTACCAGATTTCTGGAAATACCACAGGAAAGGTCACTGGGCATTCCTGGAGGCCTCAAACTCATTGCACAGGTGCTACAGAGGTGACTTGTGCATGGGCAGGGAATCTGTGGCTCAGGAACATGTCAGGGTGGCACATGTGCAGGTGGCTCATCGCGCTGGCTCCAACACAGGATGTGGCAGCCCTGACACTTTTGAAGTCACTCTGTTGGCAAGTCTCAGTCAGACTTAGATTTTTCCCAAGCATCAAATTCAAGTCAATGAAGTCCTAAGAGGAGCAATCTTTGAAAATATTCTAGGTGCAGCAGTGTGGGGACATCTTTGGGCGTTATTTATTTGCACATAGATAGACTCTTTAGCGGTTAGTTCATTTGCTTATTCTCTGCGGGGGAAATTCTCCCTGCCTGCCATATGCAGCTGGCATGAACCCACCACGTGTTTGGTAGTCACATCTGTGGAGCTAGGTCTGTGGTATAACAAGAGAGACAAAGGGAGGATGAGTGAGGGATGGCTAGAGACAGACTAAGGGAGATTCAGCTGGATCCCAGTGGGCCTACGTTCATAGAGGCAGGCAATGCAAAGAGTCAAATAAAAAGACTACGCTTTTTTGCACAGTGTGTCCTTATGTAGTTAACATACCTAGGATAATCAAAATGTGCTGATAATAAGCTCACAAACACAAGACTAAATGAACATACACTGAAGAAGTGATGTAATGTGATATGACATGCCTCTTTTGCACCAGACGTTGGGCACACCACCTAGGAATGGAAATGATCCTCTCTGGAATGGTCTGTGCCACAGGGAAGGGCTCATGTCCAGCATCCAGATACGCTGGCCATGGACCTGTATCCTGCCTGCATGTCCCTCACTGCTGATTAAACACCTCCATGCTGTAAGGCAGGAGGATGAACAATAGGTGAGGGTGGGCTAAGCCCATTTTTTCCTGTGGAGTGTCTGTCATGGCTACATAAGGAGGTGGGATGTCCATGTGGAGGCCAAGTGCCACCCTCCTTTTCATAATGTGTGATTCCGGATAGCAGAAGGCAGAGCCAGCTGTGACTGATGGAGGGTACTGAAGGTGCCCATTGCTCATAATCTGGGAATACATTCATATAGATATTAAACAACACCCAGGTTTGATCCTGACCTTCACTGCCATCCATTGTGCTATTCCTGTGCATTGTATTGATGCCCTGGATTACGCAGTACCCACATCTCTCCTTCTGCACATCTAGTCCTAAACAAGTAAAGGTGTAGGGAATACATGGGAAAAGGGAAAGATGAGAGGGCGTTGGAGACAAACCACCAGTGGAACATTTGACATTAACAGATTTTTTTTCTTCAAACTTCCCCGCCCGGTGACAGTGAATCTTTAAGGAATGAGGATATCCCATCTCCACTGAGGCATGAAATCTGTCAGCAGATAATGTATTTTTAGGAGCTGGTTGTAGACCCTGAAGCAGTATATCTTGTTGGTATAAGGGCATGGGGATCCAGGCACTAACATGATTAATACCATTTCTCAACAAATGGGATTTCCCACATTTATATTGCTCAGAAATAGTCTTTCATAAATTTGATGTGAGTACTGGGCAAATGAAGCAGCCATCAAATACCAATAAAAATATGTTTGTTATACCTGCAATATACACCTAAAGAACCAGAGAACATTAATATTCCAGAAGGACTCTTCAGGTACCCATAAAAATCAGATGTTACGGAGACTCTGTCAAGGTTGAGAGGTTCAAACCTTAAGCTGACGTAAAACTCGCATTGTCGAATTTCTTTCTTATTGTGAAAAATCAGGATTTCACACTAGCAGCATGGTTGAAATGACTGCTAACTGACCAGGTGGCTCCAGCGCACTAGGGCCATGTTTGCCCCACACGCGCATGCATGGGAATTCTTTCTGCATGGATCCGTCCTGGCTTTTGGTAGTGAGGGGCCAAGTGCCTCTGTCAGATGGGCTCCACAAGCTTCCTTGAGTCTGGGGCAGCCCTGCCTGGGTCTGACAAGGGAGTGGGTGTCTCGGGGGAAAGAGGTGCAGCCTTTCCTGGTATGCTCCAAAGCACGCAAGGAAAGGCTGCACCACGTGCCCAGGAAAAACTCCTTTAAATAGGATTCCTAAGAGGATGCCATTTTTAGCTCTTCAGGCAAGGCAGCTCCATCGGAGGGTCTGGGAGGCTAATGAGTGCGACTCCTTTTAGGGATCACCAGAGCTGAGAGGATGTGCTAGCTTCTACAACAGGAGCATTTACAACATTTTACTCTTATCCCCATTCCTCTGCTCCCCTCAGTCCCTCCTCTATAAATGAACTGAGATGAAGCTCTTCCAGGGGTTTCATCTAGGATAATCAGCCCTGACCATGTCACTTAGAGAATAATTGGGAATGTTTCCTACAGATGCTCTCTCAGCGCACAGAAATGCCAGGGTGATAGACACAGTTTAAATACCTAGACAGCCAGACAGCTAAAGATGGTCTGTCCCCACATCTCTCTGTCCCTTGTATCATCATGTAAAACTGAAGCGGAAACCTTTCACATGTCATCAGTTCCTATGGCTCACGGCCAGAGCCTTGTACCTTTACTCATAGTTAGTAACGCCTTGCTGCACAAGTAGTGCCACTGACTTCTCTAGGGCAGCGCCTGGAGGAAGATGCTATCTAAACCTAGGGCTGGAATCTAAGCAGTGAAGCTGCAACAATTTGCCAGCTATATTTGAGGCAACACTAAATTTTATTTTTAATTAATTTAAGAATAAAGCTTATTAAAAGAAAATTGTATTTTTAGCGAGTTGTCTCTTCCTATGGATATTAATATTTTGGGGCTCAGGTAAGTAAATATTAATGTCCTAACATCTCTTTTTATTGCCCTAGTCAAAGGGCTGGGATAGGTCCATGATAGGGCTGGGAGGTAGGTTTTAATTCCAGAACAAACAGTCGTAATCATGCTACCCGATGTGTGTAATCTAGGTCACTCATTTTGCAGCCACCATTTCACTTGACTTCACGGTATCATTTCATTTATGGGGACATTTCTGCAAATTTGAATGCATTCCCCCACCTAGTGTTTTGCCAAGTGAGGTTTCTAGGATCACTTTTGGAAATCCCCCAAAGATCCAGCTTTTGGGTCTCAGAATTCTGAGTTCTGAAAAATTTTCTGATGAAAGGTAAATCAGTTAACACCAGTTTGGGTTGATAGGGGGATCCTTGTCTTTTCAGCTAACGGTATGAAAGTAGATAAAGAGGTTGATTTGACAGCTGAACAGATTTCCAAAGAAGGGTCATTTTCTCCCATGACCAAATAATATGATAGAGATATGCAAGGGTGTGTATGCACCTTTCAACAGCAGGCAGAGTCCAAGAGCTTATCTCTAAACAGCTTCTCTGGTGTCTAAAATAAAGAATGCAAAGTTTCTGAATAATAAGGGACCTTTTTTGTTTTGCCTCGAGCGATCAACAACATCCGGAATATTTGAGGCCTCATTCTCAGTAGCGCTGTGGAACTGAAACATTGCAGCTTTCAGGAAGCGTTCAGTACCATGAAAAATTGGGCCTTTACAGTTTAACAGTATAATCTTCATAGTGCCTACACGCAGTATTCCACTGAGCACCTATCACTGAATTTATTCCACAGTCATTAAAATATCTTGATACACTATTGTTCTTCTGGAGTTGTCATTGTCATAACGGAAGTCTGTGGGGGAAAGAGATTGGAAGGTAAATCTCTTAGGGACAAATTTGGGCTCCTTTGCACCAGATGATGTGGAGAAAAGTCTCTGATCCTTCCAGATGGTTAGTTTGTTTTCAAAGGGCCTGATGATTGTACTATTTATTTACTATTTTGGTTTTTATGTCAACATTGGCATTCTTTCACTCTTTTTTTCTTCAGCAGCCATAAATATCAAAGAAGAGTTCTTGGACTGTATTTCTGACATGGTGATCTCCTTTTTCTTCTGTTTTTGCTTCCTCCCCCATATCGTTTTCGGCAGATAGGATGTTTTTGCAGATTACACATTGCCTAACGAAAAGTGGTGAATTGAGGTCTGGATGTGGAGGCTGTGACCTACCAAAGCTGAGTTTTTCAGGTACCTCAGTCTTTTTTAAGGAATGAAGTCCTGTAACATTCAGTGGGGGAGAGGAAGGTGAAAGGCAGTGGAGTAGTAATGGGATACAAAATCTTTTAGCTCTAAATAGCCAGAGGTAACTGATAGCTATATGCATCTGAAGATTGTTGCTGGACCGCGTGAAACAAGCTTGTGGTTTCCATCCAGTTTCTTGTGAAAAGCAGCACCACCACATAAAATATCACTTCAGCTCATCCCCTCAGGCAATTTCAACAAAAAGACAGATGGGCATTTTTCTGGCCCAAATTTTGGGAGTTAATTTTGCCATCGGTTGCAGTGGCACTGGATCAGGCCCTACTAGACAAGGAGCCTGAACTTACCAAGAGCCAGGGTGGAAGCTCCAGGGTCTGGGACAAAGCATATCACAAAGCCTTGCACTGTTTCTATCCATATTCTGGGTAATAACCTCAGTGGTTTATAATCACAGAATCACAGAATCGCTGAGGTTGGAAGGGACCTCTGGAGATCATCTAGTCCAACCCCCCTGCTCAAGCAGGGTCACCTAGAGCACATTGCACAGGATCGCGTCCAGGCGGGTTTTGAATATCTCCAGAGAAGGAGACTCCACCACCTCTCTGGGCAACCTGTTCCAGTGCTCTGTCACCCTCACAGTGAAAAAGTTTTTCCTCATGTTAAGATGGAAGTGTCTGTGTTTCAGTGGATCTGATGTTCATTTTAAACATGTTAACAATTGCTGGAAATTCATTTTCTTATGGGCCACTCACAGCTACGCAGTTCTGAATGGCAGGCAAGTCAAATATACCAAAATAGTCCTTTCTCATAGAGACACACTTTGATACACATTGACAGCAAAATCATGACAGTATTCCGTGCAGGAAAAAACAGCAGGTAGAACAAGAAAACCAAATTTTTCAATTTATGAGTGGAAGTGTATCTTTAAAATGGTGTGTGTCACTGCTGACACTTTACTTTGAAACTAAAGGTGGTATTTTAACACAGCTTGCATAATCTCTCCATGTGTTTTTATGCTGTGCCATTACTAGACTGTGCTGTGATGGCTAACTCCTTTCGCCTTCAAATGTTTACCTAAGCACTGCTAAAGAGTACCTCATTTCTTCTACTAGGACCTTTTCTGCACACTAAAAAGTTTTGCCATATTCCTGTGCTTTTTGCAGAAAAAAAAAAAAACATTTAACATAGATTAGCACTACTGAAAGTGTGCAAGTTATTAAAGTGAATAAATAGTATGACCCTCTCATAATTAGCACTATTGTGTTCAACTGTTTTTCCAAACAAAATACAAAAGAGTTGAAATAATCTGGAATGACTGAAGTAAGTAGGTGGCAAGCAAGAGCAGGTTCTCTCTCTTTCAGTGGGTAGCTGTGTGATTTTGAATAAGTGTGTAACATGCTTATATTGCTGTTTTATATGGTGTAAATGAAGCTGGTGTAATGTTGCCCAGTACCTGAGAGCAGAATCAGAGCCTTGTCCTTACATACAGTGCTCTGTTCCACAATAAATTTTACTTCCATTGTGACATTTTGAAGGTACTACATGGTAATGACACATTGCTCCAGTAATTTTTGTACAATGTCTCTATGAGCTCTCCCCATCTGTCATGACAGCATTAGTCTTGGCATCTCTGATGAAAGAATCAAAATTAAAAGGGAGAACAAAAAGTCAATTTCTAATGGGTTCCAAATACCCATATCTTACAAGCGTGAATTAAAAATTGCTCTCATCTTGCAGCCTTCCAGCCATATTACACGGATAAAAAAATCAAAACTATTTAAAATTAAAAATCCTGTTAAAAGCTGATATATATATAAAGTAAAATAATATTCGGCTATTTAAACTAACCTGTTGATAGGCTGTCAGCTGTCATTTGATTTGCACTTCATTTGAATTAATAAAAAGTAAACCATAAGCATTATGATTTACAGTAATATAAAAGCTATTACAAAGGACCTTCATCGTAAGCTTCTTTGTCATAAAGCTATTGTATCTTACTTTCAATCACTAAACACTGTTTAAAACATATCCTAATACAATACAGCCTGATGCAAGGCACAAATTCCTTTGCTTCACACTCACTGTAGGGGCTTGACTTGAGTCTTTAGAGACAAATAGGAAGTTTCTTCTTACATAACTAATGTAAAAAAATATATTTCCAGGTTCTGAGGTTCTCCATCTTTTCTTAAGACTACACACACACACACACACACACACACACACATACACACAGAGATTACCCAGCTCAGATTTACCCACAGCTTCCACAGTACCTTTATGTCCTTTCCCCAGATGTGCTGCTTTGTGCGCTTCATAATGCCATGAAGAAAGAGCTGAAGTTGCTGGATACCCAACACTGCTTCCTTTGAAGCTTTCCTCACTCGCAGTACATGAATAATCTCACTGGCTCTTATTTACACCGTCCTTTCAGGGCACTGCAAGGGTGCTGGAAGGAGAGGTGATCCCTGCGTCTAGCTCTTGGAGCCCATCAGGCTCTCCCAGGACTCCTGGCACCACGGTGCCCCCAAGGCACGCCCCGAAACACTGTGCGCTCCTGTGTGTCCTGGCCAGCACAGCTAACACCTCCCCAGCTGACCGCATGACATGGTCCACAACACCATATCCTCATGTCACAACTCAACACTTCTGCATCCTATGCCTTCTACATGTCTTAAAACTATTGTGCTTCATCATGCATGGCAGCACAATGAGGATGCTCAGCCCTCTATCTGATGCTCCGATGTCACCACACAAGGCAAGTGTGCTGGTATCTCTGAGTCAGCTGCAAAGAAAGAGCACTGGCAAGACCACAGTTTTGGAAAAATCTGGTATTACGTCATTGCAGAGAATCTGACTGGATAGAGAAACTAGGGAATCAGAGGACTACAGAACAGCTCCCAAAGACCTGAAGAAAGGCCAAAGATGAGAATAACTTATTAGGGAAGGGTGAGAGAACTAGGGAGGAAGCACTTCTGTCTCTGATATGCGGTATTTGAGGCGTTTTTCTGCCAAGACTATGATTGAGTCTGTGATTGAGTATAATCATATCCCGTACAAGTGGGTTAAATCTCCACCAAGACAAGAGGCAAGGTGACAGACACCCCAGCTCCCATCCCAGGAACATCTTCAGAAAGACTGATAGTGAAGCACCTGGCATATCCAGATAGGTACAAGAGACCTCCTATCATCACAGTGCCCTGACAGGGGCCTCTAGCCAAGGTACACCAGCAGTCTGATGAGGATCACCAGTGGAAGACAATAAAGTGCCTGGCTCCAGCAAAGCACCATGTTGTCAGCGCTCAACACCCACCACCCAGCATTTCCAGCCAGCAGCAATGCTCTGGCTGCACTGCTTCTGGCTCATGCAGTGGCCAGGCCTCTACCCCTCAGCAACACCCAGGGTGCAGATAGCTATGCAAGTTTCACCACTTCCACTGCCCTCAGTGAGGATAAGGTCTGTCCTTCCTTGGTGATTTTCTCCTTGAATTGATCCTGTACAAAAGAGGTCCTCTAACATCGCCCAAGAATCGGTAATAGTGTGCTATTTGTCTTTTTTTTCCAAGTTTTCAAGTCCCTGGCCTTCAGAGCCCAGTGAAAGGTCCCAGGACAGGGCTATGGGACAGCCCAGAGACATCACCTCAGAGACATTACACCTCAGAGACATCAGTTGTGACAGAGAAGACAGAGGCAGGACTGGGTACATTCATGGGCTTACATGCAAATCTGCACTCCCAAAGGGATGTTTGGCTCAGGAGTACAACACAGCTTCCGATTTGCTGTCCACATGTGGTGATGAGGTGCCATGTGCAAATAACGTCTGCCCATAAACTATACAAGCCAAAGGACAGTGCATGTTGCCATCTTGCTCAGCAAAGAATGACAGCCTTATTCCATGCTTTCTCCATAGCATCTGTAAGGACTGTGGGCCAAGAGGGGGAACAGAAGGGAAACAGAAGAAAAGAGAGTTGAGTGGCATGCCACTAGTGGCATTTCTACGAGGACCATGCGCCCTGACTGCGTTCTCTCCCATCTGGAGGCAGAGAACCACCGGTACCAAGAGCTTCTGTTGACGAAGGCAGGAACAGCGAGCCTGAGAGGAAGCGCTGTGAGGTCCCAGCCCATAACCTGCTGGGGGGAAGACACCCCCATTTCTGAGCACTCAAGAGACAGCCCCAGAACCCCAGCTGGTGTGCTCCCTGGGGCCCAGTATGTACAGGCTATATGTACAGGCATGGGCCCAGAGAGGCAATCTATACACCCTAAACATTGGCTGCAGGCACCTGTGGCCAGAAGTACATGATGGATCTGATGCTGGGAGAGACTAAGGATGGAGGGCAGAGGTGCCTGGCAGAGGAGACCAGCTGCATGACTGATGGCCATAGGGATACTTTTTCCTCATGTTCTTTTAGAGACTGGGAGAATGTACTCTTTTAAGAAAACAAGTTGTCTCAGGATCTGGATTTGAGGTTGAGAAAATTACTAACCCTCACTTTTGTTTACTGTATTTCTATAAACAGTTCTCCAAGGGTGGTCTTTGTTTTTCAGATGCCTTCAAGGCCAGGCTATAACCTGGCCTGTGCTCTTTGCTTTTAATCTTTCTTAGCGTTTTCTATGCCATGCCTCAAAGACGGCCTTTGGGTGTTTTAATCTACAGGGACTGTGCTTGAACTCAGATCGCAACAGAAAAAAAAGAGCTGTCTTCTCAGCACTCTGTGACAAAGCTGTGCTCAACATGTCCTGGTCCCAGTAAGAAGGTTTGGTCTACATGCAAATAAATTCTCTTGCTTTTCATCTCCCAGTGGGACAAGCAATCCATAGTGAGCTGCTTACTGTGAGCTGGGTGAGGTCAGCGCAGTTTGTTTACACCTGGAAACACAGAAAATTTTTTTACATTTAAGAAAATTAAGTTTGAGCAAGAGTTTGAGTAGATGGGCTCCTGAGGTCCCTTCCAACCTGAACTATCCTATGACCTCGTGATCCTTTGTTTGATGGTACCATGGATCAATACAAGTTTGGCACAGTCAAACTGAAGAAAACAACACCTAGACCCTTTGAGATGAGTTTTTGGTCTGGCAATGAATACACATTCACCAGATCCTGCCTCAAGGCCATGTTGGTGGTCTTCTGCATTCTGAAATTAGCAGTGATTAGCTGATCATTCACAGCTGGAGGGCAATGTGATTCCTATGGGAGGAACTCATGACATATGCCTGCAGCCACTGACACAAAAAGGACCTAGTTTTGGCCTCCAGTAATTTAGCTGTGCTCTCAGTGCACCAGGTAGTGGCAGAGCTCCTGTATCATGGCATGTATCAAAATTATTTATGTAGAATTAAGTGGAATTATGATGTGACAGTAGCTAAAAATACAGTGGCTGGCTGACACTGCAGAGCACCTCGGTGTCTTGCCTGGGAGGTGGTGAGTTTGCTTCCCCTGGGCTTGGCGCTACCCAAAACCTCCTGCTTCTTTTCTTGTCTGTCCTCACAAGTCAGAGCATGTCACGTCACAGAACTGATATAGCTGGGTATGCTACTTCAGGGTTTCAGCAGATCCTGTATTTGGAGTAGTTTGAAAAGTGTCTAGTGGCTTTGTCACATGATTTTCCTGTAGTGTGAGACTAGCCAGCAAAGAGCCGTGAGCTCACATGTTTAAACGGCTTCGTTTGTGCACGCAGATAACGTGAATATCTGCTTGGCACCGTTTTACAGCAACTGAACATTCTTGACGCTGCCTCTTCTGCTCCCCCTTCCTCAGCAGCAGAATCAGCAGCTGTAACAACACATGGAGGACGCTTGGCAGCTGCAAGACACAGATGCTGAGCTCTGTAATAAACTTCTCCTGTAGAAGAATCTGAGTGCTTTTGCTGGCTGCTTAAAAGTCCTTATTGCTGCCTAACTCACTTGCTCAACAAGCAGTTACAGTGTGCTGATGGCTGTGGGTAATCACTCTTGGGGTACAAGGACCAATCTAATTGACCTGCTTAGTCCTTTAGGACTCTGCTATAGCTTAGCTTTAATAATTTGTAAGAGAATTGCATGCTTTCACAGTAGATATTTAAGAATAAGGTCTTATGCAATGTTTAGTGGCCGTTGTTTTTATATCTAGAGATAGGCAATGGGCCTGGTTTTAATCACAAGGCACAACAGTGCAAACCAGAAATAACTTCACTGTTGTTAAAGGGGTATAAGCTGATATAAGACGAATGTGAGTGAAGTCAGGTGCAAAGGAGAGCTTAAAAAGAAGTTTGTATTGCCTGTTAAGGAAACTACATTTCTTCAAAATCTCAGAAACTGGTGTTTTAGAATTGGCCTGCAATAAGGATGTAGCTAAAGATTCAGGGTAGCAGGCTAATGTTAGGATAGCAGGAAGACTCATTTCAGAAAAGCCTTGCAGAAGCGTGTTTTAAGGAGGCTTTTGAATTAGGAGAGAACGGCCAACTTGGAAGGTTGTCTTGGAGTCTAAAGAGCACTGGGAAAGAAACCAGAGACAGATGCGTGTGGAGATAAAGGCAGGAACTGGGCAGCAAGTCTGGTACCTGGCCAATATAGAAAGAAGGGATGCTAGAAAAAGATGGTTGGAGATGCAAGAAAGAGAAGAGTTCTAAACACAAGGACCTGCAGCTTGATCTAGATGCATAACACGAGGGGCAAGCGATGAAGGAAAATGAATGGAGAGTGATGGTCAGTGATGGGGCGGGAGGAAATGATGCTTTGGACAAAAACTCCTACCATCTCTGCTTTTATCTTGTCTAAGGAAAACTGAAGTCATAACAATAGCAAAGATATGACATCAATGGGAGCAGGAAGTGAGACAGAGATACAGAAAAGGGTGCAGGGTGATGTGAACAACAGAGACCTCGTAATCAACAAAACAGAGCTGAAGGGGGCCCATCTGAAGCATTTGCACACAAATAAAGAAGTGCCAAGAGGACAGCATTATAGGGAAAGCGCTCATGCCCCTTCTGGGAAATCAGTACAACTGGAGGTCTCTCTGAAATGCAGCGCTAATGCACGCAGCACAGGGAACAAACAGGAGGAATGAGAGGTGTGTGTGCAGTGGCAGGGCTATGGTCTCGCTGGGATCATGGAGATGAGGTGCGATAACTCACATGACTGGAGTGTTGCAACAGATGGATACAGGATCTATAGGAAGGGGAGGCTGGGAAGCACAATACGAGGAGTCCCCCTTTATGTGAGAGAGCAGCAGGAATGCCTGGAGCTCTGCCTTCTGATAGATGATGAGCCAGCTAAAAGCTTATGGTCAGCATTAACAGACAGACCAACATAGATGAAGTTGTGATGGGTGCCTGCTACAGAGGAAGTAGATTAGTAGTAGTAGAGACAATCTTCTGACAACTAGAAGAAGCCTCATGTTCACAGGCCCTGATCCTCATGGGGAACTTGAACCACCCCAATATCTGCTGGAGAAAGAACACAGCAAGGCACAAGCAATCCAGGAGGTTTCTCGAGTGCGTTGATGATGACTTCCTGACACAGGTGATCAAGGAGCTGATGAGAGAAGGCGCTGTGCTGGACTGGATCCCTACAAACCAGAAAGAAGTGGCTGGGGCTGTGAAGGCTGGGGGCAGCCTTGTCTGCAGTGACCATGAGATGGTGGAGTCTGAGGGGAGGGAATAAAGCAAAAAGCAAGATTACAACCCTGGGGTTCAGGGACCTGCTTGGAAGAATCCTGTGGGAGACTGTCCTGGAGAGAAGAGGGGTCCAGGAGAGCTGTTTGATTTTCAAGAATCATCTCTTCAAGGGTGGTCCATCCCAACGTGCTGGAAATCAAACAAAGGTGGCAGTAGGCCCACATGTATGAACAAGGAGCTTCCAACAAAACTCAAACATAAAAAAAAAGCACACAAGAAGTGGAAGAAGGGACAGGTGACACAGAAGGAATATAGAGACATTGCCCAAACATGCAGGATCAGGATTAGGAAAGCCAAAGCCTACCTGGAGCTGAATCTGGCAAGGGACGTGAAGGGCACCAGGAAAGGCTTCTACAAGTATATCGGCAGCAAAAGGAAGACTAGTGAAAATGTGGGCCCGCTGCTGAATGGGGCAGGGGATTTGATGACAAGGAATATGGAAAATGTCAAAGTACTTAACACATTCTTCACCTCAGTCTTTATGGGTAAGACCATCCTTCAGGAAACACAGGCCCCTGAAGCTTGTGGGAAAGTCTGGGGCAAGAAAGATTTACCCTTGGTAGAAGAGGGTTAAGCTAGGGAACATTTAAACAAACTGAGTGTATACAAGTCCATGGGACCTGATAGGATGCACTGACGAGTGCTGAAGGAGCTGGCTGACACTGATGTCATTGTGAGGCCACTCTCAATTATCTTTGAAAGGTCATGGCATGGGGGGGGGGAGGTTCCTGAGGACTGGAAGAAAGCAAATGTCTCTCCTATCTTCAAGAAAGGCAAGGAGGAGGATCCAGGGAACTTCAAGCTGGTCAGTCTCACCTCAAGCCCTGGGAAGGTGAGAGAGCAAATAATCCTGGAAGCCATTTCCAAACATATTAAGGACAATAAGGTGCTTGGGAGTAGTCAGCATGGATTTATGAAGTGGAAATTATGCTTGACCATCCTGATAGCCTTCTATGATGAGATGATTAGCTCAGAGGATGAGGGGAGAGCAGTGGATGTTATTTATCTTGACTTTAGCAAGGCTTTTGACACGGTTTTCCATAACATCCTCACAGACAAACTGACGAAGTCTGGACTAGATAAATGGACAGTGAGGTAGACTGAAATCTGGCTGACCTTCTGCACTTAAAGTATTGTGATCAGCAGCATGAAGTCCAGCTGGAGGCTGGTCAGAGTGGAGTACACCAGGGGTCAATATTGTGACCAGTACTGTTTAGATTTAATGACCTGGATGATGGGATAGAGTGCTCATTCAGCAAGCTTGCAGATGATGCAAAATCAGGAGTGGCTGATAAACAAGATGCTTGTGCTGCTGTTCAGGGAGACCCTCACAAGCTGCAGAAATGGGCCGATAGGAGACTCATAAAGTTCAACAAGGGAAATGCCAAGTCCTGCACCTGGGGAGCAACAACCCCATGCACCAGAATAAGCTAGGGGCTGACCAGCTGGAGAGCAGCTTCGCAGAGAAGGATCTGGGGGTCCTAGTGGACAACAAGGTGGACATGAGTCAGCAATGCAGCGAAGAAGGCCAACAACATCCTGGGCTGCATTGGGCAGAGCATTGCCAGGAGGTCAAGGGAGGTGATCCTTCTCCTCTGTCAGCACTGGTGAGGCCACACCTGGAGGGCTGGGTCCAGTGCTGGGATCCCCAGTACAAGGGAGACATGGACATATTGGAGTGAGTCCATTGAAGGGCCACAGAGATGATTAAGGGAGTGGAGCATCTGACGTATGAGGAGAGGCTGAGAGAGCTGAGACTGTTCAGTCTCAAGAAGAGAAAGTTCAGGGAGATCTTATCAATGTATATAAATACCTGATGGAGGGATTAAAGACAGAGCCAGACTCTTCTCAGTGGCGCCCAGTGACAGGACAAGAGGCAATGAGCACAAACTGAAATACAGGAAGCTCCATTTAATGAGAAAACATAAGAAAAAACATTTTTACTTTTACCACACTTTATTTGAGGGTGGCCAAAACACTGGAACAGGCTGCCCAGAGAGGATGTAGAGTCTCCATCCTTGGAGATATTCAAAACCCAAGTGGGCATGGCCCTGAGAAACCTGCTGTAGTTGACTCTACTTTTTGGACTAGATGATCTCCAGAGGCATCTTCCAACCTCAGCCATTCTGTGATTTTGTGATACTGGTATATAGTCAGATGTAGCTCAGGCTAGTGGTAGCTGATGGGAAATGATTCCCAAAGGTCAGATTTCCATTGCCCATGTGATGCAATTCCCTGGCAGGGGTGAGGTCTAAGAGCGAACAAAGGTACAAGTGCAAAATAGGTGGATGCTTCATCTCAGCCAATGCTTGTGTCACCTTGGCAAGAAGCTATCAATTAATATATGTCTGAGCAGAAGATTCCTGTTTCCACTTCAGTTAGTCCTATCTCCTTTATAAGACTGATATTCACATGAACAATTTTTTAACTGGAAAAGGACAACCCTATTTGTAGTTTGCACTGTAGGTGTATCCCTGTGATCTTTTTGTATCCTTGTATTCTAGCATTCAAAGACAAGCAGTTCTCCCAAGCTTCAGCTGGAGGATGAAGAGGAAGACACCATCAAACATGGTTGTTAAAAAGTCATTTTTCCTGTCATTGTCCAGTATGCCTAGGGTGACTTTTAGTCCTAAAAGTAATAGTCTCTCTGATCCCCTGACACCTGATACTAGTAACCGCTCTTGGACACCAGCATTTAAAATTTCCACCTTAAAATATGAGTCTTGTTTCTCTTGATATAAACTGGAAACTGATTTCATCTGCTTCTTTGGTGGATTTTTGGTAAGTGTTTTGGAGGATAGATATCAACACTCAGTTTTATTCTATATAACCACTGGAAGCCTGTAATTTAATGATATTCAAGGATTCTGGCATCTAAATAGACTACCTCTAAAATTAATATATTACAATAAAATCCAGTATTCCTCCAAATAAACCACAAATTAGGAACAAGAAAATACTAACCTTCAAATAATAGGACTTAAATACCTGTTTCAGCAGTGCTTTCATGCTGCTTTGCTTGCTTGAAAACATATGAAGTATTTATTTTGAATTCATATTATCTTATTATTGCAGGTTTCCTTTACAACATGGCTCATTTCAAACATTAAAAAAAATGGTGATTTTTATCTGGGTTTTAGATTTTCCAGTAGCGATCAGTCACACATATAGTGCTAGCTGAACTGATGTAAGAATCTGTTTTTGTTTTTTCTTTCACCCCATTGGTTGTCCAGCAGGCAAAATCTGTTGTGAGAATTGTCTCTGAGATGCAAAGACAGATGTAACAAGGAGACAAGGACCATTGTAACTAAACTATTGTATTAGGAAGCAGAAGATGGCTGTTGAGAACTTCTTACTCCCACTTACAGACCAAGTGATGGCTTTCTAACACAAGTTAAGAACTCCCAGTCTTTTCCTAAGTAGGCTCTTGTCTGGCCAATGTGGTCTGAGACACATTTTTCTCTTTATGAATAGCCCTACTGAGGTATCAATGCTATCCACAAGTGTCAAAATATTCACAGGAAGAGGATCAAAGGCTACCACAGAGGCTAATTTTAGAAGTCCAGAGGATTTGTTCATCAAAATCAGGTGCTGCAAATATCCTACCTTTAACTGATAGTGCAACTCATTCCTCAAACGTTCCTCTGATGTCTCTGTCCCTTTTCCTGTGCGGGGGTAGTCCTCTAGGTTGTGTCTAAGCTGATGGGCCCATGGAGGGTTAGCTATATTTCAGCCAGGAGAAGAATAACAGGACAGTGACAGAAACTGAGCACAAGGCAGTGCTAGTAAAGGAAAACTACAAAGGAAGTCTTGAAAGAGGCTGGTGGTATATATGGAGAGACAGGCCTGAGGAAGGGATGGTTGAATTGATGTGAGAATGAAGGGAAGCTGTTTGATCCCTTGCAGCTTCTGGGTCAGTAGCAGCTGCACCTGCAGCACCCGTGGGCTCTCTGGGTGCTGGCCAAGACAGCGGCTGTTAGCGTCTGCTGCTGCGCGAACATGGGCTGCCCTTCTGTACATCGCTGCATGAATCAAACATCTGGACTCCAGAGATACCTTATTAGTGCTGAACAACCTTGATTCAATTATACTACAAGATGCACACAAGATGATATCTTTTGCACAGTCCTGCGCTGTGAAGAGCTCCTGGGAAATGTAGGGCTGGGGAGAGGGGTTGGAGAGCATGGAAACTCAATTACTCTTTTGTTTCTAAAGTTGGTCCATAGTAGTGCTTAAAGGGGGTGGAGGCTGGAGAACTTGTACAGCCTAATGACAGGGCTAACTTGATTGATTCCAATTTTTTAAGGTTCTGAGTCTCATTTGCTCCACAAACTCTACATTTACTTAGAAAAAATTAATTAGGGCATGATTTTCAGACCTGGAGTCTGAAAGTCAGCGCTTGTCTACGTGGCCAGAGCTACTTGGTTGTGCATCTGCAGCTTCTGCTGGTTTTAAATTCACTTTTCTTTCCTGATGTTAGAGAACGGAGCAGCAAAAATGCAACCAGGGATGCTTTTGCAAAGAGCAGGGGTGCGAAGTGTACTGTCTGGGCCAAATTCCACACCAGATAATTCCCTTCAGGCGATGGTTTCAATTGGATACTGTTATCTGCACTTCCTGTCTCATACTGCAGCGCCGCGCTGTTGACCGGCTGCTGATTTCCTCCTCCCAGGGCCTGGCTGCATGTCACGATAGGGCTGCAACGCCTCCTCCCTACTCTTTGCTTTGCTCGCAGAAGTCGTATGGAAAGGAAGCAAATGATGGAAAGTGCTTTGAATTCCGCTGGTGAAATTTACCTCTTCCAGTGTGATTATTTTTGCTATTATGGAGCAAAGTCACGTTTTAAAAACTTTTCTGTTGTTTCTGCAGATCTGTCATCTATTTCCATGGATACATGAGTGGTAACAAGGCAGCCAGAAGCTGTCAATTCCAGCTGCTTGCTGGCTGCCCAGTGAGCAGTGAAAAGCTGCTGAAGTCATTAGTATTTTACACTTAAAATAACACAATAGTTTTCGCTTTTCTGGTCCTGTTTGGCTGAGAATCCCCAGGCCTAGTAAATGAGTCACTACTATAAAACAGTTAATTAGGCCTCATAACAGCTTGGTGAGTGGGTAAGGAGGACATGGAGGCAGGGAGCACTAAAGTGACCAGTGGAAGGCCACCCTGTGAGCTAGCAACTTGGGCAGGAAGGCGATCGGTTCATGCGTCCTGGCTCCCAGCTCCCCGGACTCATCACAATAGGTTGCGGAAATGTACCCATCCTCATCTGCTTAATGACAAAGCTTTTTCCACTTTTTTTTTTTTTTTTTAAGAAAATCCAACACATCTTTGATTTGGTGAATTCCTGCTGCAGCAAGTTTCATAAGATAACAGAAGGGCTGTATTCCTGCAGGATATGGCATATGCTAACTGTTCATTGAATGGGTTTCCCTGTCTATCATGTTGAATTCTTCAGTCAAGTTCTCTCCAGTTCTCCTCTAAGGATAAGACTTCTGCCACTCTGACAGGGAGATTATTCACAAGATGAGAGATCATGTGTCATTATTATATCTGAACATTGAGTTATTTTTGTGGACATTTCCAACAAAAAAATATCTTTTAGTTATGGTTCAGGCAACAAAGCTAGAGAGAAAAAAAGAGGAAAGATTTGTCTGATATAATGTCGTTACAGCATGCTCTGGTTTTGGACATTATTTTTTTTAGTATAGTAACACATCCTGTTTGCCATCTTTTAACTACTGCACTGAGAGGTGACATACATAAGTTATGATTCTTTCATTCTTATATCCTTACACAATTCACTGAAATAAACAGACCTTTGCATGTTAAACAACTGTTCAAACTAACTAAGGTAGGTGGAACTGGGCCCACCATGATTTACCTTCTGTGAATCCTTGTTTTCTGTTCTTAAAAGACCCCACAGGTAAGAGACTGTGTGTGTATATGGAAAGATTTAGAGAGTTTTTATAATATGCACTGCTCGAGCAACCCTTAACCCGGATGCTTTACCATCATGCTTGCGAATTTGCCAGCAATACTTCTGCAGTTCTTCACAGCTTCTCGTTATTAATCAAAAGTCAATTCCTGCAAATGCTGGGCACATAACTAACTTTTACATACAGCCTATCTAGGTTCAATGGTTTTATTTTTGTGAGAAAAGCTTACAGAGCCAGGCACACCAAAATACAATGGTATCGTCCAAGTATCCCCAATTCTTCTACATTGTCTCCTCTGAGTCATTCACACACATAGTCAATAAAATTGGCCCCAACACAGATGCCAGTGGTACCCTACCATTAACCTCTTTCCATTCTCAGAGGAAGCTCTTTATTATGACCCTTTATTTTCTGTCACTTAACCCATTTCTAATCCTTAACAAAGACTTCATCCCTAGCCCTATGATTATTTATTTCCCTTAATAGTCTTTTATGAGGGACCTTATCAAAAGCATTTTTAAAATTCAAGTAAATGAATATCTTACAGGTCACCTTTATCTAATGGTTTATTAACTTTTTCCAAAAACAAAATGCTGTGCTTTTCAACATTATTAAATAGTGTGGGGAAAGCACAAAAAAAAATTCAAATACATTTTGATAGCTACTGTAGTGGCTTAGCATAACTGTGCTTGGATTAGCACTGTTATTCTGCCTGTACTTAAGGACTCTATTTCATGTCCTGGCATCTATCTCCTCAGGTCAACCACTAGTTCAAGGTGGAAGTGATAAGTTTGCAGCATCTCAAGTGTGCTGGTGTTAGCTCTTGGGAAGTTGAGAGGAAGGAAATAGCAGTCCATAAAGTTTTGATTGCTTGGAAAAGAAGAGATGTTTGTTGAAAGAATGAGCAAGGCCAGATGCAAAGAGTTCAGGAGTGAGCAGAAGTAGTCATGCATTGGCTGCTTACTCACTTTAGCTATAAATTGATGACATTTCAGATTGGAGATTGAGTAGAGGAAAGCTACGTTCTCAGGCCTGTTAGGGGGCTATCTTACATCATCCACTTTTTAGTTAGTGGAGGGTTCACTTTAAAGATGGATAGAACAGCATGATCCAGGATGGTGTGGCAGGGAAGATTTTGGCAAAAATAGTGGCACTGAAGAAGTAAAATAAATGTGCCATGCTCTATTCCTCCCCCAATTTTAAAATATCAGCATTTTGCAAGCAATGGGCCATATGCTCCCAGGGCTTGCAAGCCAAAAAGTATAGCAACTTACTACAAAACCGCTCTCCAAATTCTACACACAAGCCAAAACCTCCTACTTGGTATGCTGCCGTCATGCCAATTTGCAGAACAGAGATTGGGCCTGTGCAAGGAGATCTGTAAAAGAACGGCAGACTACGCACATGGACTCATAAAGGGAGATACAGGACATGTCTGACTGGCTGGAGGCAGGACATTGCTCCTGCAAACCTCAGCTTGAGGAGAAAGCAGAATCCTTTGCCACTGAAAAGTGATAGCGAGCACATGTTTCCAGGCCAGAATGCCCCCTCCCCACACGGGGAAGACAGGGAAGTCTCCTTGGCTTGCTCCTGCAGGGTTTTCTATGCTGGGGCTGTAGGAGTGTGGATCTCCAGCATGGGCCCTCCAGTCCATGGGAGGAGCGTGGCCTTTCAGCAAGGCCCTGGAGTGCTGGTCACCTGTACCTCATGAGCCAATGCAGAAGAGGTTTCTCCTCAGGGATTTTCTGTGTGGCAAAGCAAGCCAAGACTTAGCCCAAGCAGGGTCAACTTGCTATCATAAGGAATGCAGAATTTACTGTAGCGAGACAAATAATCCAGGGATATGTAAGTACAGGGAAATGCCAGCCACATTTGAAGCGCATGTGGGTCTCATCTGAGATTTCACGGGGCTGTCCATTTCCAAGTTCCCTCACCCAATGGTGCAAGACTCTCTTCTATTTCCTGTACTCTGCTATTTCTGCACCACAGAGCATCCAGAGGGTACTTTATATTTCTCCAGGATAATTCAGGGGATAATCCATGCCATACTTTAGCCATTGGCTAGAGCAGAGCTCTCCCCTTCACTGGCTGGTACAGTACATATGCTCTGGCAGACGTTTAAAGCAATGCAGATGCTCAACCTTTCTGAACATTTTTGTGGGCTCAATGTGATTAAACAGAGGTAAATAATGCTTTTTTGAGGACCTGCGCTCACCATTACAGACAGAGTAAATCTGGGTAATAAAATCACAGGATAGGATGTACGGAGCATACGCTCTACCTCCACTAGGAGTGAGCCAACTGCTGCTTGGAGGATGGAGCAGCGTATGGCCTCCAGAGCAAACACTTGCTCGATTTGCATGCTTGCATTGCTGCTGGTTGAACCAGCTGCTCCTTCCCACTGCTGTCTTACACAGCCATGGGGAGGTTAATGTCTAGGCACAGAGTGGCACAGCAGTTCCTAGGGGACCTGGTAGCATGCAAGAGAAAAGGGGTAATGAAAAAACACATTTTCTGGCCCCACAGCTTGTCTACCTAACACCATATGTAGAACAAGGGCATACCAGCTGATACTTAAATGAGAAGTCTTGGAGAGGTATCTTATGGCAGGTACTTCAGGGTGTGGTTGTAGTTTCAGTAGGTGGCAGTTTCTACCTCTGGTACCGTCCCTTTGAGGCTGGCAGAGGAATTCCCAAAGCCAGTTACTCTAAGTGGTAAACTCCATTTACTTTAATAGGAGTTACATTTAGGTCTCTACTGAGTACTGTATTGTATCCTGAATGTGTCATTTTCAACAAAGCAGTCATTTCTCTCCTCAAGGGAGCAACCAGTGCTGTGCTGCCCTGAGAGCACAGCAAAATGTCAGTTACTGTGATTTTATGAGGTTAAGATATAATTATGCTCTTGTTATCAGATCTTAGAGTGAAAGACAAGAAGTACTATTTTAAGCATGCAATTGTGGCAATAATAATAATAATTTTCTCCAGAATGTCTTTTTTTATGTTAGTGTGAAATAAACTTTTAAGAGCAATGAGAATACATATGGAATTTTTCTCATCCTAAAATTTCTGTTAGTCTATTTTCTGAAAGGAGTAATCAAAAGTCTTGTACAAGAGTACATGAAACAGGATTGCTCCTTTTTTTTTTTCTTGGGAGATGGCCATTATTACATTGGGCCCTAGTCAGGGCTGCTGTTTCCTATCCTGAAGCGAGGAATCTCTCTCAGGATGTCCTGTGTTGGGCTAGAGATCAGAGCAGGTGATAACAGTCTCATCTGGCTTTGAAATTTATGAGAAGGAGATAGGACATGTAATGGAGTCATTATTTTTTTTTAGTCCATTCTTCACACTGCAGCACTTGGAGATGTAGAGGCCGTGTTGGACCAGATGGAAGGAGCAGGGAAAGGGGAAGAGCAGTAGGATATTTTCCCCATTACTAGTAAGAAGATCCTGAATCGAAGCAAAAAATGCTATGAAAATATGTAACTAATTTTATCCATATAGTTGACTTTAGAAAGAAGCATAGGTTATGAGAAGATAGGCCCTAAACTGGGAGGAGATGGTATGGAAGAGGGGGAAGTGCCAGTGAATAGTAGCTAAAAATAAGAGAAAAAGTAAGTGTTGCATTATCTAAAACCTGAATTGACTCTATTTGAGGTATAAGCATCAGCGGAGGACTCCAAATTCTCAAAGGAAAATTGAAAAGCACTCAAAGAGCATGAACTTTAAAATAAGATGGCTAAGGCTGAGAAGGCGGCAATAGGTGCCATTTCTGTGAAGTTTAGAACTATTCCAAATTTCAAGAGTTAAAAAAATCCTTCTCTGATTTTTCTGTTATTTTCCACGTGCTTCATTCAGATCCCTATGACGCAAAACTGCCAGCATTTTTAGGTTCAAATTTTTCACTTCATTTCCCAGATACTGTTTTGTTCTCTTAATTCCATTCCTAAATATCTGTTGGGCAACTCTCGGCTTCTAGTGATGTTGAAGCTGGGCAAAAATATTTTCTTTCACCAACTCTTAAAATTCAAATACACTTTCCCTTGTGGCTGTGAGAGGAAACCATATTGTTAAATCATTAGAAAACTACATCTGTTTCAAAATAATATGCTTATTTCATTCTGATCCTAAAATTAATTTTAAGAAGATGTTAAATAGTTGAAATTTTTCAAGCTAGTTTGTACTAAAGCCTCTTTATCTTATGAGGAAACATTGAACATTCTTGAATTGCTTAATCTAGTAAAACTGAGACAGAAAGGGGATATGATGAGTTTTTAGAAAGATGTTTAGGAGGTAAGCTTCAAAGTGAACAAGAATTATTTGGGTTAAAGCATAACACTGGCATGAGGTCAAGTGAGTTTATCATTAATATGTTCAGACTGGAAATTTAGAGAGAGGTTTCTATCCACCCAAGAAGTGGTGTCCTGGTGATGGGAACAGAGAAGTTAAATGTTTGAGGCTGCAGTTGGATACGCTGATGAAAACAATTGTGTCACAGAATTCCGAGGGACAGAAGATGAGGCTTGTGATATGGATCAGTTGGTATCTGATGTTTAGGTGTCAGCAGCTGAGTTTGAAAAGCAACTTGGTTGTTTATTTGCACCATTGTTTTATTCTATTAATCACATGCTTCAGGACTTTTGTTTGTAATCTGCAGAGGTCAGTGAGAGTTATTTTTACTTTTCTTTTATGCATTGCTGGACTTCTAGGTTGCTCTCTTTTTCATCTCTGAACCATGAAAGAACAGGATGTAGGATGGGGGCCCTAATCTCTTAGGTGTCTCTCACTCATAAACTCAGGGCTAAACTGATCACCAGATTTGGGGCAAGGAAGGAATTTCCCTGTAGATCAGGTTGTCATGAGCTATTGCAGAGGAGGGACGTTCTTCATCTGTCTTCATTTCTTAGGATTTACAGGACATTTCACCTAACAGCTCCCTTCAATTGCAGGACTTGGGCTATTGACAATGTACTGGATGTTGCCGTCCTGCTTCCTGGGGCTTGTTAGGGTTGCAGCTGCTTTATGATGAGGTGTGAAGTTTGTTATAGGCTGCTGGGGAGCATCCTTGGGCTGGTGGTGTGTGAGGACATGTGGGGTAGGATGGCTGCAGTCTAAGTATCTGTGAAAGTCTGGACTTGCTGACCCAGCTGAGCCTTTCTGGCCTTATTTCCTACATTTCTTTTTCTTTTATTTTCACAAAAAAATGATTCCAAATGTCTATTTTAATTCAAGTTGAAAGTATTTGGGGTTTTTTATATGATTTGTCAAGCTGACCAATGACTAAAACATCATTAAGCAAACAACTTGACTGCCCAGGAGCTCCCTTTGCCCCCCACATACCTGCATGGCCTCGAGTTAGATGTAGAAGCCTGTTGGCAGCGTGCATACAACAATCCTGCCCAGACCCAGAAGCCAGTTGAGGAAACAGGTTGGAAAACAGGCTGGAGCCCTTAGCTCTCTCCTGCCTTGCATTAGGCTTGGCAGCCCAGCAGGGAGGGTATGTGGGCTGTCCGAAATTTGACTGCTATAGACTGCTATAGGCCCGAATCAAGACAGAGAGGAAGGGAAGTAGCTGTATTTCAGCCCAATATCTTCAAGGGTGTTGTAGATCAGGCTTTGCTGCTGGCTTGAGCTGTAATGGAAATCACCATCCCCCCCTAAAGCAATGCTCAGGGGAGGACTTGGACCTCCTGTCCACCTAAGGAAACTGCAGCAGTGTTTCAGTAAAGAGAAAACACAAGGACTTAGGAAGTGGCAGGATGGGGCCCAGATCTCATTCTTCTCATGTGACTCTCACTTCTGGAGCCACTTGCTGCCCCAGGTGGCTCTGACACAGGAAAGCATCACAGCACTTGCTGATGAATTCATTTTGAAGCTACCATTGTGCAGCGGCTTAGCAATTAATCAAGGAGAAAGATGAATCGAAAGTGCAATGGTCTGTAAGATCCCAACGCTCTGCTTTGTAACTTACACATGCTAAAGACATAAAATGATTACGATGGCTTCTTCCTTCCTTTCCAGCCTAAAATTAGTAAAAAATCCCCCCTTGAACGAAACAGACAAGTTAGCTGCAATGATTCCTGTGGTGCACTGTTTTAATATGTGGTGTTTAATTACACTCTTATGACTGGGAACAGGTAACAGTCTTCATGCTAAAAATATTTAGACATATGGATTCCCCTTGTATTCAGAGCTGTTTTCATCTACCAGACTCATAAAGTAGTGAAGCTACATGATAATGCCATATGTATAATAAAAGCACATTTTTTAGAAGACTACATAAATGCATACTATTAAAATACACATATTTTGCTAAGGAAATTAAAAATGAAAGATAGGTTTAAAACATTGTTAAAGACTATAATGGGAATGGCAAGTGGCATAATGGGAATAATGCTGTGGGATTATCCTTGGGCAATAGGGAATAACCAGAATGAGATAGTATTAAGGACAATAAGTCCAATCCTGCAGAGTGCTAGCAATCCTGAGAAGCGCTGAGCCTGCTCGGCTCTCCATAAAGGCAGCGGGAGCTGAGGGCATTGAACACCTTTGCAGGATAAGGCCCAAGTCAGATTTCCAACCTAAGGCTGTCATTTGTAGCCTGGATTTTTATGAAATGCCAATTTGATTTTTATGAGATGCCAATTTGGACGTCTTAGTGGGACCCTGGCACACTGAGAACCACTCAGGACCACAGCCAAATTTTTCAGAGTGGGCCTGATCCCCCTGACACTTAAACGGAAGGACAGATTCCCATTGCCCCCACTGGGGTTGGTTCTGGCCTTGTTATCAGGAAGCACCCTAAATATGTTGAAAATTGGCTCAGGGAGGTGTGGAAGCAACACATCTGAAAAATCCTGTGCTGCTGGCACTCTGGTTAGGGGGAGCCAGCTTAACTCCATTTTCAATTGTGAGATGGCCAAGTTGTGCAAGTGCTTCTGCCCATTTTGTTCCTTAGCACAATAAACCCCTATCTTACATGCCTCTGAGAGCCAAGGTTGCAGAGCTATAGGGACTGTGAGAATCACGTATCTTGATTTCAAGCGAACAGTTTCCTTGGATGGAAAAATAGAATTTTTCATTCCTTGAGCAGAAAAAAATGGCAAAAGCTGTCTCTCCCATTCCCAGAGTTGAAGCAGGATTGTTCAATAGCCTTATTAACAAGAGCGATGTGGAAACTAGTGATTATGGCCTTGATCCTGCAAAGCTCATGACCATGGAGCGAACGTGTGTCTAAAGCGTTAGCAGGGCTGTGATCCTGGTCTCACTGAGATCAGCAGGAGCGCTCTCATGTGTTGGGGAGTACAGGGGTGCAGGATCAGCCCCACTGCCACCCCCCAGGGTGCTTCCACAGGGCATGGCCAAAGCAAGCTGACAAGTCTTGACTGGTGGAAGCAATTTTAGCTCTCTAGGGCACTCCTTCCCCCAGCAGTGCTGCGAAAGCTGCCGCCAGGGGAGCGGGGCTTCGCTCCAGATCCTGCAGTGGATCCCAGTGAGCCTCCTGCGCCTGCTAGTTCCCTCCTCTGCTGCGAGGGGTTTCGTGTGCCCATTGCCCTTTGGCTGAATTAGTGCCCTTCTTGCTCTGCAGATCGTCTTAGACACCAAGTAGAGAAATTCATTTCCTCTGGGGGCTTATGGATTTTTGGCAGCCCAGCCCCAAAATCTCGCTGTGTTTACCTGTGTTTTCCCTCCAGTTTGGAGCTCTACTTTAGCTGCAACGGAAAAATCATGAGTATGGGGAGGCAGGAAGCAGGAGAGCCCTGCCCAGGGGCCATTCAGTTCAGTTTGGGCCAAGAGTCTCCAAGGGCATGGGAGAAGGACGTGCAACACCTCATCTGCGCCAGTGCCACACACCAAAACAAGCCCCACTCAGCAGTCCCCCGGAGAAACACCCTTCCCCGGGACCATGCTGAGGCAGTAACCCTGCAACGCTAGGTGGCCAGTGTGACCAGAGGCGTCCATGATCAGCTGGTTTCCCTCCAGCCCTTCCCAGGATGGCTGAGATCAGACCCGTGGGTGTTCCTTTGAGCCGGGGCAGCATCAGCGCGCGACTACCATGTGCTCCCCCTTAGATGGGGCCTGTGGCATGGCACGACCCTGTCATGTTGCTCGCATCTCTGGCCCAAAATAATTGACACCTGCCCTGAGGTTCCCCCAGGAGCCCTCCAGTGCTGTGAGAGTGAGGTGCACCTCAGGAGAGGGCACTGCAGAGAAATTCACCCGTGATGAAGCATTCGTTCATCCAGGGCTGGGCCAGACTTCCAGCTGTGCTTTCCTCCCTCGCCGTGGGGTGAGGAGTGCATCAGGTCTCCCAGGATGGGGCCGTGCCCATGTAGCTTTTCAATGTTCAGGTGTGTCTTCAGCACAGACAGCTTCCACCACTATTCCTGCACTGCTGCCTCATCCCACGGCAGACCTGAAGGCATCTCCTTTGGGTCCCTCTCTGTTCTCCAGCCCACGTTCAGCATGCTGGAGCCACTCATAAATATCCTTGTTAAAACATGCACTTCAGCATTATCATGATGAGCCTAACTGCTAAGTCCATCCTTACAGGGAGGATGGCACTTACTTTCTTAAATGTATAATATAGAACATCCACATTCATATTTTTAGTAGCATATAGCAGTGGTCCAGCCTTTAGTGTACTGTATGTACTTTTAATAATCTCCATAAAAGCCTGATTTTCAATCCCTAGGCTCAAGCTGACAGTGTAAATAAAATCACCCAAATCCACAGGGTAAGAGAAATGAAAATGACAAGGATTAAAATTTTGTCAAACCTCTTTCTTTTTAAAATTCTGCTTCCCTTCCAATTGGATCACGACCCTCTGTGTGCACAGCTTAAGACCAGACGGTATGCTTTCACTTTTATTCCGCTCTGCAGCAGGCTTACAGTATTTAGTGAAAGTCTGTAAAGAATGTGTGCTGTGTAGAGAGTTAATACCATAATCCCCTATCGTTAGGGTCAAATGCTGAATAGAGCAGAAGAATTAGAAAATATGTTACATACAATGGCAGAAAAAATGCATCAGCATGCTGTTCTGTTAACACACGCATTCATTACCAACAAGTAAATGACAATGAGGTAATAGAGTATATTAAGAGATGTGTACTTCAAGTCTAGTGTGCGTGTTATTATGAGACCCTAAGACTTTGAGTGAGAATCTAAATACTATGTATACACACACATTGCAGGGTTGTTCATTGCATATAATTACATCTTTCTAGGAAGCACTCTGATTTAGCTTCAGACTAACAAAAATCAGCTTTTTAAATTGTTTGATGGAGATGAACTTTGAATACTCCTTTTTTTGATTTTCTGTGAAGTGTGATATCTATATTTTGCAATCCAAGCATGACAATACATCTGTCTCTAGAGAACTCCCAGGCATGAATTGCAATAACTGCAGCTAAGGAAGTATTTCAGAAAGCAGTCTTAGTGCTTGTCTTTTCAAGAGATGCTTAGGGTGCTAGCTACTTATATCATATAGAGTTGGTATCGGTGTTTCATGGGTTTTCAGGAAAAAATGAGCCTGTATTTGCTGGAGGAATGACAACTTACTAGAAAAAGGAGAGAGAGAGTACATTCTGTATATAGTAGTAGCTTGTATGTAGTATTGCCTGATACCAGTTACACAATATAAGAATCACACGATCCAAAAATCAAGTCTCTCTGAATTAGCATATTGTGCCTTTCTGTAAAGAAAAGACAGAGCTTCACAAGAAGGAGGGTGACCCTATGGAATAGGAAGAGATATGAAAGCTATTGGGCTGCCTTTCCTGACACTAAGTAGTGTCTGATTCCCTAATTATTCCTGTTGATTCAGCCTGGTTATTAAGGCAGGGTGACAGTGGTGAGCTGGAGACAGGATGAAGGTACTTAAAAAAAATCTTGCAATAGCTGGTTAATGACAAACTGTGGAAAGCACTGCAAGAACATGTAACCTCAAGACTTTGTCCAGTGCAAGCATGTTATCTTATCTCATGACTGATCGGTTGTAGATAGAAACAGGAGGCACTTTACCAAGCTGGCCATGTATGGTCTTATGTAGATACATGTGCTGGCTGTTGTGCACTGTCACCTGCATGGTGTTTACAGTTATATATATATTCCTAAAGTAAGAGTTGGGAGTGATCAGGAAAACATTTTTATCTGAGAAAAAAGAAAAAGAAAGTGAAATTTAAGTCCTCAAAATATCTGTTCAGTTTTCAATGAATTCAGAGATATATTGGTTAAAAATCAATGTTACCCACAAAAGCTTTTATTTTGTCAAAAAATTCTTCTTTGAAAATTGTTTGACTGGCCTTTTTGACTTGCTCTAGTTGAAGTTAAAGAGATTTCAATTTCGGGATCTTTTAGGTTTCTGAAGAGAGAAAATTTGATTTATGGGGCTATCATTTGTGTATCAGAATGAATTTCTTTTAGTTTTGAAAGTTTGCTAAAAATCTTTTTGAGTGTTTTTGAGTTTTGTAACTGGGGCTTTAAGCAATTATTGAGCACCTCTGACAGACAGCAAATGGTAAGCTGGCAAAGTTAGCAGCGTCAGGACTGAAGGTGTTAGTGTCCTGTGCCTGGGTTGTTTGTGTCCTGCATTGGTCTCATCACTAAAGGTGGAAATCGCTTAAGACTTCTTTTCATTTTAATCCTCATTACAGATCATTTTAACTACTTTACAACGTTTTGGCAGTTCTTCCTTCAAACTAAGTCATACTAGTGTGAAAACAAATTCAGAAAAATGAACAAAAAGAAGTCTCACTACTGAAACACAAAAATATTCCTTAGCTAGATATGGTTTTTATATGCATCCATTAGTGTCAAAGACATCTTTCACCTTCGTAAAATACAGCTTTGCAATTTAGTCTTTGTAATGCCAAGAATGCATTTCTTTTTGCCCTTCTGTGGTGAATGTAGACAACTGTAGGTAAATTCTGGGTATTCAGTTTATTTAACCATGCTTTCCATAAATATGGTGGACAGTCAAAGCCAGACAGTGCTAGCCAGACTGTGCTATGCTACTGCCAAATTAAATGCTAGTGAGCAGATTCATAGAGACTGATCTACATATACCTGGCTGCAATTCACTGTAGTAGGAGTGAAGCATATTTTTCTAAGGAAAGAATGAGTCACCTGGAAACTGCAGACTTACCTGCTGCGTTTGTGAGTGGAGAGCATTAAAAACGATAGGTTATACACAGAATCCTTGACAATATTTAATATCTAAGCAAGTCAGTAGACTGAAATAATTAGAAACTGTGACTAGAAAGGGAAATGGAGTGTGATAGATCAAATCAAAGAAACAAAAACTGTTAAGGTGACAGGAAAAGGTATAATCAAGAAAAACTTGCCTTGATGTGGAGTACATTTTTCTAAAAAAAGAAATTAAAAGTAGGCAAAATAATTCAGGTCAAGCAAATGATTAGTTAGTGCTTGTCGTTCAACAAGTGGCTCGGCTAAAGAAACCAGCCAACTAACTCAGAGCTAGGATCTGGCAGCAACGATCGTTGTGGCTAATTCTGGGGCTAAAAACACCAAAAGGGGAAACACGCAAAGCGAGCGACAGTACGTGGTGCGAGGGAACCACGGCCCTGTGACCACGCGGTGAGGACAAGCCCCTGCCTCCGGGTACCGGGCGCTGGCTCTCCGCCTCAGCTGAGCCCCTCGTGGCGGCCAGGTCCCGTGAGAGCAGCGCGTGGGGCCGGGCTCCCTGCACTGTCCCCCGGCCGCAGCTCTCTGGACAGCTATCTCGGGGCTGCAGTCAGCTGAGGCAATTAAGCACTGTCCTCGTGGGCTGCTGACTCTTTGTGCCAAGACAATTAATGCCCGCTCACTAGGACCGCCTAGATTAAGGTCGATTGTCTTAGAGACTGTTATTTTCCAAGATCTCATTTAGAGTGCAGCAAGTGGGTCTGCACGCCGAACGCTCAAGTCTATGCGCAGCAGATGCAGAGATTTTTCAAATAAATTAGAGAAGAGACCTCTGTGACGCACACAAACTGCTCTGTAATGATTATGGATATTGTTTGGATGTTTCAGTCTTCATGATATGACTGTATGGGGTTAAGTCAACAGTACTGTTGGGAAAACAAGCAGAAGAGGGAAAAAAAATGGTATCGTTTGCTTAAATGAGCAAGTTGTGTACACGCGGCTCACCATCAGTTTGTATCTCCTAGTGTGGCTCAGCACAACTCCTTCCTGTGGTTCAGAAGGGGATTGACTCAAGTGAGTCATCCAGGAAATATTCTGCTCTTGAAAATGTGTTCAGTTCCCTTTGCAGCCGGTGACACACAAGTGTCTATGAACAAATTTTTTTCCCCATAGCTTCCTCACATAGTCCGTGCATGCCCTGCATCCCTGTTTAGGATGAAAAATATTTGAGAAGAAGGGAAATCACAATCCTTTCTGCCAATATCTCATCCCTGTCTAAGTCAATGGTACTTGCGTGTCTTTGGGTGCTTTTGGAAAGGATCTAAGGCTGTCTGGTATGGTTTGAAAGAAGTGATATCTACCTTATTTGGTAATATTGCTCTCTAAGAATAAAGAGATAAAAGTGAATGCTTTGGGTTAACACTGATGGAATTTATTCTTTTGAAAAATTTAGGTCACACTATATTTTGCAGAAATTTTTATGTAGTTTTGCAGCAATATTTAATTTATATTCGCTTCTCATAGTATTTACATAACCTCTATCACAACATCTGACTATCCTCCAAATATCTAAATATACCAGCGTCTTTTATTTTTCCTTTCTTTTTTTAGCTTGTAGGTAAGTAGCTTGATTATCATGTTTTTGTTTGCTTCTGTTTGTACTTATAAGTGGTTGTGCCTGGCAACTGTGTGTGAAGAAATTAATGAGGCAAAGTTAAGTCAGAGAGATGAGTTTTGCAATTAACACTGAAAGTAGTGAGATCTATAGTTATTCTTATCTCTTGTGAAAATGAATTTACCTGCCATAGGAGAGTTGTGTCTCCTACCTTCATAGGTTTCTCCATACCGGTTGGCATTTCTTGTTTCTGATAGAACATACCAGCCACAGGATGTAACGAGATGCAAAATCCATCCCCAAAATGTGAGTCAGGAGGACAGAACGATCAACTACCCGTTACACTGCTCCTTTTCCACAAAAATTGCTGCAGATGCACCATTAGCAGAGAGAAAAAGCTTCATTTATTTGAACATAAGGATTGTGATGATTTAGAAAACGTGCAGAAAAAGGTCATGTTGCTCATTTGCAAATAGTGACTGTACACAAATGGAACCATAAAATTATTTTTGGTGAAAGTAAAAATTTACGCCTACCTTTAAAAAGTAACATAAAACTTGGTTTCACCACACGTACATTCACAGACAAAACTTGACGCTGTCACCGTATAGCTGTTATGAAAGTGGTACACAACTTTTGTTTTCATTGTGCCACTCATGTTGACTGCCAGCTGGAATCTACATCCATATCTATCATCGATACCTGCATCCATATCTTTTTCATCATTAGGACTGCCTGGGAATCTACAGTCGGAGTGCTTTGTTAATCCTGACCTCTTAGAAGTTTCTTTTCTATGCTCTTTTTTTAGTTTGGGATTTAAAATGCTGTGTGAAGCTATCCTTCATGTTCAAAGGCAACCACAGTAGTGCTGGACAAAATGTTTTTTAGCAAGTACCAAATTCACCAAAAAAGCTGTTCCAAGGAAGATTATTCACAGCTCTTGATCGTATTCGGTGAATAGTCACTTAAAATATGTATTTGTTGAAATTTAGAAAAAGTCAAATACAGTTTCAACCTTTCAATAAATTTCTGTCCTCCCTTTTCGAAACAGAAGTATTATTAAAGAATGTAAAACAGCACACACATCAGGGAGCACAAATCTAATGTAGTGAAACACTGCATGCCAAAGTATTTTGAAACATTTCTTTTCTTGATAGTTTGTGCATCAAACCAAAGAAGTGCACCAAAAAAATGCATTGTCCTCACAATGCTACAGCATCCCCACAGTTCTGGGACTGAAGAATCCCCAAGCTCTCACTGATGGACCTGGTTCTGATCTCAAAACAAGTTTGCAATATAAGATTTCTTCCATAGTTTTGGCTGAATCAAGTTTCTTTGCAGTTGCCTTAGATTCATATAAGTCCACTAATTATCTTCTCTAGAAGTGGAAGACAGGTCACAGAGAGTCACAGAGAATAAAGAAGAGGAGAAAATTAACTGGGGCCTTGATCCTGCTAAGCACTTTACTATCTTCTCTGTGCTCTAAGTACTTCTAGCACAGTAAAGTTAATGGGGCATAAATGCAAATTAAAAATATAATCCATCTGTAACCAGCATCTGTATGGTACTGAATTCTGACCCTGTATTTAGGGGCAGAAGTCGCACTGGGGTACATCTGATGGTAAGGTTTGCTGCAAAGGTGTTTGTGTATTTTGTGTACAAATCTGAAGTTTTGCTTCTTGCGTTAGATCCAACACAGGCCAAAGTTGCTTTACATCACCTTGACTGGTTCCAAAGGAAACCTTCAAATAAACCAAGATCATTGCAACATCATCTGTTGAAATACAACCAGGTAAATCAGCATAGCTTAACTCTGGCAAACGAAATCAATCCAAACGTATATCCATCTTGCACAATTCAGATCAGGCTTGCTTCTTACTAGCTACCCAGGATGCTTACAAAACATCAGGGTATTCCTCAGGTAACACACACAGCACAGATAGGAACTGTCATTATATCTTAACAATTTAGGAGATGAAGGGGAGAGATGTTAATGCTTTGCATTTATTTACTTTTACAGCATGCCATAAAGATTAAAAATACATTGTACACAAGTGCAGTATTTAATGTAGCACTTTAATTACATTCAAGTGTGTTACTAAATAGTCTTGAGAAAACCTTAATGACCAGCTGTTCTACCCTCTTCCCATATGTCAGAAATGGTTTCAGAAATCGCATTCTGGGACAGTAAGGTTGTATAATTAGACAGTGTATAGTTAACACTTCTAGATTTTCCTCTTAAACTGCGGGCCCTTTTCACTAACATATTGTGGTTTGATGCCAGTTTGGCACAACACAATTATGCGATGTGCCAAACTGCAACTGAGATGTACAAACTCTCTGAGACATGTTATGATTGCACCATTATCTTTTTATATCTTTTTCATCATTAGGACTGGATGCTTTTTATGTTATGTAAGATTCAGTTTTTTATGGCCAACAAATAAACTTAGTAAATAGGACTATAAATTTTTAATACTTCTTCCATAATGCTGTTTGTCTAATCAGAATTAGATGGTTACTGTAACCCCACATCAGTTTTCACCACAAAAGGCATCATTCCAAGAACAGTAGTCATGGACAAAAATGTCAAAGGAGGTACCTTTTGGCCCAGTTCAGGAATGCACTTAAGCACACGCTTAGCATTAAGCACATGAGGGCTCAATGAGACTGCTTGTATAGAGGCATGTGCTGAATCTGGATCAGAAAATGGTTTATGCCAAATAAATAAAATAAACCCTTTCTGGGAGTAGGCAAGTACAAGGGCAGCTCCATTTCTCAAACCATTATCATCCCTTTTCCAGTTAACATCTAGAAATGACAGTGTTTTTCTGGGATGTTTATAATTTTGCAAGACAAAACACATCCACAGTTTCCAAGGTGGAGGGAGGGGGGGCTGGGTGAATACATTAAGAGCAAGCCACCAGCCGAGCCGTCAGTGCACAGCACAGAGGCTATCCATCCTGGACCAGCGCAGGGGGGGGCCACGGAGGCAGGAGCTTCACCGTTCTGACAAGAGAGGTTTATGACAATTTTATGCCTGAGCTTGAATTTCCAATGACTTATTTGGATGTAAGCAATGACAGCTGTAATCATGTTTTAAATCTTGCTTTGTATCCTTAGTTATAATGTTGTTCAATTAATATACAGAATAATGGAAGTGATGTGCCCCTTTGAAAAAGACTTGAATGCAGGCCAAAGCTTTGGGAAACTGATTCTCAAGAGGATTAATCAGCATTTAAAACTTGCATTAATAAAAATCTGATCTTCTACTGTGTGGCATGCATAATACTTTTCATTTTTAAGCATTTTATTTTAATAGTGTGGTATCCTTTGTCCTGATTTTTAAAGGGATTTTAAAATCTAACTCCTTCAAATCAATCCTTCTTTGACCCCTATGCATTCTTTTACTGAAAATAAACACACCAAGAAAAACCTTAGTTCTGTACAAAATACCTCTGTTACTAAGGTTGAACAAAGTACAGTGTACAAGCACACTTGTAATAGAGATGATATGAAGCTTCCGTAGGAATTTATATTAGGTGAAGGCTCACCTTTTCATTTAAAGTATTGATGTAATAAAACCACAAATCCACACACAATTATTTAAAAGTTTGAAGCTAAATCATACCCTGAGAACACATGAAGAGTCATGGAAGGTTCCATAACAAGTACTCTCCATTTTTCACAAGATTTTTCTCTGGTATAAGGAATATGATTGTACTCTATGCAACAAGATTGGATCTATATCTGAAAGACAGACTTAATCTATGTTTTGTGTCGTTCTCCTGATCTTATTAGTGGTTTGGAGAAACAAGAGGATTTTGTATAAAGTTTCGCATATAAATTAAATTCTAGCAAACCAGCGAATTTACATGCTAAATAGCCAGCAGTTCATAAGGTAGTTCTGTTTCATGTCAACTGAGGAAGCTAAATGTATTTTATAAATGCTAGAAAACATTATTTCTTGTGAAGAGACATTTTAATAGCAAATAGCTCACTCGGATCTTCTATGAAGAGAAGAAATCTAGTTGAGAAATTCTTGTATCCTTACTCATGCTATTGAAAGGCAACAGTTTGTGCTCTGAGTATGGACCATCTGCTTTTACTTTGTTTCATACCTAATGTGATGCTTCAGTTCATCATGAATGCAATCAGTTTTCTAAATGGTGCCAAAGGTTCTTAAAAGATATTTTTAAAATCTTGATGCCTTCTAGAAATAGAAGGCACATGTGTTTTGTTTAAAAACAGTAACTGCAAAATGCATTGCATCCAATGGAAAATCAAAAATTATAGCCTCTTAGGCACTGAGCAGTATGACTAGACTTTGAAATACTGCAAAGAGAAATGAATCACAAAAATACGCATTCTTTACCCACAGTGAACAGTAGACCCAAAATGAGATGTGAAGCATGAGAGGGAAGGACTTTATGCAGATGTGCATGTGTTTGAGCTAGATGCTGATCTTAGTTTTTCTGGAGTAAAAAGAGGAAGGCTATAATTCAAGATACTCTCTATCAGCGTTCCCAAGATCTCGATCTAGCTCAGTGAGATGCAAGTGATCCCACTCACTTGCATAGAGACAGTGGGATCAAATCCCAGCTCTTCATGCACACAAAGAGAGGGAGAAGCAGGAGTTATTCTGATACCACCATGTTATCCCATCAAGCATGACCTGCCAAGTTTCTGATTGCAGAGGAAATGTCTGAGACTGCTGCTCACAGACCAAAGAATTTTCCCATGAGTAAAATCCTGTCTATAAGAAGTCAATGTCAAAACATCATTAAATGGGCTACAGTCAGGGCTTCCCACAGGTCTAGGACATTCTCTTGAGTTGACAAACACCTAGATTCAAATCCAGAAGGGTGGATAAAATGTAAGTGATCCTTGCACCTACTGGCTAAACACCTACCTACTGGTTGTCATCTCTAACCTCCCTGATCCTCATTGTCACCAGTGAATCTCACTCCAGTCTGCCTTTGGTTCTTTGTGAAGGGGGACATAAAAGTCCCTTTGAAATTCAGTTTGCAGCATCCAGATTCATAAACGTAAGTCCATAGTCAGCACATGGGCTGTGTCTATATAGGGAATAAAACATACCAGGGCCCAATCTCTCTCACTGAATGCCATAACATGTGTCCACACACCTAAATTCTCTTCCTTCTTCTCAAAGAGAGCAGTTGTATCCAGTCTGCCTACTGGGAACAGTGCCTAGGAGCAATGGTCTTCCCTTACTCTCTGAGCAATGCCTGGAAGTGAGCTAGTGATGTATCCTAACTGCAAGCCTCTGGGGCTCCCTGGCCAGGCCAGCTGATTGAGGAACTGCTTTTGGGTCACTCACCAGCTACTTCGTACAGGGGTGAGCAAGGGAGTGTACAAAATGATGGTGAATTACAGCTCAGCATGAGACTCCAAAGTGGAAACAGCAAAATGCTGCATCACCAGTTACCCAGTGTGGAACTTCATTGTAAAAACTACTGCATGCACTAAATTCTCCTAACCCCTACTACCAGTGAGCAAAGCTATGGTTAAGTGAGATTGAGTATATCTGATACATTGCTGCAGGGAGGCTGAGTCCTGTTCCTCTGTGGTATTGGACCACAGTAATCGTTTTGCTATCTTCTTCTCCACTCCTCTACTCTTCTTGTTCACTCTTCTCGGGCTCCTAATTGCCAAGAGGAACCAATTTCCTTCATCCAGTCAAGTCTGTTATCACACCTGTTATGGCTCCAGCCCTCACTTCTTGCTTATTGTGGTTTTAAGTGCTCCTTCTTCCTGCTTTCTTTGCAGTTTTCAAGCTGCCTTGCTGTGGTCTGTGTCAGTACTGGATTAGGCTGAATACAAGTCCCACATTCTTTATTACAGAGTCAGCATTTCTTCCCCGTTCCTTGTCTGGCTGTTTCCCAGACGGGTTATTTTGGGACCTACACTAGCTGGCCCAGAGCACAGCCATGCCAGAGAGGGTACTAACAGTTAAACATTACAGATGAATGTTTGTCAGTGCCTGAGCCTGAAACAAGAGCCTGTTTTATTTGCTGTTATAGTCTAAAAGTTCCTGAGGAGAAGAGCTGTAGGAGTATAAGATTTGCAATTCCCCAGCACTGAAAGGCTAGCTGAGGAAAGGGGAGGCACCTGTGGGTAGCAGCAGGCTGCCCCTTGCAGTGCTCTCACACCTTCCTGTGCCTTGACTGCAACAGGCAGCGCTGCAAATCCACTGGCTGTGGGTGGGAGAGACAGTGCCATGAGAGGGATTAAGCCATGTGCACTTCTTCCTCTTCTCCTTTCTCTGACCCACAGAACTGCCCTTACTACCACTGTCGCAAGCCATGATTGCACCACTGCTCCCTGGACATGTCGTCCCCACGCCTCTCTGCCAAGGCAAAAACAAGAAGCAGCAAAACTACAGCAGCACTGCAGGGCTGTACTGTGGGCCTTGGTGGTGTAGGGGCTGGGAGAAATAAGTCTAGCAAGTTTACTTTCTCTACTGCACCTTCTTTCTCTGCGCATTTTGTCATACCTTAATGGCCCTTATGCCCATGGTGTCAGATGACTACCAATGACAAGTACCTCCTCTTCTGGGAGTCCAACTTGGAATAGTTTATACACGCCTGAATTACTGCTCTGGAAAACAGCCCTTTGAAAACATCCTGAGGTGGGCAAATTTCAAAATAGTCACTAAATTCAAAGAATCTTGGCCATGCCATTAAACCTCCCGAACCCTGGGTTGGCTGTGTTTATCCCATAGCATCAGAAAAAAACCTGAACTTAAAACATTTGGAGAGCAATGCAAAATACCAGAGCATATATTATACAGATGGGAAAAGCCACAGGCAGTGGTACGTATTACTAATGGCGTTAGAGGCACATTTTTCTAATAATACAGGCAAATGGAACAGGTTGGCTTTAGATTTAGAGACTCTAAAGGTTCCATAAATCTTTTTCTCCATCTGCATTAGCAGTGCCTGGTACAGCACATGCCATCAGGGGCACATGACACTTTTGCACCCATACAGCCTTCTCGTAGGATCACAGAATTGTTGGGGTTGGAAGGGACCTCTGGAGATTACGTAATCCAACCTCCCTGCTCAAGCAGGGTCACCTACAGCAGGTTGCCCAGGACTTGAATATCTCCACAACCTCTTGGGGTAACCTGTTCCAGTGCTCAGTCATCCACACAGTAAAAAAGTGTTTCCTCACGTTCAGATGGACCTTCCCGTGCTTCTGTTTGTGCCCATTGCCTCTTGTCCTGTCGCTGGGCATCTGTCTTCTTTACACCTTCCCTTCAGGTATTTATACACATTGATAAGATCTCCTCTCAGCCTTCTCTTCTCCAGGCTGAACAGGCCCAGCTCTCTCAGCCTTTCCTCATATGGCAGACGCTCCACTCCCTTAATCATCTTAGTAGCCCTTTGCTGGACTCACTCCAGTATGTCCATGTATGTCCATGTCTCTCTTATACTGGGGAGCCCAGCACTGGACCCAGCACTCAAATGTGGCCTCATCAGGCCTGAGTAGAGGGAAAGAATCACCTCCCTTGACCTACTGGCAATGCTCTGCCTAATGCAACCCAGGATACTATTGGCCTTCTTGGCCACAAAGGCACATTGCTGGCTCATGTTCACCTTGTTGTCCACCAGGACCCCCAGGTCCATCTCTGCAGAGCTGCGCTCCAGCAGGTTGGCTCCCAGTCTGTCCTGGTGCGTGGGGTTATTCCTCTCTGGGTGCAGGACTCTGCACTTCCCTTTATTGAACTTCACAAGGTTCATCGCTGCCCATCTTTCCAACCTGTCAAGGTCCATCTCAATGGCAGCACAGCCCGTTGGTGTATCAGCTGCTTCTTTCAGTTTTGTATCATCTGCAAACTTGCTGAAGGTGCACCCTGTTCCATCATTTGGGTCATTAATGAAGAAGCTGAGCAGGACTGGCCCCGTATTGACCCCTGAGGTGCACTGCTAGTTACTGGCCTCCAACTAGACTTTATGCCATTGATCACAACCCTGTGAGCTTGGCCTTTTTTTTTTTTTTTTTTTCCTATCCACCTCACTCTCTGCTCATCTAGCCTGCACTTCCTGAGCTTGCCTATGAGGATGTTATGGGAGACAGTGCTGAAAGCCTTTCTGAAGTCAAGGTAGACAACATACACTGCTCTCCCCTCATCTACCCAGTCAGTCTTTTCATGGTAGAAGGCTATCAGATTGGTTAGGCATGATTTCTGCTTTGTGAATCAATGCCATGCTGCAGCTGTGCAGACCTTGGAGGAAGATAAAGTGGCCTTAGACTAGCCATTTACTTGGCCATTGATCAAATGCTGTGGGGTTATTGTGGTGCCTGAGCTCTCATTTGAAGCTGTGTATCTACCTTAGCAGCTTGCAGTTGTACATGCTCTGAGAACACAGCAACAGCTACAGGGCCAATGTCCCACATCTGGCAGACAGCTATGACTGATGCCTGAGGAATACTGTTAAATCCTGTTGCAGTCATGACACGTTACCAGCTTATTTTGACCTTTTTTTTTTAATGTTTACCTCTGTCTTTAACCTCTTATTTTTTAACCTTTTACTTTCTATTACAGTATTTTTATGAAAACAGGTTATTATCATGCTTAACTTTAGTATGCTGTTGTAGAGCACTGGGCATGAGTCAGCCTTGAGGCAGGAAGATGGACAAGATGAGCTCTTGAAGTACCTTTCCAGCCCTAATTCTACAAGTCTATGAACAGAACAAAATGAACTCAAGATGTTTTCTCAGAAGAGAGCAAATAAAGGAACCATTTCTTTGAATTCTGCACAGATTGAATATGAATAAAATGAATCCCACATCTGGTCCATTCTTTTTTTTTTCTCTAAAGAGCAAATACAATAACGCCATACACACACAAAAAAAACAAGCAGGGAAGATCAAACCAAGGGTGCCTTAGGTTTAACTTTCTGTCTCTTCTTGAAACAGCAAAAGATTAAAAACAAAAAAATCTGCATGCCCCATACAAGCTTGGAGGGCTTAAATAAAATGGCAACTACAGAAAAACCATTGCAGTTCCTGGGACTAGTCATCAAAATCTGAGGGGAGTGGAGTTTACAGTGCCACAGCCTTCTCATTGCCAGCCAGTTTGCCAGTCCCTAGTTTTCTTCTGTAAATGCAACAAGGGCTGTCCTCGTGGGGAGAAGGGTTCAAAACACTTTTTGGCTAGAGGGAATTCATGGTGGGAAGTTAGGTACCTGGACTCCCTATGCGATGTGTGAAGAAAGCTTGACCTCTAATGAGGAGGACTCAGAAAAGCCAGCCTGTTGAGCAGGGTCCTGCTGGTCCTAGCCAGTGGAAACCACTGGAGAGACAGATACGCCTTTAAGGGGGACAAACATGCCTTTTGCCCCATCTCTGGAAGGAACTGAGGTGCCTAGCTCAGGCCAGAGAGGAGACAGAGTACAGCAGCTCCTCAAAGTCATGAATAATGAACATTGTGGATGTGCCACATATTTATGATGAGCCCAGTCTTGCAGTTTGTTTGCTCAACTGAATTGTTCACCTTTTCTGAATCTTGAAAGGTTCCAAATAGATGATATACATTGGTCTTATAAATATTTATTCATTTTGCCTTTGTTAGCTAATTGTTTTGGAACACAGATGACTTTCTTCATTAAACAGATTGCTAAAATGCTACTCCACAATACATTTATTGTTAATTCTCTAATTAGTTAGGAATGTATGTTTTTCGGCTAGTGAGGCAACTGTGTGCAGTTTCTGACAGGTTAGTTTTTTTTTTAAATAACTTTGTGTTTGGTTTTGAGTGGTCAGCAGCAAGAAAGATACTCTTAAAATGGATTAAACAAATCAGTTAATAAATATAGCTCAAAATTCATGTAGAGTCAGAATTACGTAATTTCATTCTATATGCTCTTCTGTCTACTGTATCTTCTAATAGTATCTTTCTAAATCAGATTTGTTGTACTAAGTTTATCTCTCCCTGGATAGCAGATTTTTGGTATGCTGTGACTATCCCTTAAAATGCATTTTGACATAAACTGTGTAAAAATCATGGCTTTTATTTTGGGCATGAATTTACTTTTTTTCATTTGTTCCTCTTGGTAGCCTCCTTTTGCCATTTTCAATTCTTATTATGTACGTGCTTTAGAAAGAACACATCCACATTCGAGTGGTTAATCAAAGGGAACTAACCAAAATAATCACTTTCTAGTACTTCAAAATAGTCTAATTTTTTAATGGAGAATATGCATTCTTAAATTAAATATGCATAATAAGCAATAAGTAATAATAAGAATAAAGTGGGCTCTGTAAGAATGAATGCTATGTTTTAAGCAAAATGCATTTGATTTGCTGGATTTAAAGCTGCTTTGAATCTGTAAGAATCAGTGCAAAAAAATGGGGTGAGGAGGATAGAGAGCCTCATAATGCTTATAAATTGTCCATAATTGTATAGGTTTTAAATATAAAAGTTGTCAGTGGCAAAAGCTAAAAGCCATTAGGAGAGATCCTATTGTGCAATGCATCAGTAATCGTAACTCATAATCTTAGGGGAAAAATCTAACTAGAGTTTTCTAAAATTTTGATAACTATACTTGAGTCTTGTCTTGATGTTTACTACAATGATGGCATTGTTCAAAATGACATAGCCTAATGCATATATGAATCCTGCTTGAAAAGAGCTACTAATTAACATGAATAGTCTTCTTCTCTGAAGGTCATTTATTGCAAAGTTCATTTTTCAGCCGAGCATTGCTAAAGTAGTCACCCCCGCTAACAGCCATTAGATTAAGAGACTTAGGTCTGTTCTCTTCCTGACACTGGGTCAGGATTTTCAAAGAAAGAGGCTCTTCGATGCCAAGAAGCCCTTAAAAATAATATTTGAGCAGAAAAAGAATGGAGGTAATTACACTGTAAATATTTCTGTAGTTATTGAATTAATGAAGATAATTCTATTCATTTTATTAAAAAAAAAAACAAGTTTTCCTTATCTGATGTTGCAGTGCAGCTTTCCCCTGTGGGATCTTTGATTTCTTCAGTCATAATGATTAATTAATACTGAGAGACACTGAATATTTAGCATTTGACACGTGAGCATGTTCACCTATTGCCAAATATTAGACATGTGATGCCCCAGGACTGTTATGACCCTTGCAAGAGGCCCCAAGAAAGCTTTCCTGTTCAGGTGCACTCCAGCCACCTATTCTCCAGTGAGAAGAAGAAATCTCCCGAAGGCTGCCACTGGGAAGGTGCTGAGTGTTCCCACCGCCCCATGCAGGCAGGCATCTCTTGGTGTCAGTGACCTGGGCGATTAAGTCAGGTGTACATTTAAATGCTTGCCTCATTTGGGCTCAAGGTACTCAGCACCACACAGGACTGAGTATGCAATTTTCATCTTTTCTGTCTCTCTAGGCATTGAATTCAGTACTTACCTCTGCATTAAAGGCCCAAGCAAGGATGGGCGCATCCACAGTAAGGCTGAAAACAAGTTAATTCTGTTTCTTTTCTGCTTTGTGCTGACTGCATTTCAGGTTTTTCTGTAAGTGCTGGTATCTGACTGTAAAGCCAGTGGGACAGAGACTGTGTCTTCCTGGATGACCCTGAAACAGCAGAGCTGCAGTCCTGATTGGGAGCGCTATGCCACAGTGACAGTAAAGCACAATAGCTTTATTGTAATTATATAGCAATGTGGAAAAGGAGACATATATTAATTTCCTGGAATAGTGAACATTTGGAACAAATAATTCTGAACTGAGGTTTGTCTGGCCCGTCTGCTAAGAATAATCTTTGACTTTTCATCTGTAACAAACTGTCACTTCACAAGGACTTTAATGTTGCCATATGATCCACTTATATCTAAAGCTGAAACAGTGTATGGCCAGGACCTCATCAATAATACAATTGCTAAAACATTTCCTTGGATATAGGTGTGGAAACTGCAGTGACAAAAAATTTCTGTTACAGCTATGGTACATCCCACTGGGTGGGTTTCCTTGTCCTGTCTGTGGGCACATGGTGGCAAAGGAGTTAAGGTCATTGCTGCAATCACAAAAACTTGTTCACCCGAGTCAGCTAGTTACAAAAAGGTATGGAGTCTTTTGCGTGGGGTGTGACATTAAATACATCACTCTCTCAGGTCTCAGTGGAGCAGAAACTAGGATGCACTGCCCAAGCTAGATCCATAAACCACTGAGGATCTGGTTAAGCCTTTGCTCTGCTTTTTATGCCCAGTGCCTCCCATTTGAGCAGGCTAAGTGTGGGATCTTTGCTAGATAATTAGAATCTGAATCATTCCAAGATTTATCCCTGTTTTAGAGTTACTTTTTTCACCTGAAGATGGGATTGTGAGTAAGGAGAAAGAACAGAAGCTCTTAAGAAGAACTGAGAAACTCACGGCATTTCTTTGAGATGACAGCTGTGGGTGGCAAAGCTCTTCCCAAACAGCTGGCTAGCAGGGAAACCAGCTGAGGCCAGCGAAGCGTCCTGCACATCTCAAGGCACTCATAAAAATCTTGTGCCTTGACTTGAAGGATTTGCATCCCTTTCTCTCCTGGCCACTCTCCCTGGAGTCAAGCTTCCTTGGGCTCCTGGAGACCACAGCTGGGCTACTGGATTTCAAAGCTGCAAGCCATCTCCTCTTGAGACAACCCCTCAAAGTCTGAAGGAAGATAGCACTGAGAGAGCAGCAAGATATCCCTTTTCCCCTTTCATCCGCCCCTGTCCCTACCCCCAGGGGCAGAAAAGAAAAACCTGAGAGGAATGGAAGAGTGTGCTGTGGCACAACTGCTTCTCCCTGCCAGCTTCCACAGGGTTTTTGCTCTTCTCCACTTGCGTTAGCAGAGGGGAGCATATGGGCCTTGGAGATTTAATGTTTCATGGCTTACTTGGCTGTCCAAATGTTTTACATTATTATTTGTTGCAACATACATGGTGATCATCTTTAAGGAAAAAAAAACCCTGTGCAGCAGGTCCCTAGATGCCATTGCTGGGAACAGATGTCGGAGCAAGAGCATTGTTAAGCCTCTCTTGGATTTTTCATTTCCCACCCTTTGAACAGCCTAAATTTTACTACTTAGCACACTCTGAACCTCTCTCACTGCCCAGCAGAACTTACTAAGATAGTTTAGGGTGGTAGAAGGTTGAAACAGGGAAACTTGCAGATTTATAGGACACTGGGATAGATTCATAATCTGTATTGATGCCATCATCCCCGACCATGTGACAACCAAAGCAGATAAGCCTATGACTGAACTCAAAAGATTTCTTAAAGCTGGTAATCGATATTGAGCAGCTCAGTCTGTCGAGCTATCAAGTTCAGAGATATCCGCATGAACATGGTGGGGGGTGGAGAGAAATTCAGAGAGAGAGGCTGGCTAAGAGGGTTTGTAAAACAGGGAAGTGCCAAACCCACCACTAAGAAGTGGCCTGGCACTATGTTGTATGTAATGAGTACATAGTACAGCTGTGGGAGATTTCAGCAGAGGAGAGACTATAAAAAGCCATGGGAAGTCTTTGTTTTACTGGGGAGGAAAATCAGGAATCAAAGGACTAACGACTAGACAGCTTGAGTATCATTGACTTGGGGGCTTGAAATATCACTAAGGACCTAGCCCTCAAAGTGTGCTGCATATCATCCCCTCTCCAGTGTCCCAGGCTGGACAGTCAAAATCTCTGACTGATGTTAAAAGTTTTTATTGGGGGGTTTCTCGCTCAGTCCCTTTATCAAATTAGAGTCAAATCTTGAAGCTATTTTGTTCTCCCCAGCCCTCCATGGAAGATGTAGCTTCCTAGATGGTATGGAGCAAGACCTGATGCCCCTAGGGATCCTCCTTTGGCTGGATACTCTTCTTACAGACTGCTAGCCCCGCCACTCCCAAATAAGCTGAGGAGCAGGAGATGATGAACTGGAGGTTAAGGAGGTGAAGGAAGCAGAGAGAACATGTGCCATTCCCTAGCAGCCTCAGACAAATTTACCCTCAAATTTAATCCCAAAGAAGCAAACATACATGAACCCCTTGTGTGTGGTGAAAGGCCTTTCCCATGTACTTGAAGGCAAGGTCTGATATCTTATTACTTATAAGCATCTAGAGATACATGGGGTTCGCAAGGCAGATCTTCTGCCTGCCCTAACTCTGGAGTGGAGGGGAATTTTTTAAAGGAGAAGTCCCATTTCCAGAGCTTCCTCCATTGCTTCTTTTGGAAGGAACCAGTTTTAAAATGAATAAAATAGTCTAGCCTTTAGTAAAGATTTAATGACTTTCACTCAAACTATCATCAGCTTTGCTTTCCAGGCAGCAGCTATTCAAGCCATTATTATTCATAGTGCAAAACAGAAAAAGGTCTGCCCTCTGCCCAAGGGCCTGGGGCACAGCTACCCCACAAGTCACTATAATCTTTTCCTGCTGCCTTTCAAACAACGAGAAAGGAAGCTGGTGCCTGCTGAGAAAATTCATATATAGGTATTACCATCCCCAAAATAGCATTCCCATGAAAGGGAAAGAAGTTCTGTACAGATAATCAAGCATTGTGCTTTGTTTCCACAAGATGATTGGATATTATGAAGCCTAGACTGGGTAGACTGGTGCATAAAGATAAAGGGAGAAGCTGAGTCTTTCCGTTTTACTGTATTTATGGGACAAGACAGCTGGGTTCAAACACATTCCTTATTATGAAGCACCTATTAACATAGTCTCCTGATGAAGAACAGAGTATTTTTTTCTTTCTTAAATGTTTATTTAGTAAGCATTGTGTTATGTCTGTACTTCAATAAATTCCAGTTGTGAAAGATTTTGGGTGCACAAGTGAATGAACGCTTGTCTTGAAAGACAGAGCAAAAAAATTAATAATCATGTTTCCCTTGTTGTATTTGCTGTTTTTCTTCTAAAGGGAATATTACTCCACTAAGAGATTCATAATTAGGAGGATGCCAGATGGGTTATCAATGTGGTTTTAAATTTTTATACGTAGAGTGCTTGCTTTTTTTCAGGGGATGCTTTGGTTCCATGTACAGTAGTTAAATATAAATGTTGTCTATGAGGGGACTACTAACTATTCCATGATTTTGAGTTTGTTGTTTATTTAATTTTTTCTTTTTTTTTTCCTGTTATTTTTCAGGTGGTCTGGTGGGATAGATGAACTGAATGGACCTACCAGATGGAAGAATAAAGCTTGAAAGCAGAACTGAGATCCTTATCTCCACTTGAAAAAGCTAAGTGCTTTAGTCAGTAAAAAGAAGGGAAGAAAAATTTGGACTCTGGACACCTTTCTGAAATGCTAGGGAAGAAGTGCTCATGTTCAGATGAGTGCCTCCAAGGACGGTGTACGTTTCATGTCGTTGCCACAGAGAAGTATCACAGCATGGTGTGCGGTAATGGTAGGGATAAAAAGACCAGATGGTTGGCGCATTTCAGGTAGGGAGTGATATGTTCACAAGGCAACTTCAAAATGGAGGGCAAGAAGTCAAAGGCGATCAGAAAATCTCAGTGTAACAGGGCCATGCACAGGAGGCATCGGCTAGAATTACCATCCCAAAGATAGCTCCTTGGAAAGCTGGGACTAAACCTTGGAGGTTTTATGCTTTCCAAATGCAGGCTGGTTACAAGAGCCTGCTGCAAGCCACTCTGACCCAGCTGGTGGCAAGGTCCCTTATTCTCATTATGAACCAGCTGCTAGAAGGTGACATGTCTGTACACACGCATGTAGACACACAAACACATGGGTGTGCACACGCACACAAACATGTGTACTTTGACCTCCAACAATGATGTAAAAATGACCTATGCCTGCAGGATTTATGTTGAACCCGGGACATCTTCATCATTAGCCAGGGCTTTGGATTGGGCAAAGGGGCTGTTTCACCATTCCACTCTCTTCTGTTGAGTCTCCTTTCTGTCCTGAGGTTTTAGGGACATGATAAACAGAAGTGAGCCACATACACTTAAATGATAACCTAGATTACAGAGTCAATTCTGCATTCATTCCATGTGTAAGTATTAGTGAAGCAGAAGACATATTTATTATACATCACAGAAGGACCAGAACTGGCAAAGAGTAAACAGGCAGTGTAAATGGAAGGAGCTTTAATGAGCTGCAGTGTAAATGGAATGATCCCTTAAGGTAATAAGCCAATTTACAAAAAATGTATATTAGGTTTCAGATAGGCCTGAACCACCACCTTAGATTTATCTTGAGAAAATGGTGGAGGTCACCCCATCATCTCTGAATGTGATTTTCAAAGAAAAACTTCATTGCCACAGTGTGTCTTGGTCTAGGGTGTCACAGTCTTACAGACTCCTAATCTGGAGCATGGACCCGTTCTCCAGGATGCAGGCCAGACTGAAGACTGCTTACTGAAAGCAGACATATAAAAACTTACTAAGGACTTTAAAGTCAACAGGCACTCATGAAATAATATGTTTTTCAAGAGAATATGAGAAAGGACACTGTCATATAAATAAAACAGTAAATTATAAAATAAGAGGAGGATGCACCTCCATTGGCTGTTCGGGTGAGACTGCACTTGGGAGATTTCACGAAGTAGTCGGTCATCCCTTTTCTGAAAGACACTAAGAAATGAGAGAGAACCAAGAAATAACATTTGCAATAAAAGAAAAGGACTGACACTGTGAGCCCCAAGAGACAGAGATACCAGGGGTTTTCAGAAATGCCTTGCTGTGCCAGCAGGGCTTAGTAGCTCGGGAGAGAGCTGGTGTGGGGATCCCAGCAGCCAGCTCCATGGCATGCTCTAGACCTGCTGTGACTCCTGCAGTCCGCTGGGAAAGCCTGTCCCCATCTTCTTCGCCACCCACTTGCTTCCACCAGCAGAGCACCTGCGGACAGGCATGTTCATATTTGTCTGCAGAAGACACACGCATAGTAAGGACATACTGTCTCTATTTTGTAGAAGAAGAAAAAACAGTGGTAGAACAGGACCAGCATTTTAAAAGTTTTAGGCAAAACTGATGGCTATGGGCCCTTAAATGCCTTTAAAACCCCAGGCTTAAGGAAATTGGACCCTTTTGCAAAGTAAGCCTGTGGTAGAGCAGTTAACTGAACTCAGGTATCTAGCTAGTAGCTTAACTACAGAAGCATCCTTCCTATATTTATCTATATTTAACTTACATAATAACAAGTGGTATTCTAGTCAGAAAAAAGTCAGAAAAATTATATAAATGGCTTGGTAAAGGAATTAGGATAACTGTACAGATATGTGTGGGAAACTGGCTTGAAGAAGGAAAGAGAGTATTTTCTGTAAAGATATGTTGTACTGGTGTAAAAGTAAGCAGGAAAATGTTTGGATTAGCAACAAAATAACCCAATGCTTAATGATAGGAAAAATTAGGAATGAATAAAGTGCTTAAAGTGTTGCATGAGATTGCTAGGTCATCCTCATTAGAGGTGTTTAAAATTACTTTTGATAAAGTGCAAGGGAGAGTTGTGTGGAGGAAGCTCTTGCAGGGTATAGAGATTGGTCCAAGAGAGGCATCTGTGATTTTGTGTGGGCAAAGACAGAACTTCACGTGAGATATTAATCGGGGCTTTATTTATTTGAAATTCATAACCCACAGATGCTGGTTCTATGACTTGCCACAAACAGTCTAGTCTCATGTTTTCAAGTTTCTCAAGAGTGACATAGTTTGGACTAATGCTTGAAGATGTTTGTAGTATTGGAGGATCCATTCTTCCAGTTAAACATACTAGGATGCCAGGGGACAACACATGTCTTTTCATTATTTCAGGTTAATTCTTGAGAGGCAGGGGAGAAAGCATGGACAAGGGGGTCATGAGTTCCTACCTTTGAGAGAAGAGAGGTGCAAAAGCTTATCTGATCCTTTTACATACCACAGTATGTACTTCATCTACAGAGTGCATGTACAGAGTGTACTTCAAAATGTATCCCTGGTCTTCCATAGAAGAATAACTCAATCATAATTTGTGCTGTAGCTCATCCACAGCTCTGTATATCTGTAGATTACAAAGCCCACATCCAGTGGTATAACCTGTTATGTGAGTGACAGAAATTTCACTATACATTTTTCTGCTGTTAATTCACTCCTCTGCTTCTCTTCAGCTTTCCTCCCGCAGACCTTCTGGGAGGTTTCCTTCCCAGAGACAGTGAGAGCAACAGCAAGAGATGCTCAGGGAGAAGACTGATATAACCTTGATTTTTGTGACAGCAAAACCATGAGAATTTCTGTGGTATGTTTGAAATGCTGGTGAAATAACCTCTTGGTTTATATAGTGGAGATAAATTTCACTAAGCAGAATGGGGAACATTATGGTAATTAACATAAATGAAAAGATTTAGCAGTACAATTTGAAAGAGGTAGCTGACCAATGAAGGACTAGCTGTACATACGTTTAGCAGGTCCCATAGATCAGGCATGTTTTGCAATTTGCAGGTCACATTGGTCTATAGCCTTTTCATTAAAGTCACATTTGCTCTCCCACCGGGTCCGGCAAGAGCATCAAGGCTGGGAGTTTTCCAGACTTTCACTAAGTAAATGTTATGGCAAGATCCAGTGAACATTCCCCTGCCTTGTCAAGTGATAACAGCAGGCAAACACCTCTGCTGGGCTTGGGGACTGTGTTTCCCCAAAAGTACTGAGTTGAACCTTTTATGTCTTAAGGGTGTGGAAAAAGGGGAGCAACTGGGGACATTTAAAACCAAAAAACTACTTGACTGTACAGCTATGGCTTACTGTGCTCCCATTTCCAACCGTATCGCTGTCTATAATCTTTTGCTGACATAGGTGGGTGTCAAAGTTTTTCTGAGATCCCAGGACTGAAACACTCTTTCCTATATCTTTGTTTTCCTTCTTGTGCTAATAACAGTGCTATAGTACTAATAAAAATATTCAGAGTACCATGTTACGTCTGTTTCTTAAATTGTGATCATTATGTGACTAATCATAATAATAATATGATATTAGGGGGGAAAATGTTGGAAGATATTCCCTAGAGGGAAATGAATTTCTTTTTATCATCTACAGTAGTTTATTTCACATATTCATGACCCTCCTGGTATTCTTTTTTTTTTATGATGAGCCATAAAAATGACAAAATACATTAGCAAAGTTCTCGGTTTATGCTAAAATGACCATATTCAAAAATAATAACAGAGACTTGTATCAGCAATGCAAAAGATGCATGAAGTAATTGGTGCTTAATTTGTACACAAACTGTCAAGGCAGTTTTCCTCACGGCCTGCATCTTCTGAATTCATTAGTCTCTAATTAAGGCCAGTTGGGACCAGCAGTTAGAAGGTTAAAGAGGTTCTGACAGCCCTAATCATTGCTCAGGAAGCTGAAAATGTATGCAAAGTCTCGGCAGATGGGGTGAGATCTGCTTCTGCCAAGTGATAACTGTTATTCCTTTGCACCTCCAAAGCTGTCATCCTAATAGGCACATTTTAAATTTATTAATGCTCTAGTTACAATGCATACACAGTCTCTAATGGTATGTCATTCAGAGTATATAAACTGAGCAATTAACACATATTACCTGGTAATGGTAAAATCATTTGTTGCCTGTTTGATTTTTTTTTAGTTTCCTAATCCAGCAAGAACAGTCATAAGCAAAGACTTTTCTTTGTTAAAAAAGGGGGATTCTGAGCTGCTTGTTTGTTTGTTGGCCATTAATTCTTTGTTTCCACAGACAAAAAGCTCACAAGCCATAACTAACTTTTCTTTGATTTAAACTCCCCCAAAGATTTAGGTTTCAGGGATTATACTTATTTTCAAACTCAGAATTTAAAAATGCATCTTTTAAATACTTTAAATACATTTTTAAAAGGAGCTATAGTTTTTCCAAAGTTAATCTTGTTTTCAGTTCTTTTTAAAAATGTGTGAATTAATGGGAAAAATGTTCCTTCTTTTGCCCCCCTTTCTCCACTATTTCAGTGAGATACCTATATTTTGTTTCTCTCTGTGGTGGTATCTCTGTCCTTAATCCTGTTTGGTTTAAAGCTGCCTAATCAAGCAAAAGGCATTTTTTTAGGTCTGTGTTGTCCATCTGAAGGCTTCAGCCATGAGAGCCCTTTAATTGAATGTAGCACTCGTGCAACAGTCATTTGCAATGTGGAAGCCTAAAAAAAGAACCTCGCTTGCAAGCAGCAGCCATGAGAGCGTCGGCTACTGCAGGACTGTGGGAATCATAAACAGTGCTAATAATGTGATAAGATGTTAATGTAAGCAACGGAACAATTACGTACCCAGTGACTTATAGACAGGCCAGGAACCTATTCCTCTGTCGGAATTAATTGATTTCTCTCTGTGTAATGAGCATAGCACAAATAGGAAAAGAGAAGTTAATGTAATTGATCTATGGGCCTGACTCTACCCTCCCCAGCCTTAGTTACGAGTGACTCCAAAGACGTCGAAGGATTTTGAAAGGTACAATATCAGCAAGAGACATAGTCACAGATTAACGTTTCACTGCTGAGATGCTTACCAGTCGCGTTTCAGACCTTAGTGCCTGATGGCAAGTAATTGGAGATGAGAAATGAAGCTTCTGCCATGTTTTCTTAACCCACAGGTAGTCCTGTTCAAGTCCAAGGAGAGTTTCGCGAGTAAGAGCTGTGTGGCCGAGCCCTGTATTAGCCAACAGGGCTCCTCTGATGGCTACAAATAGTGCCAGCAGAAGAGCTGGCAACTGAAAAAATGACCTAGAGCAGGGAGCTGCTGCAGAAGTGGTCTCCTCTGGGACCTGAATATAACAATACTGATAGTACTGCCTAGCTCTAGGAAACTACTTTCCCCAGTAGATCCTGATGAGACATAAGGATCATTAGGGTCATTTTACAGATAGGGAAGCTGAGGAATAGAAGGGAAAATTATTTGTGCCAGGAGGAAAAAAAAAAAAACAAAAAGGCCCCCTCTGTAGAACTTATAAGAAGGAAAGGATAAATTATATAGGACAACTTTGACCTAAATGGTTTGCAGAGAATGGATAAAAAGCTGATCACCTTTACCTGTATCAAACATTGCACAGGAGAACATTACTCTAATGATCTTCACTTTCTGACATGGATGTTCAGCAGAGCTCAATCCTAACATCTTTTAAGTATGAGTAGCATATAACCAGCATGGAGTATGCTTCAACCTAAGCTATAGATAGTCCCCTGAGCTGCTGTAACTTCAGTAATTCTATAACAGTTCATTTCCACTGAGGATCTGTCTTATCTGAATGATATGCTTTACTGCACCTCTCAGACCATCACTGGTTGAAGTGACTCCTAGATTGAGTTTCAGTTTATAAAATGCGCCTCTCCAGGGCTCTAGGCAAAGACATTTATTGTCTTTAAAAAGGAAAAAAGAACCCACACTAAAGCAGAACCAGCTATCAGTATACACTTCTGCATCCACAGTTTCACGTGTCTTCCCACTACGGGGCTCACTTGCCTCCCTGCAGCAGAGAGGAGGTCTGTGAGTGCCCAGGATGTTTGAAGGACGTGTCAGAACTGGGACACATTGCTAGAGGGTCCTTGCTTGGACCCTGAGCCTGCTCACTAGGTTGTCCAAACCACTTCTAATTTTGGTTTGTTGTACTTAGAAGTAAGATCTGAATTTTCTGCAGTGTTTCTACCCCAATAAATGAGGGAATTAAATTACAGGGGTATGATGTGGTGGGGGTCAGGTTTAGGATCATTAAAGTAGCCTAAGGCAAACCATGTCGACATGGAGCTAGACTTGAAAACCATTCAGCTGTGGAAACACAGCTTCCCATTCCTCCAGTACCTCTCTCCTAACCAGTCTCAAGTGCAGAAACCAGCACGTATCATGTGCTGCAGATGGGTCAACGATGGATCACATACAGCTAGCTGAGTCTGGCATGGTCTGACTCCTCTTGTTTGCTGGCTACTTACCCAGCCAACAGCCAGACATTTGTGGGGTAAATCATTTCCAGTTGTTTCACAGAAGAAAACTGTCCAGCAGTATAAATAATAATTCTCCTCTGATAGCGGTTTCAGTGCTTGCCTGTAACTCTGAGGTCGTAGTGCTTCCCTTCAGCCCCATTCCCAGCATTTTTTCCCCCTGAGAAGGCTTTGAAATCCCTGCTACAGACAATTCATGAATAGAAAAAAGAAGTGACAACTATTTTCTCTTAATTTTTGTCTGTAGCCATACAGATGCACAAGTGGCCAGTATTACAAAAGGCAGTAGAACTTCTTGGTCAAAATCAGTTGAGGCAAAATTGGTTTTAAGTGACCAAGTTGTTTGATTTGTTCATAAAACTTGTGGGACTGGGCACAGGCTGGTGTTTTGTCAGGACAGAATTCAGTCTGGCTGAAAATCACTAGAAGTTGCAGTGGCTTTTGCTAGCTGTTTTATGCTGAACAGGCTCTGAGAACAGAGAAAGCTTAGTAGTGAGAAGCTTGCTTTTGCTTAACTTCTGCAATTAGTTGCTTTTCCTGTTACCTTCTCCTCTGAACTGTCCAAAGTGATGCCCCCTTTTCACCAACAGACTGGAGTCACAGAACTGCCACCTCTTGCCAACTAGAACAGAGATTTCTCTGCTACTTTCCAGCTTCCTAATGCTAGTGTAGGAGGGTGGCAGAAGGAAAAGGGCCATGCAGATGATGACCCTATACTGCACTGATCCCTGGATGCCATCTCTGGCCCATTGACATCTGGTTTAGCTTAGACAAGTCAGGGTAAGCAGAAAGACATATGGGGATCCATTATGTAGCTTGGTGGTGTCACCGCTTTGCTCAGAGTCATGGCATATCGTCCCGGGTATATTTGCCTGCAGACTTTCCAGGCAGAGTGAGAGTCAGTTGTTCATTAAGGAACAGCAAACGCTCAGGATGCAATGGAAAATTCCCCCCCCCATCTGGAAAGAGATACTGGTTTTCCTCACAACCCGCGGTAGGAACGACTGGTCTTTCTCTAGACAAACCGACAACATTTCAGTGTCTTGCTTATGCTGTTTTAAAAAAAGTATCTTCCATGCAAGGAGTCTTGCGGAATATTTATTCTGCACCACATCTTGCTCAGAGTCAGATTTGGGAAGCGTTGTGTTGATTTAGTCTGGATCGCTGGACTGTCACTAGAGTGGTGCACATTGCAAGCTCTTCAGAGCCCATGTACGCAGCGGCTCTTCTCAGGCCTGCATTTGATACCATACAAGAGGAGGAGACAAGCTGTCAGTGCCACAATTGATAGTGTTCAATATTATGACTGTTTTCTCAGGTTGGCTGCCAGCACTGACACAGTGCTGTGTTCGGGAGGTATTCTTTTCACAGACGTGCTACCCGTCAAACGTCACTCAGGCGAGGGCATCGTGCGCCTGGGGCCGAACGAGTCCTGTTGGACCAGATGGTGCTAAACGATGGTGAGCTGACTACAGGGTTAGGGTGAATTAATCACTACGTTTATGTGTGGGGCTCGCTGCAAGGTGTGAGGTGAAACACATGCGAGTCAAATGGACTTGAAAGTGCTGCAAAATGAAGGGCTGGAGCTCGGCTCCTTTTCAATAGAAATATAGTTGGAGCAGACTAGGAATATGAGCATGAAATGTCACAGGTTGCTTTCTGAGTATATGCATTTCTATTTGAACCTCATAACATCTGGTACCTTCCTCCAAGATGAGTAATTTCTCTGCCTAAAGGCCAACCAAACTTTTCTGCAACCTTGCACTAACTTTCTACAGCAGGGAAGAGTTCAGGGAACTGATGCTATTATAAATATTTTTTCAGGGTTGGAATCTTTTCTGATCCAGCAAGAAGCTGACAAATCCTGAGGTGTGCTGAGCCTTGCTGTTACTCAGTGATGTCAACCACATCTCGGGATGCTCAGCAGGATCCAAGAACTATCTGCAGGTTGAAAACACAAGCCATGAAATGTTTCCGCTGAACTGGTGATCACAGTCTGCAGAGTTGTGCGTAAGAAATGTGTCCAGACACGTTGCTGATTTGCATTTATTCTGTGTGTGTATCAGATAAAGCCCAACAGATTAAAAGTCATTCAAGAAAGTTTTTATCCTCTTACTGTGTTTTTCTCTCTCTGTCATAACATTAAGAAGGCTCTACCTTAATAGTTACGATGCTGTGTAGTTCAAATTTCTTTAGAACAAAGTTGTATAACTGTTTTCATGCATTAAATAGCCTTTCTTAGTGCTTGCATGGTGATTTTCTCACAGTGGTGAAAATGCTTTCTAAGGACAGATTACCATTGTCATCTCTCTGTTTCTGATGACAAAATGGAGATTCAGAGAGGCTAAGTAAATAACACAGATTATTGGCAGTAGCAGAACCAAATAGCACAAACAGCTCTAGTTTCACACCAAAGTGAACCTTGGGTGGACTTGGGTGGAGTTCTTCCAGCTTTACATGAGAGCAAGCGGAGTTGAAATTTCTTGTTCCTTAGTCCCATAATTTTCCAGAGAAAGGGAGCATATTGTCTGCCAGCTCGGTTCAAACCTGATTAAAAGACCCTGGGCATCAGTGGACAGAGCCCCTTGGGAACACAGCTAGAGCAGATGCCTCCCTTGTCTGGCCTGTAGCACACCTACAGCACTGCAGGGTCCCAATCGAGAACTCTCCCCAGGGTCTCCCTACACCAGAGAAAACCTCTGCAGAGGGTTTATAGACAGATTCATATTCTCATGTGTATCAGCGGCATGGTGCTCAGGATGCAGGCAGGGGAGAAGAATCAGGCCTAATATTTTGCCACTGGAAGGCCTGCTTGTGCAAAAAACATGTCAGAAAGCATACTGTAAAATGCTGCAGCACAGCTCACGGGGTAGCACACAGCAAGTCTCACAGCAGAACCAACTGTAACATAGCCAATCACCTCCTTTTGAATTTTTTAATGACACTGGAAAGCTTGTTTTGGAATGGTAGGTTAGAGCTGCTGAACTCCAGGGATGTGCTGTATGGCTTTAGGGTAAGTGAGATCGGGGCAAGATGCACCGAGCGGTCTAAGGTTTGCTTTCAGTGCTGCCCTGCTGGTACACGTTCCCACATTGCAGTCTTCACTGCAGTGCTGGTACCTCGAGTTTCACCCTCGAGGCAAAATACTCCATGGCACTAAAGGTACAGGGCTGCTGATGTGAATCAGTTTTAAGGAACCTTTTATGCAGGCTGGACTCAAATCCTGAAGATTTGTACTGGCACCCTGGAATGAATGGTGGATTGATGCAGCAAGTGCCCCAACAGGGGTAGCTGTCTATATTGTCATGCATGAGCTGCAAAGTATATTTCTGTGCAGTGAAGCCTTCATTATAATACAGACAGCTTTCCCTTATTATGTGAAGGAGATCCTGTCCTGCACTACTAGTCTTTGTAACAGGTGATCTGCAAAGAGCTTCATTTCACGCCTTTAAACTCAAACCCAACCTTAAAATGGCATTTTTCAAATCAGTGCAACAGCCTACTTCTATCATCAGGGTTTTGTAAATGCGTCTGATATTTCATGCTTGTAAAATGGCTGTTTTGTAGCTGACCTCACCGGCTGTGGTTATGCAGTGGTACAGTGCTATTACCATGGCTGGCATTATCCCCCCACACCAGTGCTGCTGAGGATCAGAACCGGGGTGCCTTCTACCACATCTTCTGTCCTGATCTGACAAAGCAGGCAGCCAAAGTGTCCTTCCAGGTCTGCAAGCCCATCTTAACAGCTCCTAAATCAGCCACTCTCACTCCTCAGCATAGAAAAAGTGGCTTGGGCATCTCAATGTCAAACCCTGGAGGTCTTTCATCTTCATCACACGAGGACCTAGATGGGCTACTAGCCGCTCAAAGTAAGATGAAGCCAAATTGTTTTTTTTAGTTTCACTTTTTCTTGCAGTCAGTTTGGCAAAATCAAAGGAGAGCTGGTGCCGTAAGCTTAAAAGGTGTTTTAAAAATTATGGTGTAAAACAAACCTCCTGTGATAAATAATGTAAAACGTAAAGTCAAAAAACGGATGTATTCATAAAACTATAGCCAGTAATGAGTTGTTCTGCTGGAACTCTCCTGGACACTAGGCATTCCTCCCTAGACATATGTACAGTGATTTTAACAGATTGTATCTACAATGCTACAGCCTCTGACATATAGTTATTATAGCTGATGCTGCATGCAGTCAAAGCAAGATGTGACTTGTCTACTATACCATGCAAAGGTGAACAGCTCTATAAGTAAAGAATCAAGCAGCATAATCCATTAGAGTCCATTTACAAACTAACAGATACTTTACAGACATTCAACAGACGTTCAATCAAATCATAATCTCAGAAACCTGCCAACAATAAAACCCATAAATTAAAATCAAGTTACATAAGCATGACTTGATGAACCTGATGTAATCTGATGGCATGAGACGCATATCCTACATTAAGTAACAAATTCTCCTTCTTTTCTCTTATCCGTTAATAGTGGGGCAGAAAATGAGTAGCAAATGTTTTGCAGCCAGCAAACCTGAACCTGAACAAAGTGACATTATTTCATAGGGGATTATTTGTCATTAATTTCTCCTTAGCATATCACCTTTTTATTAACAAATTGATGGCTGGATAGACTTCTCTTTAAAGACCAGACAACTGTTCCCTTTAAATGGCAACATATAGTATATGGTGTGTGCTTAGACCCAAACAAAATGATCTGTGCTTCTGGGGGCAGCTCCAGAGAAACAGCAGAGGGTTGTGTCCTGTATCCATTCTCAGAACTTAGATTTTTATTTTCTGCTGGAACCCCAAATTCCAGCCGGGTCTTACTCAAGGGAGAACTGATGGGCTGAAAATAAGGTCATGAACTGCATAAGAGCAGCTTGCAGGAGTAAAGACACCTTGCAGGAATCAGAGCCTTCATGATCAGAATCTAAAATATTTGACAGTATAATGGTCTCACTGCTAATGGCACAGGGGGTGATGCACACTGGAGATACTGCATGAGTAGGTGTTTCTTAACATATTTAGGAAATAAATTCTTGTAGGGCCTGTGGTGAGGCTCTGTGGAACAGGGGGTAAGCAGGAGCTTGAGGGCAGTCATCAGCGAATGAACTGCCTAAACCAGCAAGTAAAGGGCAATTTTGGAAGCACATATTCATTACCTTGATTACATGGCTTCTACATTTCCAGTGCCCTGTGTTGAAGAGGTACGAAGGCTGCTATCCCAGCTCTTTGCTTGGAGTAATAAATGCATCCTGATCCTGGAACAAATGCTCCATTTCACACCCTCTGCTGTCCCATCCACCCCATCTTTCAGCCTGGAATTTGTGGAAATAGCTTTTCAAATGCTATCAGGTAGCTGAGAAGAACTAATGGAGCTTAATTGCAACATGTTTATTATGTTTGCAGGGTGGAGGGCACGGCAGTCTGAATGTCTAAATTAATCCTGCATTATTGGGCCAGCTACCATGACATTTCTATGTTCCAGTATAATGCAAACATAACAATTCATTTGATTTCTTTATACCAGAAGAGAGAACTGAATAACATATGGAGGTCCAGTCTTGACCTGTACCTGTTTCAATAGAGACAAGGCTTCCTCTAAACCGACAGACCTGAAAGCCCTGCCCCTACCTGATTTTCAGGAGAAGGAGACATCTGTGCACAGGCTACAGTGTGCTCCGGCCTTGCCCATCCTCTTGGTTGGGACCCAGCATATTGTTGCACACAGGAGCTCTTTGGGCCACACATGGTCTCATTGAGGGCAAGGCTCCCTCAGTGGACACAGGCAGAAAGATTAGGGCCTCAGACCTGACAAAATTTAGGTCCAGATCTGTACCTCTAGGATCTGTCACAGGCAATGCAGTTAGATCCCCCGCAAAGCAGCATCTGAAGCTCTGGCTCAAAACATTTTATAGCTTGAGGGCTAGGACTTTCATAACAGGTTGAAAAAGGGGGTGCTGAAATACCATTGAAAACAGACATTTCCATTTGAAATCCATTTGAAAATGGTCTGAAATCCATTTGAAATGTTTAAATACATTTTAAATGGTTGTTATGATGATGAAGACATTGAAACATGTCCTACATTAGCATGATACAGTTCTTCCTGACTCTTAAAGATTACACCTAAAAATATAACCCTTACGAATATTTTTAGCGTAACTCTCTGCTAGGAAGAAGACACCCTCCTAGAAGAATAAGAAAAAACAGTGTGAAAAGTAGATGAAAAGCTCAATGTAATTTTATACTTATTTAAAATTAAGATGTCTAATTTTAATTAAGGGCAAGAGAGCTTCCTTCCTCCTTCTTCCTTCATGTGTTATTTTGCTCGTCTTTAATGAAAAAAGATTTGTGACCAATATAAGATCTGTTCTGTTGAAGTGCCGAAAGGGCAGCAGTATTTATAGACTTAAAAAATTATTTAAGTGAAGAAGAGCTGGGAGGTGCTGGAGGCCAGCTTGGTTATTTTCATTGGCCTAGTTTTTGCTTAGCATATATCAAACACAGTCAGTCCCTAGAAGACAGAGCCCTTGCACAGAGCAGAAGTGGAGACCTCCTGTGCCCAACGCTGGTCTCAGAGGACCAAGGAGAGGCAGACCGTCCCTGCAGCGTAGCCCAGGACTTTGCCCCTCACTGTGCTTTCACATGATCCAAACCTCTAATCCAGCTCCAGAGGTAAATCAGCACAGCGTGTGACCTTCCTGAAACGAGGAGCAGAGGGAAGCATGGCCCTCAGCTGGCTTCCTCCACAGCCTCCAGCGGGAGCTGCCCAGCTGGCTCCCCGCTGTCCCACGCAGGTCTGGGCACCCGCCAGCCACCCAGCTGAACAGTGGCAAACGAAGATGTACAGGGCTGTGCCTCCCGCTATCCGTCCAGCTGTGCTGAGCATGTGGCAACCTGGTTGCCCAAGCACTGAAGCCATCATTGCTACGGACACCAATGTTATGCTTTCTATGTTCGTAAAATGGAAATGATAATCCTGGTCTTTCCAGTGGGGATGTTATGAAGATTAATCAGGTAAAAACTTTCCAAGTGTTGTGTAAGTGTGGAAAGAAAGAACAACTTTCTCTAGTCATGTTTTCAAAGATGCCACCTCTCTTTTAAACAAGTAGCCTCTTGAAGGGAATTGCCTTCTTCAGTTCAATACCATTGCAAAACAATAGAGAATTCTTGCTATTGAATATGCTCAATTACCACAACAGCTTGCAGGATATGACACTAAAAAGGTTATGCATAGAGAGGATAATTTAGGTTCATAGCCTCTAAATGTGCCCAGCAGCAATAGCGTGGTGAAAGAAGATGTCTTCTAAGAAGTTCACATTACTGGCTGTAGTAAAATAAAATAGCTATATTGTTTCAGCCAGCAATTTCTTCCCATTGTCTTCATTTTAAAAACCATGCATACTCAAAGGCGAAGGGATGTGTTTCACTACAATTTGAGAACTGTACTGTAACCAAATATTATCTTCATTTTGCTCCTTGTTTCATGTTACTTTTTGGTCCTTGAGTTCTCCAGAGTTCATGACTGCCTGTGACATTACTGTGACTTGCTAACTTTCTCATTATTTCTCCAATCAATAGGAGAACAATATATTGTGTTATTCTGTATTTCAGCTACCTGTCACTCAGTGTTTTATCTCCATTGATACTCCAGGTACTGCTCACAGAAACTAAAGTAGGCTGTCTTGTCTTCCGCTAATCTTGAATGCCTTTTGTTCAAGAGGTGTTTTGTATTCATCAGTCAGCTAAGGACTCATCCTGAAGAAGCCTTCAGTCAGCACATAGATCTCAGTGAAAAAGGGATATGCAGCTTGTGAAATATTCATAGCAAAAGGTACCTCAATCATTTTCACCTTTTGACCCTTCGAGGCTGAAAGGATTATCAGCAGTAAGTGGCAAATCTTATGGATGTGAAATTTTTCATAGATGAAATACTTTGCCATTCCTGTTATCCACTTTTGATATTAAGCCTATTCAGAAGGTACATTTATCTACCCACTCTATCTGCCACTACAGTTGTGTCAAACTCAAACAGTTTTAATAAAAGTCCAAAGTTGAAATGACAGTGATCAAAATCTGGAATTAGCCATGACTTTTTTTTTAAAGAAACTGAAAAGTGCCATGCATGTTCATTGCTTCGTGCACTTCACTGAGGGCAAAGAAGAGCCCTTTCAGAACAGCTGTAATAAATACAGTTTAGTACTATTCATAACCAAAACTGTAGTTTGGGGAAACAACTGACAAGTAATCTCCATTTGTGAAGTTAAAATCCAGCACAATAAAGTGAGATTTTCTGATACTTATAGTCATGTAGAAGAGAAAGATGAACGTTGATGGTATGCAATTAGTCCATTCAGGGAGATCCATAGCTAAGAGTATGCTGCAAAATCTGCAACAAAGGCTTTAGAATTGATTGCAAACAGAAATATTATTCTAAAATAGAACACCATTTCTCCAAAGCTGAAAAATTAAATTTTACCTATCCAAATAAAAACATTCCAGATTTGGTGCTAGTCCAGGCAGGATCCCATAAGTAACAAAAGTTCATCCCTCCTTTCTAAGTGGCAGATGAGCAGCATTGCAAGCAAGGGGAATGTAGACAAGTGAAAAAGGAATGTGTCCAGGTGGAAAGCAGGACGGGTCAGGGGACCCCAAACACTCGCCCCATTGTGCACCAAGGCAAAGGGGACATGTCCCAAAGTGGTAACCGAATGTGGAGCAGCGGGGCAGAAATGCCGCCGCTGACAGGCCTGCCGGTGCACGCCGTGTGTCCCATACAGCTCAAAGCATTGGGTGACTCTGATGTCATTACCAAAATGGTGGTTGCCAGGCAACTTGCCAGCCGTGCCGGTGACGTTGTCCATTGGCATCTATTCACAGGTGGCTACATAATAAACCAATGGTGGAAGCAGCAGTGCTGCTTGCGATATTTTACTAATACAGGTTTTAATCAGATGAACGTCCATTGTTTAATGAGTTAATGTCCAAGTGAACACAGTCATCCAGGAGATAAAACAGCCTGAAGCATGAAATGTGTTAAGATCCTCAAGGATAAGACAGTGTTGTGTCCTTGGACCAGGGAAAGGACAGGCAAAGCTATAAATGAGTAGAGGGAATGAGCTACAACAAGTTATTTAACCTCTCCGCCTCAGTTTCCTGAATTGTAAATCTGAGTTAATATTAACACCTTTTAAGATCCTCTTTCTGTAGGATAATTTGGCTTTCTGTGTATTGAGGCACTGTTTGCCCCCTGTTAATCAATCCACATGTGAAGGATATTTCACCAGTTAACAAAGACTCCTATTACATTGTTTTATGCAGAAATTTCCTTTGATTTCAATAATCCATCTGTAGGTTCTTGCCATAACTTGGAAATGACTTAGGAGTTATCTGTATTGTCCTGTCTGCTCTTGAGTATCTTTCTGCCTTCTCCCCTTTCCTCTTAGAATAGTTTTTTGTTACATATCACCTTGAGAAGAAGCCACAGAAACAATAGGGGAAAGCAAAGAAAATTAGCATACATGAAAGGCCAAAATCCTTTCTGTGTTCTCTCTCCTAAATATTTGATTCACTTCAGAGAAACTGAAAACAGGAAGTGGCCCAATGTGCTGCACAGGGTGCATTAAAAAGTATACATGGTGAAAATAGATGGTAAAATGGTTTTCTCTTTAATTTCTGTCAGTGGTACTACTCTTTTAATAGGAATATTGAATAGTTGATTGACAGAAGAACAATACTCATTGTTGGAGGCATCCTTCTAGATGACAAAAGCATACTATCTTTCAGAGATGAATTATATGAATGTAGGAACTATGAAGATTTATATTTCTCCTGGAATCATCTCTTGTGATTGGTACAGTTATTCTCTTTCCCTATGGAAAATCTCAGGCCCACAATTTTCCAAATGAATTAGCAGATTTGCAGAGGTATTTCAGCATTGTTGCCATAGAGGGGAAATGAATACATTTCTCTAAAAACATTCTGGCAGGTTAAATGCTTAACTCTCATTGAGGTTTCAAGGTTTCCAAGAATCTGTTCTTCAGTGACTGAAGTTAGGAACCTAAATCCTTACTTAGGCACCTAGAGAAGGAATCAGGTTCTGAAAAGTGCAGAGAACCAACAGCTGTCCCTGACCTTACAGGGACTAGCTGTGTGACTTGCATTTCTGAAAATCAGAACATGTGTTTTGGTGGCTAAATACAGATTTAAGCACTTGATTTTAGGAATATTTAGCTGTAAATGGCTGGATCTCTGAAATCAGGGTAGTTCACTAGTACTAGTTCATTAGTGTACATCTCTCCAGGAGATTCATTTCAGTTCAGATGTGCTATCCATTCAAGCTATTCAGCATACTGTAAGGAGACTGGCACAAAGAAGAGGTAAACATTTACCCTGGACCATCAAAGCAAACAGCCATGGAGTGCTTAGCTCCTCTAGGCACTTTAAAATTCTCATTTTCTGTGTCTGTTGAATTCTTCTGGGCTAGTATCAGATAACACAGGTTAATTGATTACAGTCTTGTGAGGGCTCCTTTGGTAACACATGTAGAGAAGCTTTATGCTCCAAAAGTATTTTTCCCCAAAATGGATACAAGGCCTAGGTTCCATAAGAAATGTCAAACACTTTCTGAAAAACAAGCTAGAAACCATCAAGCTTTTGCAAAAGCAAATCTATCTGCATTTCCTTCCATGATCCCTCAAAATATTCAGCAAGTAATTATGAGGCCTATAAAAATACAGACATGGAGCTACATCCTGCCATTAACTTCAAAAGAAAATTAGTAAATGAGCATGCTTAGAGGGGAACTCCGCAGCTCCGGGGATGGGTAGTGCAATAGGGAGCCTTTCACCTTGAGGTCACCGGTCTAAATCCAGTCAAGTTGGTAGGAGCTGGCAGTCTATCTTGTGGCCAACACAAAACGAGTCATTAACCTCAGTCCAATTTCAAATGGTCTCTTGGCTGGAGAACAATTGGCCCTAATCACTAACTCTATAGGTAGTGTCAGCCAAAGAGTTATAGGGGCCTGAAGACTGGGCTTCCTGACCAGGCTTTTTAGCACTAATGCTTTCTGCAGCCAACGGGCCCCAGACACAAATGATGCCTGTACGGAGAGGTTAGCTCAGGACCGGAGACTGCCTCCTGCGACGTGGCGCACTGGATGCAGCAGACCAAAGAAGAGAGGACCACCTCCCCGCTGGGTCCCAGACTGCCCTGTACAGAGCAGGGCTCAGTAAACGAGCCACACCTCCGTCAGGACTCACCACCCCAATGTGGATGCCTACCTCTTCTTTTGCAAACATCAAGTAAGGACTTCTCCTTTCTTCCAAAACAGGCACCAGGAGCCACCCCTACCTTCCTTGGTGAAAGGGGCAGTGCAGCATCAGGACTCACTCCTGTCCCTGCTGAGGTCGGTCCATCACCAAACACACAGGAGACAGCGCAGGTTTTAACCTTTAGTATCAGTCCCATATGTGCGAAGTGAGCCATGGTGATGGTGGCTTGTGGGAAAGAGTAATGGCCCATGCTCTATCCACTTTGTGGATAAATAAGCTTACAGGCCTACATCTTACCAACAGTTGCAAGGATGAGCAGCGTTAAGGGATATGTCTGATCCTGTTGGCTTTCCTGGGTGAAGTTACAGACTTGGTATGTGCCTACGGGTCTGGCTCTTTAATATATACAGCTGGGATCAAGCTCACTCAAAATAATCCTAATTTAAGCACTGAAAACAAAAGCAGGAATAGACATAAACAATTAAAACTACTGATTAGAGCCCCTTATAGCAGGCACAGAGGGAAGGCATGAAGAATGTTATCTGTAGACCCTTTTTGCCCCCTGAATCACGGAGCAGTCTTAGAAACAAAGCACAAATTTCAATATTTTCGTACCTAAGCTAATCAGATTCCAGTGTGAGCAAAGAGATTTTCCTTACAATTTTAATTAACATACCCAATATGAAAAGAAAAACAAAAGCAACACCTTCCTGTCACACATCCCTCAGTATTAAAGAGCAGCATTAACTAGAAATGAAACACTGATATACCGAACGCCCCTTTGCAAATGGGTTGAATGTTTTCATATTGCATGCTGAACCATTTGAGTCATGGGGAAGCAGCAGCAAGATTTTAATTCCACATAGTACATCCCCACCTCTGAATTTATTTACCAAGAATAACATTTATTTAATGTAATTTAGTTCTAAATATTTAAAAGCTCACTTTGTTTAATATGTTTTCAAGTACAAGATGTTAAGTAATTATGTATGATGTGGTGGTCTTTTATTAGGTAGTTAATGACCATCTGGGAATTCAAGCCCCAAGGCAATGCCAAGGGCTTCTGAGTATTAGCTGGCCATTAACATAGTGGTAATGGACTAGCACACTCTACATGATTATGACTATTAACTAAGCAGAAAAAATAGCATTCAAATTAAAATAGGAAATTCAGGTTTAAGGCTTCTCTAGCATCCTTAATTTAATCTGATCATAGTGACCCATATGGCTGAGTCTTGTGTTGAACCAGATCAAATGGCAAAGAGATTCAAGCCAGTGTCCCCCCGGCTATCCTGGAGTTTAAAGCATACCACTGTCCCCTGTGAAGGCAGGTCCCCCCTGCTGTCAGCCCTGCTCCCAGGCGCCCACATGCCTCCGTGGCGGTCTGGGGCCCCAGCACCCGTGAGGAGTCCCACTGCTGCCTCAGCCCTGCTGAGAGTCTGAGCATCAGTGAAATAGGGCACGGCTAGGAGATGTGCCTTTCCCAGCTCTATGAACAGCGCTGAGAGCAGTTCCCAGGCTTCCTGTAAGCCCCGATGAGGGGGGCATCTGCCAGGTCACACAGCGTCTCGAAGATGGGAATTATTCCAATGCATTGGCACAGCAAGCTCAAGGCTAGAGCCATATTTCCCTGCTACTGTACACTTTGCAGTCACTCAATTTTTCTGGTGTTTTCCTTGCTCTTTTAATTAAGTGATGTAAGACAAAGATATTCATTGTAAACAAATCTAAGATAAAAAGTCCTAGTGCATTTTAATATGCTCATGTAGTATTACAGTTCATAAACAATACTTCAGAAAGGAGGTAAGACAGCAGACACTGATTTCGTTTCACTGCTGCCTTAATATTGTACTTCTGTTCTCCTAGGCAGTCAACGGTGCTTTCATGGAAGTTAGAGATGGAAAAGATCTATTAGATTTTACTATTCTCTTGACATGATAATGTGCTCTGTATAGACTTGTATTGAGTTTGTTTTGCCATCATTTGTCATAAAGTCTCCACAGACTTGAATTGCCATCATTTTGCCATCAGAATGACATCTTAATATGGTCCCTGCTTCACTGAGTTGCCATGACATTATCATGAGATCATTAGACTATGCTAAGTCCCATGCAAGAGAGAAAAACATGATGTTAGAGAAAACTATTGTTGGGATTTCATAATTTCATTCTTTCCATGGACTACAGTTCTTTGACTGGTCAGTAAAAAGACAGATGTTTGAACAGTGGGTTCAGTGGGAACCAACTAGACATCAGAGCCTTTTCCTCTGATGCAGGGATCTGATTAAGGTTGAATGTAAGCAGGCTAAAGTAAAGCATTAACAAGAAAAAATAATCGATGTCAAACTAATGTTTTTCATATAAAGAAGAAATAGCAGTATGTAAAGGTTTAGCTAAAGACTTTCCATCTTTGTTTTGCAGGAAAAAATTGATTTAGAAATCTATTACACATTTATTTATATTACACAGTGCATTCCTAAAGAGATCAGAGAAATCTGAGAACTTAACAAGCTATATATTTTTGAGATAACAGCTTATCCACTGCTGAACACAGCCATCTCTGGGCTGAAATACAACTGTTTAATAGCATATAGCAATGCTACACAAAGCCAAGAGGTAGAGAAAAAATATGCCCAAGGTGTGTGCAGTTAATGCAAAATATTTTTACTGCTGTGTCTCTAGAATGCACATGATCCAAATCCAGGAAAAATTAAAAGGTTAAAAAAGTTACAACTAAAGAAACAACAGGACAGTGCCAAGTGAAAGGTCACAAAAAAATGAAAAACACATCAAATGGCTCACCCACTGATACGTTCTAATAGCAAAATGACTCTATCAAAATGTTCACCATGAGCGCAATATCAGAAACTCACCAAAGAATGCATGAAAACGTTGGCTTCCTAAATTAATCAAGTTTTATAGCTTACTTGGAAATTTTGGTCAGGACTTTAAATACTAATGTACCACTTCAGCTAATATAATTTCCCCGTGAAAACACACCTTCTTTTCCAGTAATAGGAAGCGTGTTTATTGCTGCCCCCACCCCAATTTTATGGCACCCTGTGTGCTCACATGAATTGCCCAATACTGGGAACAATCTTGGCTTAAGTTTTACGTCCATTTGCCTTAATCATTTCGCTCCACTGTGCAAATGGGAAAAAGAAGAAAAAGGTTTAATGTGAAATCTGAAGGCAAAGGGACCATACTTTCTAACAGTGTATACTGTGCTCATCTAGAGCAATCATTATTGCTCATTGCGTTTCCATGCAGAAATCATTACATTTTATATGACAATATGCATTTTTTTATAAGTAAGCTTTAAGCGAATTAGAATACTTAATATGCTTTTTGAACTTTTGCCAGGCGCGAGCTCCCAAGCCAGTTCCTTCTATTTACATTGTAGCATTTATCCCTTTCCAAATATGAGAAGATTTATCTATCAGATTCTGTGTAAATTCAATACACAGATAATTTGTAAAAAGCTTTCTTTTTTAAAATGTTCTGTGGTTTTTCTAATCTCACCTCTTTTCTAATTTCCTAATCACACAACCTTGAAGTCTAAAGACACAGCCTGTGATAATCTGTGTAAACTGTCTTTATTGTTATCACAGACATTTGCAAAAAAAAATACACACACGCACACACATTCAAAGCTGCCTTTTAAGTAATACTTTAGTCACAGTTCAATCAGATCCACATTACTGCTACTCATCAGATAGAAAGTGTTCACAAACAGAAGGGGGATATTGACTTTAAAAATTCACTGGCGAGGCGTACAGAGCCTGCAGGAATGTCAAAACTCCAACCTGCATTTTGATGTTTTTGCCTCAGGTTAGTCTTGACTGACATGCTTGGAGCACTCTTGTTTGTGCTCCGGCATCCATTAACTGTCCTTGACTCAATGTTATACAGGCCTTTACGGTCAGCTCAGTGCCTAATGGTTACAGCAGATTAGATGCCACGAGGTGTAAGAAAAGCATACGCCTCACTTTAAGGGATCACATTGGTTGGTCTCTGCTTCATTAGGGGGTATTGTTTGATCCTAAATTAATGAGAGCCTGTTAATTATTATTCTGATAACTGCGCTTCACGTGGGAGCATGCCAGGCAAGTGGTTTTTTAAAGAAATGGAGTTTTGCAAAGGAAAACAAAATGTCAAGGTTGAGATGTCTTTGAGTGGGCTTGGTTTACATGTGAGGCATTTCACTCAAGCGTGGATGCTGTTAGATGTAAAGAAAAGAAAGTCTTAGCTGTACTTTTGTGCAATGTTAAATGACTGCCTTGCAAAAACAGCTCAAAGAAGGCTTATCAGTCCAATATATAGATAGATGTATACACCTATAATCCTGTGCAATGTGCATTGCTGCATTTGCTTCTCTTTGACTTTGTCCTTCCCCCATTTCCACAAAGTTTTTGAAAAATGATCCAATACCTACTTGCACTTGGGTTCAAGGAAATCTCCCTTTTAAAATAGGGTAAAATGGTTGCTAAAGCAGTGTTAACATTAACAATCATTTAAATCATTTTGGTGTCACTCACATTAATATAGGAGAGAGAACTCTTCAGTAAGTGCTGACAGGTACAAATGTGCCCATAGAAATGTTTTTCTTTAACATCAGCCTCAGATAAGCTTCTGAGGTGCCTATATTCATTTACTAGGAAGTATTGAGATTAGACAGATGTCTCAATTTAAAAAGGGAGAAAAAAATCTCATGTAGATTTGACACTATTTCACCTGTGTTTTTCTGCCAGTCTATATAATGCTATCAGAACATAACCAGAGTTTTGATTTATACACCTCATTTGACATTGACTGGCAGTTCTACAGAGAACACATGCAAAGAGATGGTAATTTAGAAATATGGAGAGCTTATTAGGCCAAATGGAAAAAAAAGCTCATTTCATTTTACTTCTTTTGAAATTAGATGGGGGCCAAAACACCAAAACTGAACATCACCAAACGGAAGCATTCGGAATGTGAACCTGGACAGGGCCCAAAATGTGCAGATGGCTCCTGTTTCTGTAAAAGGCCAAACGAGGAATATGAAATGCCCTAAATTCTGTAGTGGGAAGGCCTTGACATTTTAATCTGACTTAATAGTTTAGGGCAATCTATGCTTTTAAATTGATCTTTTCCACTGATCTGAGATATTTCGCTGAAGACAGAGATGCTCCTGACTATTCTGTAGCTTGGAGTTTCTCACCTATGGTCCATGGGATGCAATGTAGAAAGTTCTCCTTCAGCTCTTCAGATCTACTTGTCCATGAAGCCCATGACCATGAACCTGGTTGCCTAAATTTAATAACTTCATTTTGAAAACCTTTGTCTGGATTTAGCAAACTCCATAAAGCTGAAAAGCTCCAGGAAAAATGGTTCTGGAGAGGAACATATCTTGTTCTGGTAGTGTCAAGGTTGACTAAAGCCAGCTAGTGTTATTGGTAACAGCTTGGAGCTTTTTAAATGATTAAATGATTGGAATCAGAATATGATACGTACGTTAAAAAACTGAGACAAATAAGGAAAAAAAAAAAAAAAGAAAGAACCATCATGTCCCTGCATAACTTTTTAAGATTTGGTTGTAAAATGTCATGAGGTCACATAGCTGCCTCTTTTTTTTCTAGACCATAAAGTTCATAATCTTGGAATAATGTTGCTCATTCGAAAAAGAAGTTAGACTGGCATTAGGATCCTGTAAGCACCAGGGGGACAATAAATTTATGTAAATTTTTCTCGCTTTTTTGTGCCTTGCACTGCTGAAGACATTTGAAATGTTTTCTGGCTTCTGTTGATTTTCCTTTGGAGTAAATCTTATTGCTTGTGAATAGTTCTCAACTCACAGTCGTTGAGACTAAAAGCCTTCTTCCCAGAGGCAGGATAAGGGCAACAATGAAAAGCAACTTCATTTGCAACTTCCCCACAATGTTCAGCCTCTCTGCTTCAACCCTGCTCTAGTAAGTGGTTAGCTGAGTCCATGTGGGGTTTTCAGACTTTGGGATCAGTTGTCAAGATGGCAAATTGTCAGTAGAAAAGATAGCCTCCTTTTTGCTGTTAATTTGTCTTGACATTTTAAACCTCACATCCACAAGCAACCCAGCATTTGTGTGAACCACCTGGTTGGGTGCTCAGTCCCAGATGGAAAGAGCAGCTCCAGTTTCTCCATGCTTCTGCCATTTTTCACAAAACTCCCAAGTGAACCTGTATGGACCTTAGGTAGTTGGTTGTTTTCTACCTAATCCACTCTGAGCCTTGTGCTGGAGTTCAAAGCAGAAACAGTCAAAATGGACAAAACAGCCACTTTGTAGCTTGTCAAAGAACCTAACATGTTCAGGGTATTGCTGGAAAAAAAAAAAATAATAAAAAAAACCCAGCTACCTGGTTGCGCCATACCACAGGGTGACAAGGGGGACTCTGTACACCTTCTGCCAGGCACATATATCGAGGGGGGAGCTGCAGATATAGAAGCAAGTTTTATTTTCCCCATTTTCTGATGGTTTCTTCTCGCTTCTGCTTTTAGGCACCATAACAAGAGCACCATTACTATAGGAACTATTATCTGGGCCAGACAGAAACCTGGAGCTTCCTCTCACAAGCTTTGGGAACAGCAGAGGGCAAGTATGGCTCTGAACCATTATCATCTTCCTGTACTTCTCAGAGCAACTCATTTAGCCTCAGAGCTGAAAGTAGACACGTGTGTGTGTGTGTGTGTGTGTGCGCGCGCGCGTGTGAATACAATCCCTCATGAATGTGAAAAAAAAGGTCCATTCTTGACCTACTTTGAACAGAAAACCAAAATGTGCATCTTACTGCCTACTTAAAGAAAAGGGTCTCTGTGAGGTCTAAGGAAGCTCCGTTCAGTGGTGACACACACTTTTCTTGAGGCTACAATAGAAGGCAAAATGTTAAAATTCTGGGAACCTCATTTGAGTGCAGAATTTTTTAATTGCATAAAATGACCTGAGTGGACCAGAGCAAGAGGTGTAATTAAAGGTCAGGTGGACTCTTACCTTGTGAGCCTTGCCGCTGGATTGCCTAGGGAGCGGGCATTCAAAGAGAATGATGGGAGCATAATTTTGGCCCTAAATAATTAAATAGAACCGAGTGCTTGTTAAGTTTACAAGGAGATTTTAAGCAGCATATCTCTGTTAGGGGACGACACATAAGTGAACACTGGGAACTGTCAAACCTTTATCTATAGGTATGAATTTCTGAATAATATGTACTTCCTCTCATTATAGCAGTGAGAGCCAAATCCTGCATTCTGTTGTTTTATTATAATCTCTATGGAAATCACGTGATAGCTGAAAGTGCCTGTATCCTAGGAATTAACTCCATGGAATATACTTGTTTTAAATGGAATTTTTTAGTTTCAAAGCTGGCGTCCTAGGAGTGGCTTTTATTGCTTTGATTTAGTGAAGAGCAGGGCAATTCATCATGAACCCATTTGGTCCAGGGGAAGGAATGTAGGCTGGGCTCTGTTTTGTGGTAGAAGGTTCTTGACATTTGATATGCTGCAGTCGGGTGACAGGAATCGGGATCTCCAGAGCTTTGTGCACATTCGTCACCATCCTATTTGTTTTGTTATGAAGTTTCCTGTAGTTTTCAGGTCTGTCAGAACTGCTGCGATTGCCAGATAAGTGTGTTTGGAGATGGGTGCGGCTGAGCCAGAGGAGGGTGCCATTTCGGAGGTTTTGCTTTGGGATATTTTTAGCTGGAGGAATAAGCACGTGCATGAGGGAGTTTTCCTGATGTAACACAACATTTCAGCACACTGTGGAGGTCACCAAGATGTGAGATTAGCTGCTTGCAGTGGGTATAAATAAAACAAAAGACATCTTTAAGTTAGCTGGTGCTAATGCTGCCCGGGAGCTTGTTGGGGCTTCCACAAATGAGTGCTGCACCACTCACTAACTTAGTTACTCACCGGCAGTGTCCAGAAGTGGCCCAATTGCACCTCTGCAATGAGAAAGTGTAGTCTGAGTTGGACAGTATTTTTTTATTCTGTCCATTAACACACAGAGAAAATGCATCTGATGCAGCTTGCCATACATGGTGCAGTGCACCTGAAATACCCTAAAGTACAGTGCTAGGGAAAAAAACAGGGGCCTGATCCAAAACAAAGACCACAGGCACCTACACCAGCACTAAGGCAAGATTTTAGGCACTGAGACGCACCTCATGACACAAACCTCTGCACTCAGCTACTGCTTAACCCAGGAAGCACCTACGCGCCCCAGCCCTGCCTGGTCTGAAGGCTGCCGGGGGCCTGCGGGCTCCTTTCTGTGCACACAGGCCTGCCTGGTCTGAGCGCAAGCTCCCTCGTGCGTGCTGGACAGCCGCTGGGATCCAAAAACTAGGGAGAAGCCAGGGGCTGATACCAATATACTCGGAGAGAGCTGATCACACGCTGGGCAGGATGATCCACACAAAATCCATTGTAGCTACTCCGCTTTTAAAACATGTCAGGAGGCAGCACTGCCTTTTCTGTAGTAACCTACTGATTAGAAGGCTAATTTCTTGGAGTTTTTCTGTTGTCTTAAACCAAGAATATAAATGCATAACCAACACTAGAAAATCCAGACCTGCTCTCTCCATCCCTGCAGTGCCTTCTCCTGGAGCACTCATTTCTCAACACTCTACTGCACGCGTGGGCTCCTAACTACACTTTGTAATTCCTGACTTGTCCGTATCTAAATCCTTCATTTGATCTGGCCCAGCCACTTCTGCAGTAGTTTGAAAACTGAGTGAATGACTGATCAGTTGAGGTGCTTCATTAAAGTGGTGATATATGCAGAAGGAAGAATACCTACAATATAACTGTCCATAAGCAATTGAAGAAGTAAGCATGTCAGCATTTTTACTGCTGTTATAGTAAATAGCTATAACTTATAACTTACCCTGCAAACACTTACTGGTGTCAGAAAAACTTAAAAATGTGTTACTTAAGAAGTCCTGTATTTACTGAAAACTGGACAGTCTTACATCACTCGTACAACCAATTAAAGCACGGTACAAATTGACTTTTCAAAGGGTTGCATAAGTTGATTCTTCTGATACATACCAATGAAAGCTGAACTTTCATAAGCAAACTTTGACAAAGGAGAAGGACAACTGTTCTGTGAAATACGGACATAGGAAAGACCACAGAAGGTAAAATAATGCAGTTTAGTATACTAACACATAAACTTTTAAAGGAATATTTATTCAAGGCAAATTAACTGTCCAAAGATAACTATTACAAAGATAACTGTCTTCACTTCAAGGATCTTTTTATATAGTCATCTTTTGAAGCCATTTGTACCTTGGGCTTCTACAACGTCACGTGGGAATAAGTTATGAAATTTAATAGGGCAATGTGTGTAAAAATAATTCCTTTTGATTCTGCTGCTTGCTCATTTCTTCAGGTTCTCTTAGTTCTTATGTTATGAGAAATAATAAATAATCATAATCATAATCATCTCCTAGTCACCTTCTCTCTTTAGGATTTTATAAACTTATCCATTTTCGAAGTTGAAGAGTCTTCATTGTTTTCTCTCTTTTCTGGTTGTCCTTTCTCATTATTTTCTGTACCTACTCTTGTGGTATTGAATATTTTTTTATTATTTTGGAGGAGGAGGAATGATCAGAACTGTGCTCAGTTCAATATGTGGAGAGCTTTATTTATTCACTGGCATATTGTTGTTGCCACTCTTCTCACTTCCTTTCTCAATGATTCCTTACATTCTTTTTTTCTTTCGCTCACTGAGTACTGAACTGAGGTTTTCAGAAACTGACTCTACAGTGTCTATAATGACTCCAAGATCTCTTTCATGAATGGTGAGAGTACATTTAGAGATATTTTTTCCTATCTTCTTCACTTTACAAATATCAACACTGATTTTCACCTGCCATTTTCTCACCCCATCATTTAGATTGTGAGTTTCTTCTGCAATTTTCAGAGTCAGATTTAGCTGTAGCTCTCCAGAAAAATTTTATGTCAGAAAAAATTGCCATTTCAGAGTTCACACCTTTTCCAGATGATTAATGCATCTACTGAACAGCATGGTTCTTTTAAGACTGCATCAGTAACCTTGTCTCCATCATTAAAATGATGATGACTATGTATTTCTAACCTTTGTTTCATATCTGTTAGTCAGTTACTAAACCACAATAGGACCTTAGGTTTCTTTAAGTGTTTATGGTGAGGAATGTTATGAACAGTTTTTTGAAAACCCACTCCATAATAATGATTAAATTATGCCTATGTTGTATCCTTTAAAACATCTGATAGGTATGTGTACATGACTTCCCCTTAAAGAATTTATAACTCTTTCCAGGGTATATATTCGGACTCAGTTATTAAACTTCTTCCTCATTGTATTTACTACCAATCAGGAAGTCAGAATTATTGGCGTGTTGTTTGCCAGGACAGCCTGGAGCACTTTGTGAACTGGAGTCACACTTGTCATGTTGCTCCTTGGGGTCTCGGGCTGATTTCAGAGCTGGTGCCAGAGCACAGCCCAGTAGTTCTGTAGGTGAATTATCTTAGTCCTCCAGACCTGACAGTTTTTGCTATTCATTATGTTAGTTTCTTTCCAAACCTATTATATTGTCTCTTCAGTTTGGATCAGATCCACAGCCTCATTCCTTGTGAAGAAATGCTCCTGACTTCTGCTGTTCCTAAAAACAAATATGTAGCAGACAAGATAGAAAGCCAGTTCATACAGATCTCTACGTCACTTTTTTCACCTTCCACTTGTTCAGGAGTGGTTGCATGTTGCCTGAATTACTCACAAATTTGCATAATAGTTGCTGGACCTGACTGAATCCCAATTACACACTAGAACTGTTGGGCATCCTGGTCTTCTGCAGATCTCAGTTTGCATGAATTACCCAGATGTCTCTGATGCCAAATTTGCAATGCTTCTTTTTCTTTGTGTTCCTTGAAAATCTAGAAATAGACCTAGGCTACTGGGGCATTTCCATCCCCTTTCACTTTTACATCACTTTCCATATACAGAGATGCTCCTTCCAAATTTATTTCTCCCACAGCAGTAATTTTAATCTTGAACAAAAGATTCCACATAATCTTCCAGTTCCCTTTTTTAGCTTGTTCTGCCCACACCAGAGACCTTCCAGTAGAGACTGTGGGCCGGTTTTAATGCTGCGTATCCTTCTCTTTCTGGGAATTTACGCTACGCAATTCATAGAAAATATAAAGGTATATATCAAATGTGAGGATGACATTGTCAGGTTCCTCAGATGCTCTGAGTTCAAGATACTGAGTTCTCTTGGCCTGTCAGATATTTACCTTGGATTCTGTTGTCAATCTTTTCGAGAAAAAACTAATGTCAGTTTTCTCATTTCCAAAATCTGTCATGGAAAGCAGAAGGCCAAAATTCAACTCCTATATGTTCACTATATATATAGAAATATAATTTGATTACTGTAATTATAAAAATATTGAACTTATTATATGTGAGTGACTATACTGAATGTATAGGAGTTCAATTACATATATAAATTTTGTTTATATATAAAAATATATATGAGTACATACATAATACGGTCATCAGCTCTTCTGCTGCATTTGTCCTAAATCTTGCAAGTACATTGATCCAATTCCACTGGCACTTTCCCATCCATGTTCTTTCTCTCAGAATTTCTTGCTTTTCACGAATAAAAGAAAAATACCTCTCCATTGTTCTCCACCCTGCACAGGCATATTACTTCTGTTCTTGTGTGCCACAGGCACTTTTATTAGACCAGATCAGATTTCCACTTCACCCAATATGGTAAACATATTCTGGGTTTCCTGTTCAAAAGAAAATACCGAGGAAAGATCCTTCCTTATTTCTTTGCGTAATATCTTTAATTCGTAATTGGGTAACACATTCATTCATACGACAGTAAACTGGAATAGAGCCTACATTCTAATATGTTCCAAGTCTGGAACAAATAAATATACAACATCTCCCCCCCACACTTCTGCTAGTTAGCATGTGGTAATTAACACTTGTTAAAATGACTAAAATTTCAAATGTGGACATGCTCTGTGAGAAAAACCTCAGAGTGATTACACTGTGAACTCTTCTGTCAGAAGATAAGAGGTATTTTTAGCAATCCCATGTCATTTTTGTATGAGTTTTGTCACATCCCAATGAAAAAAAAAACAAACAAAACTTTAGATTCTTGCAGTCTGGCTTTTTCATCAAACAGGACATTGGCATTTTCACACTGCAGAGGATTCCCACTTAGTTGTTTCCATCCCCAACTTAGTGGCCCTGAAGTTACTTAGCAAGAGATGATTGCAGGAAACTACGCCCGGTATGTTCTGCACATGATCAACAGGGTCCAGTAAGGGGAAGGCAGGCAGCAGCGTGCAGACCAGCTGCGAGGCTCCAGGGGGAATATCTTAGAGCAGCCATTCCCTGTTGTCTTGCATTGTACGTGGCCGGTGGGAGGGAAGGCACTTCACTGGGGACAGGAAAGAGGATCATTTTGATTATGTAGTGATTTTCACTCATTTTGTGCAGGCAGAGATAGCTACCAAAGTGCACAAAAATGCCAATTCAAATCTGTGTAAGATAAAAGTCACTGCTGGTAACAGGATGTTCATCAAAAGATTATGAAAGGCTAGAAGTCTCTGGGAGAAATTTCTTCTTCCAATTAAGTTCATAGTGTATACCATTATAAAACAAACAGATAACACAGACAAAAAGAATAATGATGAGGTTCCCATTGAGGAAGGTGAGGTGACAAATGAGAAAATGTAGTGGGTTTACGGTCAGAAACATGCTTACATTTATTTGATTCATTTTAACCGAATCTGGAAAGCTGTGATGAGCAAACCAGACCTATAAAGGACAGAGGCATTTGAGATGCAGCCCTGGCAGCTGAAAGTCAGAACAGTGGTGGTGGGAAAGACCATAGGAAAACATGGAAAGGTGCTGCAGAAACAGTCGTTAAACAGATTTTAGACTAGTGACTCTGTCCTAGTGAGGCAGTTTTCAAGGCTCCATCTTGGCCTCGATGTGAGCTGCTGTGCTAGGATGGCAGTGAAATGTGACTGGTAATTATCACTGACTGTTTTACAAGTAAGGAGCTTACAGTGTTCATGTGTTACCAAGTATGCTGAGCAGTTTTGTGGAAGCCTTGGCTTTGTTTTCCCTTAGTCCTGAGAACAAAAAAGAAACGATGCAGGGAAAGTGCAAAATGAATTCAAAAAGAACAGTGGAATTGTGCTTGATTTGTTTAATTCTGAAATCAAGGTCACTTAAAAGTACTACAGCTTTTATTTGTTTTATTGTTTTTTTAAGGATTTTTTTGGCAACATCTTTCTTTTCATTTGACAGTCCTGTTATCCCAGAACTGTATATGTTACTGATCCTGCCTGTATTCAAAGCTGTTATTAAGTGGAGTCTTTTAGATTTTAGAGAAATGATAATGGTTCCAAAGATGACAGAAAGTGGCAGCTGGTGACAAAAAACCCCCTTGATAAGACGACAACAGTAAATCAAACTACTGCCACTTTTTCGTTTCATGTTTGTTAATACCACCTCGCCTTTTGAAGTTTAAAGCAAGGTTCAAAAGAGCCAGGTGCTGAATCATAATATTAAAGCAAGTAAGGAGCTCCATGAAAGAGAGGAGATCTGAGAGGGGAAAGCAACAAACACGGCTTTCAACTGCCTTTTGTCGGCCTTTCTGCAGATGTCACCAGTTGTTATCCCCAGCAGAGGCTTCAAGCTTGTAGCAGTGCCTCTGGCTGATTCCAACTCAACGTTTCAAGTGTCAATCAAAAAGGAAGGACACAGCTTAGGTCCTGGTCATTGTCCTGTGAAAAGAGCCAAGCATTTAACATTGATTTAGCTCCCTCAATATACAAAGATAGAGCCAGCTTTGTACAGCAAAAGGGCCTTTGGCAAGGTTGCTTGTAGAGCAATTCCATCGCATCCGATGCTCCTTGGTTTAACTGTCACACTGCAGTATCTGGAGTCCTATGAAAAGTTATTCAGGAATGAGTGAACAAATTAAAAAGAAATAACATGCTCTCCTAAATGGCAATGCAAGCTATAGAAAGTGCTCTTAACGTCATTTAGCCCTGAAAAGCATTTTTAATAAAAGTATTTTATGCTTTAAAAACCATTTAACAAGGAGAATAAGACATTTCAGGACAAGAGGGGGCCCTTGTGAAACCCATCTCCATTGGATTGGATAAGCAATTGTACTGGTGAAGTATTTTTGGTCAAGTGCTCGCTTATTTTGTTTTGAGCTACTTACACTCACTGCCACCCACATACTGCATTATTCTTCTACGTGGGTGTAAAAAATACCCCAAAACCCAACAACAACAAAAAAGCCCTGCCTGAATTCCACAGACACCCCACACTCCTGCTTTCCCATCCCTTCTCTTGTGTCAAATTCCTGCCCACTTCTCTCTCATAATTGTCTTCAAAACACCTTGGCAATTATTTCATTCTCAGCCATTACATTCCCCCTTCAGCTCTTACCCAGCATTGCAGATGAGCTATGCAAGTCACTTGGCATTGTCATGGAAATGACAAGTCTGTGGCTGTGCTCAGGCGGTTTTGGCAGGCCCCTGGTGGGGGGCAAGTTCTTGTGAATCTGGTAGAAACCACATCTTTGTCCTTAAAAATCAAAGTGAAGCTGGGTGAAATACTAATAAAGTATGCCTATCTTTTAAACGGAGCCAACACAAGATAATTTAATCCTGTGTACCTTTAAGTTACGTCAAATTCATGTAAATAATTTTTTTGCTGTCATTTTGCTTAGAAGCAGGGTTCTTGGGGTTTCCTGCACCTCTCCATTCAATTTTAGTGCACTAGTGGACTATATGAGCCAAGGGCTAACCTGATACCACAGTGACAGTAGTCTTGATTCAATGAAATTCTTGTGCGCACAGCTAACTTTAACCAGATGAAGAAAGCAGCTAAAAATATGAGGAAAATATTTCCCTTTTTCAGGGTTGATATTGGTACTGTTTTCTGCTCTGCGCAATTTTTTTTTTTGGCAATATTTTCATCCTCTTTCACACAGATATACTGGTTAGAAAATCATGGAAAATGCCACAAGAAATAGAACATTTCCATGATGGCAATCATTTTTCACAAGCTTGTTTTTCTTCTTAAGGGCTAATTTCCTAGTAATATCTTCTTTAGCAAAAAATACACTGACTGATGGTACTTTACAACTCAAGGGAAATAGCACAGTACCTAAAACTAGCCATGTGCTATAGTACTCTTTCTGGATCTGGGGAAGCGTTACTCATGATCCATCATTCTGGAATGAGCTGCATTCCAACAGTCTGCTTCATACACTTGTGCAGCTCCTGTTATCTGCAATTTAGAAATATTCAAATAGAGGATCTATCAGGAGCTGGGTGTATTTTTAAATACACGTATCATTACAGACACACTTATTTTTGTGTTCCCATAAAGGAGAAGGCATTTCTAATGGTCACTGTAGCTGGCACCTTAGTAAGCAGTTAAAGAACACATGACTCATTGAGTTGAGGGACAGATGCAGTTCTGTAGATTTTCATTGGGATTTTTAGACACATTTGCCTTGGTCTAGCCCATGTCTTTCTGGCAGTTGCTTTCTGTAGAACTCTCTCACAGAAAATGCATGTTACTTTTACACAAGTACAATGCTCAGGAAAACGCGCATTTGCACCAGACACTTGGTTTTAAGAACTGATCCTTTCCCATTGCCGGAAAATGGCTCACTCCATACACTTCCTCAAAGGAGTAAGGAAATGGGAGAAGTTTGCCTCTCCCCACCCACTGCGTGCCAATGTGCCATACTGCTTCTACCAATACAGAGGGAGATGCTATATCCCTCTGCCCTCATGTTGGTGGAATTTCTGCTTTGCCACCCCCAGAGCACCTGGTGCTATAGCTATGCCAATCTGCCTGGGAGCACATGCTATACCAGGTATCTACCTGACACGATTTGTCCTTCTCAGGAGCATCAGGGAAACCAGGAGGATAGTCAGGATACTGACTTCTCAGGTGGCCACGCTGGTGCCAGCGTATTCTACAGGCAACCTAACAAACACTGTGGATTAGGGATCAACAAGATATCAAAGAACAGAAATCAGAAATAAGCAAGAAAGCTCAAATTTTGGCTGCAATTTTTAAAATGGCAACACCCAGTAGAATTTTTCTGTGATATTGGTTAACGATTACAACAGTAGTAATTATCGATAGATTTTTGCTCCTTCTTGGCTCTGAGTGACAACACAGTTCCCATGTATCTTGTACAGGCTGAAATTCAAACAAGGATGTGAACAGGACTTATCTTTGTACAAATCTTAGCAGATGCCAGTGATTTTGTATGCAGGTAGGTCCCTATGGTGCCATGTCATGCCATGATGCAAGTTCAGGTGTTGGAAGCAGTATAGTCACTGGCATGGCTGGACTGTCTCCAGTCCCAGAACTGGACTGTTTGCACTAACTTCCCTGACCATCGTAGCTGGGCCCTGTGGACAGGTCTACAGATAAACCAAGGTTAAGAAACGGGCTTAAGTACTCCACCACTGATCTTCCACACACCTTAAGTATTAGTGTGCCCCCAGATTTGGCTTCCTCCACTCAACAGAGTCCTCTGACAGTATGCCAGCAGCCTTTGAGGACAACTCTTGTCCTGTTTTATATACTGGTATAGATACTACTTTGGTGCCCTCCTTCCTTTTCCTGACTCTGTTTCTGCTTAAAGTAAGTTATACTATCGACGAACCAATGTCACATCTTCTTTGCCACCCCTTAGGCTCAATGCACCATCTTTGGCTTTTACACAGTTTAAGCACCAGTAGTGATCCTCTGTTTCTCTTTTCCATCCATCACTTTTGGGGTTTTCTTCTTTATTTTTGATTGTTCCTTCAGATCTCATGCAGGGACTCTCCTTCTTTCTCACCTTTCTTCCCCAAGTTGCTGCCCATGATCTGCTTTACGTCCTAGTGCTTTCTTCAACTCAGATGTCTGTAACTGCAGCATATAACCTATTGCTCATATATTCTTCTTTGATCTGTCTCCAGCCAGTATACTGGCCTGTCAGATTCTCCTGGTTGTGTGAATATCAATTTAATTTTAAGTTTAAATTGCCCCATCTACCCCATTCTCCCATTCGTCATCATCCACTCTGCTTTTCTAGCTCCACTCACCTCTGCTTTCTCCATCCACTATATTGTTACAATCTGGCTCTCCTTTGTCTCCCCCAACCACTGAAGCCCTCCTTGAGGCCATCATCATTTCATCTGCTTTTCTGCACCTCCTCCCTCTTCTTACCTTCCTAATGCTGGCTGTGTGTCCTTCAAGTACAACTGAAACCCTGCTGTGAAGATCCTCTCCCTGGCATATTGTTTTGTTAAGTCTTGAGCATGACAGATCCCTCCTCCATAGGAATTACATGACCCATAAATTTAATTTTACTCAGTGGTTGCTGCACTGAACTTCCCTGTAGTTCATCTGTTCAGGTAGCCCAGAGGGGTAGTGAAGAAATGTTCTGCAACAGCCACTGATGAAAAGGCAAAGGTCGCAGTGTGGGAACAAATGCAGAATATGACAGGTGACACACAGGTCCTCAATAGGCCTGCTGAGTTAGGCCTGCATGCTTTTTTGCACTTCAAGCAGGGATTTGCACAGCAGGATCTGTCTTTGTCCCAAATGACACCAGCAAGAGAACAGCAGAACTTCATTGGAGCTTCCACACATTTAGAACAAATTCAGATCACTTCTGCTGGTGATATAAAGGGAAACCAAGCAAACGAACAAAGGGTTGTAATTGTTGATAATCACTGCTTCATCAAATCTTATGTTATATAGTCAGGGTCAAGTCAGCACTTCAGGACTATTCTGTGGGGCCAGCATCTCCTACCTTGCCCTCACATGCACACAGGACCTACTGTGGCTAGTGTCTCTACCATTACTTTTCCTGTTTGTTTGATGGTGCCACCCATCTTGTGCATTAAGGACAACTGCCAAATTACCCTGCACTCTGGGGCTCCATGGGAACAGGTAACCTTGCCTTGCTGGAAATAATTCATTAGCTGCATCTTGCCTCTGTGCAGGGCAGTGGCCCTTCACCACATCCAGAGCCCAGCCCATGTTTCTGGTCTCATAAGAGAGCCCAGTAAGTTGCTTATTAACGGAGCGGCAGAATCACCACCACATTTTGAGCTCTGCACTTGCCTTACAATGCAGAGCAACTGTAGTGTGCTTATAATATACTGAGAATCCATTCTCAGAAGTTAACTTTTTTTAAAGATTTATGATCAAATGTTATGTCGCTGGCACAGTGCAGGATTTTGTTTAGGTTCTTTAGAACTTGCTTGGACAAAAATTCCAGGATAAGGAAATTACATTAAGATAGAATTAGAAGCATGTGTGCGTGCGTGTGTCAGAAATAAAGGAGAAAATGAGCTAGGTTTGCTTTATCCCAAATCAAGCATTATAAAGCTAGGAAACTGAGGACTTAAACTACACTAAGGAAAAAAAAAAGAAAGATTTAAGGTCAGATTTGTTTACAAGCCTGCTATTTTAAGAAGTGCACAATTAAGGTACTGAGAGAGTTTTAACATTTCTTCACAATGATATGATGAGAAAAACAAAGGAAAAAAAGAAGTAAATGTTAACTTAATCTAAGTTTGAGTTACAGTCATTAAAATTTCTTTCTCACAATTGTGTGATAGTGCAAATCAGAAAACAGGACACAGTTATGTCTTCTGATCTCTGGGGCCCAATCAATCCAGATTATTTTTCATCCTGGCAGTCCCTGGCTTCCAGTGCATGCTTCTCTTTGTGCTCTTCCAGTAGCACATCTCTCTATTCTGCTTTGCTGGGCCAAATTCAAGTTTAGTTTAAGCAAATGTACCTCCTTCGAGGGTGCCAGAGAGCCTCAGCTTGCACAAGAACTAGATTTGACTGACCACCACTGGCAAATGGCTGATGAAGGCCTGCTAGTACATTTTTAAAACCAACTTTGTTTAACCATTCTTCTCCCTCAGGAAATTAAAAAATCTCTCGGACAGTTTTGCTGCCTTGTTTGTTATTCCCTTATGTGACCATGCTTTTATTTCACTCCCCACCCACAATAGCTCATTTCTCTTATGCCACTATGCCTTCTCAACCTATTCACTCCCAGCCCTTATGCTCTTGCTGTGCCATCTTTTTAAAGATCACATACACGAGTCATTCATTCTTCTTGGAGATCAAAACAAAACAAGTGACAGGAGTAATCTTCTATGAGCAAGTAGACACACGCACATTGCAAACTGGTTTCAAAACTTTTTGAACAGCAGTGCCATATACCATATCCTTGGAGGTCATGAGATAACGCATTTGCATTCTTCATTATCGTGAAAGTAATGTTTCTGGTCGCCATTGTGTCCTTTGGAAATAATGGCTTCTGGTCACTACAAGTTAGTAGATGCAAACAGCAGACTGTATCATAGCAACTTTGTTAATGTAGAAACCTTTGTACAGCTAAACGTTCCTGCTTTATCCATAAAGAATGATTGCCTAAGTGTCTCATTGGAAAAAAAGACACAGTCCTGGGAGTGTCAGGAATATAACATTTACAACTCAATTCATAATTTCATTTATATCAGGGTGCCATTTTTTGACTAAAATTACAAAATATAATCTTGTGTAAGTGCCTATTATCACCATTGTTAAGGGCTACAGCACAGAGAAATCAAGTTTAATTTGTTTTCTTTTCAGATGGTGGAACTCTGTACTTGCACTGTTCCTTGATTAGCAAAACCTCAATGTATGTAGTCTATAGTGATCATTTTCATTCACCTGTCCCATGCAAATACCTTCTTCAGTCTAGTGATTTCTATACAACTTAACTGATGGCAGACCGCAAAGTCTAAATTACAGGCATTGTCTGCCTCTTTATTTGTTGGACAAAAGTTTTGTGATGGTGTCTCCAGTCAACACTTTCCAGAAATGATGTGATTACAGGAAATACTGGTACATTGTTTTATAACGTTGTCAGTGCCTCTACCAATAATTAGAGATCAGCTATGAATCTTATTTTCAGAGGTACCAAGAATCCACAATCCCAGCTTTAATCATCTTTTTAATTAAATATATCAGTGTTCCAAAATTTATAGCCAAACCTGGAGGTACCATCTCTGACTGGACTCCTCTGAAAGCTATGCCCACTTGCTCAATATGACACAATGATTTAGTGGCCAGGCTGCTTCTCAAGAGCAAGAAGCCTCTGGCTTCAGGCACTTGCTCTGTTCAATATCAGAGCTGTCTGGTCTCTGCATTTGTTGTCAGTTCACCATGCTGAAAAAACAGGACAGTCTTTCTGGGATCATCTCTGTTCAGTTGTTACATGATAAAGCAAAGAAAATGCACAGGCGTACATTCACTAGGGGAGTTAGGTGCCAGCCCTTGAACAGCTGGTGCCCAAATAACACCCACCTAGATCTGTAGATATTATCACAAAGGCATAGAAACGTTGGTTGGAAAGGACCTCTGGAAGTCTCTAGACCAGCCTCCCTCTGAGACTATGGTCAACACTGGACTGGGTCTAGGGCTTTCTTATGAGGTAGAGCTCTGTTATCTCTCTGTTCAAGCAGGTTTATTTTGCATTAATTACTTATATATACACTGGCCAGAGAGAGGGAAAAATCCCAGGATAACCCATCTGGTCTAAGGGGTTCACATGTGCTATCTCTTTGCTAATGCACACTGAGAATGAATACTATTGTTACAGCCCTGATGCTCTGAGGATATGTATATGGCAAAGTTTTGCAGAGAGAGAAGTAATATGTTAGGCCAACCAATCTACCAGCAAGTTCTCAGGCTTGCAATCCCCTATTCACACTCTATTTCAGACCTGAAGAAGGGATTGTATCTGTTTCTTCTGGTGTGTTTTCTTTTCCCCAGCTGAAACTATTGACTGAATGGGAACGGCACTTGCAGATAGTTTTGGCTGCTCTGAAACAATATTTTTGTTTGATTCTTTATACTGATCACCTCTATCAGACATCTCCCATGTGGCCATCATCAGCCAGTTGCTAGTTCCATGGTAAGCATTAGACATTTAAGTTTCTCTTATGCTTGTCCTTTGCAGTCTTTAAAATGGTATCTATTTTCATTGTCCTTCTGCCTACCTACATGCTGTCACCTATATCCAACTCCTTGTTTTCATTTCGTTGCTCATGTAAGTTGCCATGATTTTAAATCACATGCTCACAGCTTGTATTACTCTGTGTAATGTAATAACTTGTGTAGGCAAACTCCTCATAGTGCTAATACAGTTCTGCTCAGTCTTCTATATGATGGCATTAAATCTTCAGTCATCTTTCTTCTTGCTAGGTTTGTAATGTGCCGTATTATATTTTTTCTGCCTAAGATTACCAACACCAGGTTACAAAAATTCAGCCTCTTATCCTTTCTGCTAGTCATCAGATTATAATTTCAATACATTTGGGATTCTTTTTATTTGCCTTCTGGACTTTGCACCTTTAAGGTTCAAACTTTTTAGAATTTCTCTATAACCACAAGTATAAGAAACTTTGGGTTTGTTATTTTCTAAGTAAGTGAGGGAATGAAAGTTGCACTTTTAAGGTATCTAAAGAATTCTAAGAGGAAAGCTATATGAAAAGCACTATAGAAAGATGCCCATTAAAATTAAAAGAGTAGCTAATGCTGCCACTGAGCTAACATAGCTTCATCATGAAAAAGTACATGCATATATATAGCCTTCTTAGGATCACATATATGAAGAAAGTTAGCCATATACACATACGATTACAGTTTGGATGTTAACACTGCCTTTTAAAAATACTGATCAAGAAAAACAAAGCTGGCAATTAATATGGGTCATTAAAATGTGTCAAAATATTTTCTCCTTAGTGTAGCACTAATAATTAAGCTCTCATGAAATGAATAAATATAATTATTATATGATTTAATCAGTTTAGCTTTAGCTTTTTATTTCATTCTAGCTCCCATTAGTCAAAGTTTTCTCTGCAGGTGAAAGATGCTGCAAGATGGCATAGGCTAAAGTATGCCAGGATGTGTGTGACTGTGTGATATTTGCATCTGCAAGAAAAAGCAGACTAGCTCAATTACTGGCATTATCAGTTTAGTTCAGCTGAGAATCTGGCCCCTACCGTGTTTATTATTAGATGGAATGGATGAGAATATATTCATTTGGTGCTGAACTTTTTGATGTCCTTGCTCTTTCTTCCTTTCTTTCCATTTCTCGTACCCCATCCAAAATTCGCTCTGCAGAAATTCAATGTGCCCGTTCTTTTGATCTCACTTGAATTTTAATTGCAAAGCCAACTAGATTTCATCGTGGCTTATATGCTCCCCCACTTGCTATCTGTAATCACAGTCATTGTGAAACTCAAAGCTAAGTCAAGAATTGTTGCCTTTTTATGGCTCCCTCTTTTATATATGTTGTGTTGGAGAGCGGTCGTTACCGCTTTTTTTGTCATTATTTCTGGGCTTCACTCCATTAGCTAGTGAACGGGCCTTCTCTCATTGCTTTCCTTCAGTAAATACTGTAACATTCAGCTTCTTTTCAGGCTTGTGCTTTTAAAGAAAATTTTTGTACAATTAAAGATATGAAATTGCTAAATACAAGGCTGTGTTCATTGTTCTCCCTTTTTAAAGGTTTAATCACACTTAATGGCTCTCTTGAAAACTTGAATTTTCCATGTTGATGGTTTTACCCTACTGAAAGAGTTTGCTAATATACTTTTCAAGTGTTTTCTCCTTAAATGAGCTATTCAAGAAGTTCTGTGCAGAATAAGATTGAGGAAGGATATATCCAGAAACAATTATGAAATGGGTCCAGGGTTATCTGTTTATCCATTGGCAGAGATTCATTAGCTCAACAGCAGTCAGAAATAGAAAGGAGAAAATACAGGCCTGTCCAACTTTGAAGGACATGCCCTGAAATGTTTCATGCCCCTCCTTTCAGACCAATCTCTGTTGCTCCGTCCTGAACACTCCCAAGATGCAGCCCCTATTCACCACCTGGATGATCATCGTCATGGCAAGACCTGGGCTGACTCCACAGGCCAAGGAGCTATTGCTACTTGGCAAATTTGGTCCTGAGTACCTCTAGTTCCAGACACCACCAGCACCAGCTCCATGTCCTGTGACTGCACCTCTCTGAAGAGCAAGTCGCCAAAGCCCACTCAAGGCTGAGGTGATGTTATAAAGAGGGGAAGCGTGCATCTTAACTAAATTTTAGGTAATTCTCTGCCTGTGACTGACCGGCCCAAAGTAAACAGCCATTCCTAAGAGACATGGACTAGATCCTTGTGCACTGTTTGACTTTGACATTTTATCACTGCTGTTTATCCCGTGTAGAAATGAAGCCATGTGCCCTGTGAAAGCTCTGAAAAGTTCCAAACATGGCATCCCATTTACTTAGTAACACAAATTCCTTTGCTTTTCCCAGTGCTTCTGTCTTGATAGTCAAAGCCATTCAGGGTATTGGACTTTGCTTCCTGAGATATCACATCTCCTTCCACCAGCATGACCTCCCATGACATTTGACGGGAACAATCTGGACTGTGAACTAACTGGGGAAGCTTGTGAGCTTATGCAATGAAATTCTCACAGCTCCTGGATCTAGACTCCATAATTTGCTTTTACCCTTTCTGATAGCCACTGATCCCAACATGTTCAGAAATAAATGTGCACTTCATTTGTTGCACCTGTTTTCCCCAACTAGTTCATAACAAACCTGCAGATTCCCAGTCCCATCCACTTACTTGCACACAAAACCATAAACCGAGCAAACACAGACCTTAGGAGACAGCTTATAAACTACAGGAGAAGAAGGGAGACAGAGAACAAAATCATCTTTCTTATTTTATTTATACATCTACATACTTGGCAGTCACTCAGCTACTTTGGTAATGGGGACCATATAAGTAGGTAGGTGCAGAGATAGCGAGATAAAGATTATAAATTAAGTGTAGCAGCAGTAGTATTTCATCTGTTTGTCTCAGGACTGATACCACAACATAAATCCTGAGATACTTTAGATTAGATAGATTTGATAGGCCAATCTCCACTTAAATATTTTGGGTCTGCTCCCAATAAAGTTAATGGAAGTAGGATCAGCTCTTTATTGCTCCCATGCTATCAGTGAGTCTTCACTTCCCATTAAGCAATTCATGTTTTCTATTATACTGATACAAAAGCCTCATTCTGCTGGTCTCGGAGTCAGTGGATTTCATTTTATCAGTGGGATCCCCGACAGGGTATTAGCGCTTTAAATTGAAACTCCCAGACTCAATACACATGGCTCAGTGCCACTCATTCATATTATGGGCGCACTGTTCTTATCATATGTGCAAGAGCACTTAGTCCTCAAGTGCTCTTCGGCTGGGGAGGCTGAGGGACACAGATGACTTTACATCATCTTTCTACTCTCCCTCCCTCCAGCCCCAGGCTTGTCTGGGAGCCGTTTCAGGCCATACTGGCCCCAGGACTACCGAAAGCTGCTCTTGTGCTGCTCTACACTGGGCCACATTAAAACCGTCACAGCTTGCAGCATGGAGCAGCAGCAAAGCCTCACCTTGCAAATGTGTGCTCAGTGGGGCAGCGAGAGACTCATCAAGGATCCCCCACTCCGAGGGACTGACGCTACGGGATTTTTTTTCATTTTAAATAGAGTTGTCTTGCTTGCGCTCGCAGACTACTCAGATTTGCTCAGGTGACCGGGGTAGGGAATGGGATGCCTTAGCAGAGGGCCCAAGAGGATGTAGGCAGAGCACTCAGGGAGGTTCCTAGTCAGGACAGAAATTTAAGGCAGGAGTGGGCTATCTAATCACTTGATGTTACTGGCTCCAGCTTGTGTAACCCTCTTGCTATTTGTGAAGGAGTATTTTCAGCTGAGGTTTTTGAATTATCATCTACCATGAATTCTGAGGTCTAGGAGTCATATGAATCTGAATAGCAAATGTTGCACACCCCTGTATTGCTTTTGGATTTGATACATGAAGTGAAACAGCTAGGAACAGAAACAGGTTTATGTGACATATGTATCAGGTTATTACCAAGCCCATTTTCTGCGTTTGTAATGAATCTTTCCTGGAGGATTCTTATTCTGAATAATGGCAAACAGCAAATACAATCCAGTCTTTTAACTGTAAAGTGTGTGAACAGAAAAAGAGGAAATCCAGGGATTAAAGGCTTCATTATGTGCCACATTCTGCTGCATTTGCACATCATTGGATACCTGAAGTGGTCCTATCTCATCACTGGAGCTGCTCACCAAAGTCCCAGCACGCCTCAAAGCACGTGTCCAAGTCCCATTCAAGCCGAGCACATGCTTCAGGAGAGCAGTGATTTTAAGCACTTTGCTTAATACAGCTGGCTGGATTTGCAGGGGAGCAGTAAGATAGCACTCAAGGTGAGTGGTAAAATCTAGGTCTGTGACCTTTTCCCCCACAGATGGTTAATAGGCACAGCACAATATCAGGTTTCTTGTGACTGCAACGATACTACCTGATTCTTTTTGGCATAGGCATTGCTGAACGGTGCTTTGTCTTGCATTCTCTCTCAGGTTTTCTTATAGGCATTGTGCTGGAAAATAGTCCTTTATCATCTCAAATCCACCAGGAATGTCACATGAGGAAGTCTTTAAGTGCCATGTGATGTTCATTCAGTTTTTCTTGAATACAGTGTGTCTCCTAAGTTACTGATTAATTTTACACAGTGCAAGGAGAGCTAATTTTGATAAACTCTACCAGGTTTGTTATTTCACTGAAACCATATGCTAAAATACTCATTTCTAAGCTATTTGTCATATCAAAACCAGCCTTTTCTGCCTCTAGTTCCATGGCTCTCCAGCACTGCCAGAGCACACACACAAACGTGGTGGACCTGCAACTTTGCTGGTAATGTTTATTTTCAGAAGACAAATATTATACTAGCATTAATGTCAATTAGAAGACTTATTTGACAATCCGACTACTCCATCTGATGCCTCAAGGGCAAATTTTCAGCACTTTATGAAAGATGTTGGCCAATGACTGCTCTATATGAATAAAATATAGAGGAGAAAAGTTTTAATAAACATTTAAAGACAAAACGATCAAGAATTAATTGTGATAATTTACATGCAAATAAAGGATGTGTTTTATATCCACAAAGACTAACACGTTCAGAAAGAAAGCTTCCACTCCACCCTTTAACTCACCCTGCTGTGACTCTGTATTACAAATGTTCAAGGCGGTGTATAATCAATCCCATACAAGCTACAATATCTAGCCACAACAGGGGTGATGCTGCAGTTCTACTGGACTCTCTGCATCTCCATGGTTTTGTTCTGGGTTTCATCATTATTATTTACATTTAATCATCTGATAAACTTATTTTGTACTTAGTTTTAATTGCTTAATGGTGCTTTACTTGCAAAATGTCTCCTGAGCATGTAAATGGCTCCTGTGTTATTCTGCAAAAAGCTACTCCCTTTGGAGTGAAAGTCACCTGCTGGGAAGAGCCTGCACAAGCTTTGTACTACTTAGGAGCACAAATGGAGCAACATTTGACCCTCTTATAGCTCTTGTTTAGATAAAACTTCAGATAACTTCACTGGGAGTTTTGCCTGAGCAGAGACTATGCTATCTGCTCCTCACTGTTGTTACAAGGTCTCTGGAAAAGGTAGTGTCAGATCACAAGAAAATATTTTGAAAATTGCTTCCATGATCCTATTCAAGCGCTAGCAACCTGACTTATTGGTTGTGCATCTGGGAGTTTCTCTGGAATTAAACACTACTATTTGTACCAAGAAAGGCTTCATAGCTAGCAAAAAATCTCAAAAGTCGAAGCATTTCCAAGTCAAAATTGTAGTCTTTGAGCTGGAAGAAAGTGCTATGTAGTAAGCATGTAGGTAGATACAGCACCGAATGGAAATTGCTCTGGACACTGCTCATGGCTGCCTCTCTCTGCCTTCTTGGTCTCACATTGCTTTTCAGGTGTGCTTAGTTGTGACTCTGAGGTCCTACCTTGAGGCCTCGCTGATACTGCTGACACTGGGGCCACTGTCTTCTGAAGTATATACATGCAGATGATCCAGGCAGGAACACCAGATTGCTTACCTGGGAAAGAATCAGCCCCAGGAGCACACAGATAAAACAGAGACAAAGGTGACTTTGTAGTACTCTGGATGTAATTTCATTTTTTTCTGTCTGGCAGTGTCTGATGTGCCTCTGCTGAAAAGGTTTCTATTTTGATGAGGACACAAAAGCTTGAATACTTTTCTGAACCAGTTTGGTAGTAAATGTGAGCTGTGGGAATTATTCTCATGAGATTTCAGACCTATGTAAATTATTCGAAAGAATTTGATAAAGAGACATAACCTTGCTATGCAAGTTTTAATTATCATTTCCAGGACAGTATAGTAAAGATACAACCCTATAGCTCCTGTAGGGTAGTTTAAGTACTCTGAGCCTGATCCTCAGATGGTGGAACCTTGTGCATTGGTTCTGAGGCAGGCTTTATTTGCATTTGACTCCATTCACCCATCCTTATTTCACAGCCAAACACACAAGCATTTTTTTCTATAGACTTTAATTCAAAGGTCTCTCAAACTACAGCAGCTGGGAATGTTCGGTTGGAATGACTTGCTGGTGGAAAACATCCTTTTTATAAAATTGGGATTTCTTTTATGGGAAAATTTCAATTTTGCCAGAAAATTTTGATTTTCTGTTAGGAAAATCAAACTGGTGGCTCCATGGCTGCTTGGCTGGAAGGCCCCTGTCGAATTTGTTGTCGTCTGCAGGGAGAGAGCAAAATTGACAACAGTCTTCCAGGCAGGCAGCTGGGGAGATGCAGCAGGTCTGGAAGAGGGAGGAGGGAGGGTGAGTGCCCTGGCGCTCTGCCGGCCCTGCAGCCCAGCTGCCTCCCCGGCAGCCAGGCTAGGGGGAAGGCAAGGAGGAGGAGAGGCAGGCGCGGGGTGTCCAGCCTGCAGCAGCCTGCCCACGAGGCTCCCGTCACTCTCCCTTTTCGGCAGGCAGCTGGCAAGCCCCAAAAATTCCATTTTGCAGCCCCTGAAAGAGATTTTGTTTTTTCTGGAGAGCTCTTCCCAGGAAAAAATTTTAAGGAGAAAAAAAAAATTTCCCTCAGTTTGAAAGGAAAAGGGGGAAGGGAGTAATTTCAAAATGACCTTTTTTTCATAGGAAGGAATTTCTGTGTTTCAGCCATCTCTACCTTACAGAAAACATAATACTAGGAGGAAAACAAATATTTTCTTTTTTCCCTAATCCATATTATGTTAAAAGTATAGTCCAGGAAATAAATGCACCTGTATGGAGGAGGCCAGCAAAAGATCACTTAGCATTAGTCACACAAGATATATTTGGAGAGATATACACTGAGGATGAATATCTCCTTTTGTGCCTCAGAGTGGTTAGAGAGAATGGCAATCCCACTTGGAGCACCAGCACTGCCCTTACTGTTGGACAAAGTCGAATTGAAAAGTCATCTGAAGCCCCAACAAACTCTGTGCCTTTGCCCATTGTTAGGTAATAACTAAAAAAACAAATTTATATCGTATCTTGTAAAGCCCAAAAGAAAGTGCATCTTCACAGACAAGCTTTAGTCTGATACAACCTGAAATGGCTGGCTTACAAATCCTAAAATTCAAGAAATTTTACGGAATTGGTCATAGGCCTTTAAGTATAACCCAGTGAATGTGTCCTGCTATAGCATAGAGCATAAACTGGAAGCTGAGCTCATTGCAGGCTGTGTTTTGTGGGCTGTGACACTTCTTCCACTGTGTGTTTGTGCGTGTGTTTCTCAACCTTTCTGACTGTGCTCAAGTTATCCTCTGTTTAATCCACACAGACTAACAGCAGTAGGAGCTGTAGTTGTAATGATGGGAGGAAAACATATATTCACTTCCTGACTGTCTAAAAGTGTTTAGCCCCAGTAATGAGTTCTGGAGGGTGTCCTTTGAGAATTCACATGCAAACAAACACAAAAGCACTCTCATTGTTGCAGGACTCATTATTCTTACAAATCTATGCAGATTTTTGTAAAAGAAAAAAAAACAAGAGTCATGAAATCCTTGAATAATTACATTCAAGAAATCATATTGAGAAAATATTTCAAAAAGCACCTTGAAAGGAAAAGAAAAAAATAGCTAAATTGTATTCATCTACATTCCAATAATCCATCCGTGATCATCCTATAGAAACTGTGCAGTGCATGGAACCAGTATTGATAAAACACCAAAATGTAATGGTATCAGTGCATAACAACATCAGCAAAGTAGAAGAGTAAATATGACTTTAATTGTAGGCTCTCTATTATTATCTTATAGCGTAGGCTTTTCGGATAATTTATTAATGCTAACAAAGATGAGTGATTTGGAGGCTGCGTATTTTTTATTTCTTAGGAGTTATTTTATTTGATAATGACATTAAATATTAGAAACTATAACAGCTGGTGTGTTTATCCTTACTTGAGTGTATTAACCTCTTTAGCCCTTTTTTCCAGAAGAAGGATTCAGCATTACAGATTTGACTGTCAGCTGCAGTGCCTGGCGGCCCGTTGGATTGGCAACCTGACAGAATCGAAAGTCCAGTGCTGCAAGTAAACATGGATGACATTGCAGATAGATAGAACTGGCTGACTTGAGGCACCTGCAGCTGTTTGCACCAGAATAAAAGCAAAGGTTGTGGTCACTGGAGTGGAAAAACACTGAATTTACCTCTAGTTATTTTGCCTGGGAATTTCCCCCACGCACACCTTTTTTTTTTTTCCTGGTTGTGCATTTTGGAACCTTTCCACTAAAAGCACATTAAGCTGAAATACCTAAGTGAAAAAATCCACCAGAAACCAGAGGGTTTTATAACCTATTTTCTCCCTCCTTTTTCTTAAATTTATTGAACAGTTTCTCCACTAGTTTCTGCCTGGTAACAACTAGTGTTTTACCGGTGTGAGTATTGGATTACAGAGGAGGATGTGAATATTGAATAGTCAGAAACAATTCTTAGCAGCTGATTTTTCAAACGTTGAATAGTCAGAAACAATTCCTCGCAGCTGATTTTTTTTGTAAACATGGCATTTGCAGGGGCTGCCACAACTGGCAGAACGACAGCAACCCAAACCATTTTGTCCTGTAGAAAGGCTCTTGATCGTTTAAACGTTCCTGCTTCCCAGGACAGGTCCCCAAAGTCCTTGGAGCCAAGGAAGACGTTACAAGACCCGGGCAGATACTCTCCTCGGTCAGATTGGTCAGCCCGGCAGGTTCACAGCCAGAATACTCGTGTTTGTAGCATCGAGGATCTCAAAGTTCTTTACAAACAGCAATTAATGGGCACAATCCTTGAGACAGGCATTGCATCTAGTTCACCAGGAGCTAAGCTGACACACAAAGAGCTCGGGGGGCTCGCCCAAGGTCAGGCTCGGAGTCCGTGGCGAGGCAGCGTAAAGGCTGGAGCTGGAGCGGCGGGCGCTGCTGGCGGATGACGCCGTGCCGGCCTCCCCGGCCGGGGCAGCTGGGGAGCCACCTCTCCCGAGCTGGCACCAGCAGCCGAGCTGACAAACGAGCGGGAGAGGGGAGGGCGGATAGGTATGACAGAAATGAGGTGTTTGATGGCTGGTCTTTTCCCTTATGCCACCTGCATCCCTTTATAACATCAGATCATTTACATTTTTAAAGAAAGTGTATTCTTTTTCATCATGGGCCACTGGTGAGCCTAACGCTATCTTTTGTGCGGAACCCCTGCTAACAGAGGTGGCGGAGTATCAATCACAGCTTTCCCTGGGGTCATACCTCACTATGCTGGCTCTTGATCAGAAAGAAGCAGATGGTTATTTACAAATAAAATAATCAAGATCTCAAGAAGGTTGGTTTTTTTTCCCCAAACCCTCCTACAGATGAGGCCAAAATAAGGTAAAGTTGCTTGTGTTCCCTTCTGCCAGCTTTCAAGGACGCTGCCTGCCCTACTAGCACCTTTAAACGTGTTATCAGTTAAATTTGCCAGAGAAATGTGTGGCACCTGACAGAGCAGAGTTGCCTTAGATTATTCAGTGGCTTTCATGAGAATCTGGCACTTAAACCACAATGTGAATTAATGCTAGATTATTGTGCAGGAATATTGTTATCTGCCATACACTACATGTTTGCAATCAGTTCCTTACAAGCAACGCACAGACTGCCTTTGAATCTTTTTCAGTAGCCATGGTCACCCTCCTTTTTTATTTAATGTTAAGTGTTATTCATTTAGCAGTAAAAAATGAACAAAGGAGAAGAAAGCAGGTGCTCTAAGTTTACTCTACAGCCAGCTGTCAGGAAGACACACTTTACTTATTTATTTATTTTTGTGGAACATAAAGGGGATTTATTGAAAGTGTTTGGAAAAAAAATATGAAGCATACGTTCAATCAGTCTTTTTTTGTAATCAATAAGGTTACTGAAGCAGAAAAAACTATAATGAGTTGTCACAGAATTTGAATTCCCATTTGCTTCCTTTTATATGTAATCAGGCAGAAAATCATCATGGAAAGCTAAAGTTGGGAAGCAGGGCCTGGCTATGACTCTTGGTTTAGGTTTGTTTTGAATTTACCAGGTAGTGTTTGACCAACTGCTTGCTGAGCTTCAGGGGTAAGCTCAAGCATCTAGTATGGGCAAGATAAGTTAAAATCAAAAGGTGTGATTTCCTTCCGTTTCAGGTAAAGACACCTCTCTTATGAAGTATGGCTGATCCTGCTTTCAGAAGATGTTCAGCAGTGTGTTTCTCTGAGATGTCTGCAAATTTCTTCCCTCTCATTAATCAGTATTTTCAACCAGGCATCCCCAGCTCAAATATAAACAAAACCTGAGTCTCACAAATAGATGAAAGATGGCATTCTCAAAGGCATCTGGAGAAGATCTGACCGTAAATCTCAAGGACTTGCATGCTCTTCCCTTCTCCCCAGAATGCCATGACAATATTTTTTAAAGAATTGCTGTGGCATGTGAAGAAGGGAGCTCCAGGGTGTTGGGCCACCTAGTCCAAAGCCCGGATCCCTGTTTTGTGGAGCTGTAAGGCCCACAACTTTGTTGGATTTCTGCTGGTTTCTACTTACACCTGAGAGCCAGGTGCTTTGTGGCCATGGTGCTGCATGTTGTGTGTGGCCCATAGGTCCCTGCGCTGCAAGTAAGGTGAGGAACCTGCAAGCAATCATGTGAATAGTGAAATACCTGATGCATGATCCTGAGCCCTTCATGTCAAAAACTCATTAAAGAATGTACATCAAAATTTTCGGCAACAAAATCCTGCTCTCACTTACATCCAAGGAAATCACAGAGAAAACATGGGCGTAAGACACAGTCTAGCTAAAGTCATTTTGGCCTTTCAAATCACTTTCTTCATGCATCACTCAACATGATATCAGTTTGCTCTCAGTTTATCTCATCTATTTATTTTTCATGTGCTTTTTTTAGCCATGTGCCTGAATCTCCCTGTTGCTCTCCAAAATATTCATTTTCCCTCACGATTCATCTTTTTAAAAATTCCCAAAATGCACGTGCAGAAGCTAAGACTTTTGATTTTAAAATGTCATGGTACTTCATTGGCCTGTAGTTCCTGTGTTTCCTAGTCTGATGCTAGCAGCTTGCCTCTGTGATTATGCACATTGCTCTCCAGTTTCACTGGGGACCTGCTGAAGAACAATTATTTGTATATTGTATTTACATTATATAGAGAGAATGTTCTGATCTCACATTACAGTGCATCTTGGAAGAGGTAGGCAGAAGCCTAGCCCACATAAAAGAAATTAAGATATCTGAATTACAATTTCTACCAGCCACCATGTTGGCATTTAAAATACATGATCATTTTCAGTTGAAAACTAAAAAGTTTTCATTGCATGTTTTCAGATAGTTAAAGAGAAACTTGAAGATTTCCCTGGCAGATAATTTTCATGAAACATAAAACCATTTGGTCACCCAAAGCAGTTTAAATGGAAACTTTCTGCCCAGTTCTAGATGTTGTTCAGAGTATCTCTCTTTAAATGCTTCTGAAGCACAGTTTCTCCATCACTGTATTCTGTAGTCCTCTGCTGATGGGGGTTTAGACTTTTATCTAGATGATCAAGTCAAAGTCAGACTGAAGAAAATGCTTTCTCTGAATGGTTCTAATCTCTCCCTTGTTTCTCTTCTCAGTTCTTTTTTTCTTTCTTTTTTGAACCAGTCACAGAATTGAGACAGGGAAAATACAACACATCATTGCCAAAATCACATAAATTTTAATGGCTTTCCTGTTCACTTAACCCCACATCAACAGCGTGACCTTGCTAGCCTGAACCATGAACCACCAGGGTGTGGAGGCAAAGAGCAGGGTGGATCTGGCCTAGCTCCAGTGTCTATTGCACAAAGGAAAACGTGGGACATTTTGTGGGACATTTTTTAAAACACTAGGTATCTTTTTCAAGACACTTGTGCCCTAATTATATGGAAGCTGGCAATAGATTTGGTAACTAGTCAGCACCCACCCCCAAACGACTAACATAATTAGCAGTTGAGCAGTGAGTGTTACTTGGGCTCTTCCTACTATAATAGGCTGCATTTCTTCAGTATACTCTGAATTTTTATATGGCCTTCATTTCCAGGATATTCATGCAGTTCAAAGTCCTTAATGTGTTTGTCCTGCAAGGCAGGGAATTATAATTACCCTTTGCAGGAAGGAAACTGAGGACTAGCAAAAGACTTAAGGAAAAGATTTTTAAAGTTGTTTTAGCACCACAAGACTTAGAAACACGTATTGTAAATCCAGAAAGGACATCAGTGATGATCTTCTCTGACCTCTTGTACAACACAGGCCATTTAACTTCCCCAAATCAGTTCACTTGAAGTAGAGCAAATCTTTCAGAAAAACATTCCATGTCAATTTTAAAATTTCCACTGGTGGAGAAACTGCTGCAGCCCTTGGTAATTTGCTCCAAAGGTTAATTTCCCTCCCTGAGAAAAATGTGCACCTGATTTGTAATCTGAATTTGTCCCTCTAAAACTTCCAGCCTTCAGAGCCTGTTATTTAAAAGACTGAAGAGCCTTCATTTTAAAAATTACATTCCCATGGAGGCAATTAGAGTCGGATTATCTCATTTAACTTTAACCATGCAAAAATGAGGCATCTAGTCTTACCTAGTGACTGGAGATCTTTCTGTAATCAGCTGAGAGAAACAAACACTATCAGAAGGTAATTCATTGCACCTATCTTCTTATGGGATTAATTGCCCCCCTGGGAGACATCTAGCCTCTGTATTGACTGTGTAAGGGTGACAAAGCAGCTAGCCTCGATCACAGTCCCGTCTTCTAGATGGGAAAGCTGGGCAAAAGAAATCCCATAACTTTGGACTGTGATCAGCTCACCTCCTGTGTCCTTTATTTGCCAGGCTAAACAGATTGAACTCATTAAGTCTTTCACGATAAACCACCTCTTCCAGTTCCTTGCATGTTCATGGGTATCTTCGCGAAGTGCTCCTCAGCTTATCAACATTATTCTTGAACTGGGATTCAGAATGGGACTCAATACTCCAAAAGCAGTGCAATCTATGGCAAATCAGTAGTAATATAAACCCACTCTGCTTAGACCTGTTATTCCTCTGATATTCCACACTCAACGATTATCCCTTCTAGCCACAACACTGTGCTGGAAGTGTTTATTTTGCTGATTTGCACCTATAATGAGTCCTGAGTCTTTTTCAGAGTCACATTTACTCAGGGTAAGGTCCTGTGACACCTACCTTTACTGTTTCTAGATGGAAAACATTAGAGTTTGGCCAGTTTACCAAAACATCTAGCTTGTTCTTTACCAGCAGCCCGTTCACTTTTTTACTGTCTGCTCTCCCAGTGTTTGTGTGGTCTGTAAATATTATCCACAGTGGCTGTATGTTTTCTTTCAGAACATGGCTAGAAATGTTAAATAGCTTTGGATCCAGAACTATTCTCTGCAGGACTCCAATAGAAACACACCTGCTTAATGACGTTTTCACATTTACAATTACATATTGAGATGTACCAATTAGCTACTTTTTAATCCATTTGATGTTTGCTGCAATGATTCTGTTGCATTCTCATTTCTTAATCAAAATGTCAGGTGGTACCAAGTCTAATGCCTTACAGAAACCTAAGTACATTACATCAGTGCTATTACCTTTCTCAACCAAGCTTGTAATCTCATAAAAATGATATCAAGCTAGTTTGACAAGATCTATTTTCCATAAACCCATGTTGAAAGGCATTAATTATATTACCTTCCTTTAATTCTTTATTAATCAAGTGTCATATCAGCTGTTCCAGTATTTTGCCTGGGATCAATGTCAGGTTGACAGGCCTATAATTACTCAAGTCATCCTGTTTAACCTTTTTAAATGTTGGCTCTATATAAGCTTTCTTCTAGCCTTCTGGAACCTCCCCAGGGCACCAAGATTTGTTGAAAATCATCATTAATGGTTCAGAGAGCTCCTCTGCTAGATCTGTTAAAATTTTTGGTTAGCTTCCATAGGCTCTGTTATGACCATACATTGTTAAAAAAGCCTGGAAGGTCTTCTAGACACTGCATCTTCCAGTACCTAAATACCTACATAAATGTGGCCTGCAGTGAGCTGCTCAAAGATAGGAAAAAGACAGAAATATGAATCTGATTTTTCCCATCCTGTGCCCCTAGTCACCATAAATACTGTCTATTCACATGAAAGCATATACCTTTGCATGAACACTTGCCACACAGTCCTGTCTTGAATAAAACCAACGTGTGATCCCACCTCAATCGCACCAGTAGCAGTAGTCAGTTCCAAGGAGCAATACAGATTTGTTCCAAGAAACATTGTGATTACTGTAGTGCAAGCCTGGCCTTATCCTCTCTGCAGCATCCAAAACCCTGATGTTCCCTTTTGCCCTCTGAAGGCACACAGGTTTCCCTCTATATGCATCATTGTGAGGCTGGGCCTAATTCAGGTTATGGATGAACCCCAGCAATCTGACTAGTTCTGATTCAGTTTGAAAATATATGATTTTGATAATTTCTACATGAAAGAAGAGACTGGCTTATGTATGTGTTATTCACTGTCTGAAAGAACAGTAAGTATAAGGTAATGGAAAAATTATCTCATGGGCCCTTATTTTTCAGAACTGAAATATTCCAAATATTCAGTTTTAGGATATGTTTCCAAGACATTATTATCAATATTATCAGCAGTGACTGTTGTATTATTCTGATAAGGGAGTCTATGCTTTGGTACATTTTGTATAAAAATACCATAGCAGAAGTGCATCCTTTTGTAATTTTTAAATGTCCTTGTTTAAATCCAGTTCTACTAATCAGAATATTTTGTTTTGTGGATATCCAGCCAGAGCATCTTCTGAGAGACTGAAGAGCCTGTATTTCTGTGTTCCCATTGCCTATGAACTAGTGGCCTCTGTGGCAAGCAGAAGGGGTGTTTCTAATTCTAACTGTGCATGCCTAATTTAACTTTGCCGGTAATTTAGCTAAGTTGTGCACAGAGATTTTTTTGTGACCAAGTAATAAAATGCATGGACAATTTTCCACATAAACATTTTCTGAGTTACTTGCATACCATCTGAATTCTCTACATGTTCCTTCTAACAGATGAAGCCCCCAAAGTTTTTGTTTCTGTTGGTTTTGGTATTTGGTTCAGGTATCCTTGGGATTAGTTAATGAATTAATTATTTTCTAAATTGCCCTGTACCAATACAGCTCATAGTCAGGAAGCATGAAGGTAGAGTTGTTTGAAAAGCTGACTGAAATAAGCAGAGCCAGTTCAGATACGTGTGTGTGTGTATACATAAATATATATATATATATATGTATGTTTGTAGACATACATCTGTTAGTAGATTTATTATTTGGATAGGAAATCATACCAATTTAGAAGCTAAAAAGTACCATAAAAATGAACATATTTTAAAACTTATGAATATTTTAAAATTAAATCTTACTAGGTTGAATATCTTTTGAATTGTAAAAGTGTATTAAGTGAAAGAGTAGCACTGAAAGTATTGCAGTGTTTTAAAAAAAAAAAGAGAGAGAAAGAAGCATTGTCTTAGTCTTGCAGATCTGGTTACCTTACTGAACAAGAAGCAGCAGAAACAGAATCATTATCAAGAATGGCAAAAAAAGTGATTTGGTGCATGGAGCTTCTTCCTTTTGTACTTTAGGTTAGTTCATATGAAGATGAGCAGAAGTGTATGGATTAATGAGTAATCTACATGAGATAAATCTGTGACTCCTAAATAAACTAATACGGCAAAATGAAAAGTGGAAGGGCTACTATTTTACATATCATATATTTAACCTATGGAACTCACTCTCAGGTTGACATTGAGAAAAATAATCAAGGAGATGATAAAAAAGGCAATAACAGGAGTAATAATGGCATCACCTGAATTGCCACCAGCAGTTACAAAAAGCTATACAAATACCTAAATGCTATAAACTAGGGAATTCTTTCCTTGGTGTCCACATTTGGTGGTTTACATCTTCCTCCAGAGTCCCTCATTTGTATGGCTGTTGGAGGCGAAATATCTGAGTAGATAAACTACGGACTTGTTCAAAAAGCATTTCCTATATGATAAATTCCTAGTATTTACGCAGTATCACATTGCCAAAGTATACAGTTACTTCACACATACCTGTTAACTAAGCCAAAGCTATGCAGTAACAATGCTCCCTTTAATGAAACAGCATTGCTAACACAATTGGAGCAATTAGCTTAGAGCAGGCAGTTTTACCTGGGAAGCAGTTGGCACCCTGAGCTAAAATAGACAGCGTTTCAACGTTGGCACTTTCTTGTTTACAAAATGCATCAATCACAAATAAAAGTTGCCTTTTCAAAAGCTTTGTTTTGGCAATTCACACATGTGGAATAACAGTCGCAAATCATAAATGTCATACCTTTGTCGCCAGGATTTGAAGAAATCTGCAGGGTTCCTGTCTGGACATAAATCCCAGTAGTCCCACCTCCTGCGATTCACATCAAAAAACTTTGAAAAAGGTTTTGATTTTGGCAGCTGCTGTCAAGACAAAACTTTCTTTCAACTCTCGCATCCCAGCCTGGGGAAGGCTTTGCTTCTTCTGCACAGAGGTCTTTGCTTCCATCCTCCCTGCACCCCTGTTTTTGAAACCAAGCAGGTAAATTGAGAGTTAACAAGAAGTGTTTTCACCAAGGCAAGCAGGTCCCTTTATTGATTTCCGGTAACTGTGTAGTGACATACTGACAAAGTTTGCCTTTTCCCACAAACACCTCAGAATAATGAGATGTGTCAAACTAACCTACATTTGCCTTTTGTCAAGCATAATCTTTTTTTTAATGTTGGGAAGAGGCAGACTGGCAGCCCAGGCAAGTGAAGTTTTCCCCAGCTCCGCAGCTACATTCAGACCATTGCCCAAACAAGCTCCTCCATGTTGTCCCATCTACCTCCCTCACACGCAGTCAGGAGAGCAGGGACAAGCAGATGGTTTTTCTCCTGTGCTCCTTCACTCCTCAGCCTCTCACAGTCTGGCACAGTACCAGCTCATGCTGTGGCAGAAACTTTACTTTACACCAGTGCAAGTCAAACCGGATTGCAGTATGATGCATGTCCTTTCCGGCAGTGGAATTAAAAGTGTAGGACTAGGATTGAGCTTGAGGAGCAAACTCTCGCATGAGGTTGTGAGGGGGATTCTCCCAAAGAACTGGAAGCTGCCATCTGGAAGACCCCACGAGATGCTTCACCCCCCTGAGATGTGGCAGTAGGAGCTGGGTGAATTGCACAAGCCATGCTGGGAATCTCTAAGAGACCAGTGCCAAGGAAATTTAATAAGACATGGAGGTCTCCATAACAGCCCCCAGCTCCCCCCGCAACACCTACCACCTGTCTGTAGGCTGTATATTCTCCCTGCAAAAAAATCCCAAATGTTAAAAGAAACACTTTCACTTCGGTTCAAGTTTTCTCCACTACCATTTTCCTTCTGTCCTTCAGGCTGAAACTGTTCAGCCTTCACATTCAAGCACTACACGTTTCCTCTAGAGCACATTTAAGAAGCCCACGTGATCATTTAAGTGCATGCTTCACTTATCTATCCTTAAGAACACAAAATAGACCTAGAAAAAAAAGACGATGTCTATATGCTCATTAAAACACTTTCAGCCCAGGGCAAGGATTTGATCAAAAGGATTCCTGCCAATGGAAGGGCATGCTGGAGCCATTGTAAGAAGTTGTGTGCGAGCATCCGCGTTCCTTTCTTTTTCTTTCTTCTGCCCTGTCCCTTCCACTGCCACCTTCAATCTCTTTTCTTCCAGCTGGGGGAACAGAAGAGATTTTACTTCCTTGATGACAATTATGTGCTTTGAGCAGCTGAAGCAAAAGGCACTTTGAGTTCAAATGAGACTGTGACTTAAACCAATATTAGCCAAGACCAACACATGTTTATTGTAATATAAGTAACCTTCATTCTGATCAGCAGGTTTTCCTCACCCCACTGCAATTTCACTCATTGCCTCTTTCATTCTTCCAAAATGAATAAATGAAATGGCTGCACATTTTTATTCACAGCAGTGGGTTTTAGAACTTCAAATCAGAGAGGCGTTTTGATTTTAGAAATAAACTCCAGAGGAAACAGTTTCAGCCAGAACTTTCATATATTTTTTTTACCAGTTTAAGGTAACATCAAAACTCACCTTTCCAAAAAAATGAAACCTCACAGCATTCTTTTAATCCAAATTAAATAAAGTGTCATCCCTGTGTCCTCTTCCTTCATATTTAGAGGGAAAGAAAACTATCCTGCCCATACTTTAATGGTTTTGTCTGCAAATCCTAAATGCTCTGCTGCTGCAAATTTCAAATGATCTTGTACAGCCAAAGTCTCTTTGGTGTCAGCGGCTGCCCAGGTAGCAACACAACCACGAGAACGCTGCTGATCAGAACAATGAATGCCTGGTCTACAGATGTCATATCAAGGTAGAAATCTTGATGATCATTGTAGTGACATTACAAAGTGGATTACACATGCTGTATCTGGGTCAGAGATGGAGCTATTTCATCAAGGTCAACAAAGTGCTTCTGACCAAACTTATTTTTCTACATTTAGAGAAATATGCTTTTGTTTGTTACTTCATGTGGCATTTACTAACAATATTTTTCTGTACTTCTCTATCAGTTTTCAAGCAAAGTTAAATGGAAGGCAAAATAACCCCATGCCTGGGGTTATATAATTTAAGAGATTGGGTAAAACTTTCTGCTCTACTCTCCTGTGTGAACTGGGGCCTAGACACTGCGTCCCAGACTCTCTAATGTATTTAAGTGTTTAACGTCACTTCAGAGAAGTTTTTGAGCTACATACTCAAAGGTTCTGTCCCTCAATCTCTCCCTGCCTTCATTCCCCACCTGGTAAGAGGATATAATTAGGACTTTCCTGCCTCTCAGGTGTGCTGAGGAAGTAAATGCAGTAATGTTAGTGAAGTGATCAGATACTCCAGCCCAGGGGTTGTGCAAGTACCAAAACACTTAACTTTGGATGTGTGGGGCTTTACATGGCAAAGATCTCACAGCACAAAAGACTCCTCATCTTCAGCCATCTTTTCCAGAAATAGGCAAGAGGTCAAAGCTAAGGTAAGGTACGTTATCTACGTGTCAGGTGTAAGAAGTTGTCCTGTTCAGGCAATGTGGCAATTCAAAGATGTTGGTTTACAGCACTGTGGGTGGGAGCTGGGGGTACTTGCTTTGTGAGATTTTTTTTTGGCTGTTCTAACTTTTGCTGTGATTTTAATTTTGAATAAAAGTTTGGGGAGGTCTCAAAATTCAATGCAAAGCATATTCCAAAAAAAATCCCAAAATGTAGTTCTTGACACTTGATACCTTGTGTTTCCGAATGGACTATGCTCTCCAGGATGCCGACAGCATAAGGGGAATTTGGAGGACTGTCCTCTCCCGCTAGCCGTGGCTGGGACTGCCAGTGCCCACAGCTCTGAGGTGCCCCGTGGGCACGCTGAGCTGGAGGCCCCCCGGCTCTCTGCCCAGGAGCTGGGATGTCGGGGGAGGCAGCGAGACTAGGAGTCAGGGGCTGGAAAGCTCCTGCCCAAGGCCCTCAGTGTGGCAGAGGTTTGGGGGGTTCCCCCAGGACCCCCATTTCTGTGATGGGAGACCCTGGAAGCACCAAGCTTGCACCTTGGGGTAGCAAGCTCATTGCTCCAGGGCTCAGGAGTAACAAGTAAATAATGGTGCTATTTCACCCTTTCTGTGCCACTCTTACGGCTTGGCCAGGATTAGTACTACACAATAAAAACATTGGAAGAGCATCTAAGTTAGTCTTTACTCCAAACACAAGCTGGAGACTCTGTGCTAGGGACATAACTCTGTGATGTGCTAGGAATTAGACTCGATGTTCTAATGGCTTTCCTTCCACCATCAAATTCTTTGAACTTATTCCTTGTTTTCAAATCCTGGGAGAAAGCTAGTTTCATGCTCAAATATTGCCAAAAGTCAGCTGAGATATATTTACCCTAGTACAGGTCCTCTGCACAGCAAGTGATAGCTAGTCTAAAATAGCAGAAGGAGGTAAAAGTGTATCTTAAACTGAAGCATGAATGTCAGCTTCAAATAACTTAAAACAATATATATATAATATTTTTATATATGTAAATTGGTTTAATCCATTACCATTTTTTCATTACCATTTATTTTTTAAAGGGGAAAAAATTAAAATTCTCACCTGAAGCGCTGGGAATCCTAATGCCACAAGTTTCCACATTTTCTTAAAATCCAAAATGGATACCAAATCTGTAACTGAAAGCAACAATTATCAAGATTAAACTTTACTGATCAAGAGATGCAAAATTAAAAAACCGATCAAGTTAAGCAAAACTGTTCAAGAACTTAATTAAAAGTAAACAAAATTGTTTCTTTTTCCAGTTGCTATCCAATATACAAAAACATGTGAAACCTGCTGGTGTTTAAAAGAAACCTATGCTGTATTTATTTCTCTGTCACAACAGTAATACTTCATTCCAGTGCAGCTGTTTGTACATCAGATGCATCAAAGTCATGAGGGCAGGATCCAACATCCATGGAAGATAGCTAAGAGTATCCTGTTGACTTCTATAGGCATTCCTACAGGCTAATACTCCCTGGTACTGCATTAGACTCTTTAAAAGATTATTTTGAAGCCACATGTTTGTTTTAAAACATTGTTGGTGTTACATAAGGAATGAGTGTATTTGCTTTTATTACAGTATATGATTAATATTCTATCAATATGCCATAATCCTAGGTTTAAATTTGAAGCTGAATAATCAACCTATTTAAGGAAGAAAAGTAGAACAACCCCTTTATGTTTTAAAAAAGCCTAACCACATATAAATAATGGGCACAATTTGTTTCCATTAGGAAGAAAAGCTTTCTTCAAAGCAGTTCACTATTTAAGGATTCAAATTTTTCCAGCACTTGCACAGGGTTGCAACAAACCTTGACTTATTTACAGAGAGATGTTGAGTGGAGATAAAACCACTTAATAATCCACCAGTTCTTGCTAAATACATTTTCCTTCCATGCCCTCACTGAAAGCAGGTAGGGTAGCACTCTTATTTGACGTATTCTTACATTATTTAGATATTCTTTTATTTTACTGACAGCTCTTTGAACTGAAGGCTTTACAGAATAGTTCAAATAAATAGGTTTTACAGCTTTTCTTAATAAAATAATCCTGAAAGTGTTTAGGGTTTAAAAAAAAAAAAAAAAAAAAAAAACCTTAAGCATTCATTTGAAAATAATTACACAGACAGCAACAACAGGAGACAACAACAACAGAATAAACAATCCAAAATGTGTGTCTTTCAAGAAAAGTTGCCCAGGTGGTCTATCTAAGAGAAATGGTCAACTTGTGGTTTTGGGAACTTTTGTTAGATTCGCAGCGACAGCAACAGACTGTCCCAAATGCCCCAAAGGTTGAGGAGAAAATATTCCCATCAATAGAAACATCTGACCTCTGCATGTTTGAGTGCATTCCAGTTTTTTCTGTGTTTGTTCACAAGGACTGCGCTTGACTGGACACCCGCTCATAGCAGGGTCTGAATTAGTAAATTGAATATATTGGTGTAAGGAACTAATATATATATCAGAATCTCAGAATTTCCCCTTTCTTTGTGTTTGGTTGTTTCTTGCATGGAATAGGCCTGGCTTTGTTTTCTTTTTTCTCTTTTTCGGGGTGCAGTGTTCATTTCTTTTCCATTCTCTGCAGAAACATGAAACTACAAGTTGCCTTTTTAGCCCTGTTGCAGGCCCTGGGAAATCAAAGGAAAGTCTCCATGTGCCTCCCCGGAGTTTTGGTTCCAGCTCTAGTTATCCCGTTTTCATTCCCTGTTGCACATCACTGTCTCGGGTATCCTTCTATTATTTCAGTCATGCAACACTATCATCATAAATATCTCTATCCCTCTCCCACCAGCATGCCCAGGTCCAGCTCCGTCCCTGTCCCTGGAGAGCAATGCTACTTCCCAGGAAGCGATGGACAAGTCTCTCTTCTGTCTCCCTTACGTTTGTTGCTTCTTCGTCTGCTGTCCCTGCACGATTAGCAGAGGTAATCTTATACCCACTAAAATAGATACTCTGGAGGTAAAATGGTGACTGTGGCTACCTCAGCTCTATGCAGGGATGGGAAGTTAAGAAATGAGGGAGGGTTTTGATTCGGACTGACTTCAGGACTCCCTGCTTGAATTAAGGGTGTATTGTATCTCCCTGTGTAAATGGTGGAAACCAGTAAGTCAGAACTCCTAACTTAAAGGAGCTGGTGCCTCTTCTTTAACACTTCAGGATTAAATGAGGGTTAAATGGGTTACTGCCTGAAGTGTTAGTAATCTAACATCTTGCATTAGATTCCTAAGGTATAGTTACCTCCCTCCAGTTATTGCTTTTGCCATTTCCTTGAGGGAAAAAATATATTTCTCCCTGTATGAAGTGAAGCTGACTGGGCTGAGCCCCTTTTCTTCGCCTCCAAGGTGCTAGCTGCAAAAAGAAAGCAATCAGGCAGTTCTAGCTCCAGACAAGGCTTGAGAATTTTTTTCTCTGTCCCCTCCTGCAGGCTCTGCACACAGAAGTGCTACAAGGGAAACAACAAATGCAGTATTAGTCCTTTTCTCCTTGCTGCCAGCTACCAGTGGTTTGTGCAGTACAAACCCTTGGACTTCAGATAATTTCTTAAGACACTTCTAGCCTCAAATCTTTCAGCAAACGTATTCTGGAACGGTGCCTACTTAGGCCGGTAGAGTACTTTGCCCTTGAAGATCCTGCCACTTTCCCCACTATCATCAGCCAGTGTCTGGCCCTGCATGTTCACATCTCTCACCTCATGAAGATACAACACACCTACCATTTGATTCAGACTGTATTTCTGAAACCTCTTGCCTGTACTGTAGTTGTGCAGATCCAGGGCTGAAGTATGGGCTTAGCAGATTATTTTGTGATTAATACTTAGGTTACAGTGGCATCTAAAAATTTCAGTTACGGATCACGACCTGTGTGACGCTGTAGGGCTAAGTAACAAAGGAGACAGCCTTTGCCCCCATAAAACATACAGTCAACAAGTCAGCCAGGATACAACTCCTGTATGAAACAGAAAAAGGGGTGGAAAGAACCAATAATAAAAAGAATGGAGTTAGCAAAGAAGACAAAGCCTTATCATTTTAAACAAGATTTTAATTTTGATGTAACTCTAGCTCTGCTTCCAAATTCAAGGGTGAAAGCCTCATGACCACTTTGACTGTTTTGAGCACTTTGACTTGTTTCTCTTTTTTTCTGTCATGATCCTACAGTTCTTCAGTCTTCCTTCTCTCTCATCAGGGAAACATGTTCCTGGGGCTTCCCAGCACTGGCTTCCCCAGTGTAAAAGACAACACCTTGATCCAAGTAATTCCTATGCTTTACTAAACAGTATCTCTTATATCTTGAGGAGATTGTCTGTCTGAAGCTTGCTCTTCACACCCACGTGAAACATCTCCCCCAGGTATATGGGAGGCTGGCAGCCTGTCCGAGTTCTGTATATGCACACAAGTTTTTTCCCTGGGGTTTCTGTGGTGTTTCCCCACCTTGAAGTTGGAAGAGTCCAGGTGGAGGCTCGAGGTAGCAAGATGGGGTGGATGATCTCTCGATCCTGGAGGCTGAACCTTGCTGGAGAGATCAGTGCAGTTAACATCACCCATGGCTGCGGGGGTCAGAGAACACTAAAGAATTTCAAACAAAACAAAACAGAGTTTCTGTAGCTGAAATAGTTGCATAAATAAAATCCTTAGGAGACAGTGAGGTTACAGTGAAAGTCACCCTTATTTCCTGTTTAACCATGTGATTTCGGTGGTCATTCACAAGGCTAACTTCCAAGGGGCATATGTGTATTTCTTTCTCAGGGGAATCAAACTCTGCCCTCAAACATGGAGTTTTTCTACCTTTATCTTTGAGGACGCATCCTTAGGCTTCTTGTATGAGCTCTATTTCCTTCACCGCATGCCATTGTATACTTTCCCAATTTTGAACTTGACTTGTCACTTCTCTGCTCTCCCTATAATGTCCTACTGTATTGACAGCCTCTTCCTTCAGTAACCTATTGTCTGCCTTGCTCTGTTTATCCACATAAGCTTTCTTCTTTTAATTTTGTTTTGTTTTCCCTTCCCAGAAAATTTATTACTAGGGCTGTATACAATGTTTAGGCATTACATTCATTTTACTTAGACTAAAAAGGCATGTTTCCTCTCTGTCACCGTGTCTTTTCTGTTTGACTCCATTTCCAAATTCTTGCTTCCACCAGAGGAGTTTGTGTAGTAAATTGTAAAATCTGCCTTACTTACACTTACCAGAAAGACATCTTTTGCTTCAGTTCTAATTATAAATCTGATACTTTTTGAAAAATGTGTAATGACATGGGGCAAGTTTACAGGAGCTTTCCAATCTTCTTTAGTATTTCTTTTTCTTCCCCCTCCCCTCTTCATCACCCTCCCAGGAAATTGTTTTCTGTCTCTGTATCTGCTTCCCCAGCCTCTTACATGAGCACACTGAGGCAATGCATCCATTAATGTTTCTAGCTATGCCTACCTATGCTGTCAATAAATCATGTTTACCACATCTCCTTCACTGACCCTTTGTTCCTTACATACTTGAATACTTTCTTATTTATGTTAACCTCCTCTGCAATCTTACTTCATTTTTTACCTCTTCTTGTTTTGTCATTGTTTTACTGTCTTATTTTGCAGTTGTGCTCAGAAACTCTTTTTTTAATATCTCACATGCAACACTTCTCACATATTTGTTATATATTTGTTCATTAATCTCTGGTTTTGGAGGAAAATGATATTTTTCACTTGTTTCCCTTTTGGAGTTAAATCACAGGTCTCTTCATCTTTGTCTCTTTCTGAAAGACTCTATCAATGTTAATACTGAAATATAATTTGCATCTGAATTCTAGCTGACCACTGGCTTACAGTCCTTAACCCACAGAAAATTAGCCTGCCAGGAACAGAAGAAATTAAAATAAAGAATGAAGATACGTGAATATGGGTTTCCATGCTGAAACTTGTAGGCTAGGCTTCCCTATTCTGTGGGAATTGCTTCCGGACTATTTTCTAGGTATAATGCAATGAAATCTAATCTAGGGTCTGTACTCTAACTTTTTTTTAAATTTGCAGGTTGGCCTCTTCATTATATCTGCTCATTATGGTTCCTACCATACTTCCCTATCTTGTCATATAAGTAGACTTACTAGGTAGGATTTGGCATGTAAAGAGAGATACAGATACATAGCAATGCACGTGTTGACTTACCTCTTGATATTCATGATGTATTCAGTCTCTACTAGTGTTGTACTGGAATTAGTGTGTCTAATATATCAGAATAAAGTCTATTTTCATAGTATTTCAGTCCAAATTTGCAAATGCTTTGTAACCATCCATGCTGTTGAGGGCTAATGAGAACTAAATGCATACTCCAGAGCATGAGGGATTATCCTAAATATAACTCCATTATAACAATATTATACATTGATGTATCTTTCAATATCCACAGAAAAGGGCAGCTGCTCAGTGTCAAGCTAATGCTGGTTATGTGTGAACAGACTTTCCACACTGTATGTTCTAGTTCTGTTATTCTGACATTTCTTGAGAAATTGGGAAATAGTCTTTGACTGCATTACATGTACAGCTGTGTTAAGGACCACTAATGTCAATAGGGTTTTGTCTGAGTAGACCAGGCTACGCTATCACCTGCCAATGCTTTTTCAAGTACTATCACATACTGTTGACAATACTTGATCAGAAAACAATGGATAATTTCGTATTGTACATTCATATATATATGTTTTAGGGTGCACTCTACTCTCATTCACTAGATCTCCCTTCATATTGCTCAGTGAGCAACAAGAGAGGACAAATTTGCAAGCAAAAATTTTCTTATTGGAATTCACTGGGAACCATTTAGTTAAATGATCTAGCTGGATCAGTGCCTATTCTTCAAAACCAGCACTTTTCATTGATAGGTACTGGGACAGAGTGCAAGGGAAGAGCCCCATCCTTCCCATCCTAGATAGCCAGAAGCCCGGTGGATATGGCAATAATGAAGGAGGTAGGAGATACTAGTCTGAGTCTCTGCTTTGTCTAGCACGATCAGGGTCTTGGCACCCTACATCCCTGACAGTTGCTCTGACACTGCAGGCCGAGCATAAGCTTCATCTGGCCAGCTATAGATGCCTTCAGTAGAGTCCTCTGCATCTGAGCTCATCATCCATGCTGCCTTACTGCTGCTGGAGAGAAGCAGGAACTTGTAGGACACAAATTATTTCATCCTAAATATTACTGTTGCTCTCCGTAAATGGAGCCAAATCAGAATCAGATGGAGAGGTCGACCTGGCACACCCAGCAGCTGAGGAAGAAGAACCCACTGACTACTGAACCCGTCTTACAGAATGAAGCAGGCTGAGGAAGAAAGGTAGAGACACTCACTCCACCATTATAATAGGTATGGTCACTTGCCTGGGCCAGCCACTGCATTTTCCAGACCGATGCTTCTGTATTGCTCCAAACTCATCTGTCATTCCTGCTGCCTGCAGACCGTTTCCACACTCAGAACTGGCTGGATAATGCCACTTTCTGGTCTGCTCTCCCACTTGCTTTTATTGCTCTAATTTAAGCTCAGTGGAATACCTCATCCCTATCAATTCATCCTCTAGAAAGTCCACACCAGGTCATGGGCTCATATTGTAGTTTTCACTGAATTTTTCATATTGTGGTTATATATATTAATTTCAACACTCCCCCAGAAGGCTTCACAGGCTAAGTCTGTGTTGGTAGCAATCAGGTAGTACCCAGTAATTTCCTTTAACTGACAAAAAATTAAATACTTTCCATACTAGAAGCTTGTCTTATCACCTGTGAAAGTTAGTAGTTTTTATCACTTACCATTTTTTCCTCATCTTCTGATACTAAAAGAGAAGGAACAATTTATCTCATTCTTAGATGCTGTCATTTCCTATCCCAGTTAAATCCTCTTTTATGCTCCCCTTTTGGGGAAAGAGTTAGTTTTCTCTTGTGTTTCTACTTTTGCCACAGAGACAATTATTTCTTGGGACTACTCATGCTGTAAGAAATGGAAGGCTATGTTTTCAGAAGCTCTGGAGCATCATTTGATATACCTGAGAGGGACAAGCTATAAAGGTGTTGTTATAGCAGTTTGGGACAGCCAGAGACAGCCACATAATTTAGAGTAGTGTCAGGGCTGCTCTAAAATACACAGGTGTTCATGACCCCCACTGAACTCTCATTAGCCAAGGATCGTTGCAGCTATTAGCCTCTGCTACTGTATTCCCTCCCTAGGCTGAACAAGGATGGATTTCAATTACTGTTCCCTTCCCTTCCCTTCCTCCTGTATGGCTTCTTTCGAGAAATATTCCCTATCATGTTTCCAACACATTACAATAGTCCAGACAAATTTCATTAGGACAACTTTCTTTTGCTTAACTCCTTTCTTCTTGCGTCAGGAGCATTTGTGTTGCCTCCTCTTGAGCATTTTCTTTCTAATGATAGATGGTGTCACTAGATCCTAACTACTACCCAACTTCAACTTAAATGATCAGACTTGGCATGTTTCCTAGAATTAGGACTTGAATAGCCTCAGACTATGCAGCCTCGGCTGTTCAGCAAGCTGGGTGAGATGGCAATCTTGCATTATTTCTGGAAACCCATTCCTCTGCTTCACTTTTGCATAGTGGCTGTCCCAATCAATAGCTGAGTAATTAAAATCCCTCATGATCAATGTTCTAGCTGTTTTACAGACTTCTCTTATCTGTAAAAACATTTCCCAATCTACTTTCTCTGCCTGCCCTGGGGGTCTGTAGCAACATCCAGGAATAACATGACTACGTTCATTGTCCTTACTTAGCTTCTGTCCAAACTGCCTCTGCTCTGAAAGGCAAAATGTTTGTAGTGTTTCCTCTCTAGGCATGGATATGTACTGCTGTCTCCGCTATGACTGACGAACACAGCCTGGTCCCTTTAACAAACTTTGCATCTCCCTACTCCACTTTCAGTCCCTTTTAGCTCAGACATTCCAGAAATATCACCCTTAGCCTTGGAAATGCAGGATTCCAATTCGTGACCTTATTAATATGCTCACAGCATTTGTATAGAAGATATTTTCTCCTCCCACCTTTGCTTTACATTCTCATTATCTCCTACAATGATAACCAGAGGATACATTACTGTGAGATCCATGCATTCCCTCCTTTAAATTCTTCTCCTCCCACACCACTAATCTAAAAAAATGGCTAGATCATTTCCCTATTAGTGGACAATCTGTTTGCTCCCATAGGGTTGAGAATAATGCAGGCTATCTCTCCTTTGCCATCTTGCTTTCCCTATTTTGTTGTTTATGATTCCCCAAACCTCTCACATCTACCCCCTCACCCCCGCCAGATCTGTTCGCCTGTTTGTGGAAAAAAGAACCACTTATATACTAGAAAACAGCATTATGCAGCTTTCTTCTTCCACTGGCTGGCTAAGGGATGTAAGGCTTTCTTTTTATGATTCCTGCATACCTTTCCTCTATATCACTTATCCAACCACCATCAATTATGCTAGGCTCTTTTTAAAGCTATTTTATCTGCCATAGCCCACTGACTAAAAATCCCCAGCCCCTTCTGCTGGAAGCGTTTGACTTGTGTGCATTTGTGCGAGGATTTGGTGTTTTAAACAGCAGTGACTATCTGCAACATCAACTCTGCTATCAACACTTCTCTGATCTAATTTTGCTGCAGATTTCCCCATGCTCATTTCATCGTTTTGTGAGATCCTGTCTTCTGAATCGTTAAAACTCTGGGAAATGTACCGGGCACTGGCACAACTCCCCTCTCTTTATTACACTTCTTCCCTCCTTTACTACCTCTTCTCAGTTACCCAGCCTCTGCCCTTTATATCCTCCTGTTTCTGCTGGAAGAGTGCTGTTTCTCCTGCATAAGGCTGTGCTTCCAATGCACTCATCCTGCAACTTGCTCACAGCTGGTTCTCCTCCTCCTCTGTCACTCCTTCGGAGTATGAAACCAGCCATCTGTCATCAGTGAACCTCTCGTATTCATTGATCTTCCCTAGCACATCAACCTGTCTTTCTAATTCTACACTCCAATTTCTTAGTGCCACAACTAACTGGCAGTGCACAGACATATGTGTGCACCCACACACATACACGCGTGTGCGCGCAAGCATACACACACACAGAATATTGTTCTTCCTTTTCTAGTCTCTGCGTTCCAAACATATATCAGCTGAAAAATCTTTCTAGCTTTTGGTTTCTGAAGCCAGGGCAAGTGGAGGATAATTACATTCCAGTTAAAGACAAATTGCACATTATTTCAGGAAATAATGAAGAAACAAGAACCCCAAAATACTATGAAATATCCAGGCTTATTGAGGCATGGCATTTACAAGGAGTGGGGGCAAAGCCAAGCCCTATAGCTTCTGGAGAAGGTCCTGCAATGACCTGTAGAGCCTGTTTTCCCTTCTAGCGTGCAGTGCGGTGCAGGGTGGTGTACAGAAAATAGAGCTGTGCAGTCTACCTCCCCCCTGTGCTCCCTGTCTTACTGATACGGATCCATTCCTTTTTGACACCTTCCCCAACTGTCTGTCTAGCTCCGTCTGTGGTCCATTTTCTTACACTTTGATTGTAAGCTCCTTTTCTTCTATGTTTGTATAAAGTCTAGCAGAACAAGCCCTGCTTCATGACTAGGGCTAGTAGCCACAGTGGTGTTAGTAACAGAAACAACAGTAATAACAATAATAATACTCAGTCACTGCGAGTTTGGTGCTCTCACAATGTAATAAAAATGAGAATGAGCTACTACTGATTTCTAGTTTACAGGGTTTTTTTGTTCAAAGCTCTCCTAATAGCTAATGCTTGGCTCCAACCTATTCTTATTGCACTAATTCAACCCCAGACTGCTCAATGGGGAAATCAGGCTGGCTCAGAGTTGCAAACAGGCTTTCTAGTTTCTCGGATCTATTTCTCTTAAAGGGTGTGATAAAGTCCCTTGTTTTATACGCGCAGCTCTGCTGAAATCAATCAGACACTAGGGTGAAAGTGACTTCTTTTCTTGGAAAGTAGAAAGGCATTTATGTCTTTAAAACAAAAATCTATGAAAATGTGATCCATCTTCTTTCACCTGCCACTAAATCACACTGCAGAATCTACTGTTTTCCATACAACATCCAATGACATCAGATTAATAAAACCTATGGAGGCAATGCAGCTCACAGCAAACCTCATGGGCTTGTTTATAATCACTGTGAAGTTCTTCTGTGTCAGTCTGCCCGCTGCATAAGAAAATTGTATCTCCGTGTGAAAAATCCCTGTGACGTTGTGGTTGAAGGTTTTTACTGCACATATGCAGTGACTGATTGATTTTTAAAGCATAGGTATCTTGTCTGATTTTATTTTTTTCATCAAAAGACCAAAACTGATTAAAACATATGATCAGCTAATCTTTGTTAATTCCATCATTACAGTAAGAGTCCCTTGCCATTGTGTAAGGGAGAAATAGGGCATATTGTAATACCCAAAGCCCAAGTTTTGCACATCTATGCCTCATGTCACTGCTTCTTGGCCCTTGGCCTGAGAAGCTAGAAGATATCTGTGACCTTGCCAATTCACTCATGGAAATTGGGAGAGAAAATGAGGATATGAGAAATATTTGCTTTGCCATAATCCAGTTTATTTACAAATTACACATAGAAATTCTTGCTTCCCTGAAAGAAGTAGAGAGAAAAAGAACTTTCTCATTCAAAAATTCAAGCCTGCTTCTCAGCAAGTACTTTGCCCAGAGGACAATCTCTCTCTCTCTCTCTCTCTCTCTCTTTCTCTCTCTCTTTCTCTCTCTCTTTCTCTCTCTCTTTCTCTCTCTCTTTCTCTCTCTCTTTCTCTCTCTCTTCTCTCTCTCTCTTTCTCTCTCTCTTTCTCTCTCTCTTTCTCTCTCTCTCTTCTCTCTCTCTCTTTCTCTCTCTCTCTTTCTCTCTCTCTCTTTCTCTCTCTCTCTTTCTCTCTCTCTCTTTCTCTCTCTCTCTTTCTCTCTCTCTTTCTCTCTCTCTTTCTCTCTCTCTTTCTCTCTCTCTTTCTCTCTCTCTTTCTCTCTCTCTTTCTCTCTTTCTCTCTCTCTTTCTCTCCCTCTCTCTCCCTCTCTCTCCCTCTCTCTCCCTCTCTCCTGCCAGGGCCACCTCCCACTTCACTCCCAGCCATGACCTGTTCAACACCCTGGACCTTAATTTGCAGTGAGGAAGTTTTGGGGCCAGCAGGGATTCAGGCCAATTGCCTTCCCCTGAAGCCTAATACTTTAGGCGATGGCTTTCATTGTCTTCACCGATCTTCCTTCATAATGAAACCTTTTCTTCTGTGTAACACCAGTGATATGTGGCTAGCAAGCCCATTTGCTTTAATGAGGTCAGCAACTGCCTGCAGATGAGAGACAACTTGATTGCAGCCATTAGCACATTCCAGCATGACAAACACATATTTTCAGTGAACGTTTTAGTGAAAGTTGCTGGATTAACATTTCTGTAAAGTGAGGTTCTCTCTTGACCTGCAGTGTTGCTCCTACACATGCATTTTATTCCTTTCATTCTTGCCACCTTCTCCACCAGTGGTGGACTTAAGCATTTGGCAGCCCTGGTGACCAGTTTAAGGCATCCTCACTTCTGCTGCTTGTCTCTGCCCCTGTACAACTTTCTCTACTGCGAGGCCACAACTGCATCTTGAACTGAGTCAGGGAACTGTTCTGTCTGAGAAGTAACAAGAAAAAACAAAAGAGAAAATAGTTTTCAAGAGGATTGTTTCTCAGCCAGTTCACCAGTCCCCCATAAGAACTGTGGGCTACGGTGGGGGACTTCATGCAGTCATTAGGACTGTATAATCTTCGATGACATCTTATGGAAGTTTTGAGTAAATAAAGTCCTGCCTCATACCACCCCAGCTATCATCCCTTCTCCTCATTTGTGCCAATAGGTAGTGGAGTCCACTAAAGACAACATATGTCCACTAAGAACCTAACCAAGATTTTTCTATTCTTTTCTTAGAGCTGCCTGGTAACTGGCTTTAGTTTAGATTGAATTCAAACAAATGACAGTTTTCCTCTGCATCATCTGATTTCTTCTAATAAAAATTATTTGCAAATTTCTATTCTCACAGTGAAGAACAACAGCTACTGAAATTTTTCTATGAATTTTCTACCTGAGAAAAGTCTAATTTAATTCCAGCTCCTTCAGAAAGTCTACGGACCCAGTTCTGAACAGCCGCATATTTCTATTGACAAGGCTTGCTCCACTCCTGCAGATGGTGATATTCAAGCAGTGAGGGAACTCTTGCAATCAGATACAAATGGGACTAGCAAAAATCAGAGAAGAACAAAAACTCAGCCTTGACCAATATTATTAGAGCCTTGTAAGCAAGGATAACACAGAGTCTCCAAATCTCTCACACAGGCAAGGATAACATGCAAGTGGCTCATAGATTTTATTCTGGAGATGAAAATCAGGTGCTCCATTTATTTGCATAACATAGGCAGCCCATGCCATGTGAGATGCTGCAAGGTATCTCAGCAGGTGGCCACTGCCACTCTAGAAGAGTGTGGGTCTCTCATAGGCCTAGTATCATGACAGCTGGCCCTGAGGAAATATCTCAGATAACCATGGGTGTCTCAAATGGCAGAAGAAGCCTCTGTCTAAGCAACTGAATTTCACCCCTGTGTTATTGTGGCAATGGGCACACAAGGAAAACCATAGGGAGATGTGTTGTAACAAGTTGTGCCAAGGGCTGCTTCACAACTCAGCAGCCAAGCAAATACGAACAACAGGAGATTTGGGAACTGAATCTTTTCCATAGCTACAATTCACTCACTTCCTCAAAGGCTGAGCTTGCCAGTAATGGAGCCAGTTCTCTTACCCTGAATATTTGTCTGGCTCAGGCCCAACCATAGCAGAGTAAAGCAGAGCCTTCTGCTAACTAGGGAATAGCCCAAATCTTGAGCAGGCAGAAGAGGAGTCAGTGGAAGTAACTGTCCTGCCTTCACGTTAGCAGAGAACCATCTCACTCCTTACCATGTCTCTCATGGGGTTGTCCTCATTTTCTGTCACATTAGAACGGGGACCTCAATGTCCTCAATCAGAGCATGGCACTGACATCATAAGGACACAGCAAGATGCTGCGGTCTCCCAGTCTACTGGTCCCACCCTTAAGAAACAAGGTGCAGCCTTAGAGCTTCCAGAAATCCAGTTCATCAACTCACACGTATACAGACTTAAAGTGCATGCAGTTTACTAAGAGCTAACAGCAGTGCTACAGTTCCTCATTTGCTACCTCTGTCTTCCCATAGACTTATGCTTCCCTGCATGTTAGAGGAAAACTTACCTATTGCCATTCTGAGTTTTCACTCTACCTCACTTTTCCTTCAAACACAGGGACACAAGTGAGCATCATCTAATGCAAGAAAATAACCTCACTCCAGTGACATTCACCCTATAGTGAACCTAAACTGATAAACAGTGCTGGAACTGACTGCTCAGGGAAAAGATAGAAATATGTGGGCTGTGGGTGATGAAAGGGAGGTAGCTGAAGCTGGGAAGAGCTGATGGGCGGAATAGGCTGCTGAACAATTTAATTGCTTTTTCTGTTTTTCTGTGGTAGAATATGCAGTGTAGCAACCTTAGCTCAGCTACTGACTTTTTTCTGAGCAGCGACATATATAATTAAACATAGGTAGCTGCACACTTAGTTCTGCATTATTTAAATACTCCGTTGTTGAATATTGTGTCATACTTCATTTCTACGCATAAAGAATAAACCATATAACTCATGTGGGTGCCAGGGATCTCAAACAACTAGTCTCTGTAAACCCTGGAGGGAATGCTAAATTGAGCTGAAAACTTCCGTTTCGGCATTATGCATCCACTTTCCCTGTTAACCTGTTTTTCCCTCAATCAGAGATTTTTGGTTTTGCTTCAGGCAATATTTTCTTGGGCAGGAGAATGTATGTGATGAGATTCCTTTACTGATTTCTTAATTATCCAGAAGGAGAGTTTGGAAGGACACAGGCTGGATAACAATGAACATAAATACAGTAAGGGTGAAAACCATATTAACATTGAAGATTTCAGTGGCTCAAGGATTTGATCACAAGGGGATGTAAACACCCAAGTAGAGTCAATTTGGTGTGTGAAAGATGGGACCTCACATCCTCCTTCTGCCTGCAGTGATTTGAACCTATATATTTTCATTTTGAGAAATCTGTGCTAACCAGTGGCTCATAAAGCAGGCCAGGATACAGGAATACTCCGCTAAAGCTGTTTCACTTCATGTGGAACACTTAGATATTCACTGGGCCAGAGGAAGAAAGGAGCATGACTCTGAAATTCCCTGGTCACACCAGACTCCTGGCCAGCATTTTGGAATAGATAAAGCAGAGATGGGCCTGGAGAATATACTCTTGCATTTAAATTCAATGCAAAGTATATGGATAGCATCTGAGGTGTCTACTCAGTATAGTACAAATACATATGTACAGTAAATGAAGTGAATAACTAGTACCTCATCATTATAGTCCAACAGTTTGCTTGAAAGACATCTGATAACTTGAGAGATTAAAACATCACTTCTAAAAGCACCAGTCTGAAGTTCCTGGATGAAGAAAATACTTCAACCATTAGTCACCTGCTTTTTGAAACAGCCAGCATTGCTGGTTGTACTTTCAAGGCAAGCATTACAGGGACAGAAAGACTCACTGGTTAACAATTTGAAACCAGACCTGGAGGTACTGTGTTACGTGAGGGAATGACACATGCTAGCAGTACAAACTCAAGTAATAAGGCAGAAAATTACTGTCAAACACCCTTCATGAGGAAATGTTTGTGAGAATTAGGTACTGTCTAAACAGTTCATCACATCCTTCATAGTCCAGTTATTGTTTCCCATTTCTTATCTCAGCCATGTCTCAGTGGAGAACAAATGCTTGCAATGTACTGTCCAAAAACTAGGAATGCCAAAATACTTTTCAGTTCTAGTAGTTCATATCTATTTTACTTTGGATCAGTTTTGAAGCGGTTACTTTTACAGGAATGAAAGTACAGGAACAGAGGATGAAATGAAGTGTGGTAGAGCTACAGCTGCCTTAGACTCTGGGGAAAACCCTGTGGTAGGAACAGAAATAAGTCATTACAAAAGGTACAAGAAAACAGCCCAGAAGTCTCCAGTGTTGGTCTGGATGACAAAGATTGCACAGAGCTCTTCCTACAGAAAACCATACGTGCTGATCTCTTTAGCACTTCTGACTTGGAGCTAACATGGGTCATCAGCAGACAATTCATTTTTGCACAAATCATGATAGATTTCCAAAGCAATGTGTAGGAGGAACAGGACTGAGCAAGGCTTGTGTGTTAATCATCATTCTGACAAAAGGCATCTATTTGATCTTTAATACTTGGTCACAGGCTCCATGTGACACAGTGGACGTTACAGAGAGATGATGAGTGTGAATCTTATTTCATTATCCATGTGCTCATGTGTAAGGAGGGACAGTTCATACAGCCATCTGGTCTCACTGTGCAATCATGCAACAGTTTTTCAGATCTTTGTCTTCTCATTGGTCTTCTTTTACTCTAATTTTCTGTCTTGTTTGAACTAAGAAGGACAATTGGCTAGAAAGCAATGCTTGCTTTTGTCTGTCAGCTCACAGTATCATGAGAATGTATTTATATCTGTATCAGCTATAGATCTCTGCAGCGATGAAATGGGATAGAACAGCCTTAGAGCATCTCCAAAGGAGCTGAAAAGAATTCTTTCTGCTTTTCCTCCTTTTCCACCTGCAAGCTATCTTAGTATATATGATTAAAGAGGAATCAGAAAATGGTAAAATCGGGCTGTATACAAGTTTTTCAGAGCTGCATAATGGTATGAACTCCAAACAACCCATACTTTGATGCCATTAATCTTGCATCTTCCACCTTGTAGTAACAAGTGGATAATACCTCCCAGCTTGTCTTTATTTTGCTGCTAAAAACCTCTCTGGTTCCCAGTTCATGCCTACAAAAGAGCTGGTACAAATAGTAGGCCTGATCCTGCACACGTATAATGAACATCTGTACATTTGAGGCTATTTTTATCGGATGTTAGAGCTAGTCAGTGCTTTCACAGCTTTGAGGTGCTTTTTACTGACTGCTGCACCAGCTCTGTTAAAGTCAGTTAAAACAAAGGTTAGCAAACTGAAGCTGGTTCTCTGCCTCCCAGGTAAAGCATTTGAAGGCACGTGCTCCCCACTCTGTATTTCAAAATTCTGCCAAACAATCTTAACTTTGTCTTGAATCAAGAAAATGATGCCAAGAAATCTCCTGACTTGAACACAGAACAGATTTGTCAAAAAAAAACTGGCTAGACATGGACTCTACAGAGCAGCCTAGACTTTTCTCCTCTCGCTTCGTGTACTTTTTGTGCTGGATTGACAACTTGCTAATGACCTGTATGCTGATTGCTTTAAGGAGAGGAGAGGAAGGGCTCAGGGATGAAAAAAGACAACCAGAGAATTCTAGCTCAGACGTTTATAAAGCTCGTAGAGTCAGAGGCTACTGAAATTCATTTGCAAAACCATGTGAACTTTCTCATTGAAGGAATATCAGCAGTGATACTATTGTGGGAGAAAGAAAAGATCTCAAGCTTTGAAAATACTACCATAAGTGCTTTGCTGAATAGTGTTCAAGTGGGTTTGAAACTAGGCAAAATGAGTTTGTCTGTCTGTACTTAAAACCCCAGATTAGATAAGTATGAAAATATTTTCTCTGCTAAGCTATCAGCACTTGGCTTCTCTTTTAATTATAGTCAAATAATGTAACAAAGGGCAATTTCCATAACATTTATTCTAACTATTTTTTACATTTTACATTACAAAATTATTCTGCGCATTTATCAGAGCATGTACAACATCTACTGCCTTGCACTTCGATGTTGATTACTCTGAAAGAGCAGAAAAAGAGAGATACTTGCTAGTCATCTAATATCCTGCCTTCAGAGAGCTGGTCAAAAAGTTACCACAATTTGAGGACATCATTCTCCTAATTCCAGCTGCACAGGTCTTGGCTGATAAATCATCTCACAATCTAGACTGATTTCTGAGAACGTGTTGACCCTGTTGTCCCAAATTCCACTTCTCAGCCTGACACACTTTTCAGTCGTACGCACAGTGTTCCCTTCCAACCACTTTTGGTAAGTAAATATCTGATCCTCAAATCCTATCAGTTTTCTTAAATATAGACTGAAGGATGATGAAGAACAACCAGTTCCTATTAGAACCACCATAGCACCTCAAGGTCACAACAAAGAGCCCTCTGAACCTGTGTGTTTACATAGCAGGTGCAGACTTCCTAGGTCTATTTAGATATAATGCAGGAGATCATCTTTAAATACTAGTTCAACATCTAGTTCAGTGGCATCAGTATATGGGGGTAGTCTCCATGTTCAGCAGCAATGTAAATAAATAAACAGTGGGTACTACTGTAGCAAAAAGAATTCAAAAACTCAGAGTCCAGCCCCACATCCAAAAGTCACAGGTTCAGTAAGTAGAGAAAAAATTATCTGTAATTTTTAGACATATACAAATTAAGCACATAGAGGCTAAGGGAATGACAAATAAGACAGGTTTGGACCATGGCATATTCATGTTGTCTCTGATCCAGAAACTGCATAACTAAATATTGTGCCAACCCTGAGCTGTGTTCTATCTTCTTCCAAGACTTGAACCAGGTACTGTTTCTGAATCTGAACAAATGATGGCTCACATGTTTTGCAGACTTAGCTTTATTCCACTCATTAGAGATCTTTAACTTACCAGGAAGAGCTTAGTGAAAAGACTGGTGGCATCGTTTTCAGAGGACAACATTTGAAACTAAAGAGAAATTATATCTTTGAAACAAATAGGAAGAGTGAGGGGTCTTTTCATTATTATTTGGTGAAATGTGATAGAAAACCAAAGCATGAAATATTTATAAAAGCTGCTTTGAAGACCCCTATAAAACTGCTACTGATTTTCTTTAAAATGAATATGCAATCCAAGATTTCAAAGCTTACTCTACAGCAACTCAAGGTCTTTTAAAACAATTCATTTTCACTTTAGATATGAAAGACAAAAATGAGTGTAAGTCATCTGAATGAGTGCTCAAATCTTTGTATTTCAGGTTATGCTTTTGGTTTTCTCTTTCTTATTGATCATTTACGTACCAACTCTAAAATGTATTGCTCATATTCAATGATGTCATACACTAGAAAAGTAGCTCAGAAAGGCTGCATGTAAGGCAGTAATGTATATTTTAATACTCACATCATGAATTTGGGAGAGTTCCTATAGTTAAAGAGACAAAAAACATCTAAAACATACTGCTCAGTATTACATATAATGCTACCTAGCAGATACATCTATCTTCTCAAGAAACCTCTAATCTAAAATGTTATTTTCATTGTTTTAAAGTAGAACCAGATATAATGGTCCTCTCCATTACAGTAAGAACAATGTCCCTCATGCAGCTTGAGCCAGTGGCAACAAAATTAATCAAAACAAAATGTTTTAAGTCAGTTCTGTTAAAAAGAATGAGAGAAACATTTAAATTTGAGACAAAATCTTCCATTGCCACTTTTTCAAAGGAAGACTAACCACTGGCAAAAAAAACAGCCTTTCTGCACAGATTTTCTTTCTGAAAGTATTTGGAAGGCAAGTTGCCAGCCCACAGCCTTCAAAGCAAATGGCCATGGGTCTCAGCGTGCAGCACCGCAGGCCCTGAGGGTTGTACCGCTGCAGGACTCAGGCACTGGGCAAAAGAGAAACACCTAGACATGTTTCCTGGGTAATGTGGAACTATGATGATGAAACTCATTGTGGTAATCATTAAATAACCTCCCACAAAAAGAGAAGGCAACAAGAGCGAAATGGTATTTTGGTGCTCCTAGAACGGTGTGCCATGTCTGAACCCCAAATTCCTCTGATAGCAGTACAAAGTAATGGCAGTAGTTCTTTGTTTAATGTAAGCAAAATCCTAAGTAAACTAGGATTGTTCATCCTCCCTTTGCAGAGCTTTCTTAGGAGCTTTAAGATATTTGTCTGCTGATGATTTTGTTCATTTCCATCTGGGAGGCATTGATTTATTTTTCCGTTTTCTGAAAGGAACTGGAGTGAACATGGCTGTTTATTTTTCTACTTAGATAGTGCCTTACCACGCCAAGACAACTCTGAGCACCAGCCTCATCAATTAATATCAGCACCACTCTGAGAATGGTGTTTGCTAAGAAACTGTTGCTACAGAACAAGCAAAATGAGGACAAAACATTGGGCCAAACGCTAGAAGAGGCAGAGGGGAGCCAGAATCTGTGGATCCTGGCCCAGGGAGCACAGACGGGGGAGTGCTGTCTCCCTGGCAGCCTCCCGTCCTCTGCAGAAGCCCTCCCCGGGATTTGGGCTCTGTACCTGGGAAGGAGGGGCTGCGCTGGGATGCCATTCACACGCCATATGGAGCCTTCCTCCATGTGCAAACCAGCACAGCTTAACGCTGATTCAGCTAGGGCTGTGAAAACTCCCTTTGAAAAGGATCGGCAGTACTTCAGGGTATTCCTTAGTCTAACCAGGCATAAGCAGCAGCAAACCTTGCAGTAGACCCTCAGAAGCAGCCCCTTGCACCACCTGCCCTTCTCTTATTTAACAAAAGTGAGGGGGAATAGAAAGTTCATCTTCCCAGATTACACATCCAATACACTGGAAGCCTTAATTACTGTTGAAGCAATGCTGCTGAACCAAAAGCATTTCAATAGAAAGTGAGCACTTTCTGTGACGTTTGCCATTGTGTTCTTGCTTTGCCTGGATGGACAGGAGAGGTTGCTCAATGGACTGCTTTTTTCTCTATATTAGCACACATGTATGTATGACTCCATCTATGCTTCATCTGAGAGTAACATTCCCTGCGTATCTCTTTTCCTTTCTCCATGGCCCCATATTCTTGCAGCAGTCCCACCAGAAATGCTATGCTACTGACCTTTAGCAATTGGTTTTCTTCATCTTCGTAAGTGACAACCCAAAGTAGCTTTTTTATGCCATCCACAGTGGCAGATAGCAAAGAGAAAAACATATGCTTTGACCAGTGAGGCATAAATGCCATTTTGTGCCGTAATTGTGAGTGTCTGTGTGATGACAATCAACTGCTCATGGAAGAGTTAACAGTCTAACCAGCAAGGCAAAAAAAATAAACATGAGGTAGGGAAAGAGAGGATAAAAGCAGGATAAAATGATTTGTTTAAGAACCCACAGAAAGGTACTGAAAGAACTGAAGATAAGACTCATTTCTTACCATTCAATTCAATGCTCTGTTAACTGTAGCACACAGACTTGGCTGCTTTGCTGCTAGACTCTACTCATTGTACACTTCAAAGTTGACATTAATATTTTCTCGGCTACTTTACACGAGCTCATAAAAAGGAATCTCTCTGCCTGAATGTAAAAACTATTATCAGGCATGCAGTTGACCAAACTCTGCCCAGATGTTGCAGTGTGGTTGCAAACTATAAGTCAGCTGTTCTTTTTGCTGCTCACCATGCAGCCAGCCTGTTCATCTGGCCATATGGAAGATCCATGGGAAAAAAAGAAAAGCTATTTGTGCACTGGTATTGAAAGTCAGAATAATACAGCCTTTAAGATTTAATGGGTACTCAAGCTGGCTTACAAATAACCTGCTTTGTCTACATTATTTTGTCTGCTCTTTCCCTATGAAAAAGACGGAATAGAAAAGAAAGATCAAGGATTCCAAATGCAGCTTTTTTTTTTGGAAAGCCAAAGTGCCTTGCTCCCTTCAAACAACAGGGAAGGCTTCTATATATGGGTGGCAGCTTCACACTCTACCTTGGCCTCTGCCTGTGCATCCCACTGTTTCTCCCACCCATTCACAATGCAGGCAGTGATGCTCAAACTCCTGCACCTCGCTGTGCCTGCGGGACAGGGCCCACTGCAGCAAATCAGGGCTCCCCGAGAAGTAATTCAGCTCCATGCACCTCCTTGCTTCCTATCCTTCCCCCCCCCCCCCCCCCCCCCCAGAGTCCAGCAAAACCTAAAGTCTAGTCCTCCTCATGCCCTAGGTTACTCTGCCAGCAGGCCTGGAAAGCTTTCTGCGCTGCAGATATAGCAGCAGTTCCTAGGGAAAGGGGAGCGCACAAATTATAAGAAATGGATATTTCTTGTTAAACGTGGTAAGGCAGAAGTTTGTAACGTGGTTCCCAGACATGATTGAGGAGGAGATCAGAGGTGGTAACTCTAGCTTTTTATCACCCCACTGTTCTCGCACAGCACAGTGTAGCTCATGTCTCATACTCCAGCGGCCGATGTCCCCCAAGTGGGACCTCCCTGAGGGTGTTGATGTCCTCCCCTTGGATGGCTGGGCTAATGCGAACTGGACCTGCAGCTATACCAGAAGCAGTCAGGGAATTTCGCAGTCTAAATTTAGGCAACCGTCTTGGGTATCTCAGTGAGGAACCTACAGACTACACAGCCCAGAGGCAATTCAGAGTGCCTAAGTCAGGCCGCTGTCCATACTTGAACTCAGATGCTCTAAAGCACCATTTGGAAGCCTCTTTTCATCTCTGTTGATTGTTTGGGCACTCCAGGCTCATAATTTAGGGACTAAGTTCACAGTCTAAAGTTAAACTATCTTAAAGCATTTTCTTCTTTATGGGACATGACTCACCACGTCAAAAGTCTGTGTTTCTAACACCAGGGAACTGCAGGTACCAAACTCTCTTCTTAGATGCAGCCTGCAACTGTGCATGGCTGGGGGGGCCTGCAAGAAAGCCTACACATGCATGAGCACCTGTTTGTATGCAATCACCTACCTCACATGTGAAACGGTGAGCTTGTGCATGGCTACATGGGCAAAACTTCAGACGTTGGAAGATTTGGCCCTGGCTGCTCCGTTAGCCGCTGTCACTTTCTGTTTAGCGTGGCGTTCATAAGGCAGGAGCTAATGGGGCGGGAGCATGGGGGGGAATTCTGGCAAAGGCAAGTCACCAGGATAGTTGTTTGGTTGTCCTTACGTAAAAGCGTGAAAAAACGGAGCAGTAAAATATTGTAAAACTTAAGCTGATACTTCTGCTAATGCGAAGTGGCAGTTTTTAAATAGGGTTGTCTCCATTTGTCACTTTCAATCACAGGATGCTGATAATGGTACTTAGAAGGACTTAATAGTCTTAAGAAAACAAATAGACCACCTCCTCCCTCCCAAAACAGAAAAAAACAGAGCCATACTGTCATGCCTTGAGATACATCAAGTGTGCCGTGCAGTGCTGTCTGCGCACTTCCTCCCCGGCCGACGCAAGTGGAAGTGACAACCTGTCAGCTCTCTCGTCCCCTTCGCTCAGCATCCTGCTCTGGTCCTTTCGCTCTCTTGCCTTTTGCTGTCTGCTCTCCCCCATTTCTACTTCCAGTCTTTAAAAGAAAAGGACACTCCTGCTTCTGCACCTTTCAACTGCATTTTGGTTGTGCACACCCTTTTTCTGAATTAAAAATAACTCCTGTTCCCCCCCCTAATTTTCACCTTATTGGAAGCAAGGTAAGGTATGCCTTAAGTCACTCAGGAAGTTGAGATATTTCTGTACAACGGGAAACTGAGTAGGAGGTGAAGTGCCTTGCCCCTCCATATAGGTCATGCTGGAAACAAGCAGAAGCTCCTGTGCTACTTTCTGTTTCCCACCAGCAAGATGAGCCGGTGTTGTTTGCAGTCATTATTTGTGAAAGCAATGCAAAGCTACACTAGGCGAGGCTAGGGCCTTGCCCTTACACAGAAGCCTGATCTGTCTAAAGTATTCAGTTATGTGCTGCTGGTGCAGGTTCTTGCCTGACTCATGCTACAAAGTGAGTATTTGGCAGCACCATCCTTAATACCAGAAGTGCACTTCATTTTCCTCAGACCCACTTCTTATTTTTCACTTACCTACTCTGCTCTACTCACACTGACTGTGTGAAATTGCAGATCCTGTGCCTTCTCTCAGAAACAAGTGGAAGTGACAAATGAAACAGCTAATACAGACCAATTTTTTCATGCTAAGGTGCTCTTCCCATGTTTTAGTGCAGGAGATGAGGCTCTGATCTGCATGGAAGAATGGGCACAGGTAAAACCTGGGTACGTGCTCCTGACAGCTGTTCATCAGCTTCTTCCACGACTTGTTAAGACTCACAGTGCAAACGACCTTGCCCAGGAAAGGCAACAGAGTCCAACAGCACCAGTGGCTGCTGTTGGGAAACCTCCGGTCAGGAGGCCTGGCCACAACCTCACCTCATGGGCAAGGGGGACGGGGAAGGAGAAGAAGGATGCCTCCCACCCCTCTGAGGAGCTGCCTCTCTGCTAGGGCAGGAGGGGCTACGCAGCCAGGAAACAAGGAGTTCACCCCAGAGAGGGCACGTGCAGGTCACTCCGAAGCTATTTCACATCAAACCTTTTTGCCTAATAAATAAATAGAAATAATAAAGCAGTACAATTTAACAAGAGTTTCCTTTGAATCAGAACAGAGAGAGGCAGATCTATTTTCCAAAGTGAAAGCAGGTCCTACAGCTCAGATAGGGAAGTGTGTGTGCCTGTGTGCGTGCGCAGTCATGTGCGTGTGCAAATCCAGGAGGGGGAATCAGATAAGAAAGAATGATTAAGTTCTTGCATGAAAGTAGTTAAGCTGTCATCTTAAGCTCACTCTATCAGAATTATTGCTGTTTATTCATAAGACCACTAAGTAACAGATGTTCACCTGGCCAAGCAAGCCTCCTAAAAGGAAGATATCCATATGTGGCAGGGAGCAGAGCATGCTCTGATTCTTAGAAAAAAGTTTTGTTTCCTGGTATTGGTTGAAGCTTAATAAAAGAGTAGGAGGGAGAAAATGAAAGATAGGTGGAGGGGAAAAAACAAAGGGAGAGAGTGCAAAGACAAACAAATAAGAACCAGGGTGAAATTACAAAAGATAGAAGGAAGTCAGGGACATTTCTTGAACATCAGTAAAAGCATTTGTAAGAACAATAGCTACACAAGAGACAGGCAAATTAAAAGAGCACAAGCAGAAAAAAGGGAGATGAATTTCTTTTTGCAGTTTTCTTCTTCACATTGCTGTTTCAAGTTAGCAGAAAAAATGTGCAAAGCAGTGTCAGTTCTTCTCTACTTCCTAATGTGCTTTCTTTGCTTAGTCTTTTGTTTTATTTATCTAATGGATTTAGAGCATTGGCATGCTTTTTGTTGAAGTTTCCTGAATCAGCCTGTCTGCTATAGCCAGGGATAGGCACATTCTCCAAACACAGTCCAGAGTATGAAACAAAGATAATATAAGAGACAAGAAAGACAAAGGCTCGCAAGTACTTTAGAGGTAACTGGGATTTCATCCTGCTTAGTATCTACAGGGCCGCTCAGAGTGCTCTGGGGCAGTTCTGCCATGAGCAATCAGACTAGCTAGAAGGGCAGAATTCAAATTTTAATCTCTGCTCAGACCAGTCTCCTCAAAAACTCAGCTGCCTTGTCAGTAGATCTGAGGAGTAACAGAAACACGGAAGGGATACAGGGCTGGAGAAAGATTGGAGACACCTGCACTAAATGGGGTCCTGCTCCCTATGAACTCACCATGCAGTAGCTCCAAAAGTGAGGGGCCATGGAGAGTCTGAGAGAAGATTCACTGTTGAGTACATCTTCCTCGCTCACCAGGAAAGTGGACAATAAACCTTTGTCCCAAAGACAACAAGCTATTGGGATCTAAATAATACTGTGGGGAAGACACAGTAGCCATATTTGCACTTAGAATATTTTTAAAAGAAAAAGGCCTATTATATAATGACATTGCATAATCATCCCTGGAAGAAACTGCTTCTTCAATCACTACGTTAAAAGCAACAAGCCAAAGTGTAAGTTAATTTCAACTGTTTTTTCACCCAGTCGGTCCGCTTGAGCTCAGAGCAATGGGCGACAAAACTATAGCATACAATATGTCAGGCTGCTCCGTATCCTCTGCAGTGAGTTGGATATTCCTTCTGCTAGAAAGATCAGTAATTATTCAGTCAGCATTTGCCTGAATAAGTCCTCAAGATTTGGTCCAAAGACAGCAAATGTTCCTTCTTGATTATTTTTGCAAATTAAATGAGAAGAATTTAGAAAGACGGCATATGAAGCTTATTTGTAAGGCAGATGTTAAACAGACTAACAGCTTCCCAGTATCCCTCTTATACTTATCCCCAGCACCAAAATATATTCTCTTAGTCTTTATAACGATATGGAAAATACTTAGGACTTTATTAATAGTTTCTTGAATGGCTTTACAGATCAAGAAGCATAAAATTATTTCTGCTACTAATAATATTTTACAAATACCTCAGGTTGTTTTGAAGTAGACAGCATTTTTCAAGTAATTAATTTATTTACTGAAAAATGCAGTTTGGGGTCAACTGAAAGTATTCACTAATATAAATAGTCTCAAATGGAAAAAAAAAAAGCAGGGATGGGCGGGGATTTTGGAAAAATCTTTTTTTCCACTTTCATTTTCATACAATGTTTGGGGACTGAATGGAAAAGCTATTTTTCATTAAAACAGTGATTTTTTTTTTTTATGAACCCAGAATGAAATGGGTCTCCTTTTGAAATTTAAAATAGCTTTTAATATACGTCTTAAGCATATCGCTTGTATAAGCTGACCTAGAACAATATCTTTTGGAGGGGGCTTGGGCCAATAACTGAAAAAAAGTGCTTGTTCCTACAGCTCTGTACAATTTGGAGGCAGCCGAGCCCTGGGGCTGCCTGAGGCTGGGACCGCAGCTCCCTCCTGGCAAGACTCCCTCCTCCCTCGCCGGCTGCTCAGGACACTCCACCCTGGCACCAAGGGGACAGATGCGTGCCCAGGCCCTTCCCCCACCACCCAAACCTACTTCACCTGCTCGCAGCAGCCTCTGAAACGCATGAGATATAACGACCGTTAGTGCACAAGTTAATGAGCATGTATTGCCTTTCTTCCCAGCACAGGCAGAAGCAACAGTCATAACAGATCTCAAGATACGGCATATCAGAATCATAAAGTAACTAACTATTTGTTAGCCCTGGACTGAAGTCAAAATGTTACTCAGCAATGTTAGGAATGGCAGCCAGTATCAGAACAGTATTAGGACACTAAAATAGATTTATTAGCTTTTGTTTAGCAAGGTCTATCCAGCCTTCTGAAAAGCAGTAATGTAAAGGCATTCTGTATAACTTTTCTCATGGTGTGCTTTCTGTATCAGCTTTTGTTGCGTTTGCAGATCCAAAGATGATTTTCCTGATTGCCAACTCTGCCCTTTCACCCTAGCACTTGAAAATCTAGCTGCAGTCCCTCTGCCATTAAAAGCCTGAACAGTGGTACAGCCTCAGCTGCTCAGAGCTTCCTACAGTTAGTGCTGACCTGAAGGCCCAGGAGAGCCCAGTTTGCTCTCCCACAGCTGCACTGGGCATTGAAACATTGACACGGATTCGACCACACAGGACCTAACTAGCCATCTTATAATTTTGCACATAGATTGCTTTCATTATGATGAGTAAGGGGCATTGTTTCACACTGTTGCTGCATTATATTTAAACCAAAGTATCCTTTTATAGGGAATAGAAAGAATATATGCCTGGTCTTTGTCTGCTGTAAATCAACATATCTCTACTTCTTCAACAAGGTCCCACCAGTTCACCTAAGCTGAGACCAGCTCAGAAGCCAAGGGAACAGGATACCAAGAAGGAATATAGGAGACATTTTTAGGTCCAAACTTCCAAATGCCTGTGTGTGCAATGTTAATTGAAGCAAGTCATGCTCCTGAAGCACACAGTGGCTTTAACTGATGTTAATAAGCTCCAAGACCCATGATGAACTTGTCCAGGCTCAGAACATCTGACACTGAATCTGTCACAGATCAGATTACTATGCTGTGCTCCTTCTGAATACATGGGGCGTTATCTTTGCATTCTTACGTGCCCTCCTTGAAGATGATACCCAGGGCTGTCAGCATGCAGGGGTGATGAATGATGTTTTGCTAAGTGGATGGCACTCCATGAGGAACAATTCCTGAGCCCCAGAGATCTGGACAGCCTAGATGCAGTTGTTAACAAAACCAGAAGCTTCAGTTTCTTTCTTTTACAATAAACTCTAATAACTTGATTTTTTAATTCTAGCCAATAATCATGTAAAAATAATGTATTCAAACTATAGTATTATTGCAATATAAATATCAAAATAATGAACATTTTCCATAGCGTAACTACTACTGTATTCTCTAAAAGCTGGACTGAAGTACGTATTAAACCAATTTAGAAAGTACGGAAACCTAAAGAAAATAAAGGTGAAATGTTTATAATGAAGGTTTATTTAGATACACAGACATGAACAAACTTTTGCTTGTCTATGAATCTACCCTTACCATGGCTATATACTCAGACTGACTTGCATTTGCCCATGGCCCAGCTCAGGTTTTCTCCACTGCGGAGAATTAGGTCCTATCACTTCCTGTCCATTTTAAGTCCTCCTAGACTTTGCTTCTTCCAGCAGCAATGTTTCTGGGGCCATTCTTGATAACGCCTAGGAAGGGAAACGGTCTGGAGGAAGAAGAGGCTATCATGGCATTTGAATTCTCTAAGAAATTCTTTCATTTTTTAAAGGCTTGTGAACAAGCCCAGTAACAATCAGGTTCTTTCCTCCTTACTGGGTAGCACATTAATGTTGTTAATTTCTTCTTTCTTATTCTAACTAATCCTTCTTTCCCACCTTCTTTCCCAGTTAGCTTTGAAATCAGTCTACTTCTGTAGATTTCTTCATCAAAGCCAGTTTATATGTCAAGTGGGGAAAAATCAAACCTAACACTGATTTTTGTTTCACTTCAATCTACCCTCTCCCCTTTAACCTGAATCACCTTCATTTGCAGTTGCCTTTTTTGATATCCAAACCAGTTCACTACCCACTGATGAACCTCATCTCCAAACCTGCCTACTGACCTAGGAAGCAATCTTTTGCATGATATTTGATGAAAAAGGTTTCTTGAGGATCACGTGAGTTGTAGCCAGGCCTTTCCTCAGTCAGTCTTTTGTGACTCTCCTTGAAAATCCCAGCAGATGATCTCCTCTGTGCCCCTAATGACAGTATCTGTAGTAATATCAGAAGTCTCTTGGTCCTTTTAGTTCCCATTCAGTCCCTGATTTATAATTTTATTCTATTCCAACTACTAAAATCAATCAAGGCTATAGACAAGCAATTTTCTGGATCTTCCCTAGATATATTTTTGAACTACTAGCTGAGTCTACTGGTACTGTGGAACATGCCAAAGCATCCTTCCGTTATTGCACAACTGTGCTTCTGAAACAAAACTTTCATGTTATGTTGCTGACTGCCCTGGTTGGGAAGATAACCTTGAGCACATTAATGGACCATAAATCAGTATTTATCCAACACTGCAGATAGCTTGAAACTATAGCTTTGAGAGGTGTGGACTGCCCCATACCTCTCAACAGTGTGTTAATGCTGAAACAAAAATTGACAATTTAAATTCCAACATTATTAATGATTCCACTGATGATCATTTTAGCAGAAGCATCCAGCCAATGCATTTACTCCACAATCCCAAACTGCCTCCCATGCCTTCCCAGGTGCCAAAAGCTCCAACTGTCCCCTACCCAACTGCCAAAGTCTTCAGCTTCCCCATGGCAACTCCTACAATGCAGTTCTGCATTTTTGTTACAACATTCAACCAAGTAGGGAGTGAATGTCAGGAAAATAGCATCAGTTAAACTGATTTCAGTTTCAAAATAAATAATACCAATTGTTTTATTCATTTAGGTACTTAATTAAGTAAACTTTTATATAAATTTAATTTAACCAAATCTGCCATTGAGCTACAGGCTCCTTCGCCATATTTGTTGCAGAACTAAGGGCCCTACTGAACTTTTGAAGTCCAGTTTGTTACACAATTCATAGTTCCTGCAACAGAAATATTGCTTTAGGAAGTTAAACTTTAGGAAGTTAAACAGTATGGGTCACTTCATTTTTTTTAATATGAACACTTTTGATGTTGTCCACAGCAAGCTGACCAACATTATACCACCAGAACCTTCCCATGAAGTCCAGAGAGTCCTCCTGATTCACAACAGCTAAAAATTTGTAGCCTGTCAGCCATCTCTTTAGCCATGTACTCTGCAACAAAACAGGCCTTAAATGTTCCTGCCTGAGGTTATCCTACCTTTTGTTATGTTTTTTACTGATACCAGACTGAGTCCCATCTGAACAAGTTATTTTGCAAGTCTTCAGATATTCTAATTTCTTAATAACCTGTTCTGGCATGATCCTGATTTCCTTCAGAGTTTCTTTCTCCTCCCTAGGGAAATTTATGTCTGTTTCTGACATCTGTGTCCCCCACCACTACCTTCTTTTCAGAGCATGAGAGCAAGAAATGCATTTAATATTTTAAGCAATATCTACCTTTCCTGTCAATAAATCTTCTCTGCCATGTCTTAAAGATCCTTCTGTCTCTTTCACAGACCTCTTTTTCCTTGTATACTTGAAAAAAAGTCATTACTTTTCACAGCCTCCTGTGCAATCTTTTTTTTCATTCTCTACCTTTGCTTTTCTTATCATTTTTAATACTTTCTGAACTTCACTCTTTAATCTTTCTGGTCTTCCCCTGTACCTGATATTTAATACCTCACATATGCCTCTTTCTTACCCTTGATTACTTTTAGGGGGGGAGCTTGTTCGTCACAATGTGAATGTATTCCTTTCAAGCCTGCATACAGGATGGCCCTTGGGCATACATTAATTTCAGTTCTGCACATTTTTAGTTTCTCATCAATGTTCTTGTCTTCTCCATTACTTTTCAGTCAGCTCTCCCACAGACTTCTGAACTCACTCTCAAATTTGGGGAAACTTACACAAAACTAACAGCATGCTTTTTGTCAAAGGGGACCAGCTGCGAACATGAAAGGAAAATCCAGACATATGACAATCAACAAAGTTGTGACTGGGTTGTTCTGGATGTGCCAAGCTCTAAGCCAGTTTCATGCCTTTCCCAAGCTTTGGATCAACAGCGATCAAACTGGAAGCAAAAGCAGCTTGTGGGCTGAGGGCTTCTTCTGCCAGATGAGGATCACCAGCATAGAGGATACCTGCAAGAAATGACCTCTTCCAAGTGCCGGTAACGGACAAAGGGCACCCACCTCACCCAGCTCTTTCCTGCGTGATAAATGCAACAGCTACAAGGAAAGTGATTTCATCTTTGTAAAGTGATTTCCAATATAATAGCTCCCATTTCAGTTTTCTTATAATAAAGACAGCTAACGTGCATGAAGGCCAGCCCTGGCTGTTGCAGCCCTTCTGAGCCTGTGCAATAGGGCAGAAGATATCTTCCCACCACCACCCTCACCCAACAGGGTCCCACTGGGAGGTCAGCTCTGGCCTCAGAGGAGGGTGCGAGCCCTCCCTGCCGTGATCCATCACCAGCTGCAATGCACAGCGAGGAAATGGTCCGGAGCAGGGAGCACAGGGCACAGCTTCTGCCATATTCGCCTTTCAGCAGTCAGAACAGGTATGTGGCACACAGAAGAAAGTTGTTCCAGCTGCAAGTGTTGAAGTATCTTGCCCTTTTTTTACCCAAAGAAAGCGGGGACAGAAAAGTCACAGTCTGCATTACAGCCGCAGTGCTGAGCGAGCATAAACATTGAAGGCCCACTCTCATTAGCACCCATTCATATAATCCTAAACAAAATAAACATATGATGAGAATATTACATGCTTTATAGCAGACACAGAGTACAAGGAATATCAACATCCCAGCTCTTGTAAAAAAGTATTACAGTTAAGGCCTTCATCCTGTGCAGACATACAGGCCTGATTTACTGTGAGTTCAGTGAAATGGTTCATCACATAAATAAAATCACATGAATAAAGTTCATCACATATATACATCTTTGCAAGATCAGGAAAGCTTTTTACTACACAAAAATATTTTTACATTTCTTACGGAAGATGACACAGTATCATCAATTCTGGAATAACTATTATCTTCTTCCGTCTTCTTATCTTTGTTTTCCTGTGCCTCATAAAATTCCATGTAAAAATATTATACTAAAAATATGAAAATTTGAGAAATCAAACTCTCAGGCTTCGAAGAAATTCTGAAATTTTGAACTCTGAGACTTAACCTTGCCCTTTGTGGTTGATGTCTTGAAACATTCTCATACATATGGAAATATTATGTATATCCAATAATAGAAAGTAATGACATTTTGCACAAACTTTCATTTGGATACATAGTGCACTACATTACCAAGTAATACAAATTTTTCATGAGGGATAATTTTGTGAAAGCCATCTACCTTTTTTTTTTTCCCTAGAGTTTCCACACTGCAGTTATTCCCAAAGAATATTTTTATTTATGTGATTTATAGTAGCCCTTTCCTAGGAACTTCAGCCACAGATTAGGGCCATTTGTATGCAAATGCAAGAAATAACATAGCCTCCACCCTAAAGGCCTCACTCTTGCTTCAGCTGTGTATGGGGCAGACAATTCAGCGATGAGTAGGTTTGAGTGATGAGACAGATATAACAAAAGTCTGGCATAAAAGCAGAATCTTATTATCAGTCTAAGTGTATTGAAAAATAATCATTGACTGAGATGGCATCTTGCTGCATTCTGGGTCCAAGGTAAGAGCCAAGTGGGAGGTGGTTGTTGAGGGAAGTGCAATATGGGTCATGTTTGACAGGAGTGTGACTGGAAAGCCCTCCTCGCTGTCACATCCACACACTCTCCCAATAACAGAAACAGAAGATGACAGTGTAAGTTCCTCCAGTCCTTATGGCATGCAGGAATTCACCATTTTTTCCTAGCTATTCTTTTTTGTGTCTAAGTTCAGATGGAGCCCTAAGGGCACTAACAAAGGAAAAAATGCTTCACAGCATTTTCCCCTAGCTATTGCTTTGGGGTATATGTAAGATGAGATCAAGTCAGTGCTACATGAGGAGCATTCCTAATTCACTCTGTAGTCTGTGGGCAGAGACTCAGATTTGACAATGTTCATTGCATTTTGAGCAGAAGCGCTGTGTGATGAGCGCAGAAGGCACTCTCATCACATCAACTGGGTATTTGCCATGTAGTCTTCTTGTAGCTAAAGAGACTAGGAACTTAATTTCAGGCTGGTGGAAATGAGGGAAGATTTAGTTGGCTGCCTCTGGTTTCTAATACCCTGAAAACTATCAGATATTTGATACCTTCTCGTGGAGTGCAGCTTTTGCTGCTGCTGGCTGCAGTGCTCGTCCTGATCTGCCCCAGAGATAGGGGACATGGCAGTGCAAAGGTGTAGGCATGTCCAAACAGATGTCACAGCCACCGGTCCTTATAGGAATGCTTCTAAGGCTGGGTAGTGGTAGCAGGTCACCTTTAACACAGAATCGCAGAACGATTGCAACTGAAAGGGACCTTTGTAGATCATCTAGTCCAACCCCCCTGCTCAAGAAGGGTCACCTAGAGCACATTGTACAGGATCGTGTCCAGGCAGGTTCTGAATATCTCCAGAGAAGGAGACTCCACAACCCCTGTGGGCAACCCAGTCCAGTGTTCAGTCACCCTCACAGTAAAAAGCTTTCCTTATGTTCACATAGGACTTCCTGTGTTTCAGTTTGTGCCTATTGCCTCTCCTCCTGTCACTGAGCACCACTGAGAAGAGTCTGACTCTATCTTCTTTACATCCTCCCTTCAGATATTTATATGCATTGATAAGATACCCCCCCCCCCAGTCTTCTCCAGGCTGAACAGCCCCAGCTTTCTCAGCCTTTCCTCATAGAAGAGATGCTCTAGTCTCTTCATCCTCTTAGTGGCCCTTCGCTGCACTCACTCCAGTAGCTCTATATCTCTCTTGTACTGCAGAGCCCAGAACTGGACTCTGCACTCAGGATATGGCCTCACCAGGGCTGATAGAGGGGGAAGATCACATCCCTCAGCATGCTGGCAACGCTCTGCCTAATGCAGCCCAGAATGCCATTGGTCTTCTTTGCTGCAAGGGCCAGTTTCTGGCTCATGTTCACCTTGTTGTCCACCAGGACTCCCAGGTCCTTCTCTGCAGAGCTGCTTTCCAGCAGGTCAGCCCCCAGCCTGTACTAGTACTTGGGGTTGTTCTTCCCCAGGAGTAGGACTCTGCACTTCCCTTTATTGAACTTCATGAGGTTCTTCTCTGCCCATTTCTCCAGTCTGTTGAGTTCAATGCAACAGAACAGGTCAACACAAGCAAGACCTCAGTTCGCGGAAGTGATGAGCCACTGCCAGACAGCACCAAGCAACTTGCAATCTCAAACCTTAAAACCGTAGTACAGCATTCCCATTTGCAGTTGCAGAGAAAAGGCATCTTTCCTCCACAATGAAAAAGCATTTAAGGCAAATAATACAGTGTATATCTCCTGATCAGAACTCCCTCTCTTAAAGCCCTCTGATCACAGACCTTTTTCAGTGAGATCTGCAAGCAAAGGGAATCCCTGTCTTGTTGTAACCTGGTTCATCCATGTGCCACCCCTGCAAAGTAGACTTGGCCTGTTTTCACCATTTTCAGAATGGAGGTCCTCAGTAGTTTCCCAAATTCATAAAAGAAAATTGTGAGGTAGCAGGAACCAGACTTCAAGGTGACACGTAACCAGGTGTAGAGGCTGAAGTAACCATTACGTCATGCCCGGTGTAATTGCTGGCATTGCTCTTCTTTACACAGCCTTGTTTCTGGAAAGCTTTAGGTGCAGGAGATCATAAAGGTAATTTAAGGCAAATCTTGCCTCTAATATTGCTAATTTTATCAAGCAGAGCTTGGACCTAACAGAGGACCATGGCTCATCTTTGTGATATATACTCAGAGCCTCAGATGCAAGCCCTACATGCAAGGACTGAAGAAACTTGCTGATTTAATCAGAAATTCAATGTTATGCTTAGAGTGGTGTCCATGATTTAAAACTGGAGTTCATATCCCATAGTTACAGATTCTCTGGTTTCAGTGGTACATATACATGCTTCCCTATAAACCTCCCTGTCAGGTTTTCAAATTAGCAGAAAAGAACACTTTTCAGTTTTAAATAGTGAACAGAAAACAGCGCCATGTTACGCATGTTCAGTTGTCAGTATCCGTGATTTTACAATCACAGTTTCCTTTGCATTTACTTTTTTTTTCCTACTCCTTGTCAAATTGTTCAAATTGCTCTCCATCTGCAAAAGACCTGGATAACTTGTGAATTCACAGATTTTAAGGTCAGAAAAAACTATTGTGGGCCACAACATGACTTTTAGGAAGGCAGAGGATTTCAGTGAGCAGTTCCTGCATCAAGCCCATGACTTCTACCAGAGCACAACTTTTAAAACAATAGCCACCATTTCTGTGAGCGTGTTCTGATCATGAATGATTTTTTGATTAAAAATCAGCGCCTCATTTCTACTCTATATTTGTTTAGTTTCTAAGTGACCATTAAGAAGAAACAGTGAGACTGACCAGACCCAGACTGATGTTAAATTCATTAAAAAAATAGGCTGAAGAAACTGAGAGAAAGATTTGATTTCCTAGCTCATGATGCTTACACTAAAGGTGTCTCTTTAATTTTATGGTCAGATTTAGAAATCTAGAAATATTTTAGAACAGATACATACAATACTAGCTAGTGCTCCACTTTAATAAATGAATTTTAGGAGCAGACAAATGATAGACAACTCAGAAATGAAATTGGATATTGATATATAGTGAAATTTCTATATTGGATTTCCTTGGAGAATCAGTCTCTGACCTGCTATTAGGAATGCAATCGCTTTCAGTGATGTGTCTGCATATAAAAATCCTGCATGATTATTGCACCTGTCTTGTTATTAAACAAGTCATTAAATCCATGATGTTTTATAAACAACAAAAATTACAGTGTTTCAGCATCTACTGCTCTGATCCTGAAAAGGATCCTGGGCTTGATTGCAGAATGAGGAGCTACGTTACTAATTGCACTAGGCGATCATGAAGGAAGTGTAAGCATACGAGATCGGGAAATGATTTTCACAGTCCTATATCTGTTGAAAAAACAGTGTGTAATTTTAGCTGGGAAATGAGGTAAAATTCCGTCATTATAGAATGTGACATAATACGCAAAGACCTTCTACCCTGCAGTGCACAGTAGCTAAACCAAAGCTAGTTCTAAATAAATAAGTTTGGCTATTATAGCATGAATTTAGATTAATTAGCCCTACATAGATACTAGTTAGCATGTTGGTGGTACCTTCCCCAGCTCAGGTATACCTACATAGTGTGGTACAGACAAAATCTAATCAGTTTTGCTGAACAAGGATAAACTGCTGAATTGAAGCCAACACATAGTTTAATTCTCACACTTTCTCACTAAAGTGTCTGTGTCCTTTGACTATCTGGCAGCTGCCTGAGAAACAGTTGTCCATTATTTAGAAAAGTAAGCTAAAAGATATAGGGAAAGCTCATCAAAGAGTCAGGCATGTTGCATCTGCAGTTAAAACATTTTAAAGGATCATAGTTATTAGAAATTCAAGTTTTTCAAGTATTAAAAATAAATCTTTAATTCCCCTACAGATTCCTTGTATCCAGCATATTTTATGGAAACATCTGGATAAAGGAATAAAGGCAAATCCACTGTGTTTCTAGACATTCCTGGAGCATTGATGTTCTTGAGATTATGCTATTGGATTACTGGTATAAAAATAATAAATATTTTTCAGTACTTAAAGCTGTAATGCTTTGTGTTGGATTTGGATTTCGGTCTCATTTTAGTAAAAGGTGGATGGAGATTCAGAGTCTCTTCCTTAGCCAGAAGGATGTAGAGAGTTTATTGTTTAGTGACCTATATTTTTCTCCTCTACAATATTTGAAAAGTTATTTAGCAACTTCCCTGCCCTTCAGTCAACCTTTCAAAATAGCTGTCAAGACAAAAAATGGTTAAGCCTCCATTTCTCATTCCCATGACATAGGGAAAGTGAGGGTTTGTTAATCTATGCTAAGAACACTGGAAAATATCCTGATCTGCCCAAGACATTAATTTGTTGTTATTGGTTTAAACGGAGAGCAATAACACATCAAAAATGCTGGGTCTCACATGAAAGGGATGAGAGAGCAATGGAAGTGAGATCTTTGGATGTGTTTTCACAAAGTTTTGCAATATTACAAATATATTTTCTACAGGTCACTAAGCTAACTGGGAACTTAATGATATAACTGGCTCAGTTATACAGTTCTGTTTGTTAACAGAAAATGTATACAACCCTTGCCAGAGGTCCAAGGATTAAATAGTTATAAACTTCAGACTGTGCCCAGAACGTCTCTGCACCATGAGCGTATGGCAGGGTTAAACCCACGTGCCAAGTCTCTCCCTGCCTGGCTTTGCCAAGGGAAAGCTCAAGGTGCGGCAGCACTGAGTGGGCTCTCCAAGCCCCGTCTGTGCAAGAACTTCACCCTTCCCACTGACTGTTTCTCTAGGGAGCTGCCGTGTGTCGCTCAAAGTGCTGGTAACCAAAGGCAGCAATGCAACAGCTAAGCCTGATGGCTCCAGCCCAGTTCTTTCACTTTATCCCCTTTAGTGTTCCCGTTGTTGCCTTTTTTTTTTTTTTTAAACATGCAAGTTGCCATGAAAAATTTGTTAATGAAATATTTGCTTAGAAGTCTGCTCTGGGCTAGGCTGATAACCTATCTGTGTTTGAGTTTGGCTTCCCATATTCTAAATACTCATCTTCTCTCTGTTTAGCTTATTGATTGGTTTGGCAGGAAAAGCAGCCTTGTCATCAGTGACCAAGGTCAAACCAAACAAAAACGGACAGGAGGGGGGAAAAAAAAAGAAGTTGGATGGATAAGCTCAGCAAGACACAAGTGGAATATCTGACCTCCCGCAGCTTTCTTTCAGGGGACAGGCCCTGGTCTGCCTAGGGGCCTGCCTGCTTTCACAAGGTCATAAGAAATCATTAGCGTCTTCACAGCCAGTGTTTACAAATCGCCTTGCATTCGGGAGAACGCATAGCTGATAGCCAGGCAGAACCGACAGAGGTAAAAGAAGGCGGACAAAACCACACGAAGCCTAGTCCAAACGCCCATGTGAACACATCCTGAGAGTTCTGGTGCAGAGCGAATGGGGCGCGGAGTCAAATGTCTCAAACACAAATGTCGGAAATTAGAAGCTTAAAACCAATATCTACATATGCAAGCAAGAGTCACCTGCTCCCAGAGGTGCCCAAAGCCCTGCTTCAGAGAGCACGGCAGCTGCACCAAAAAACAGGAGAGTTTTTGTTTGCTTGTTTGTTTTTTCCTTTAAACATGACTAGGTATGGATTCACAGATCTAATTCTTTAAACCCAGTTTATAGATTTTGGCATCAGCTTTTCAATTCCACTCATAACATCTGCAAACAGAAAGTTGTGTGGAAAACAAGTTAGGAAGTTTACAATGGGCTAAACTGACCCTGACACCTGTAAGACATATGCTTGTGCTGTCACCAAAGGCAATGGATGCCTTCTTATCATATAAAGTTCTGTCTTAAATGGAGGGACCTTTCTTTACCTGAAAGTCCTGGGTCACAAAATGCATATGCAATTCAGTGTGAATGGCAGTGTGCAATTCCACAGAAGATATGTGAAACTAAAACAGGGTAGGTTATGTCATGTCATAAGCAAATGAAGACTGACTTTATTGTGGTACCAAGGTTCCAAAGACAATATACATTCTGCCTGTTGTATGCAGTATAGCTGAGGTTTTCTGAACAGAAGTGGTAATATAAATAAATATCTGGCAATACTGTTATCTGGTACAATATGTTCATGTTAGTGGCTTTACAAATGAATAGGAGGGAACTGGAGGCTAATAATTATGTAACATGAACTAAATGTTAAATCCTGCAGTCTTTACTCAATATTTATTTAGTTCTGACTTTCAGAGTTTAGCTTTATAAATGCCAGATTAAAATGAAAGAACTACATCTATTCCCAGGTTTCCCTTTAATCTTGTTACTTTTCTCCCCGCTGAGGAACTAATTCAGTGATCAGTATGTCACAGTATATTTGCAGTGTTATTTTAGAAGTATTTCATAGTTTTATAGTATGTCATTACAGCAGCTGAGAAATCCAGCTTCATTGCCCCAGCCGAACTAAGGAGATAGAAGTCCACCTTCCTGCCTGCCAGTATGGCCTCACTAACAAACCAAATTAAAAGGGTCCTCACCATAGCTTAGAAAGCAGGTGCAGAGAGATGCTGCTGTCTGTAGAAGGTGGTGCCAATTTATCAAGGAAGTAATTCTTTGTACCTCCCAACCCACATTTCATAAAAAAGACCACAATTTTCAAGGAATGCGGAAAACCGAACAATCTTTTCGCACACAAGATACTGAAAACAAGGTTAGCTGACAGCTGCCTGATTTGCATAAGCAAAGGCCAAAGGCTGTATAAGTACATAGATCTCTATTTTTAGCAAGAGCAAGTTACTTTGGTGGACCCGCGCTGAAACATATTGCAGGGGATGAGTTTAAGAAGGGGCTGCATGCAACACCTCTGGAAATCAGGCTCTGGGAAGATGCTCCGTTGGGAGCTCTCAAAATCACTACTTGTTCTTGATCATTTAAGGCGGGAGGAACTGACCACCCCAAAGGGTTGTGGGAGGAACCTCTCGAGACAAGTTCAAAGGCCCCTCCAGAAATCTGGGCCTATGTGTATGGTGCTGATTTCCACTGCAGGAAGATTTAGTCAGGATTACCCAGAGAAGACAGAAAACTGGGTAACAAGATCAGAAGAAATGTGATGTTCCTAAATAAACCAAGGCTCTGGTGTCTGACACGTGGATTTAGCTGCCCTCCGCCAAGAGTGCTTTAATTTGTATCGCTGTAATCGGGTTAAGAATTATTGTAGCCAAAGTAATTAGCAGCAAGCTACCAACCAGCTTCTTGACACAGAAAGCAAGCGGGTTTCTCCTCCAAGTGCTTGCCCCCTGAGGGCTGGGAGGTAAAGAGCAGAAGGAGGGAATTAGGGGATGACCTTGCATTAATGAACAGGAACATGCTCCTGGATCAATGGGCAAACCTGGCATAGCTCAGAGAGGAAGCGTCAACTGTGTCATCGAAGTATCTCTGATATCCATGGGGGTTTCTGCAATGGATGCTTATGCAAAAGAGGTAAACACAAATGAGGCTGGTGCAACAGAAAAAAAGAGCTACAGAAAGAGAGAAAGAAGGTGTGAGGATATAAACGAAAAATAAACAGAGAGATTGCTGTGGGATGGTTTATTTAAAGAGTTCCTACATTTGTGTTATTGGATTAAGCATTTTGACCAAAGTTTGTAGAATTTATTTTGGCCAGAAATGACTAATATGAATATTGGCCTCATGCCTGAATAAAGGAATGTAGTTTCTCTCTCTAATCAGGTTGCAATAGATAAAGGCTAAATAGAAATGAGTAATTCACCGTGACTCAATATTACATGGGCTGTATTTTAAGAGCTGAATTTCAAGTGCATTTCTGTTCTTTATTTCAGCTGTGCTATCTTTTGCTCACCCTCACTAGGCTCTGTGTCAGTCTGGCTTGGCAAACTGGGAATCGTTTGCTTCCATAAACCTGATGTACTTTTTAGGAGACTATGTCTTCCTAGAAGCAAAATCAATTCAAGTATTCAGGAGGCCTCTAGTGGCTTATAGTTTCAGAGGAAGTTTCCTCTGAAGCCTAGCCTGTGAAGCTGGGAAAATATACATAAGGTCAGGGAAAGAAAAGGGACTCCCCACTTGTTGATTAATGCCATTGACAATAAATAGCAGTGCTTGGTCCCTGACTTCAGTACCTAGGAATCTGGCCTTCAAGGCCTGAGATACATTTACACAAAACGCTCAGAACATGCAGAAGAGAACAATAGGGTCTCGTAGGCTTGTTGGTGTTTTACATGTTTCTAAGCACGTACTGGGAAAGAATTGCAATGTGATGAGCCGTATATTTGAAACAGCTGTCAAAGGAGAATCTATGCCAGTTTCATTTTGATCCATAAATGCAGATGTTTTCTATTACTGACATCAGAATATGCAGGAGATTTCCCAGTGTGGTACATGGATACGTAATTCTCCATTTGCAACTCTTTATCCAGTTCTCACACCAGGCTGAACCGATAGGGCTAGATCCTCACTGGGGTAATTGGTGTCAGCCAAGCTATCTCCGCTTCCAACAGCTGAGGTTCTAGCCCATAGCCTATTAAACACAAATACATAATATTACATATTAGGTGAGAACCCACATCACCTGTATGCTATTTTCACATGCAGTGTTATTAAAAAGTAAGAGAAGAGAAATCATAAAAGGAGGCGAGAGAGCTGAAGTCCCTCTGTTCCTCTGAGGAGTTTTGGCCTAGATCGTCAATTCTTTCTTCATCACATATGTATTTCCCTTGGCCTATTTTTATATGTCACAGGATAGTCAAAGAAATGTCCTTAATTCTCAGCACTTTGATTCACCTCCACAAACTAAGCCTTGTTGTAGGTGACTTAGCAACCATGTGATCCACCTATTATTAGAACGCGGTTAGCCCTCCAACCCCCCAAACTCCTGCCTCCCCTTGTCCTTATATATATATATATATATATATATATATATATATATCTGTCTCCTAGCAGAAAAGTGACACATGACCTCCTATCCTCAAGAATACTTGGCACAAGTCCCTGCTTCTCAGCCGAACCTATTGTTCTAGGAGAGAATGACACAGGCGTGCAAGAGTCTTGCTGACACTTTTGACTTCAAACATGAAATGCCATTAATCAATCAGCTGCATCTGTTTGGAAAAATTAAGTGGCTGGAATCAAGGCAAACACAATAAATAATCCTTAGGCAAACAGGGAAGAAAATAAGGGAAGAAATGTTTTTGACTTCTTGTTACTTCAGATTCATTTAATTTGTCTTTCATAACCTCCTCACAAATATTAGGCTTACTAAGCATACAGTATTAAGACACCAAACTCAAAAGGCTTATGCAAAATACTGTCACCAAATTAAAGGTGCTAAGCTTGCAAGATAGGTGTGTCTGCAATGGAATTTACACATCACAGGGTAACAGAGGGTTTCTGAATTCACAGATGTGAGCTCAGACCAGGCTAGCAGGAGGAGCAGGTTTTGCCCATGTGCCACTTGAAAGGTTAATTTCTCTTGCTATCCAGCAAAGTTGCAGATGTGATTTATGGTCTCAAGAACATGTTCATTGCTGTTACAAATGCTTCAGAGACTTAGCACTGTACAGAATCAATCCTGACAGGTGCTGATATTCATCAAAATCAGCACTTAATGGAGTTTCAAACAAGATGCAGTTACTTGCAAGATGGGCACCCACACAAACAGCACCACAGTATTAAAGGAGTACAGAACAAGGCATCAGGATCCCAGGGATCCTGACTTCCCCATGGTCACCTAAATGGGTCTAGTGCCCCCTTCTTCCCACCACTCGCCTGCACAGCCTCCAGTCCAAGACTACAGCCCAGGCTTATTTGCCCCTGAAGTTGGTTCAACACTCAGGGGAAAGGACACTAAGGGAGAGCCATTTCTGTCCAGGCTGAAGACACCCCAAATTTTCCATCTCTCTACCAATTCTTGCTACATCATTCAGGCAAATATTTCTAAAGTAAGGTTATAAGTGGTCTAAACTGGCCAGAATGCTACAGGGACCAGGGTGGGGTGGAAGGGACACTCACCGGAGCAACGCAACATGAGTAAAGGATGGCCCACTTTGACAGCTAAAACAAAACAACAAATGTGGTTTTGACTTGAGCAGAGCTATTTGGTTTGGTTCAACATGAAATTATAATTTCTTTAACTTTGGGGGCTATTTAACCCTTTTTTAGCTTTTAAAAAAAGACTTCAAAATGAAAGCCTCATTTTGAAATCAGGACTTTCTATGTGCTGGTTAAAATATATAGGGGCAAAATATTTAAACTTTGCAGAAAAGCAAACAAAAATCCACTGTGAGTAGGGAACTAATCTATAGATATTTTTGGTCCCTTACACAATCTGCATTTTGGAGTGAATTTCCTGTTTGCTCAACAACAGAGCTTGTCCAACTCTATGCACTCCTGGAAAGCAGCATGTGCCTATGGCTCAGCCATGACTGAGACGCAGCTGACAGAAGTTTAATTCTCAGCTCTGCTAGTGTCCTTACACAATGCGCTTTACCTTTGATGCCTCTCTTTCCCCTTCCGCCATCATATTTGGGACAATATGATGTCCCAGGCATCAAAGTAGAGAAACAGTCTATTGCTCTCATGTATTCCTGTAACACAGGCCGCCACAATGTTCCTGTTACTGATAATATCTAGATAAATAAGGGTTTGTAGGAAGACCTGATATCTTTTATTAGACTAGCTGATATAAGCAACAAAAGTGAACAAGTTGTGGAGTTAAGGGTCCCTCACTTATGCCAGAGTGTAAGTGAACACTAGAGAATATGCTAGAGCACTCCAGCTCCAACAGCATCAGTGCTGTTGGATAGATAGAAACCTCACTTCACAAAATTAAGTGCACGTTTGAGATGTCCCTGATCACTTTCTCCAGAAACAACAAGAATAGACTGACATAAGCGATATCTGATGGAAAATAAAGAAAGAGAGCAGTCATCCATATCCCCAAAAAATCTTTTATATATATATCTATAAAAAAAACTGATGTCTGGAATAACAGCTCTCCACATCACCAAAAAAACAAACTGCTGTCAGTCATTCTGCTAGTAGTTGCCTGGGACAACTGCTTTCACAATTATCAGTGGTTTCACCACCTTGCTGCAGCCACAAATGATGCAACTGATTTTTTTTAGCAGTCAGTTTCCAAGTAAGGGCAAGAATATTTAGATTTTCTGACCTGCAGCTTTAAATATGAGAAATTCTTCTCTACATCAGCTATGCACTTATTTCAGGCCAGGCCCTATCAACCCAGTAGATACGTGGCAAAATACATGGATCACAGAAATCAGAACTGGGTCTCCCACCCTGGCATGCCAACAGAAGTAGTGACTCCAATGAGACCAGGATGAAGCTGACACACAAAACAGCATGAGTTAAAAGCCTTAGATGGTGCATTAGAGCAGATTTCTTTGACTGCTGATAACCTAGTGTTAAATAAGCTCTTATCTGTAGGAATACGAAGCTTGTTTTACAATTCCTGACCTTTAAAAGAGCCCATTCAGACATAAGGCCTCTCATATGATGGGTGATAGAACAGACTCAGGGTCAAAAAGTTCACGATAGGAAACAGCTAGGAGTTTTCATCCAGAAAATCTGGATCCTGAATCCCAGCAGAGGGTGACATCCCTATGCATTCATCACTGCTTTGCCACAAGTGTTTCACACAGACTTCATAGTTGCACAGTTCTTCAAAATACAGGAAAACTGAGGCTACACCAAGTTTGGTTTAAAGACATAAACCTCCCCAATGGATACTAACTCACTTCAACTACTGCAGTAATCGCCTGCCTTTAAGGTTTACAGGGTGTTTGAGTTTTTTTCTTGGTTTGCTATAGTTTAAAAATAAAGTTTATCAAACCAGTTACTCCCAAATGTCCTATGCTAGGCATGTGGGAGCTTTGAATGAATTCACCAAGTCTCAACAGAGAAGAATGGTATTAGCTTTTGCAATACTTGTTAGCTGATGTGTCTGCATAAAGCTGAAGGTCCAATCAATGGCACCCTGCGGTCCATGACAGATGGGAGGAGCAGCCACTAACCCATTGCAGTTAAAGCACTTGGTAGATCAGTTTAAGGAATTTTTTTTTAAATAATCAGAATTGCTTTTTAGGGACCTAAAGTACAAGTACATGAAGCCCAAGGTAGGTCAATGGTAGTTTTACTACCAAATGACAACAGACAGAAAATCCTCAATCACCTAATGGAAAAGATATTTAAACAGGTTGACTTTTGCAGAGCCATTCCTTTGGGAACAGCCAGCTTGTGACACACACTGTGATAATTAAACCTTTAAAAATTAGTATCAAGATCCATTAAGCTTGGCCAAAATGTGCTGTTTTACAATTAAAGCTATGTCAGAAGACAAAAGAGCCTTTTAGAATCATACAGGGACCAGATTTCATTTTCATTTACAGCAGTTTTATCTAGGACATCTCCATCATCTGGAGTCACTCCAAAGTTACATGAGGTTAATGAGATGGGAAAAAAGACTTACAGTAGAAACACCGAAGTGACTGTCTACCCAAGTTTTGATGAGACTGGTCTGTTTTCGGGAGCCTTGCAGCCCAGACTGGCAAGGCTGTTCACTGCCTTCTGGAAGAGCTGCCGTCTCTCAGAGCTTCAGCTACAATCAGATAGGGATCGGGTGGAGAACACGAAGCACTGATTGACATGGTCTTTGCCAGCACTGCCTAACAGCGACTTTCCATGAATTGGATCAATTGCAGCTTCTCCATCAGACAAAGATTTCCATCTTGTTTGGATTGCGTTTGAGCTATTTCCTTTTCTACCTGGAGTTGTATTATACCCAGACCATGTACTTATTCATACATATTTCACATGGATTTAATCTTTCCCATTTGGCTTCTGTATTAAATACCTTTAAATTTTCATCCTAACCAGACACAATGGCCTCCTCTAGACCTAAGAGTGTAACAGCGTAAGCTGTGGTATGTGAGCGCCGATTTTGCACCACACAGCAGGGCATTTGATGAAAAGACTTATCCGTTCTCAGATGAAAGATAATTTGTCATTATTATTCACAATATGTTTTAAGTCTGTGATAATCACTGATTCAGGAGGCTGTAAACCACAGTGAAGCCAGTAGTGATATTTGTCATCCTTTCTCAGATCTGAATCAAGAATGCGTAGACTGACAGGGAGAATATGTAGTGCCAAATTCTGGGCTGCCACTACTCAGCAAAGCAGCAAACTTGGACCTTCCACGAAGGGGAAACGATAACTTGGATATTTTTTCAGTCTACAGGTATTTCAGAGTTATTAACCCTACAGGAATGGAAATGATTACCTGTATTATGCAGGGATATAGCTAGGAGTTGTAAGATGAAACTAAGAAAAGGAACAGTGAAAGGAAATTTTCCAGCTATCATGAGCAAAAGTGACTGAGTTACCACAGCTCTCAGCCATCAGCTGAGATATCATAACAGACTATTTAAGAGTTTTTATTCCACCCCAGTCATGGAACAAAATCATTTAACATGCAGTATTGAGAAGGTCTCTTATTTACATCAGCTGTAATTTATGCTCACACACTATATTTTGCTATTGGGGCAGGTTAATGTGTTTTTCTTCATAATTACAGTGGACTGCTTCGTTAAGCCTCAGTAACCCGACTGTCTTTGCTTGCAAGTTCACATCCTAAAGCTGAGCAAAAACTTCGTGAGGAGAGCGATGGAATCTCTGTTGCTTGAGACTTTTAAAACTAAATTAGAAAGAGCACCATAAAATGCAAGGTAAGGAGCACTGTACTGGCAAAGAGATAGCCTGGGTGATCTAACAGGTCTTTTCCATTACTAACATCCTATGTCCAGGAACAACCCATTTAATTCCAGACCAGTCAATTATTATGACAGAGAAGCAAAGTAGAAGGACATATATTCTACTGAGGAAAACAGTATTTTATTATGCCAACTGAACTCAGAAGAGAGGCAGTGAAAACATTCTTTCATTTTGTACCATTAGCTCAGCCAGGCCTCTGCAATGTAACATTCTGTCACTTTCTGTGGATTAGCTCATTTACAAAAACGTGCTGTTTTACCGAAATTAGCACAGAGAGAATATTGCACTTCTCGAGCTGCTGCAGCATAACTGCTTGTCAGTAGATTTATGTAATGGATTGTTTTCCTGAAATCCAGGATAAGGGAAATACTTAAACAATAACTGCCATGGGGAGTGTGGACAAGGCAATAATTACTTTCCATGGTGTTAATAGACCTCAAGGCTACAGGCCAAAATATATTTGCACTGAAGGAGATGTCTATGGAGATTATATAGGAAATTTTAAGATAGATTTAGGTCAGGAAGCCCATTCAGGTCTGTTTCTGTTGCTGCATTAACAGTCACGCCCCCACCATAACTGTTCCCAACATTTTTTTTCCCCCAAGAATCTTCAAGTTCTCGCCAGCTCCTTCCCTGGTGTCCTTTAGTGAGTGAGTGACTTAGTACACCAGCTAGGGCTCATCCACAATTTGCTTGTTATCCTTTTGTTTCCTGAGAACTTTTAGCTAGTGGCTTTTTAGCCAGAATATTGGAATTTACATTCCACAGGAAATGTCTTATTTCTGGAAAAATAAAATGGTTTAAGAATGGTTGAAACATTTCAAACCTGAGTGAACCCTGGAAGCTCAAGTTCTGTAGCTCAACTCAGTCATCGTTTCTCAAAGTGCTGTGCTCGTTGCTCTCTGCCAGCCCTAGCAGGCCGTGCTGGCAAACCCCACATCCCTATGACTCAAGCTAGGATTTTTAGGGCTTCCAAACCTCCTGTCACAGGAGCAAAGAGACGACCCTTTGCTAGAATTAGGGCTCCCAGAGCTTTGAAACTGGAGCAGCATGGAGCTGAAAAGCCTTGCAGTCACCAAATTTAAGGCCTCCCATATCATGGAGAAGCCCTGAAGCCACAGGTCAGGTGAGCACAGGCATCTCTGCAGCTCTGCCAGTGACAGCAACCAGGTACAATATTGACAAACATTTGCCTGTTTCCTCCAAAGACTATTCATTTGAAGAGAGTCCCACAACATGTGATAATATTCACAAATAAAGAGAGTCCAATGAAAATTCACTTTTAAAGAAAATTTTTAGACAGCTCAGCTTGTAATATCTAGCTTCTGGTTTACTGCCACAAGGGTCTTTCCTTTCATACAAGGTACCAAAACATAGGCTTAGCTCCTCAAGGCCTTTCAATGACTATAAGATTTGGTGGCATCTTGTGCTAGTGTTTGCTCAGCTAGCATAGCCTATACAGCTTTTAGTTTGAAATGGGATGTCTCCAAACATACAGCTTGTTGTAACAAACAGACAGACACCTCAGATCTGATATGGACTCCTCCTTACTTGTGGGGCTCCATCCGAGGGGATGCTCACACTTTGACTGCTTGTCTGCAGGACATTTCTGTGGAAAACCAACTTCACAGCCACATGCTTTCTTCTGTAGCAGAACAAACCAGGAGCAACTAAACTGAAACCGGAAAAGTGACACTAGTGCAAACCTGGAATGAAATAAAATTCAGGTCTTCTGTAGCCATCCTCTGAAAGTTATGCCATGCGATTTACTGACAGTTTAAAGCCTTGTCTGCACTGGTAAATCAGAAGTACCCAGGACCATTGTCTGGCACTGAGGCCAACTGGCATGAAACAGGCTGCATCCATGCTATTAAACTTTCCTTGTTTCCAAAACAGGGTGGCTGCATCCAAACCACCTACCAGGAATAGTTGCTGGCCTGTGCTAACCCCCAGCCATGCCAGGGAATTGTTTGGAGAGCGGTAGGTGGCCCAAGCCAAAGCCTGCTCTAGTAATTTAACCATATAGACAACCAGATTCCAGTGCCTGGTCCTATGACCTGGCACTGCCTGATTTATTGGGGTAGACTGGCCTATCTGTAATCTACCCAGCCCTCACACGTGCTAGTATTAAGCAGTGCAAAGCTACCCGTTCTTCTATTTGCCCATATCATTAGTAAGCAGGGCTTTAAAAGGAGATTGGCAGAGTATTCCCAGAGCGCTGGTATTGGTTATGCCCACAGAGGTCTCCAAGAAAATGTGCTTCTAATTTTAAAACTGTGTAAAACAAATAAGTGGTAACTGAAATTGAGACTGGATATTGTGAGCTATATTCAACTGAGGCAACTGACTTAGACCTTCCCTCACTACAGAAATGACTAATCACACAGCTATTTGTGGGACAGAGAACATCATCCTTGTCCACATGAGTGAGCATGCACTAGCTTATACATTGCGCTCCACAGGAGGCAACAGGAGTAAACAGGAATAATCATGGGAAGAAATACTCAAAGCAAGAGCTACACAGTCTGGTGGTACAGACTCAACCTGCCTGCAGTAAAGACCATGAGAAAATTCCTGTTGTCTTTTCAGCTCCAGACTGGCTCTCTGTTTGGCTAAGCTGCCGCAGGTAAAAGGAGGAGCCATTTGTGGCTCTTTTATCTCTGTTGTGTTCAGTGTTGTGCTACTAGAACAGATGGAGCAAATACCTTCATACCAGCAGAAGACTGGACAAAACAAAGCACAACTGTATCATATGCACAACTGTATCATATTCCCAGCATATTCCCTGTCTTCTCCCTTACACAGGGAACAGAGGTCCCAGTACAGAAGGCGGATCCAGTAACGCTAATCTTTGGAAGTTCCTCACTTCTGGAGGAATTCTTCACTAGAAGTTGCCAGACAAGAGCTGAAAATGGTTTTAAGAATCAAAATAATCTGGCCTTATAAGTCTAGACTAGGAAATCAGCTCAGGAATCCATAGAAAGATTTTATAAGGGCTTTGAGAACAGCAGAAGGACACAAATACACTAAGAATATTTCATCCAACTCAATTTTTCATTCATTGCAGCAATACTGATTTACACCAGCTTAGAATCTAGCCCCAGGCCCTAAAAAAAATAAAATCCTTTCTCTGAATAGCCAGGGGCATCTATAGAAGCTAAATGTAACATTTTTAAAGCAATTTGACAAGAGCTTACAGTTATAATTCTTTCTTTCATATCATCAGCATCCTCTATACATGTCCACGTAGTCACAATAAACTCTCAATGTGTAAAAAAATCTTGGCTTGAAGCCTTGATGGTTATCAGTGCCATGGGAGGTCATCATTACTTTGTACATAATCCCCACAGCAGTTAAGTATTTCCCTTATTTCAGACTGCAGGAAAACAATACATATATACATTGAGTAACTTAATGCTAGCTTTGACTTCAGAAGTATTTAACAGTCTTTTCATGTCCATTTGTCAAAAAAATAGTTTAGTTTCCAGACAAGTTGGTTGCCGGTAAGGCTGCAGAATGCTGCGCTGAAGAAGCTCAGATGGGTTAATAGTGGCCTGAAATGACAGACTGTTTTCTCTTTCAGTCCCTCCAGTTCAGCTGGCACAATGATAAGACATTATTTTCCTCAATTAATATCCCATCCTGACACTGTTTGCCAGTCTTCTAAGGTCACAGGGCAGTCCTGTGTGAGCCTGACTCCTTCCCCTCTTCCCCATATTTCTTCTTCCTCCCCAGGGAAATTTATGTCTGCCTGTGGCATCTGTCCCCTGCCCTCCTTTTGTGAGTATCAAGGCACAGCATACATTACATTTTTTAGAAATGCTTTCTGACAATAAATTACTTTTGCTATGTCTTAGAGGCCTCATGCTCTCCTTCACTGACCTCATGATCCTTACGTTCTTGACACATTTCTCATCATCTGTTTTAACCTCCTGTACAATCTTCCTTTCATTCTCAACCTTTGCTTTTCTTATCGCTTTTTTGCACTCTTAATTTCATTCTGTAATCTGTCCAGTTGCCTTCTTTCCCTGGTGTTTTATATCTTACGCTTGGTTACTCTTTACACATCCTTGTCCGTCTGCACTGGTCATTTAAATTTCACGCAGGCGTCTGTTCCACATGGCATACGCAGCCCAGGCAAGCTCCCCGATCCTGCACATTTCCCCTTACACTCTTCCCCTTCATTTCAAGCTTGAATGGCTGAAATTTAAGTCCTGTCCTCAGTGGCTGCATCCTCCCCCAAACCAGACCAACCCCTGCCTCACCAGCCTCCCTTGCTTGGGTCCTGAAGCCTATTTGAAGCAATGTGAAGCAATGGTCCAGCATGAAAAAGTAAGTTGGGAACCCGGGAGTGGACTCTTGTCAGTGCTAAACTGTACCAGTAACTTATTCACTCCAGCCTTCAAACTCGCCCTTGTTATCCTAGCACAGGAAGCAAAACGCTTTCCTTTTCTGAATTTTGACACAGGAACATTTTTCCTTCTGCTATTTCCCACTTACCATTAGAAAATGCAATACTGTCATGGAAATGAGTTATATAAATTCTAATCAACCCTCTTTTGAAAGGGAGTTCAGGCTCAGTTTAAGATGTGGGCAAAGTCTCCAAGCAGTTCTTCTTTTTCCCCTTTCTAAGGAGAGGTGACAGAAGGAAAACTAGAAGTTGATTCAGATGAAATATAGAACAAAGAACTTCGCTCTCAGTATTAATAATGTTAGGGCTTTCTGATGGTGTGTTTTTAAATTAGTGGAATAACACCATTTCTATTGATTACAAGTAAAACTAATCCAATTCACACATAAAATTAAACAATAAACATCCCTTTCTCCACTTTCATTTCCCTAGAGACATTTTCCAGCAGAAAAATCTCTTCTGCTGACTGAAGAGGGAAGCAGCCTGCAATTTGCTAGGAAGAAAGTCAGCTTCTATCTGAACCAACATCCTTTCAGAAAAACCATGAAGCAGAAATTCTATATTGCTCACATTTAGAAGACCTTACAAAAAGTGATTTTCCACTGGTTTCACCAATAGTAACAAGCTGCTTGGTCTCCTATCATGCTTAGACTGCTTAGCGGCCTGAGTTCACTTCAAACATTGTCTTTTCACAGTCACTCTCAGAAAATGGAAAAATGAACAAAGTTGCAGAATTCATTAGCTGGCATGTAACTAATGTATACGGCACACGAACAGTCAGTACAGATCAAGAACTTTTTTGCTAGCGATGATGTCTGCAATACTTGATCAGTCAAAGGCATGCACTTCCTCTTCACCTCATCATCATACTGTGACAAATTTAGTCCTATTAAATCCTAGAGAGAGTGATCTCTTCTGACTACAGCTGATGATCAGAGTATGCCCTGAAGCATAACGACTGATAACACTTTTCCCTTTTATCCCAATTACTACCACTGGCCTGTCTGCAATGCGCCTACCCCTTTCTTCTGGGAAGCTACTGCAACAGGCAAAAACAAACAAACAAACAAACAAACAAAAAAGATATATATATATAAAAAATATATATTTTTTATAATAATATAATATAGTATAGTATAGTGTAGTATATATTAATATATAAATATATATTGACATTATATAATATAAGTAAATTATATGTAATATATAATATATAATATATATTTATATAAAATATTTATATTTTCCAACTGTACTCTGATAGTTAATCTGAATAAATTTTTGTATTAAGATGAGAGAGATTTTTCATTGGAACTGCTAGTAAAAACAACAAACAATTTTCCCCAAATTGCAGAGATTATATTTGTCAAGAATTAAAATGAACCTTTAAGTGTAATGTAGTGAGGTTTCTTTGATACTTGAATTGAACTATCATCAAAATCAATAGAAAACACTCTTGGACACTTGAAAAATAAATATTTTCCACTGTGATTTTGAAAGAAATCCTAACTTTTGAGTCAATTTAAACTTTAAGATGTGGGAAAAAATTGTAAAAAGCAGAAAAGTACTTTTAGGGAAAAATGTAGAGCAGTTCAGTTTTAAACCAGATTAGGAAAGAAGTAACAATCAGTTACTATTAAATCAATATTGTTAAAGTGTAAAAGCATTTCAAAGGCAGGAATGCAGGAAATATCACAGTGTTTCAGACCCATAATCTATGTAGTCTATGATACAGAAAAGTACTGTATCTGCCACACTGGATTAAATTTGAAGCCTGCCTGCTTCCAATAGCTTGAACCAATGAATCTCCAGTAGTGGGTCAGTGTTCAGTAAATCTCAGGTCAGATGCAGTATATTCCAGCCTAAATCTTCACTGTTAGCTATTATATAATTTTCACCAAATTCATTAGCCAAATATGAACCTACTCTAATTTTTAATCTCACTAAATTAATGCCCTTAACATCCTGTTGCAATTATCGCCACAGGTTATGTGTTTTTTCCGCCTGTATGTTTTCCTTTGTTATTTGTCTCCTTCCTAAGGAAAATAAATTCAATCTTTTCATTCATTCTCATTTAAGAGTTCTTTCTATTCTTTCACATCACCTTCATTGCCTTGCCTGAACAGTAAACACTACTGAGAAACCTCCCTTTGTAGAGGAGCAGCTCCTCTTATGCAGGACTTTGTTAAAAAAGTGTTTCCCTCTCTGCCTCTGAAAATACACAAGCAGATATGTATATTTTGGAAGAAAAAGAGCACTAGGAACAGAGGCGAATATATGCCTGAAGAATTATTTTATCCTTGGCTTTGCTCATGAATGTGGCCTCAGAGATCCCAGGTGGCCAAAGCACAGCTACTGACTTGTGTGGCCTGCCACAACCCAGTTGCTCAAGTGCAGATGAGCAAAGAGGGGATTCAGAGAGCAAGGGCAAGCGATAATAGACCATTTCATTACGAGCTGGTCCTTTCCATATACATTTATTTGCTTTTACTTGCAGTATTTTTCACTGCCATTATGTTGCCTGGTCTCATCTGACCCAGTTTTGTATAATCAGCAGACTGTACCAACATGATAATGTTCTTTCCTTTAAACTCTTGAAAGTAGCAAACAGTGTTGATTTGTGGCCCTGTTTCCTGAGGACATCTAACAGATACCCAGTTTTTACACTGAAAAACAGCTCTCTATTCCCTTTTTCTTATCCAGAATTGTATCAGCATCAGAACACGGTGTGATTAGCTCTCACTACTGAAGTTGACAACTTCTGTTTCAGCGTCCATTCTCTCTTTAGCATTACTGATGGCTCTACCAGTCACAGAGCCCAGTGACATCACTCCCAGTCAATAGTTGGGGGGTTAATTTTTATCTCTTTCTGTGTCTGACCATTCTCAGCCAGCTGAGCTCCAAACCATTAATCTATTCCACACCTGCTTCTCCACAGCCTTCAGTTAATAAAACTCTTGCTTTTGACCCAGTTCAGCTGGGTGACCTATCAGTGTAAAGATGTTTGCTACCAGTGCCAGTCCCCTGAGCCTAGATTTGACTGATCTTTTAGTAAAGCTTTTGATTTATGTAATAACCTTTTTCCTTATCCTTCTGATCTTGGGAACATTAGGAAATCCCCCATTGCCAATTTACTCTGTCATTACCTCTAGTTCTAAGACATAAGCGTTATACTTCATCCACAGCCTTCCATCCCATCCTTCACAGGTTGTCACAGGCTACCCTCTCCCTGTTCACCCTGCCCTCCTGTCCATTGAATTTTACTTCTTATTTACTAAACCTCCACTTTCAGTATAATAAGCAAACACTCAGATCAAACTGCTCTGCACTAAAGATCACAAACAAGGAATTAAATATTGTATGTTCTTCATTCATCTTTAATATCATTACAACTCTGTTATAGGATTTGTGTCCATTGAACAAAAAAGCTAGAGGCATTACTGCAGCTGAATTCAGATTGCTAAATGTTTAACAAGGATGCTGACATTACAAAAGCTGGAGCCTCTGATCTCTCCTCTTGAAAGCTATTCAGGTTGGTTGCAGGGGAAAACTATGTCATGGGCACCTGGGCACCTGCATTTTATTCTGTCTCAGTAACCCCCTCTCAGAGGAAGTGAAGCCATAAGGTCCTGTCCCAGTAACAATGAAGAGAAACTAATGAAGAGCTGGTTTATAGCCTTTTCCCAATCCTGATGTCCTGTCTGTGTCTGGAGGGCAAGCATAAAACATGTTTTTCAGTGCTACAGAAGGAAGTACAAGTAATTAGTCCTCACCAGGCAATTCACACATGAGGTTAATCAGGCCCCTAGCTGGTTTTAAAGCAGGGAGGACAAACAGCTAGCAGGCTGAGCACTCAGTGAGATGATGAGGTCAGTGAGAGTGTAGGGGAGGCAAAGAGAAGCCTGTGGGCATAAGCAAAAAAGCCAGGGATCTGGGTAAACATTTTTAGGAAGCCTGTCCTGGCCCTTTATCCTGTTCATCAGCCTGGTTATATCAGGTCCATGCCCTGTTAAGGAGTGCTAGAGGAGCCCTTTTAACTCGCCAGTCGCAGGGCTGTGCAAAAGGCCTTGCTGCGTTCCCATGCCCAGAGAAAACACCATATAAACCGTGCTCTTTCCCCAGAAAGGTCTGTTGCCCTTCTCTCACCCGTGGGATGGCTGGCGGTGGCACTTCTACATGTCCTGAGGTGAGACTGCCTGGCTCTGAGCATGCCAGGTAAAGCAGCAGGGATAGACTGCGTGGAGGACCACCGGTTATTTCCATGTTCAGAAATACCAGAAGTACCAGCTGTTAGACTTGGAATACAGCGCAGTTGTCTCTCAAGGTGGGAGATTTTTCTCCCCTTGTTACCAATAAAGGCTGAATACAGAATTTTCTTTCTGAAACATGGCTTTTATTCCCCCAACAGGAGCATGCAAAGCCAAGCTAGCTCTGTACTGTCTCATCCAAGTCAAGGATTTGATAGTGAGCAGCAGAGGCTCTTGTGGTGTTAACGTTTGCTCCAGTGCTCTGCATACTTGGCTGCAACATGGGATCCATCCACGCTTCTTTCACTGCTGAGTCCGGCCAATGTTAGAGAAACTGGGCTGGGCAGCCCATTGGGCTCATTACACTTCAGTAATTACCAGGAGATACCAGAATTTCTGCAGGCTTGAGAAAACACCATTCTTTGAAATGAGGGACCGACAGAAATGTACTCTTGAGCCTGAAACACCTCCCATGCCTTTTTTTGACTTTAAACTCTAGCCTCTATTTCCAGATTTTCCTGACTTGCAGGTCATTCCCCCTTCCCCACTATCATTAGTTTTCTTTATCAAGATGGTACACTTGCAGTATCAGAAAGATCCTGCTATATTATCTGAGGTCAGGAGAATTCATCCAGTGCTTACCTTCAAAAGACACAGAGCTAGGACATGGCTTTAAAAAATACCATGCTCTTGCAATAGGAGGAATAGTCAGTTGCTCTTAGCAGGTTTGCTCAGATGGGGCAGCTCCCCAGCTTTAGCAATACAGGCTTCACAGCCTGGCCCAAAAGAATATTGCCTTCTGCAGGAGAATCATGCACAGTATTTTTGGAACCAGTAAAAGATTTTTGTTCTGTTTCTGCAGGACATTCACAATGCTATTGTCCTTTAAACCAGTGTGACTTGACTTCACTTTGTATCAGGCCCTAATAATTGTATAATTTTTACAGTAGTATAGTGGTCAGTCTGCACTTATTTTACAGCCTCAGCAAGATTTATTTCTCTCTGATGTATTTTCCTCAGCAGCATGTTTTTACACCGACTCCTGTCACCCTCAGTTTGAACACCCAGATGTAAAATCTGTGTACGTAATTGTATATGCATAGTCCTTTTGAATTTCTCAGCTGCAAATACATTCCAGATGATTTCAATGTCAGAGTACCCAGTCCTGCTAAGAAGCAAAGGAAAAAAGGATAAACCAAAACATTCTTGTATTCTGCTAAATTCAAGTTGAAATGTTTTCTCTCCTTCTTTCAGGCATTGTTTATGCAGTATCAGGCTTTTCCTCCTGATTCCTTTATTCTTACTGAATAGTATTTTATTCCTCACCTAGTCCTACTGACTTCAGTGGTACTCCAGCCAGAGGTAAGCATTTGTCTTTGGGGATCAGATTGCAAGGTCAGGGCCTTAGACTGTAAAATGTTCCTTGCCTGGCAAGCCATTGTGAAATACTGTGAACACTTACCATACTCTGAGATGGATCCTTAGCATAACAATATCCATAGTCTTGGAAACATTCACAGTGCTTTACAACAGTATGCCAAGCAAGGAAGATTTCCAATTTAAGGCCCTCACCCTGCAATCTGATCCCCACAGACAATCCCTCACCCCTGTACAGAGTATCACTGAAGTCAGTGGGCTCTGAATGGGTGCAGAGTTTTTCCTGAATGCTGCAGACTGTAAGACTTTAAGGCACAAAGGGGCTAAAGCTTGACAAAGCCATTTGCCCTTATAAGGGTGGCTTCTGGTTTCTAGAGCTAGAGGGCTTTAAAAGCAGAAGGGCTGGCCATAAAGGTTTCGAAGGTGGCAACAGAGAGAAATTGGAAGGCTAAATCGTTGGTCTCCTCCAGAAATTATTTACATCATTGCTCACAATGCCCAAACCCTGACATATCTCCCCTTTTTACTTCACTCCTCACTGTGGAGTGCATACGTACATCCTTGATCTGATTCTTTACTTGCTGAACAGCAGCGTAATGCTGATTACCACAGTAGTGTCACCCCTTCTTTAAGCTTCAGTCCAGCAAAGAGCTTGTGCCCATATGTTATTTAAGCATGTGAATCTGTGCCATTGCCATTATTAAGTCTGCCTGAGTGTCGGCAGTTACACACACACTTAAGCGCTTTGCTGGACGAGCGCTCTTTGTTTCTGGAAGCAAGAGGAGATGCAGGCCTGGAAATGCCAACCAGCGCAGGCCCACCTCTCATTTGTCTCACTTTTATAACTTTGAAACTCTTCCCTCACTTTGGTAATAATGTAAAGTATCAACTAAAAATTGCAATGCATGCATTTCATTTGAGTTTTATTGCCTTAACAGACAGCATTAGATTACAAAAGAGGACATTTTTCTTCTCAGTTTTAGCTTATTCTTATGATTTATGATTAGATACAGAAAGAGTTCATAAACTTCCCTGACCTGCTGACAGTTTTTACAGGCTCCTTGATTTATTTCCATCTCAAACTTAACAGCTTTCATGTGACTGATATTCCTAGAGTCCTGGCATGGCTGCAGCACAGCCTGTGAGAGCTCCTCTAATCTCCATGTTACTAATTTAAATGAAGTCTTGGTCTGTTGTTTAAAAAAGACATTCGTCATCTCACGGAGGTTTACAGATCCTCTTGTAATGTAATGTCAGACACTTCTGAGATATGAGTTTTATAAAGCCTTCCAATATTGAGTGTTGTAAGACACATCAAGGTCACTTCAATATGCCAAAGAAAAAAAACATTTGCAAAACAAGAGAAGAGGAATTCCTAAGAAACTGCATTGTACCGAGGACGTTTAGAAATGATTTATACCATCTGTGAGAACATTTCAAAGATAAATCTGGTATTGGGGAGGAAAAGGGGGGGGGGATAAATTTGAATCCAGAAAAATCCACAGACATCCAGCCAACAGCTCTGAGTTCCTGATAAAAAACAACTCACAGAGCAATATTCTCACAGTCACAGAGGTTGCAGCATCAACAGTTTCCCAGTGTGCTCCGAAGCTACTGTGCTAACTAAGGCTGCTCTTTCAGCAAAGATGCAGCTGGCATTCTGTTTTCATTGTACACTTTCCAAACAAAAAAAAAGATACATTTTATAATAACAAAGACCAGACTAGTAAGAGAGAGAGATAGAGAGAAAAGGGAAAGAGAGAGAAAGGGTGAGATAAGAAAAGTGGGTGTCTCTCCAGGCTCACATATTGCCCAGCTGACGACAGAAAGATATCAGCATTTTTGCGTTCAGAACATGTAGAAAGCGGCAAATGGTAAGTGATGTGAAGGTGTACATAGGTGTAAGGAATCTAACTGGAAAACATCAGGTGAGTTATCTGTGATACTGATGGGTACAGCAGAGAAAGAACAACACCCGTAAATATTCCTAGAGCTTTGGAGGTTCTCAAGTGAATATGCTTAGGTGTTTGAGGTCAACTGTGATCAAGCCTTAGTCTGACAGAAAATTGCTTTTGTAATATTTGTAGATCAGATAAGAAATGACAAGCAGCACTAGGTTATGACACACTGGAGATATAAATACAGGTTGCCCAGATCATATGATTGATCGAACCCTTTCATTTTTGCTGAAGAAATTTAGCTAGTGTTGCTGGCAACACACACACAGCACTAAATAAATGTTACATACAGTAGCTTGTCAGAATTTATAAAAGAGCAATCGACATTTGCTTTACTGTCAAAACATCAGCCTACGAGTTTCCTCTCTTTGGAAGGAGAATCAGGGAAATAAAAGAATGCTATACAGTGTAATACCTTCAAATCACAAATGCCTTGAAAGCTCTGAATCGGAAATGATAGCTGCTCTCATGCAATGAGCTCTGCATGTCCTCAAACAAGAGCAATGTGCTTGCAAGTTTCATTGCGGCAAGTCATTAGAAGCAGTTGCTGTATAGTACAGGATATAGAGACAAGTGTATATTTATCACAAAGCTTCCTAGTCTACAGTTTGAAAAGATACATTCACTGCAGGTAGATGTGGAAAAACAGCATCACCAGGGCTGTTCATTGCCTGGAACCATATTGCAGCAAAGTGGATTACTGAGAGCACAAACACTCTTCATGCTCAATTTCAGAGTTTGCACATGTATAGGAATTAAAGTCCAAAGACCTTATTCACAATTACAGTGAAGCACTTCTAAGATTTCTTTCCACTGTCCAAGCAACACAAAAGAGTCAGGTTGCACATGAAATAAAAGGTCCCAGCAGTTTATCTTTCTAGAATTATGTGGTGTTTTCAAAAAAAAAATCACATCCTCTGTTGAGCAAAGGTATGTTTTACAGACCAGATCCACTGTATCAAAACAAAGAATCTGTAGTAAATCAGATTTTTTTGAGCTAGGCTGAATTTCCCTTGCTGGTCTATATCTCAAGGACCACCTTGTGGCCATTCTTGTAGGGGAAAAAGCTTGTTAATAGTTTGGCTCTAGGAGATGGAGATTATTCTACAGGAAGTAAAAAAGAAAAAAATCCCAGCATCCCATGAGCCACCTCTTTGCGCTCCGATAAGGGCACAGAACATGTGTGCAAGGAGAGATCAACTGTCTGCAAAACTACTTCCCTGCTGAACTTAAAACACATTCCTGCCTAATATGTTGCTAAAGAAGTATTTTTGTATCTATCTGTATATCTGTCCTGTCCTACAAGGATTTCTTATAAGGGATTTCCACTCTCTGTGTGGGTGGTTAACCCACTTCCACCAGGCCTTTTGACAAACAAGGAGTTCAGTGGGTCTCTGGAGTCCAGCAATGAAACTTGTAAATCCAATCACAATGTCAGGCAACCCCAGTGCAGACATCCCTTTCCTTATTTCTTCCCAGGCTGGCCAGGGGACAACAAATGTGGCCAGCAAGACCTAATCAAGACCTAATCTTTGTTTCACTTCTAGCTTTGGCTCATGTTTGTCTACTTTTGCCTGTTTCGAAATGAGTAATATCTGTTTTTTTGGTCATGTAGAGCAAAAGATGTCTCTGGCTCGTAGGGTATCAATGCCCTCCTATGGAAAGGCTTGAGGTCATAAAATCAGCAGGATAGTCCACTATGTCTATGTTAACTCTTTTCTGTGTTTTTTTCATTCTGTCTTAGGAAAAAGGAAATTTGATAATAGCCTAGTATTTTATCTAGAAGACATGTTAATCTCTCTCTTTTAAGTGTAGAAATATCAATAACTACAATCTCTGACTTTTACTAGAAGCATTTTCTTTCTGTTATCTCCATTATCTCCATGGTAAAAAGGGTATGTTTGGAGTGCCTTCCAGGCCGGGCAATGTTAGAGCCATTCAAGACAAGCCAATTCTTCTAAACACTCATATTATGAATATTATTATGAATAGTCATATTGTGAATGGCTTCCACATATTTTAGTAAGGAGAAATGCACCTATCTTTGGGACAGCACATAAGTCCATTCAGCTTCTTCTACTGGATGGAACATGCATGTGTTAATCTCTGTGCGATCTCTTCTATCACAGCTAAGATTTGGCACCCATCTCCCACATTTCATATCTTCCTAATGGGAAAGGTCAACAGATTGGTGGTAAGAAGTACAGCGTGAAATAGAGCTGAGAATGTCACAAAAGAGGGAGAAGAGAGTAAAGAAAGAATTTCAGTACCACACACTAAATACCCAGATGTTAGTAAAAAAATCCTCAATGGTTACTTGACAGGGTCTCACAGAAGGAAAGCTTGAAAAAAGGATCTCTCCTTTGTGCAGTATTTTTCCTTGTAACTCAATTGTATCCTTTATACCAGTCTTTCATCTTCCCAACAGTTAACTCAGGGCATATTTACAATGAAAATAGAAGTTGAGTTTGTTACGATTTGTTGAGACTGCAGATTTCCAATTAAAGGTGGTGGTATTCCTTCTGTCCGTACAGTTTTTAGTTGGCTACTGAATGTAATCTAAGTGATCCTTTAGAATAGCCTTAAAAAAAAATCATAAACTCTGGTCTCCTTGAGAACACACTACGGATGAAAGAGGAGGGCTTCTGCTTTGTTGTCCAAGGTTTACTCAGTAAAAGGTAAAGAATGTGAGACTTCACTAGTTGTATATTGATTGTACGGCTTTATTTCCTAGAACAAAGACACTGTTCCTTCAAAAAATACTACTAGTAGCACAGGAAAATCATTTTAATATTTGATATCGATAATATTCAGCATTGTGGCTGGGTTTTGTTCAAGTGAAAGAATTTATCCATGTCAATTAAACAATTCATTACATAGTACAAAAGACCCAGATAATAGTTACACCACAAACCATACTACTTATCCTGCTTCAATGATGAATTTGTAGTTAAAGCACATGGCAGGGTTTCAGGGCTAGGTCCTGCTTCTGGCTCTGTGATGGCTTACTGGGGGCAATTTCCTTAATCTTAGTTTTCCTGGGCCACATCCTTAGCTGGTATAAATTGGCAGAGGTCCACCAATTTCAAACAAGCTGTGCTGTTTTACACCAGCTGTGAATTTGACCTCTTCATTGGAAAAAAAAAAAGTGAATGGAAATGCCTTTTCTGTGTCAGAAGAGGTTTTTTTTTTTTTATGTTGGTAAGGCACTTAAGAAATCTCATTTCTTTTTAACAAATGAAACCAATGTCTAACTTCAAAGATAGGCATACAAGAGGATGTATGCATGCATGCTATCGTACATTTAAGTAGCGTATTTCTGAGCCTTTAGAATGACTATGTTATGTTCTACATTTAATTGATGAACAGCCTACAGAAACACATTCCAGGAACAAGATACCCAATTATACTGTAGAATTTTCTTTCAATTTTCTTCCTTACATTTGATTGAAAATTTTTGCTGTTTCTGATCAATAGAAACAAAAATGCCTAGATCAGCTTTGAAAACAGTTTCTCGATGCTTTTACTATAGCTGTTTCTATTAGTCAAATGTTTTAACTAACATAGGGGAAAATGGCTATTTCTCACTGATGGGGCTATAACATGCATAACTGAACTTCAAAGATGCCGGGCCAGATTGGATTGCAAACATCAAAAGCTTTTGACTCGTGCTGAGTAAACTTTGTATTCTGACACACAAGTTCTTATCTGTTCTGTTCCAGACTTGAGAGAGAGAGAGGCTGAATCTAACCAAATCACATTGTTTTTCCTTACAGCTGCCAACTTGGAAAAATATCAGGGCACAAAGGAACCATTAAAAACAAAACAAAAAAAGACATGTTTTTGTTAGTTCCTAAGCAACACAATATTGCCAAGATGGTGGCTCCTGTGAAAATTAGAAAATATTAGTTACACATCACACTGTTATTTATTTACACTGTTCTGTGAAGCATTTTTTCCTTCTTGCAAACTGACAGATATTATGGAAAATCTGTTCTTTTGAGCAGGGTGTTTACACCACAACTGTTACGTATGTTTTGTCAGCAGCCTATTCCATTTGTTAATTCCCATTTCCACTTTAACATTAAGTTCATTAGTTAGTGGGTTAGTGAAAACTGGGAAAGAGAAAGAAAGAAGGAAAGAAAGGAGGAGGGAAGGAAGGAAGGGAGGAAAGAGAAAAGGAAAAGGAAAAAAGAGGGAAAGGAAGAGATGGGACGGGAAGGGCCAACATTTGCAAACAGTAAATGATCTGTCTTATTTTAAACTTTACATCTACTAAAATGAATCCTGTAACTGAGACTGTGGAAGCTTTTAAGAAAATTGGAAATCCAAACCAACCAACCTACTAATCTATCCACAAAATCTACTAATTACACACAGATTAAGGGTAACTTTTTAAAACTTCAACCTACTTGTTCATAGCACTCCAGGACAAGGAGGAACACAAGGAACCACTGTGTTTCACCCCCCCTCCTTCATCATTCAGTTGTAACACATTTACCACATGGAACCTCCTGCTCATGACAAAACCTCGATTACATTGATGATGCTCAGTGCTGTGAAGGACTGAAATTAGAGTAAGGTGACCAGAAGTTTAATAGCTCCCAGGAAATGCAATTGCAGCATCTGTCTTGGAATCAAATGGGCAGTCCTCACATAAACTAAACTTGTTGTAGAAGTTTTACCCAAGAATTTAGTGTCTGAACCAAGAAAATCTGGATTCTTACCTTAGAACGGGGAAGTCACATGATCTATCATTTTAGTATTTTGATGGAAAGCTTTAAAACACAGTTGTGAATGATACTGATAGTAGAGGACCTTTTCCAATCACGTGAAGCACTTTGTTTCCACAAATATTCCACAGCAGGTGTAACATGCACACAGCATTTCCATCACAGCTGGGTGGCCCTATTAGAGAGCAAGCCATAGGCCAGAGATGTTGGTAGGCTGACTGTAACGAAAGCCTTTCCTGTCAGGTCAACTTCTCTTATTAAAAAGTTTTCATTTCCTGATCCATAGTGCACAGACCTTCTGGGACACCGTAGTCTATTGCATCAAACTCCCATCTTTTAAATAGGCAGGAGAATAACTGTTCCAGGGTTATAAATCCAATATGAACACATGAATCTGAGCATGCATGAATAAAAATATATTTGAATGTTTCAGCTGCACTTATTATAGTGCTTTGCGTAAGCACAGAAAGAGATCTTTAAAGAGCCAAAGGCTCTTACTGCACCCCAACAATTTATCACACATGACCATAATTTTTCCAAGAAAGCCACTGCAGGCTACTGTAGTCAGACCCCTTCCAAGACGTGCTTCCAACACTTACCAGAGTCTGTGATTCAGAACAGACCTGGGTTCTCCTAGGTCTTGATGTCAAAAAAGCTACCACCTGATTTCTGTAGAAACAATATAAATCATCTCCGGAAGGGTTCTGAGGCTCCTCAAGCTGTCCTTTTCTTGTTCCCCTCCTAACTGATCTAAATGTTATCATTGGTATCAGTTATAGGCCATGCAGATATCCCAAGCTATATTGGGCTCCTAGAGACAGCTGAAATACTTTGAAAGAGAATTTGGAGGGCTATGAGAGCACAAGCAATCACCACGTCTTGAATTTTCTTCCCACATCTATTCTTTAACTAACAGATTTGAACATATTTGGATTCTCCACTGGTGTTGCAAAAGTAACTCATCCTTAGCTGAATGATGAGTTTGGAAACTCCCAAAAACACATGAAATGAAGAAACAATGATTGTTCCTGCAGAGTTTGCACTGATACCTGCTTTACCAAGTTCTTAGGACTAAGGCAAAAATTATCGAGGGAATTAATATTAAGTGTGAACTGTAATATGAGAGCATGTTAACAAATCTCTGCATTTCTGGATTTACGCTGGAATTTGAAACAGAAGTGGTAAGAAACCACAAAGAAAGCTGATTTCACACTATGCTCAGATTAACTAGAAGTAAGACGTGCCATGAATCACTGGTTATGTATCTGTTTTACAGAATGAAGAAATTCAAGACAATATAAATCTGCACTTTTCAGCATATATTAAGCAAAGCTCTCCAAACATCTTACTTTGCATAAATTTAATCTCACAGTTTGTTATGAGGCTTGCTGTGAAACAGCCATGAACCCCATATTACAGGTGAGGAACTAGAGGATCCAAGAACAGCCATACTGAGCAGTATAACAAAAATAGTAAACAGCCAGGAATAAGATATCTCACCTTTCTTAACTGCAAAGGCAGAGTCCCAGCTGCTGCATGGGGTGGACACTTCTAGGTGTCCCCTGTACTTGGCATCACCTGCCCTGGACCCTCACCCCATGCATTTTTCCAGTGTGTGTGGGGAAAGCACTGCCCCATCGCTGCACAGATGATTCTCATTTAAAGCATAACAAACAAAGCCCTAACTCAGCTACCTGAGACAGGATGGTTTTGTTAGTGCAGACCCCAAAAGCCCGTGGCATGTGAGGGCTGTGCTGTGTGGCTCGCCCTGCAGAGCCTGTGCCTGGACTGCATTCACTAAGTAACGATGGGCCCTGCCTTTTTTCTTCCCTGATGCAAAGCAGTCTACAGCAAAAAGAATAATCCAGAGGTACCACTTTTTACACTGTTGTTGACATGATGTGCCTCTTTGGCAAGGCTTTTGGATGGATAAAACGGACAGCCCTCCTGGCGGAGTCAGCCCAGAGCTATCACCCCAACAGCTCTCATCTGCAGCCATAATACTGGGTTTCCCCCACTTGAAGGTCTGCCAGTACATTACAAACATGGCCTTAATCTTCATAATGTTCCCGCTTTTTTGAAAGGAAGAAGCGATAGGCTCCCTGCTTGCCGTAGGTTCCCCAGCTGAGCAGAAGCATCGGCACAAGGTGCGTTCACACCTGGCCAGCAGACAACTTGGAGGGCATCTGGGCAAGGGGCCAAGCGGCAGCAGGTCTGTCCCTGAGCGACATGTCCTCCATGCTGACCACAGCCCCAGCACGACGGGGTGCGTGGGTGCTGCTTGGCAAGCAAGGTGTGCAAGGGGACACGCATGTGTGCCGGTGTGTGCGGATGTGGTATCTCTTGTGTACCCTTCGTCCCATTTCATTACCTGAATTCTTTTAATTAAAAAACATCTGCCAACTCCTGTACTCTGTCAGAATACACCACTGATGTTCCCTTTGTAGTGCCTTTCATAACATATGCGAACAGGTGGAAGAAAAATCTTGCTGTTATCATCTTTTGATTTTATGAGTAGCTGGGGCTGTTTAAACTATAGATTAACTTTTACTGGCCCATCTCTCCCTCCTCCCCCCACCTCTGCAACGTTTGTCAACTTTCCTGTGCTGGTGTGTCAGAGAAAGATCATTTCAGCATATGTTTAAGAGGGAGGCTTGATTCACTGGCACTGAAATCAGAGCGCTCATTTCAATTCCCCTCTGTGCCTTGGTCACTCTCCCCCCAGCAGTCTTTGGTGAGTGTAAGTTCTTCGAGGCAAGATCCTGGTAACATGACAGGTCTCCTGTGTGCTAACATGATTGCAATTTGGGGGGATACTTTTTACCAACAAACTCAAAAAATGGGTCCTTCTTTGTTTTTTGCATAATGATACATTTTCCAAAGTTGAACGTCTTCAGCTCTATGCTTCCAGTTCTCTGACAAAGCAGCCTGGACTGTGAGTATATTGTCTAGTCCAGGTGGGAATTACATGTCCAGGATCTCTTTCTACCATCCCCAGTGATAACATACCTGGGAATGCTGAAGGGCCGTTGGGGCAGCAATCCTGCCACCTGAGTGGTGGTGCATGAACACTACATATACAGGTCTGCAAATTGGATTAGCATACCAAAGCACAGCACAGATTAGGTTTAATCTGTGCGTGCTGCTTGTACAGTCTCATAGCTCAGAGAATATTTTGTCAAGACAGATTATTCCCCCCCTCCACTAAAATGCTTTTGTTACCATCCTGCCTGAGAAATAGGTGGAGTGTGAAAAGAGTTGAAAGAAATACCATACATTCCCTGACCTCCATTCTGTGACCTTCTGTGTGTCTGTTGCATTATAATCCATTTGAATTGTTTTTCTTTTTAAGATTGCCTGAAGAACTAAGTGCAAACATACATAGCAGCTGTTCTGTTTAGGAGGTCTTCTGTTTTTGTCTTTTCTGCCACTTCCCTACACAACAAGCAGAGCATGTTATAGAGCACAGTATACGTAGTCTGGAGCGTTAGTGACTCAGAGTCCTAGTCCCCTGCTTCTACTCTCACATAGTCTTTCCCCTCTAAATACCTCTCCTTTCTCTTTGCATATATTCCACCTTTTTCCCAATCTGCAACCTTTGCTTTCTAGTTCTGAACAACTCCTCCACAATTCCTTTGTGCTACCAACTCTTCCCCTTAGCACTGAACGGAGACTTAAAATCCAGCAGCCCCATCTCTGCTTGCTAACCCCACTTTTTTCCCCATTATGCTGCTGTCTCAGCTCCAGTCAGTCCTGCCATTTCCATGATCAGCTCCCAAGAGGACCTCAAATGACATCCCAGGAGAGACAGATACTATTCTTTTCCTGGTCACACCACAATAAGTTTCATGTATTCTCCTGGGCTTTGAAGGTTCAAAGCATTTTCTATTACTCATTAAAAGAGAAGTCAGCAGCTGATGCGACTGAACTAGGTTTGGATAAAGAACCTAGGTGTGCTGGAGACAGACAGAAGGAAGTGCTTGAACAAACACTTCTTAGTTCAGGAAAAAATGTAGCTAGTCCAACTGAAAATATACAGGCAAATTTCATTTTACCCACCGATTTCCTGCAATCTAATGTTTATAAATTCAAGATATTTACAGTGTCTGCTCTGTGCTCAGATTAACAAAGTTAAACTATCAGCATAAGCACTTGTGAAGAAAAGTCAGTCCACAGATAGTACAGAGAGATGGCTTTTCTACATCAACCTTTTCTAAAGTGCTTGCAGCCACATAGAACATCTGAAGTGTTTGAACTTGTGCAATTAGAACAAGTTGTCAGGGACACAAAAAGCTTTTCAGAAGAGCACAGAAGCTGCTCGTGTGTTATCTACCAGTGTCATATACCTTCAGCCTAGGAATCATCAGAGCCTAGGCAGCAGGGTATGAAATAAAAATCTTCTACGCCAACCATATTTCAGCAAGCTGCGATTTTTTTCTCTAATAAACCCTCTTCCCTGCAGCTTTTCCTTCTGTCTCTAAGTTCTTCTTTTTTTGCTCTCTGCCCTCTGTACTTTTTCTGGTTTTCCCCCATTTCTTTGTCTTCTCTCTCCTCTCCCCTTAATTCTTTTCCCCTTTCTTTCTCTGCTCCTCTCAAGTCTATGTTCTTTCCTTATCCCAGGCTCCTTCCTCCGCCCCAGTTCTTTGATTCTCTTTTTCTGTTCTCTGCTCCTTCCCTGTTCTTCTCTCCTTCCTTTTCCCTCTGACCTGAACTGAATTTCTGCAGGTCTCTGTGCTGAGTCAAGGAGCCCTCATTTCCAACCTCATTCCAATTTGAGTTTCAGTACACAGATCTCTTTCCTACCACAGAAACCACAGATTCTTCCAAGCCTTCTGATTAGATTTTTAAGGAAAAGTAAAAAACAAAAAGTTCTCCTCTTACTTAAATATTCTCAAAGATTCATTGCTAGGATCTAGAGCTTTGGTCCCATGCCCTGTGAAAACGGGGTCCATTGTGAGGCTCAGATTTTGGCAATGGCTGGCTGCTGGCAAAGCCTTGTGGAAAGCAGACATCAGTTTCTGCATTTCAAATACTGGTTTTGCTTTGAATCCGAGAAAAATGTCCAAATTTTGAAATTCTACATAAAAATTTCACTTTAACTCATGACGTTTAGATTAGAGTATATCATAAAGAAAATAAAAACAAAAGTTATTTCAAAATAGAATTGAAAATCCTTCCTTCCTTCCTTCTTTCCTAAATGCTGAGATTGACTGCTTTCCCTAGATTTTCTTCTACACAAAATTCCAGGGGATTTTTCAAAGTCCTCTCAGAAAAGAAAGGAAGAAACTGTGACAGTTTGGAGCTCTTTGAGAATTGGTGCTGAGATTTTGAATAGTTTGCATGTGGCCACTGGGTACATACCGTTGTTCTGGAGTACATCATGACAAGTAGGATCTAATACCATCTTAGTCTCGGCTTTCTGCAGACATAACTGAGCTAGTCCTAAATTAGCTAATGTGACCTCTGCTAGCACCATTCTGATGAGAAAAATATGATGTCCAAAAAGCTAAGTAAATAGACGTATGGTTTGCCCATAGTGAGCCCTCTGTGTTTTGGCTTCCCAGTTTAAAGGCAATATAGGTTTGGCTACAACAACAGGAGTCCTTGGGATGATTTCTGTGGGGTCCTACCTGCGGGTCTGACCTGTGGTCAGAAGTAACCATTCTAAGGGACAGCTAAAGAGACAGAGCCGCTACTTAGACATTTGAGGTAAACAGTCAGTTTCGGCCCATTTGAATCTAGAAGGTCTGCCAAGCACGCACAGCTGTGGTGTGCCTTCCTCCATAGCCAGGGCAGATGTTCCCACACACCGCCAATCTAAGCAACAAACCACCAGATGAATTTAAATATTGACTGCTGACCACAGTGGACAGGATGGTTAGGGGAACTGCTTATGCCTCTGAAGCGGAGATCGAGGCTTACACTTGCAGAAGTCTGTCCCTAGTTGACCTCTCTATAAGGGTCACTCTGGCAGAAAGTTAGGGGCAGACTGATGTGAATATTGGTCCAGACAGATAGTCCAAATCATGTACAAATACTGTATTACACATAGGTGTCCAGCAGGACAGTTCACTATATGCACTCAAAATAAGCAGGGTTGCTCAGACTCCCCAAACCACTTGCTAGTGACTCCTCACTGTTACAGGTTTCTTTCTTCTGCAACAGCTCACCCCTAAATGTCTCATGGTGGACAGGCAAGTTTTGAAGTGTGCTCTGAAGGTCATTAGATTCAATTTTTATAGACCATGGAAAGAAGCAGTAGAGATACTGCAATAGAAATCTCCAACAGAATTCCCCGAAGAATGGCTGGAAAGAAAATATAAATAAGAGCTGAAAATCATGGAAGCTGGGTCAGAACAGAAAAGATTAGAGGACTGGATGTGGAGGGAGGACATAAAGAGCTGGTTCACAGCAGAAGCAGTGGAAATGTGGTCCTTACTATCATGTTTCTGAGCAAATCTGTCAAAGGTGCTAGATCTGAATCCTGGTCAGGGTTTAGACCGGGGCCTACAGACTGCCTGATGCACCCACAAGATAATAATCCCACTGTTGATTCAAGAGCAGTTCACAGATTTTTACTCATAAATGTTCACTCAAGCTGGAAGGTTTTTTTTTCATTTTACAGATTATGAAACAGAGGCACTGAGGGACTAAGTGTCTTGACTAAAGACAAGTGTGCAAAAATGGGGAGTGAAGTGGCCCTCCTGATTTCCAGCCAGGTACCTAGCCAGCCAGAGGGAACTAGCTTGAATATAGATATTGTAAATGCTGCTGAGGGATGAGATGGCACCATTTGAAAAGGTTTTTCCATAATTTGCATAATAATAAATATGTGTATAAGTGGAATTGACTAGCAGGTATTTTTTTTCTGTTTGTTTTAATTATTTCAAACTGTAGTGTTTGTAAATGTGATCGACACTAAACCTTCATTTAGACTGTGCTTTGAATAAATGTATCTACATTAAAATTAGTCACCATAACCTATAAATCACAGGATGGGTTTGGTTATGAATGTTACAAGAACTACATTAAGCTTCCAAACAGAATGAGCTTTTTGCTGTAGGTGAATGTGGGAAGCTATGTATTTCTAAAACAGAATGAGCCATGCAACTTGGAACTGCTTTTGCAATAGCTTTAATTTCCAAGTATTGGATTTTCTTATGACAGCCAGTTAAAGGACACACTGGGAGACAGAAAGTCGTAAGTTAAATTCCCCATGTTGTATATGTAAACTCTGATGCTGTAGGGGAGAGTTTCAAAAGTAAAACTGACAATTTGGCATCTCACTCCCCTCAATTGTCACTGGGAGTTGGATACTTCTTTTTCTGAGCATCCAAAAAAACCTGTATATGTAATTATGTGTATTTATGCAAAATACAGAGCAAATCTCTAGAATATCAATTATCCACAGGGAGTTCAGTTTATTACTTTTGTCTTCTGTGATCTTAGTTCTGATCCAGACCAGCAATCAAGATGATGTTCTCTCAAGATTATAGTTCTCTATATTGATCCTACCTTCGTTATCTGAATGGCTTGTTTGTTAGACAGAAAAGGTATGACTAGGCATATATCACTGCAGAATATAGGAAGATTTATTGAGATTGATGCATAAGCAAAGGACAAGTTCATTAACAAATCTAGCTGTCCAAAAGTCAGGGCTAATGTTAACTAAGAAGCACATTACTGTGATTCCATCAGAATGTTCTTTTATTTATTTAACTTTCCCATTTTCATTTTTTATTTGGGTAAGATAATTGCTTGTGATAAGCTCTCTCTGTGTAGGCTGGAAGCATGAAGAAAGCCAGCCTTTAGACTGGAATATTTACGCTAAGACTAAGCATTAATGATGTGTAATGGCCAGACTATATTTGCATATTGAAACATTCTCAATTAAAATCCTTTATCAGATGACTTCAAAGAGAGAACCTCTGAAAAATGCAATATATTTTTCCATGAAACACAGGCTATTAGCAACGTAATGTGTTTATCCACATTTCTAAAGACAATAATTTTAGTGTTGATTTCATAAGTAATAAAAGATACATTTCTTTCCTTAGGCTCTGTACCACAAAATTCTTTTATCTTTCTTTATATTTCACTTACTGAGCCCTGAGCTTCTTTGCAGGACAAAAACATAACATAGTCCACAGAACTTGAACAAAATAATACCTTGCCCTTTTATATTGTTTCTCATCCTAAGACTCTTAAGTACATCACAAAGATTTACGATGCCTAAAAGAGATAAGGACCTTGTAGGGCTCTCTGTACCCACCATCGAAAGACAACCATCTCTGAACAAGAATAAAAAAACCTCTGTAAAGCCGTACCAAGCCACAGAATTCAAGTGAAGAGTCTTTGCGAGAGACAATGAAGTGACTCAGGTAAAGAGGGTAACGTAATTAATTACCTAAGCTAGAACATAGTGCTTATAGTGTTAATAGCAAAGCTATGCTCTGCAGCGAGATTAGGGGCCAGCTTCTGATACCTTACTCATACCGCATGGTTCCTGATACCATCGAAGTTCATGAAGATGTCTGTGATATGAGGTATAGAAGTGCAGGTAAGGGCGTGAGGGCCTTCCCTCAGGTAAATAATTACTTCTGTATTGCACTTGCCCCTCCACTATACAGACAGTAAAACGTGTCATCTTTGCGCAGGAACACAGTCATTCTCTTTAACGTTATTAGAGTTGGTAGTAAGAAAAGGGTTAAAAAAAAAGATGAGATAATTCACTAATTTATTTTTCCATTTCTTGATAGAGAATGTATTCATTGAAAAAAATCTCCAGTCACATGCAAATTTTTAGAAAATGTCTTTAAAATCATATGTTTTAAAAGGCTCTATTTACTTCTACAAGAGAGGAGCTTGATAATTGTTCTGAGGAATTTCAGTTATTTTCATAACATTTAGAAAAAAAGCAGGTCAAAAGATGGGTTTGTTAAGATAAAGAAAGTAGCTGGAAAACATAGAATTTCATTCATTAACAGAAAGACCCAGAGGTGATGAATGAATAAATGGGGGAACAATATCTTTAACATATTAGAGTCAAAATTAATAGACTCTGAGTGTTGGAAGACTAGGTTCTGATAACATAGATTATTTCCTGTCCTGTAGCTGCTATTTGTCATTGAAAGTCTATGTGGCAAGTATTTGCTAGATATTTGATTCTTTATTGTTTTCTGAAGCCACATGAGTCATTATCTACTCTGTCCTGGACAAGAACTGTGCAGTCATGAAAATAACCCTAAATTCCAAAGATGCAAAAATTTCAGCAAAGATACTGCGTCAAAATTTTCCCAAGAGAATTAATTTCACCTGCAACTCAGACATCCAGCAGGAGAGAAGGAATGATACAGCACAGTGATCTGAGTGACCTACCACACACTGCAAATAAAAAATAGCCAAAGAGGCTCTGTTTCCTCAAATCTAATACAACATTTTCTCACGCTGTAAGGAGTGACAGTCTTGGAGTCACCTATTAGGGATAAACTCCTTCAAATTATCTCACATACATCACAAGGCGCAGTGTACACAGGGAAGCAGCTGCCATATATCAGCTGCTCTGGGGTAATTACCAGTGTATATTCTCACGGTAACAGTGAGGACACTTCCTCTTCTTTCGTTCAGAGTAAACTACCTTGCATTTATGACAGGGTAAGAGTATAGAGAGCCTAGTTACCACATAGCAGCTGATTTACAATAGCTTGCTCCCTTGTTACTTGTGTGCATGTACTCTTGCTCCTCAGAAAATATGAAGTAAGTTGAATTAGCTCACCTTGAACTTAAAACATTTTCATTATTTGAAATGATTTGTTATCCCTTATGCCAAGGTTCCTTCACAAAACAAGAAAATGAAAGCTATTAAAATAAATCATTTACTGTGGTTGTAAGAAAATGCAGACAAGGATTTGTTTTGATTTAAGTTATGAAAGACAAAGATTCTTAAGGATTTTTTAAAAAGGACAGGACAAGAAGAAAAATGTTAGGTTTAAAATAGAGACAAAATCTTAGGTGCCGCCAAGCACCATATAGTATGGGTATGGCATTAGCCTTCTATTTAGTCTTCAGCTGGTGTTTTGACTATGAAGTTTGAACTCATGGAGTCCAGCAGAAAATCAAAGAAGACAATATAATTGCATCAGACTGAAAATACTGGATGAGTTTCACTGTAACCTTCTTTCTAAACCAGCTGTGAGGATTTATGGGATCAGCCTAGATTTACCCCTAGAAAAGGCATAAATCTGAAAAGGGGTAAATGTGACAGACTGAAGAGTATACAGTCTGAAGTGTATTTATCCACTGAATTCATTTTCACACTTAAAAGTAGTACTGATACTTATCTGTTACACAGCTGAATGCACCAGAAGATAGCCAAGAGTAGTCTGCAAAGCTTTCATCCTCAGACTCCTACTGCCGAAACAGAAGTAGTGTCACCAGTGCCAGCAAATCAGGGGGGCAAGTACAAATTGGCCCACGTATTCTAACACACGTTCATAGCATTTCCACTCTACTCTTTCGAACCTCTTATTCATGCACAGAGAACCAGCTTTCCAATTTTAGTACTGGGCTAACAAAAAATCTCCGTCAGCTATGGTAGAACACCAAGCTACTGCATATATTTCAGCAGGTGCAACATTCCCCTCAGGAAATAAGGGCAGTAAGAAAGACTACTGAAGTAAGAAATTCAAAGGCACTCTAATATCTTTAACCAGGTCTGCTGCAGAATAACAACATCCTATTTAGCTTATTGTTCCTCATTGTATTTGGAAGCTCTAAACATGTTACCATCATTCATTCTTTGCTGTAATTGGACAGAGTGATTAGCACACCTTTTTATATTAAATGCGCATTTTCCTTTCAATAATATGCATGCCAAATGAGAGGAATACTATTCAGCCAGTCAGCTGGGTTTGTAGCAACGATCTATTTTCTCCCTCATTTTTAAAGCTTTTTCTGATATGTTGAGATAATGTACAAGACTGTCAGTATACACTGGCTTAGAAAGGAGGAGAGACAGAAAAGAAGCTTTTCAGAAATACAGAGGATCCTGTAAGGAGAGGAATGGATATTATATTATATTATATTATACTATAGACAGATAAGCTTTCTGAAAGTTTAACATTCAAAACAAAAAGTCATGAAAGACTGACATTGACAAGGGAACGACTGCAGAAAACGCTATATGGAATTCAGACAGCATATCCTTCTGGAAAGGTCTGTCATTGCATGGAATAAAATGGGCTTTCCTAAAGTAAGTAATAGATGTAAACTGTTAACATCAGTTCAAGAGGGAGTTGGACATGTTTGGCGAAGGGAGTGAATATAGCCATGCAGTCATAAGAGAGATAATTGTGCATAAGATGGTGAGCTACCATACCTGGTGATTTGTTTTTTCCCAGTCACCAGAGGCAAGGTTTTGATGAACCGTGTGTTTTTCTCAAGGCTATTATTATTCGTATGTCTCTAAAAAGTGCCCTCTGCTATCACAGCAGCCACAGTAATAAAATGTAAGTTAATAATATCATTTATCCTGTAACTATCATTCATGTTTACTCTTCAATCACCTTTTTTTCCTTCCCGCTATACCTCCCTCCTATTTGCATCTGAAGGTTAAAATCTCAACAAAAGCTATTCAGTGTACAGGTCTTTTTCAGCTCACACTGTCCCTATACTGCTTTGTTGCCACCTGCGTGATACATGTACACATACAGAGACACACGTATGCTCAAATACTGTCTTGTGATCTTTCTCTTGTTATCTTCCCTGTCTACTCAAAATGGTGTTTGGAATTACTGTGCAAGACAGGGATTTGCTGCCTTTTATGTACAGAACCACTCCATGTTTTGCCTGTAAAGGGAGATGCTTTTCAGACTCCTACTTAACCAAAGCGATACTGCCAAAACTCATGAAATGCAATGGGGGAAGCCATCCCCTCCCCAGGATGGTTACGCTCCCTTTGCCCTGTCTGCATCAGAGCTGAGGTGTTCCTAATATCTTTGAATGGAGTTGCAGCGATTCGGTAAAGCAGTTTAACTGGGAGACAAGTTGAACTTCATCACCCCGTGAGAAACCATCCCATCACAACTCTCACTTATGCCTACCATTTCTTCCATCCTCCAGGGGCAGGAAGAAATGGCTGAGTGCAAAACAGAGAAAAGAAACAAACAGGTCTTTTAGGTGTACTGACAGTATCATGGCGCTGATTCACACCCCTTTCAAAACATTAATTAAAAGGAACATATGTGTAACATCTATTTGTCAAATAAATAGGAAACACAAATAAATAGGCCCACAACAAAACTGTAACAGCTCAAAGCATGATTTCATATGATCGGTATAGATGCAATAAACAGTCCAGTTTCAGTGCTGCAGAAGAGACAGTCTGTATCCAGACTGAAACCCAGGCCTAAGTCTCTGCATTTCTCTGAACGATTTCTTCCTGATTTTAGATGGGGAGACGGCAGGTCAGTGACATGAAGTGAGTAGTACAATGTCAAACCAACTTTGCTTCTGAGTATAGATAGAATATCTAGGGACCAGAATGTGATCACAGTGAGTGAAAGAGAAAGTCTATAGTCAAACCTAGAGGAATGATAGCAGCATCAGGTCCAAGTCTTTTAAGTCTGGAATAATATATCCATTGAAGTCACCAGCTCCACCAGCCTTTTGTATCACGGCATCTTCCCCTACCGAGAACATCTTTTCCAGCTGTTCCTGGGGTCAGATGTTCTTTACAGGCACAATGGAGAATTTTCTCCTACAAACACCTCTGTAACTTGTTATAATTTGAAGGAACACTGATTAATAGCAGAACTGGAAAGACACCTACACATTCACCCAACTGAATGGCCTGGAATTTTTTCAGAACAGACAAGTGAAGCCTCTGCCTCATTCCATGAATCATGCATTAATTGCACCACACAATTTCCCAACATGCGGAGCCTTTCACTGTTAGCTTTCTAGCACTTACACAAACAGGCAAGAGGGTAGGGAGAAGAGAGAAGGACCTCACATACAGGTTTGATTTTCTTAAACAATATTGTGGGAAGATCAGTTGGGATTTGAAAAACAGGAAGTTCAGTATTGAGGAAATTAATTAAAAGTACAAACATCTATTGTTGTGTCAGTATTTTGAATTAAAGAGTTCCTCGTGTCCTTTAAGGAAGGTTTACTGTAACAATGGGAACTATATTCTTCCCTTTAAGAACCTTGTGTAGAAGAAACTTCCCCTAAGAGACTCAGATGGTTTTCCCCATGAGAAGATAAGGGCTCTTCATTTCTACCTCATTAAAAAAAAAAAAAAAAAAAGTTAGTGTCAATTCTTTAACCCTCCTTTAATTCATTAAAATGCAGAAATTCATCTTCAGTAATGTCTTGTTCTTCTTTAGGAAAATTTATTTCCCTCTTCCATCCTTTCTCTTAAACCAGGATTCACTTTATTTGTATAATACGTAGGGCTGAGACCAAACCCCAGTTCCAAACACATTCGGCAATGAAGGATACTGCAGCCAGTGCCGCTTTTAAAGGTGAATTCTGACAGACATTAAGCAGTCTTATGTCAGCCACAGAACATGAGGTCCTTTTTAAAAAAAGTCCCTTTTCCCTTTATCTGTGCTTATTAGAGCTTTAGAGACTCAAATGAAAGTATTACTGTGCCTACAGCTACTCAGAGAAACAGACCCTTCTTCACATTACTATCAAAACGAGGCCAACAACAAAAGAGAAATAAAATTTGTTCTTGAAAACAATAAGGCTACAGGTGTGAGGGAGGTCATGATCTAAAGACAGTGCAGTTCACGAGTGAAAATGGGGACAGAACTCAGCCTGAGTTCTTTATGGTGATGGTAGATGAGGACTGGCTTTAAAATCCTGGGCAGAACTTGGCAAAACTGAGGTCTGAAAAAAAACCAAACTCAGTGTCTTTTTATTCATAAACTAAGTAAATTTGCTCTGATAAGTATAAAGATACCAGCATAAAGTCCTGCAGTGCTAATTCAAGTATCCAAGTTTCAGTAGAATGGCCCGTTAGGAAGTATATTAAATAATCTTCTTTTTTTTCTTCTGTGTTAGCATATCATAAGCTCCTATGTTTTACTAGCATGGAGGGACATTCCCAGAATGTATGCTAGAATGCATGCCAGGGCACCACACACTTCCATTTCATCTTTATGTGAAAACGCTTTTTTTCTGAACATGAGTCCTGCAGATAGGAAAAGGTAGAACTATGACAAAACATTCTTTAATCACTGCATACATTTTTTTTTCTAAATATGCCATTACTTCTAAGTGCTACAGCCTTCTTTGGAAAGGTGTTTACACTAGAAAGCTAAGAGCACTTTACAGCACCCTGCAAATTTCCATAAATGACAACTGGCCATGAGAGTTTGTTTTCACCTATTCCATAGAGGGGGACCTCCAGAGAAGAGCCAGAAGAGGTGGAGATCACTTTAAAATGCTTCTCTCTGTCATTTCCAATACCCCGCCTAACTCAGCTAGGTCAAAATCTCACTTGAAGTGAGCTGAAGTAGAAGCTTTTTGTGTATGTTTGGAACCGTATCCAGCTGGGAGAGCAGTTAAATGCTTGCCCATCCCCTTAACTCTGGGCATGTAAATTCAAGACGAAGAGAGCTGTTTTGACGTTCTCGGCTGGAAATCACTCTCCACACCTATACTTTAATGCATCTACTGTACACGGTAGTTTGGCTGCTTCCTTTCACTACCATCTGTTCTGATGGCACCATGCCTGCTCACAAGTTGAATGATATATAGGTGCCAGGCAACAATGCGTTTTGATGGGCAGACTGCACAACACCACAATTGTCATCTCTTGTGCATGAAGGCTACTCTCTGTGCCAGCAATGAAACACTGGCACTTCATACTGCCATACACTTGTTCACACCTGTTGACACTTACGTGCCAAAAAAACAATACTTGAACAAGGGAGTTTACAGGCTTGCTTAACTCCCCACTAGAAATTAGCATTACCTGGAAGTTTATTCAGCCCCTGGCTCAGTCGTCATTCTGTGCTTCAGGCGGACACCGGGCCACGGCCTGGAATATTTCTGTGGGTATTCATCTTGTATTTTTCATATATCTGTATATGGAAGAGGGAAGGAAGAACAATCTGGTCATACTGGTGAAAACTGATGGGACCACGCAAGCCACCTCTCTTCCATGGACCAATCCAGACAATTAAGTGAGTCTATGCAAACCTTGTATTTTCCTCATGCCCTAGCTAAGGTTCCAGGTGTAACATTTATTTCACAAGGTCTTCCACAAGCACACCCAAGCCTGCACCCATGCCAGCATCACACCCCTTTCTGCATTGCCACAATCAGGTTGATCACCACCCCAAACCTCATCTATAGGCTCTGGTCTTTCAGAGTTCAGATCAATCCTCTTCACTGGCAAGAATTTACCACATGCACCTAACATTCAGCTCCATGAGCAAACCTTATTCTTGTGGCTTCCAAAGTAGTAACAATTTATTGTAATGGAAATGAATGTCAAGAAAGGAAGTGAATGTAAAACCTCACAGATGAGTTTAACCTGCTTTAAAAAGGGGTGTGTTGGGGTGAGGGTGAGTTTCCAGTCCCTGTGTTGAGTGTATGCAGAAATTCAGTGATTTAGGGAGGAAAAGAACTTCCATACAATAAGCAAAGCAAAATAACCTTTAACATTTTGGGGAATGGAGGAAAGGCCAGGGAATCTGAAATCTAGCAAAATTTATAGGGCCTGGATTAGAGCATTCTGATCTAGGAAAAGAAAATGATTTTAAACCTTAATCTTAATCCTTGCCTTAGCAGAACAGATAACTAAAATCAGATTTTTTTGCATATCCCTGTAGCTAAGAAAACAGCTTTTATTGAGAAGGTAGGGGTGGGGGCTAGGAAAGGGGCTTTGCTGATAGCATCAAGCAAACAAGGCTGAGGAAAGAAGAACAGGGGAGATGCCACCAGTAGCACTCAGGTGACGTCTGTGGGCTCCAACTACCTTTAACAAAGATCGTTAGAAAACAGGAAATCAGTAGAACTGTTTCCCTGTTACAAAACCTCTGGGGAATTGGCCAGAAAAGGTGGAGATTACTTCAAAATAATTTTCTCTCTTCCTAACAACGATATTCCTAATTCACCTTGTTCAAAATCTCATTGTAAACGGTACTTAAAGTACAAGCTTTTGTTTTTGAGAAAATGAATCCAGCTGGGAATGTAGGCAGTGGCTGTGCATCACCTCAACTCGGCATGTCAATAAAAGGTGAAGGAGCTTTTTTGACAGTCTGTTGCCACATCTACATAACAACTGAATTCAGAACCAACATCTGGAATATTTTCAGTGGAGGCTTTTGTCAGACATTGTTTGGGGGGGGGGGGGAGGAGGGGGTTGTCCTAGACAAACATGACCCAAGACTTTCTACCCATTTTTATTAGACTACTGAGGATCATAACATTATAATTTTTGACTATTACAAGCCTGGTTTGTAAATACAGATGGAGAGGCTGAAAGGCAGCAGAGGCCTTCTCCTGCCTCCATCGTGGTTATGAACACGTGGTCAGAGGGAGATCTGTTAAAGACATCACCCCTCCTTCTGCAGAAACAGAGCCAGTAGCTTCTGGTTTTCCTGAGCAAGGCTTAGGTTACTTGAGGGCTAACCAACCAAGTCTTGTAAACCTTACATGCATACTTAGCAGGAAATAAGAGAGATGCAATCATGCATCTCTCTGCATATTTGCAGCCAGCCGTTACCAGGTAGCTGCTATTTCATTTCTATGAAATATCATAACTATGTAAATAACTCAAGTAATAATTGTAAATGGATGACTGTACTAAGGGAGGTGGGGGCAGGAGCCATAACTGCGCAGCTGCTATGGCTGTGAAAATTCAACCTTCAGCAGCCTAAACATTCATTTTACAGTGTACACCACTGATTACTTAATTACATCTAAAATATAAGTCAGACACACTAAAAACCCCAGGGAGTAAATTACAAACAGCTATGAAGCAATGTGCATGCATACACTCTACTTTGACTTTAAAAAAATTGTTGTTTTCCAATGGTTATGAAGGATTTTTCTATTTCTGTTCTGCAAAACATCATTATGTTACAAACAGGTAAATATTTCTGAGTAATATTAGATGTGCGTGGGAGCATCCATCTTCAGCCTTTCACTGTGGACTCTCACTAAAGGTTCTTATCTTTATGTATATTTGAACAAGAAGATCTACATATGCTTGATCTCGGTATGAACCTCTGTATGACCTGATTTTGTTGCCATGGTCACCAATTAGACCAGCCTTGTTGACTGCAGAACAACAGTCAAAGCATCTCTATTAAGTTCTGAAAAAGAATGTCATATTTTATAAGCACGCTACAACAGCTTATCCTTGCTGTAGTGTTTGTTTCTTCCATTAGCTCTATATTTAAGCATTTAGCTTAAAAGACAAGCGGGGGGGGGGGGGGGGAGCAGCGGCTATATCACTAGCCGGAAGCTCACATTTTTTTACTTTTTTAATATCTCCTTTTATTTTCCAGGTTTTCTCCTCCAGGAATACAGAACAGAGACAAAGACTGTAGTAGCATCTTTGCTTCCTGAGAACATTGACATTAGCATAAAACCGTTATTTCAGTTGTGCCTTTTGAGGACCCCATCAACATATTCCTAAATGTAGTTTTTTTAAAACATTCTCCCCTCCAGTTTGTGACAAACCATTAGAGAATTGCCTCAGAAGCTCACTTGGCAAACACTGCTTGTTAAACTACCTTTGCCCAGCAGTAGGTGTGTGTAAAGATATTGAATACTGTTACGCGGACAGAAAAGACAGTTCAATGCCATCAATATTATATTTTGCTAATGCCTATCTGAAAAAAAAATCCGACTTGTAATGTACTCAGTTTACATCAAAATGAATAAAGGTTTGAGGAAAGCAGAGTTCTATGAGTAAATCTTTTATTTCTCAGGCTTCCTCTTTGGAAAATAATTTTCTTAGTATTGTTTTCATAAAAGCTTTCAAATACCCTAAAATAATGCAGAGAAATTGGCTTTTATTTTGAACAGGATTTCTCAATATGTACTGCATCTCTTGGCATATCTATTATATTAACTCAAGCCTTAATGATACAATGGTTAAAAACAGAGTACAGATGTGTATAAATGAAAAATGTAATAGATTTCCCTCTTCATGTAATAGAATTGGCACGAGGTATTGGAAACAGGAGTGAAAGTAGTCACTCAAGCATTGTGTTTGCATGTTATTTAAATACAAGTGGTTGAGGTATAAGTACCTCTAAGTACACCTGAAAGAGATGGTGCCTTGTAATCATTGTTTCAGCAATTGACAGTTGTTTACACAACAGCAGCACATTCTCTACTGATTTGAATAATAAACATGTTTAAACACCAGCTGGATAATAGAAGGATAATTGAAACATAGTTTAAAGCTCTGATTTACAGGCATTGTGGCAACACTTTTATTTGTGGTACAATGCTATACTTCTGTGCAGTCTCTTGAAAAAATTAAATAGGCATTGTTTCAGACAAGTTTGGGATATATTTAACTCGATTAATCTATCATGCATTTGTGTGCCTACACAGACAGACAGACTGATGGAACAAAGAAGACATCATGAAAACTTCAAAAGGTTTATGCTGGTGACTGTGCGCTACTTGTGCTGCTTAGTTTCAATATATGTTGACCAGGACCTTACCTTGTAGGTGTATTTCCCAAGAATGAACTACAGTGATTTTGAAGTTTATAAAGCCCAAAGACCACAAGAACCCAAAGGGCTGCATAATAAAACTGCTGCGTAAATCAGTGATAAAACAGGGAGACAGAGAATCAGCCCAACTTCAGCAGTGCGTGTGCAACAGAGGGACCCATGCACAGGCTGTGACAGCTGAGGTTGCTACCTGCATCTCCTGCACATCTCCTGTCTGCTCCACAGTTTGAGCCCCTTTAGTGGGTAATGTTGACTGAAAGCGCTAACGGCTTTGACCCACAGTTGCAGGAGCAATGAGAGCTTGGGCATGTTCTCTAAACTGAAAGTTCAAAGAAAAGCTGAGGCAGTCCTTCTAAAACTATACCTCTGTACTGTTCTTTTTCTTAAAAACATATCTGTAAATACTTTCTTAACACAAAATCTGCCAGCTGAGAAGCCTAAATATGTGGCTGTAGGTTGCCATCAGATAGTATATGTTTTGTAATGCCCAAACAACAGATAATCTGAGGCAATCTCTCTTTCTGCAGCCTGCTTCTGATCTCGTACCCTGGTTGTGAACTATAATTAATTCACACTGACAAGAGTGGAGGTGTGGACAATTTCCGCACGTTCACTTAGGTCCAGTTCTCTGACTCTGTCTGGCATTTTATTCAAATGCTGTGGGGACTGATTGATCCCAGCCTGTAAAAAGCCTGTAACTTATGCAAGAAGACCACAGATAACCACAGCTGGTTTCATTTACCTACCAAGCCTCATCAGTTCCTGCTGACTGACCCACAAGTTAAAGGCTTTCAAGAATCACGTCAGCTCAGACCCTAACTGAGAATAGCCTCAAAAAAAAAAAAAGAACTTACAGTACCCCTGTTTTTAAGGCCTTCACTCTTTACAGTGTGTGAATTAGGTATCAGGTACAGACAAAAACATGGATTGATTCAATTCACTGCTGCAGGACTTGATTGTGATTTGGATATATAAACAGGATATGTAAGACAACTTGTGTCAACTTTTATGAAAGATACTGACACTTTCATTGGAAATTCTTGTCATGATACTTATAACAATGTTTATAACAAATTAAACAATTCAGCATAAGATTTTCCAAGTCTAAAATTCTTTTTTTTTTTTTAATGTCAGCCAGAATTGTTCACTCACTTCCAAGAACAAGTTGGGGGGATTATTTAATCCGTATTATAAAATTCTGGTGACCTGTACTGGGAGTAACTGTAACTTACCCACCATCATCAAATGTGTCAATGAATTTCAAAAGGGGGTTGACCCAAATTTACGCAAACTGTGAGCCTTTGCACCTGCCCAGTAGAGATTTATTAGAGATTAACTAAACTCATCCTCTTTGGGCACCCCAAGCCCTGTCACAGCTCCCAACTCGATCAGGCTGGGTATGAGCTATCCCAACAGAGATACAGATCATGCAACAATTTGGAGAGCACAGGGGTGAAGATGAACTTCCCTTGCTCTCACCTAGGAAGCGATGGGCATTAAAATTATGGTCCTGTCCTTCATCTCTCCAGTGTTGTGAAATAGCTCTCCTTCTGGTGCCCACACATCAGAGAAGAGGAAACCACCTCAATTCTGAGGAGAAAGAAGGTGAATAATGGCAATGATGTGGCCCAATGGGACAGGGCAGCAGCAGGGTGGCAGGAGGAGTGGACTGGAAAAGCCGGAGGCCAGGGTGGGGTATAAACAGGAAGAGAAGTTCAACCCCGGGAACACACTGCTCCCACGCAGTGGAAGGGAAGCCCAGGGCCTCCTGGTACTGGTCCTCTTCCAGCGGCAAGCGCCCACAAACCCCTCAGGATATGTGTGCAGCTCCAATGCTGCAAGTGAGACAGTGAGGTGCCATGTTACCGCATGATGGTATTTCAGATTTCTCATCTTTCTTTTCAAAAACTGGGGAAGATGATCTATAACCATGTCATTATAGTCTGTCTCCTAATGCCAACACACAAAAGATATGAATTAAGGTTACAGTCAACCTTACTTGTGGCAGTTTTGCTTGCTTGAATTTGCAACGTTACAAATGCCATTTTAGCCTTGGTGTTTTTTATCTTTTCTAATTGTCTTGAGACAGTGGCTTTCCAGAGCCAATATTTGAGAGGTGGCCCATTATTTTCCTTACTACTTCTCTGTTGATTTTACCTAGTTATTGATTGAAAAGCCAGGGCAGGGAGCGGAACACCAGGCTCATGTGTTCGTGCCGACCCGTGTTGCTAAGCAGATGCCGCTGCATTTCATTCCAGATGGAGTTTGTTCAGGGCATGTGACTTCATTCCTAGATATACCAACTTGTACCTCTTATGAACTCTCAGAAAGCTCAAAATACTGAGATCTACCAGAGCAAGTCCAATAAGACTGTATCCCAAAGTATGTCAATTTAGAAGGATTAAAAGTTCAAAAAGATGAGAATCAAAGCATGAAAATAAAAAAGATGTTTCATAATAAACCCTGAAACTTAGAACAGTAAGAAGGTTTTTTGTTAATGATATTGATGTGTCCACAACTGAACATTTGTTGTTATAAAAAGTACAGAAGAATGACAAATAAGCCATAAATATTATTAAATTTGATAACAATTCAAGGAAAACTCTGCTAAGGGGACCTTATTTCTAAATGCACTCATATTCTTGTTGCTTGAAACATCCTTAAAGGTGGTGGAAATAGTTTACTGTCATGATTTACAGATGTACTAAGGCAGGGACCAAAGACTTAACGCCAGCTGCACTGCTAGCAGAGGAATGAGGGTACCTGCAAACACTATCATCTTCTCTTTTCCTAACACTTTTAGATATTAGGCAATCATGTCGCAGTTCTTGCTGCTACTCTGAAGTTTGATGATGAGCAGTGAATTCCCCACAGGGGAAAAGCTTGTGCAAGCTGAACTGGGTTGTAGCAGTTCCCAGCAAAAGTTCAAGGGAAAGGATATTGACTATACTGCACAAGGGAATGTATCATTTGGCATCATTCACCACTTCAGCTTGCAGATGCCAGTTAGTACCAAATGAGCTAACGTCGAACTAAAAAGCAGTATAGCCACCTCTCTGTGGTCTGGGACCCAGGATAATTTGGTTCAGAGGCAGGTCTAATCAGCCAGGACTAGCTGCATTAACATGCTACTCTGCTTATGGATGTCAAGCTAGTAAGTCTGCACAACATGGTATTGCCCCAGGTATATGAACCTACTCACTTGCTCACTTCAGGATCTCTAATGTGGTATTGTATGTATCTAGAAGTGCCCACATTTTCCTTGGAAATTGTTAGCTATACCAAGAATTGTATGCATGCACAAACACACACACACATGCTCCAGCATACTTGACTTAGTCAATTTGAAAAGAGTAGGATCCAGATGTAAAATATTTAAGAGAACAGGGCACATCTGTACACAACTTTCAGTTAATAGAAATGCAAACTATGGCTGCAGCTGGAAACTGTATTACATTGATCAAGAGACACTAATCTCTTTAGGATATGGAATGGTGTCTTTTACAGCATTCCTAAATAGTATGTATGCCATACATTCTTATTTCTGGAAAAAGAATAATCACAATGGGAAAGTCACATCACCAGATGACAGATGGATGCTCTGAGATAGTCTTGGATGAGACATAAAAGAAGAAATGCACCACATACAGTGATATAGGAAGAGGCACAATAGCAAAGCATAGATCAGACTTAGGGAGGCCTTTATCTAAGGAACTAACAAACAGAAGCTGCACTTGATAACAACATACAGCTGGATAAGATGCATGGAAAAAATCACCATGAGCTTCCACAAGATATGATGGGCAGACAATGGTGAGTTGTAGCTGTGGGAGAGTGTTAAGCAGTTTTATAAGCCGTGTGTGTTATGGTTTCTGGGACAGATTCTGGCCCCTTTGTGCTGGGTCTCAGGAGTGCCCTATAAAAGCCGGGGGATTTTCCTCAAAAAAAGGAGCATTGCCAGGTGGCTGAGTGCCAGAATGACTCATTCTGCACTACCCGTTCCTTACAGGAAGACAGAAGTTCCTGAATAGGAAAGGCTGAGGCAGGAGTGCACTGAAATCCAAATGTCCTGGACCTGGAGAACAGGTCTCGCCTTGCAAATCCTGTTTTGAATTTTGCTTTTCAAGTCCCTAACGAAACAGGGCCAATTCCTTACCTTGCCCCCCACTGGTAGAACATCACTATATTCCTAGACCTAGGGGCACAGAGGAAAATAAAGCCTAGGGCCTTGAAGGAAACTAGACTAATTCATTCTAACATGCACAGAAAAAAGGATATATTTCAATGATTTTCTGAAAAACTAAACAATCAGAATGATAAAATTCACCTTAATCTGATGAACAGAGAAAGTTCAGAGGAAAGCTATGTTTTCTGTAGTGAGAAGTTTAACTAAGAAAACTCTGTGACTTTTGGCCATGCACCTATATTCTCTGCACAAGATAGAAGACATGCGCTGATGTTCTATTTGCCAGCAAATTCATTATTGATCGTGTTGTGGCTGAATATGTTTGCATGACTTCTCTAAGCGTGCAGAAGTAGTCTCTTGACCTCCCCTAGCTGTTTCTGAGCAAAGGCAAAGAAATTATTCTTCATCTAATCTACCATTAAACTGAGAGACTTCTGCAACAGGATGCTGTAGGGGGCCAAAAGCACAAAAGGTGCAAGAAGGGATTAGATTAATTCCAGGCTGCTAATCCCAGGATTATTCAAGGGGACTATTAAACTGCATGGTTTGGATGCAGTCTCCAGCCCTGGAAATCTCTAAACCATTGTTTGCCAGGAGCTGGGTAACAGCGGATGGTCACTGTGTGTACATATACATAAATATGTATATAGAAAAATTGGCCAGGCCAAGGCTTCCCGAACCTATGTGCTTTGCACAGCAGACATTTCACTGGCGCTATTGGTTATTAGTGTAGTCAAAGCACTGGGCTAGAGGGATCTTCGTTCTGACTCGGTATAGCAGTTGCTATGTTTTAATACCAGCCCAGCTGTCTTTCTTACGCTGAATACTCCTCAGACGTTTACTAATTTAGAGGGAATCATCATGATGTGAATGACTAGGAAAGGAGAACCTCACTACCATTTGATCTTCTCCAACAAATTCATGATGTTATTTTAAATAAATTTTGCCAGACAAACACTTTGAGTCAAAACATCTTGTTTTTAAGAGTGTCTCAAGAGATATTAGCAACAGAGGGAAAACGATGTTTCTTTAGCAGCTATAATACATATAATGTGACATTCAAACACAACAAGTGCTACTCAATAGCTTGTAAGTCACAGAAGGTGAATGAAAACACTCATCTCTTTTGTAAAAAAGAAAAAAAAGAAAGAAAAAGGAGGTGGAGAATCCTCAACAGAAAGATCCACTTTGACTTAAAATATAGGGTAAGCAGCATTACAAATTTAAAAGCACAAAGCCAATCTATTAAGATTCTGAACAAATAGTTAGTCTAGCTAGCAAGAAGTGTTCCTGTTAATGTATGGTTAGTTATGTCAAGGACAGTAAATGAAGCTGCCTTTCATATGCCAAATTGATCTGTCTAAACTGGGGCAAGCCGTGCCACCAAAAATGCATTTTCATTGTGTGTTACAGAAGATCAAATGTTAACAAATACAGAAGAACAATTAATAAACAATAACTTCCCACTCTGCCAGTAGCTGTTTAACTTGTGCATGCTGTTTATATGATATTCAGCTCAGATGGATGCTCTAGTAAACAAATTCTAAATGTAAAGCTACGGATCTCCAGAGAAGCCAAACAAAAAGAGATTGGTAGATTTTAAGAAATGCTTGGGTTGAAAAATTATTCCCACACAATTGCCATAAAGCAATTGCAGCTACTCAGTGAAACTGTGCTCCTAGCATCTGCAAATGAAAGCCAGGCAGTCAAATTCAACTGAGGAATAAGGCACATAATTTAACATGAGCGTAAATAACTGGATGAAATGGTAGATTCATCTTTTGGATCCTTCAAATGAAAACAAGATGACTTTCTGGCTGATGTGTTCTAGACAAGCAAAAATTTGTGTAGATCCATAAAGAAGTAACTGGATGAAATTAAATGGTTTCCTCTGACATTACAATGCACTATTTTAGGTCAGCATTCAATAAAGTGTTCAGGAATTTAGTCACAGAACTATGGCTATATTTGCACTACAGAGGATGTCCCAAAGGATGTCTGTCTTTCTTGAGCTGGCCACCTGGGCATTTCTGCTTAAAGCTGTTTGGGATTTAGGAAAGACATAACCCAGCATGCAAGTCCCGGGAGAAGCTAGGTATATTCCAAACAGTTATGACTCACTCACACTGGTGATGGTGCCTACTTCTTGCCAAATAGTCTGGCGCTTACAGGATTTATCTAAGTGTGAAGTCAGACACTAGGCCTCACTTTAGCCTGAGGCTTTTGAACTCTAAATCCCATGAGAGTGCCCAGACCATGAAGTTATAGAAAACTTTGTAATTGCTGTGCAGCCAGGAATGGAAGAATCATAGGGCCAGAAAAATGTGGTCCTAGCCTAGTGGTTAAGCTACTCAGCTTGGAAAGGAAAGACTCATCTTTTCCCTCTGAATAGTTTTTGGATTCAAGCCAATAATCAGCTACCATAAGGCAGAGTCTGCCCCCACAGGAGTGACTTTACCTCTGCACTACAAAGTCTGACTCCATGCATCTTCAGGTCTTGTCGGCCTGGCAGTCTCGTTTCAACAAGAGGGATGGGAAATGCTTCTTACTCTGAAAAATCTTACAGCCTGTTGCTTTGTGCATTTTCCTGGGATGTGAAAAAATGTGATCCCCAAAGCCTGCTGGGCACGGGTAGGATAAACCTCATATCTCCCCCTTTGTGTGCAAGTGCCACTGTCATTGGATTTTTTTGAGGAAGTGGCACCACTTCTCCTTCTCCTCTCTCAGAGAAAAAACGTTTTCTAGGTGCAAAAAGGCTCTTGATTCCTTGTTTACATAGGCCTGTGGTCCTGAGTTTGGTACCTAAGTTCAGAGTTGCAGACAAAGCATCTCTTCAGCGATTTCTACTGGCTCGCTGAGGTTTCCCAAAAGTTAGCTTGTGGGTGGTGCCCTGTCTAGGATCCTAACTTTCCTTCCTATACCATTTATGAGACTTAGGTGCCTAACGGCTCAGTGAACACCACTCCTGGGACCAACTGCTCAACCTTTTGAGGCTGCGGTATAGAGCATCTCCACACCTTTCTTGAATGAGAGCTCTAATCTTTGAATGAACACTCCAGTCAGTTGCCTTATGGGCAGAAATACAGCCCAATTGCATGACCGACGCCAAAAGCCTCAGGATCATCCTTTATCATATTTGGTGTCTTTACCTCCCCACTTTGACTCTTATTGATGAGAATTCTCCATAGTTTCAAACAAAAGATGCAATTTTCCCACAGCTGGATAAAGTATGCCCTTGCAAGAGAACCCTCATGCCATGGTACCAGCTGACTGAAAACAAAATGTAGGGTAGGTCAGGAGTGATATATTCTTAGTAAATATACCCAGAGAGTCCATGAGACTATACAAATTCTAATGCATACATTTAAGTGCTCTGCTGGGTTACAGCCTTAATTACATATTTCATAACTACAAAAGGGCTCATTTAAAATATGGTTCAGAATAGAAATGTTAAGTATGCATTTTCTTTGCCCATAGCAAAATGCATACAGACTGTGTGGAAGGCTGTTTAAATGAATAGCTGAGAAAAAGATGCATACAATGTCTACCGTAACCAGCCTACCCAAAGGTTAAACACAACAGAAACAGACTTAACACAGACTGATTAACATTCAGATTCAGACCCATAGCAGTGTTAATTGTCAGAACTCCAGTGAAATTCCGTAGTCCTATTCTCGTTTGCATCAGACAATGATCTCGTCCATAACAGAAGACATTTTCCTGTGTACTTCAGGCAACTGCATTTTTTGTTTAAATGGAGAAGTCTAAAAGGAATATTATAAAACAATAAATTAGCTTTGCATTCTTGTCATTTCTGGGATAATGTATCTGATGATCTGTTGAGAAAATAGAAGTGGAATGTTACTATTCCTAGCAATCATTTATCTATTGAACCAGAACTTACTTTCCAGGAGCCAGTTCTCAGTCTTCCTAACATGGTTTCCTCTTGTTTATACCAATAGGGGAAATCTGGATTGCAAAAATCAACTGGAAAATTAATATTATCTCTGGTGTTTTCACAAGCAGCAAATAATGCTTTGCCTACTGAAGACAGTGAAGCACTGAGTGGAAACTGCTGCAGCTTGCACAGGCCAGCGGAGGCTGCAGTATACCTACAGAGCAGCTATGGCATAAGTCAACTCGTAAAGCACTGTCAGTGCTAGACTGCAGCTTTGTGCTATCAAAGTCTGGGACTGAGGTTTTGTCTGTGTAAGCTGGGGAGTGACCTTTTTAACTCGATGGATTTGCAGACTTCCAAGTGATCATTATTAGTGTGTGTATACCTTCCCATAGACATTTCTGATCAAGCTGCACAAGGGAGTATCAATTTCTGGGATGAAGTGAAAGTAAACTGAGAGCATGAGTGAACTGACAGAACAAAAAGTGAAAACGTTCTTTTGGGGTCAATCCTAAAAGTTAGGTTCAAATTCAGACAAGACACTCAAAATCTATTAGGATATTTTTATTGTTTTCTTTTATTTAGGTCAATTTTGAAATAAGCTTTTTTAAAATATATAAGGTGTTCCACAATTAAGATAACAAATTGAAAGTTTTCCATGCTTCCTCATTTTTTCTCCTGGTAAGTTCTGGTTAACTGCCAAATTTGAAGCAAATTTATTGACATTGCTGCCTTTAAAATTGTCTTTTTCAATAAAATTATTAATGATCTGCAATATTTTACCTAGCATCACTTCATGGCACTTTGCAGAGCAAAAGAAAGCATAGACCTCCCGCTAAGTATCTGGCAGACATAATCACATAAATAGAGATTGAGAATAAGGGGAGATAAACAAATCTGTCAACGAGAGTAGTCAACGTATATTGTTTGTTTGAAGAATTGGTCCTTCTTACAGTATCCTTGCTTACTGGAGGTTGAGTTATAACTTGTAATATTTCCCAAACTTAAATGCTACTTCTCATTTCAACTATTTTGTATTTGATAAGACAGAATAAGATCTGATGATCAAAGTACACAAGAGCTAAATCTGATAAGTCTGATGATCTGCCCTGACTAGGCAGTGCACCCATAAATTCAGTTTAAATGGACTCTGGAGGATTGCCTTTGGCTAAGAGAAACACCAAGAAACAGACAGCCGTCTTGGTCTCTCCGGTTATTATTTCATGTCAAAAAGTGGGGAAAAAATGTACACAAAGTAACACAAAAATATCTACATTAATTTTACATACATGTAAAATAGAATAAATATATTTTATATTATTAAAAGAAGTTAATGAGAAATGCAGCTTTTGAAACATTGGCACTGTGCATGTGCACTGTTTCTCTATTTCTCCTCCTTTCTTAGCTTTTGCCACTAAATACTCCCACTTTTTTTCCCCAAGAAAACACTGTTTGGACATCACTGATTGTATTGTACTTATTAGCAAAAAGATAAATGTGGCTGTAGGGAATGGAGAAGGAAAAAAACTTTAAACTGAATAGTCATGCTTTGATAAAAGTCAAGAATTTTTCCATAAAATGAAACTTTCAGGTAAATATTTCCTTTAGAGTAAAGACTTTTTACATTGAAAATTTGTTGTTAATGGGAAAAAAATCTGTTTTGCCTAAGAGGTACTTATATAGTCATAATCAATATACTACCCAAAAATGTCATGAACAATGATCTGCTGATCTCCATGCCATCTGCCCTGACTTCTAGGATTGTGTTATCTTTGTTATTTCGCAGAGAAGAAACTGAGACACAGGAAGATTAACATCATGATTTTCAAAACTTCCTGGTGATTTGCAGCATCCCAGGATTTTAATGCCCAACTCAAGACACTTAAAAATATTAGCTCAAATTTACATCAGAAGTCTGAACCTTCTCCTGAATCTCCTTCATGTATCCTCACTGGAGGCATTGCCATGGATGCTTCCCAGAATGGCTCACTGTGGCTGCAGTATCCATTGAGGTTTGGAGCAGCCTTAAAACTTCTCTAAATTGCACCATGGTTTGAACCAGTTCCCAGTTCGACTAGGGAGGGCAAAAAGTGGACTACACACATAGCTGCACTTTCATCCCATTTGTGCAGGAGATCACACGCTGTCTTGCAAAACAAAACGTCAAAAAGGAGCTTTCCATTGGAAAATACATTTCTTAGATTCACCAAATCAAAATGGTTTTGTAATCACCTTTGAGTTGCTGTGTTGTTTAGTACTTCAGATGCTGTTTTCACATATTCCTGTAATCAGTGCATTCTGCCAGTGTTATGAATAGGGCCAATCTGAGTGCCATGTTACATTTTTAAAAGTCTTGCAAAGACTTAATAAATTTTGCAAATATTTAGAAAAAGAATTAATGTAATATATGTAAAGATCTGCACATATTTGATAATCTTGAACCAATTTAATAAATCCTGTCCAGTTTTAATAAACACTGGATTAGGGTTAGACTTATTACAAACAAGAAATTAATAATGAAAATATTTAATGTGTGGTGTACATACAGTGTTTTTTTATTTTATTTTATTATTTTTTTTAAGATCAGGAGAATACCTATAAGCCCTGTTACAGATTTTAAAAACTTGTTTTCCAGGAAAATATGCACACAACTCATACTGTTAACAACATGACTACTTCTAACACATTACTGAAGAAACACTTGTTTGCTTACTCTTACAGAAACAACACCTCATAGCATCCTGACTGTGTTGTAAGAACTTAAAACCAACATAGTGATGATTTTGGTGAAGACGATAGGGGCAGTTGGGGGAAAATGCTTACTGAATGTGTAAATTAGTAAAATAAGTGCAACTAGAAGCATGTTCTTAAATCTTTCACTGTTTACATGTATAGCCACTTCTCAAGGACAACATACCTGACATTATTAATTTGTAGTGAGGAACAGCACAGCACATGCATAACCTTGTGCTGGGCCCTTCCAACCTTCTCCATATCATTCACCCTGGGGTAACTAAGTCTTCCAACCAAATGAGGAACTGGGAAATTTGCTGTTGTTGTAAAAATTGGTTTGTCATATTTCTCATAGAAATCTGCCAGTTTCATTAAAACTTTAATTGTGAAAGGCTTTCCACATCCCCCGTGAAATGACTAGTTGATATAAGAGAGAACCACAGAAACACCAAAGTAACTGAAAGAAATGTGCTAGAGTGGTGATTTTTAATTTGGGGGTTTTGAGCAGAGATTTTTGAAATCAGATTGATTTCAATGCAGAAGTTCTTGGGTTTTTTGGGTTTTTTGTTTTTAATCACAAATATCTGAGTGTCCTAGGACATCTGTGCCAAGGATGCTTGGATATGGGCCTGTGTGACTGGGAAGTCCTTGAGAAATAGAAATAAGGGAGGACCTGTGTGAAAACCAAGATGATGTTTTAGGCAATATGGAGTATAAGGTGGTAACTGACCAGAGAAATGAAACACAAGTTAAGGAACCAGACAGGATGAAGGAAAACAGCTTCACTATAAAAAAGCAAAATAAAGATCCAATGGATTTTAGGATGGGATATGAAGGGGGCAGAACAGCCCAAAAGGAGAGCTTTGAGGGACACCTGCCAATATGGGAAGATCTGATAAAATACCAAACAGGACACTGAAAGTATCCTACTGACACCTTAAGAGATCTTTATTTGCCCCTTTCATCCTGAATAATCTATTTACTATAACATATGAGATACTACGCCTTCTCTAGAGACAGAGACTTGCTACAGACAGGACAGAAACAGTGAGCTTCCTGTCAGACCAGGACAGCTGCAGGGCAAAGCCCATGCTAGTCTTGCAATTTGATTTCATTTTACACTTCTGCAAATAATTTCTGTGTTTGGAAACTGAAGGCTTTTTCTCTAAATGTATCATATTCTAAAATACCTATGAAGAGGAGTGTCTTATCCCATGAGCAGTCACTTGATTCCTTCAGACATTCAGGAGGGAGCCAACCATTGATTCATCTGCTTTTCACAGTGCAAACTGTCCTACAGGTAGCGAGAGTGAGCTGGCAGCTTGCTGAAACTGAGAATAACTGTCTATTATTAAATAATTACAGTAACCAAAATAAGGAAACCACAGAAAAACAGGATACATTCTTCCCTGGGCTTTTCTAGTAACTGAACAATTAAATGATATCATGCAGATAAAAGTTGGGTGGAACTAAATATTCACGTTAATTATGCAGAAAGACGGAGCAATATTGTTTCTGCCTATCTAGCTTTCCATTGGGTAATGTTCATTCTTTTTTATGGTAGAACTACATATCTGAAACAATTCATTATGGGTCTTGGTTTATGAAAGCTAAGAATTATTCTGAGGAATATAAAACAGAGTAAGTGGAGAAATGTCTATTAGAGAAATGAAGAGGAAGACTGTTACTAACTTGCAATTGCTGTAAATGAGCCCTTTATTACCTGAGATTTGAAAGCCCACCAACCATAGCATTTTAGCATAGACAGAACCAACAAGGTTTGTAAAAATCTTCCTTTGCCTTCCCCTAACAGTGATTTCTGTGGTTTCTTTGCTTTAAGTTTTTCACAGTGTTCCTTAGTCTCAGTAAACTAGTATTCTAACAGTGTTGTTTCAGGCATTTAGGCCTGCAATAAAATTATATTGATTTTAGCAGACCCTAAGTAGATCTTTAGAATGGATTCTGTAAAATACCCTTGCCCATCTTCAGGTGTGAAACAGCAAGTACTGCATTTCAGCAGGAACTGCTCATCTGAGTTTTGGCCTCACTGTAGACAGGGTTTTTGCATCAGTATAACAAAGTTTGCACTGTGCTTCTCCATACTAATATAGATTCCTGGGTAATAAAATCTCTCCTGGGTAAATACTGGCAATGAGAGGAAGGCCTGAACAGACTTGTTATCCATCAGTTACAACTCACTACCTGGGAGGCATCAGTTCCTCAAACTCTCCTTTAAACACTTTGACCCTTTGCATACAAATGAACTGGAATGGTACCACATCCTTTTGCTTAGCAGTAACAGGGTTAACATTGTGATACACCTTGATCACCGGCAGGTATCAAACTTTGTCAGGAAAGGAGATATCTTCCAAACAGGAAGAGACACAACACTGCTAAGAATCCCTCATCAAATACAATAGAAAATGAAAGTACAGCTCAGTTTTTTAGCTCTGGCATCCAATAATAAGTCAGAACCCCGAGGACATTGTCTTATTCAGAGATGTGAAATGCAAATGAACAGTAACATTGACAACTCAAGACCAAGCACAGAACAGAAGACTTGAAAGCTACCTGGAAAGGTCTTGTGTGAACAAACAGCTTGTTTTTGTGGGGCAGAAACATATTCGTTTATGTGAATAAGTTAGATGGGTAATTTTACTGATCACTGGAGTCCATGAGAATGTTTTAGTGGAGATAAAACCTTGAGATGGCAGTATACTGAAATCATTTAACAATGAAAGTCATCGGGAGCTCAGAAAAACTGGTTCAACGTTAAAAGTTTTAGTGTACGACATAGCATGGAAGAATTCACTTTCCTAAAACTCAGTTGCAGGAAATTTCAGTATCTTTTCCTTCTCAAAGATTCACTCTTTAAGGTGATAAAATCTAAGTTACATTCTTCTGTCTGCCCCTAGTGCCCTATCGCAAATTCTCCAAAAAAGCCAAATAACACTGTTTCTATCTATCTAATTTTCCTTCAGGTCATGTTTCTGTACTTTTTAATGGTAGAACCAAATATTTTAAACAATTCAAAATGAATTTGGTTTAGAAGGGTCAAGAATTATTCTCAGTAAGCAGAGAAATCTATTAAAAAGTCATGTAGAGACCCCCAGAGATGCGATGGAGATGCTCCACAGTGGACTAGGCAGAGGGACAGCTGCCGTGCAGGGAGGAGCTGGGAGTTCAAGGCCCTGAGCTAGGACCTAGCCTAGTCTGAAGGGGTCAGTGGCGATTCCCCCCTCCAAGGCAGGGCATGCGGCTCAAGTGCAGACTGGTTCCACATCAGGGTAGGCACCAGCCCACCTCTTCTCCACCATGGGAGGAGACCACGTGCAGAGGGAGCCATGGCACGCTTGGCATGTGTGGCACGCTCCCCACAGCCATCAGTCCCAGAGCCACCCTCCCCACCGTAGAGACAGAGGTGAAGAGGACAAACGAGGACAAGCAGGGGTCCCACACTGAGTGTAACACACATACTACTGAAATCTGTAAGAAGGATTTGTAACAGATCTGAAAAGCAGGTTGTTCTGGGTTGGAGGGTTGTTACAAAATGAAAAGTTGGGTCATGCTTACAAATCTTTCAGCTAAAGTGAGGCCAAACTTCAGTAGTCAGATGTCAAGATGGAGGCTGAATTTAACCTTCGCGAGGCAGGCTAGAGAGCAATTTGTGGCTTCAGAAGGAAACAGCAAAACTCATAGTGAGTTAGTACTGTCTGATCTAAGGGGGAGGACATGCAAAAAATGATTGTATTTCACACAACTCCACCCCAAATATTCCCCAGCAAGTTGGGAAGAAAGATATTTTATTAGAAGCAGAGGCCAGGGCCATTCAAACTTAGCCTGCATCATCTGAAACATGAAGAATACAAAAACTTACAGCAAAACTCTGGAGACCTAAGACTAATAAAAGATACAGCCAAATCTTTTGTCAACCAAAGACAGGAGCATGTGAGGAACAACAGCTACAAAGATGGGGGAGGGGTAACTGTTTGCTCTAAAACTGGTAGTAAATCTACTGGAAGCAGTGGCTGGGGGAAAGATGTCAAAGAACAGTGAACTAATAAGCACATGGAAAAGAGATACTGAGAGTCCTTCCTGGACTGCAAGCACTCTCCTCTTTTTTTCTGCAGCAGCTGGTACATTTCCTGCTTTCTTGTCCTTGCATGCATGTGCAGTAGCGTCTCTCAGGGTTTCTTTCTTAGCTAGATCACTCGGAGGTAAATTGGGAGGTTCAGACAAAATGTCTCTTTGCTGAATGTTGGAGGGACAAAAGAAAACAGAAAGTGGTTTTATGGCACAGCAGACAATTCAGCAGGGTGAAGCACCTGGCATTTGGCACGCCTAGTAGATGTTGTGCATATGTCCTAGCACAAACATATGCATACTTCTTCATTCCATCAAAAGATTTCTTGAAGTTTTTGCTTCTCTGACCCCCTCCACCTTCTTCCTATTCAAAGACAGGAAATTCCTTTGCTGACGTGCAGGCCCTAGTTTGAAAGCCAGAGACTCCCTCAGATACCCACTCATGTCCTTAGAAGTGGCTATCTGTTTTCCACTAATATCCTTGTGGTTTGTAATTTCCTACAAAAAGAGGATGGAGTTGTGAGAGGCTTTAACTTGCACAGTTCAAGCAGTGTTTGTCTAGTTCGCACTTGAAGCCTGCTGCTTGCTGCTATTTGCACAATATCCAAAGAAAGCTGGCTGACTGGACAAGTCAGATATGTGAAGAACTTTGGGCTGGATGCCTCGTCCCAAAACCAATTACCAGAAGAGTCTGACTGATGCCACACGATGAATTGCTCTCTCTTGGCTGCACTGACTATGGAGAGCGCCTGGACACTTGGCTGAAATACTCTGAATCACTGTGCAGGGCCAGACACCTACCTGCCTTGTACTGCAATGGCAAAGTTGGGTTCTAAATGGGGCAGCCTGAGTCTAACCCATTCAGTCCAGGAAGTCTCCAAAAATTATCTGTTCCTGGCTCTCATAGGGCCTGATTCTCAAAAAAAAGCATCCCACTGCACATACGATACATCTGAGCAATACCACGTGCTCTGCTCACAGAACGTGCCTAAAAGTCCCCAGAGAATTGCATGGGCAAAAGCATACACCGTTTAGCAGATACATCACTATACACAAATGTATTTCATTGCTTTCCCAATAAGGCCTTTTGAATTTGTTAAAAAGTATCTGCAGAGAAAATGCAAGGAGCCCCTGGCATTAGGAGTCCTTGGAGAGAGAGCTATGCACTGGCTAAAGGCTCTGCTGATCACAGTTGGAAGGACAGCCTGACTTTATCAGGAAGATCAAGGAGAAGAAGAGATGGAATATGGGAAAGGTTGGAGGAAGATAAAAAAGGAGGAATTTATCCATCAAGGTCAGCTAACTGGAGAGGAGTCTCTACTTTGGGGTGGCTGAAAGCAGGATTAATCCAAGCCAAAATTTTACCCTTTGGAGCCTCATGCATTGCTTGTGTAAGGTTTTCACATTGCCATAGAAAAGGAGGGTCTATTTTGGTACTGAATCATTCTGAGGCAGGTTTTACTCTCCATATGTTTGCATAAATCTACAGAGGGCAATGGAGTTACACCACTGTATGTTGGTGTGAGATCAGAGGCAAGTTCAGTATCTCCCACCTTGTCTGACAGACTCTTTGACCCATTTCACTTTTTTTTTTTTTTTTACTCTATCAGCTTCCAAGGTCAAAGACCATGCCCAAATCTAAAGCAGATCATAACTCGGATGCTGCATTTTAAAGACATAGGCTCCCTTTTTTAATAATATATGATTTAAAATACACTTTCCTTTGTGGTAGCGTTATTTCTACATCCAAATGATCTTGACTTGGGCTAGGGGGCACACATGTTTCCGGGAGAAAGGATCCCATTTCCTTCACACCAGCTTCCGTGGCATCATCATCATCATCCGCTTATTTCTGCCCTTGATCACATCCTCTGAAAAGCTGGCAGATGTGAAACCTGAGCTACCCATGGGCCTCCACACATCCCATAGCAGTAGGTATCCAAAATGGTTCAGATCATCTCTAATTTCTCTGTGGATCATATGTCTCCTTCAGAAAAAGGGTGGGGAGCAGATGTGCAAAACAGAGAGACAGAGAGACTATGATAATAATATTTCTCCTTTACAGAAGGGAGGGGTGAGTGTATATATCAGGCTGAAGAGGGAGGAAGAGACATTATATACAGAAGAACTGCAGAAATTTAAAAGACGGGTCAGATTGGATATGTTAACTATGTGCAAAAGTTTCCTAGCGAGAATATTTCCTTTTGGATGATTTAACAAATGTAAGCTGGATCAAGTCTTCATTATGCAAGAAATATGTTAGGTTTCTTCTCTAGCTATGCACAAATGGCTGGGAAAAGCTGGATATAGTCCCATCCTATAAACTGGAATCAGAAATAAATCGAAAGATTTATAAATTGGAGGTGAAATTCTTCAGCTACATTGGTTTAAAGTTGGTGAAATGAATGACTAAAGCATTCACTCACAGTGTTTTATGAAGCAGATCTAATGTGCAGGTTTTGTGACCTGCAGTGACTTTAACTTCTCAGTAAATCAAAAAGCTTAACAAATATTAAGATGGCAAAGATTACCTGTGTGTGCCAGATTTTATCTTTTATCCATTATCATTTAGGAAATGAAAAGCTTGAGTCGGAAATCAGACAGTCAGTCATGTGATTCAGGTGGTCTGGCAGCCCCACAAGACAAGAACCTGCAGGAGACACAGATACTACACATTCACTGATTAGTTTTCAGTCCTTAAGAAATGGCTCTTTTTATTGTTATTATTATTAGCAACCAATGGGCTTTAGAATCAGAGCAATTCCTTTCTAAATTCCACTGCAATGAAAATTCATCAACACAAACTACAGGAAGCAGCTGGGTGAATTGCTCAGCTCACAGCCAGCTCCATACATATGTGAGCTTTGGAGGTGTTGATATTTAGGGGTGCTGCAAACCAGCACCCACTTGACAATACAGAGGCCAATGAATTCTCCTTTTTCAGTCTTGGACTAGAGAGGTAGGAAGCTCGCTGCCAGATAAGATGTTTGCTAAGCCACAGGTTAGAGAGCCACAGAGCATGGGGAGATCAGTCATGGTTCAAGTAGAGCATGCCCTTAATTTCAGCAGAGGCCCATAAAGCTGTCTTTCCATGGCAGAGGTGCCTGCTTTTCATCTCTACAGCCCTCCAAATATGCCAGGGATCTTCAGGGTGAAACAAAGATCTATATTCTATCCAACTTCCTAACCTTTTCCAAACTAGTGGCTGAGGGAGTCAGCGTGAGGACAGTATCTAGTACCTAAGTAGAGCTGGGCATTTTCGAAACATTTTAGAAACTTTCACTTATTTATTAATTTAACATCATGTCTACTGGTGGGACACTGAGGCAGAGAAGACCAAGCCTGCTTCAAGGCCACAGAATAATGTAGAGACAGCACAACAAGAATTTGAGCCTTTCTTAGGCTCAAATTAACCTAAACAAGAAGACCTCCTTGACTATATTAGCTTGCCACACCCTCATGCAATCCTTCCTCCTTTTCTGTGCTGGAATCAAGATAATCCAAAAGGCTGGACAACCTCCATCACAAAATCAGACCTATAAAAAACACATCAAGTGACAGGTGACACCACAGGTTCTGGGTTTACATAACTGCTTTTGGCTCCAGGAGGTCTTTCCCCCCTCTCTCCTCCACAGCCCCTCATTCCAACTACCAAAGGTATTTGTGGCCATCCTTTCCTCTCCCACCTCACAGCTGTAACTGAATAAATGTTGGACATATATTAAAGAGCAAGGAGGAAGAGGATGGAACAGAAAAGAGTTTCCTAAAATGGAGGTTCCTTTTTTTCCTCAAAATGTGAGATCTCAATGAAAAAAAATATCACTTTTCTACAATACTGAACCAACACTATAGCTATTTAATAGCAGGGAGATGTTGTTTTAAAGCACAGAAAATAACAATCCATTTTTCTTTTCAGCTAATGTACAAAAAAGAGTAAGAAAGATAAGAAAAACATTTGATGTTGAAAAATAGAGCTGGGTTTACACTGTTATTTCCCATATAACTGTCCCTCTGTCACATCCTGAAAAGGGTCATCGGCCAGAAGCTGACAAAGTCAAAGTGCACCGTTGCCATCACCTCTCCTTGACTTGCACTGGTCAGAAAAAAAGAAATCAAGCAACCCTGCAGCTGGGGTAAGTCAGCCTCATTCCAAACAGCTTAAGCAGCACATCATCAGGCAACATTTGGCCCAAAATATAATGCAAAAAGAATACCATTACCAAAATAAATTGCCAAGCAGTCTGCAAATAAATCAAGAGAAAAGCTTATATATTAACTACTAAAGGCCAATAATGAACAACAAAACAACAATTCAGGCTGGAAGAGCATCAGATTTAAAAGAAACAAACTGTGGAACTATATGTGTTAAGCAAATGGTTTTGCTTTAGGTCTGAATATATATTTGTCCACCATTTACACCAGATCCATGTTAAACCTACTGTGGAAACTCACCATTATTGAGTGAAATTCATCCTGAAAGTCAGGCCACCTCCTGTGGAAAAGATGCAAATACAAGTCTCCAGAATCGTGCAGACAGGGGTCTATATTATAAAATCCTTGCATAGTATATTATATAATAGATGTGTTATATTTAATATAATTAGCTAATAGTTAACATATCTATAAAATCCTTGTGTCTGCCTTTTTAAACTTCGAGATTTAACATTAAGGGAAGTTGTTGTGAGCTAATGCTAATGCACCATGAACAGAACAAACTGTGTCAACAGCTACCAAAGGGCTAAAAGGTAACCGTACAATCTGCTCTGAGCAAGGGGTGCTGTGTATCTCTCTTCTGCCAAAAGCAGATTGCGACTCAGCAAGTCAGATTTCCCACCCTGCTCTCCCTGACTTTGGGGAGTAAGTTATTTCACTGCTTCTCAGGGTGTGCAGTCCCTCTTGCCCTGTGCCCAGCCTGACACCTCTGGCCCATGGAAGGTGTAATGGGATGGGGGCAGCTTTCTTCCCATGTCCAACCCCCTTCTGTCTCACTCCAGCCCTGATTGCTTACTGTGAGGGAAACCCTTGCTCTTCCCACCGAAAGCAGGGCATCTACATCAAACTGAGCCAGACAAAAGGAATTACTGACCCATGTCTTGCTTCATTTACCAGCCCCGTACTCTGAGGAGAGTATTGAAAACAAGGTAAAAAAGAAAAAAAACAAAGTCCACAATGTCACTTCCAGGTCTCACCATTACTGGCTGCCCACCTTGCTCCATGGCCTGGAATTGCACGTAAAGGTAGACTTGCTGTTAAGATGCCAGTGTTATTCTGTGAAGAGAGCAGGATGGAGTGAAATGCTCTGCTGGCCAGGGGTGGGACAATACAGGCATACCTCGGAGATATTGTGGGTTTGGTTCCAGACCACCACAATAAAGTGAATATCGCAATAAAGTGAGTCACACGAATTGTTTTATTTCCTAGTGCATATAAAAGTTATGTTTACACTATACTGTAGTCTATTAAGTGTGCAATAGCATTATGTCTAAAAAAGAATGTACATCATACTTTAATTAAAAAATACTTTATTGCTAAAAAAATGCTAACAGTCATCTGAGTCTTCAGTGAGTTGTAATCTTTTTGTTGATGGAGGGTCTTGCCTCGATGTTGTCTGCTGACTGATCAGGGTGGTGGTTGCTAAAGGCTGGGGTGGCTGTGACAATTTCTTAAAACAGCAATGAAGTTTGCCACATCGATTGACTCTTCCTTTCACAAAGGATTTCTCTGGAGCATGCGATGCTGTTTGATAGCATTTTACCCACAATAGAACTTCTTTCAAAATTGGAGTCAAGCCTCTCAAACCCTGCCACTGCTTTATCAACTAAGTTTATGTAATATTCTAAATCCTTTGTTGTCATTTCAACAATGTTCACAGCATCTTCACCAGGAGGAGATTCCATCTCAAGAAACCACTTTCTTTGCTCATCCATAAGAAGCAACTCCTCATCCATTCAAGTTTTATCATGAGATTGCAGCAATTCAGTCACATCTTCAGGCTCCACTTCTAACTCTAGTTCTCTTGCTCTTTCCATCACATCTGCAGTTACTTCCTCCACTGAAGTCTTGAACTCCTCAAAGTCATCCACGAGAGTTGGAATCAATGTCTTTCAAACTCCTGTTAATGCTGATATTTTGACCTCCTCCCATGAATCACGAATGTTCTTAATGGTGTCTAGAATGGTGAATCCTTTCCAAAAGGTTTTCAATTTAATTTGCCCAGATCCATCAGAGGAATCACTATCTATGGCATCTGTAGCCTTACAAAAAGTATTTCTTAAAATAATAAGACTTGAAAGTCAAAATGACTCCTTGATCCATGGGCTGCAGAATGGATGTTGCGTTAGCAGGCATGAAAACAACATTAATCTCATTGTACATCTCCATCAGAGCTCTTGGGTGACCAGGTACATTGTCAATGAGCAGTAATATTTTGAAAGGAATCTTTTTTTCTGAGCAGTAGGTCTCAACAGTGGACTTAAAATATTCAGTAAACTGTGTTGTAAACAGATGTGCTGTCATCCAGGCTTTGTTGTTCCATTTATAGAGCACAGGCAGAGTAGATTTCGCATAATTCTTAAGGGCCCTAGGATTTTCAGCATGGTAAATGAGCATTGGCTTCAACTTAAAGCCGCCAGCTGCATTAGCCTCTAACAAGAGAGTTGGCCTGTCCTTTGAACCTTTGAAGCCAGGCATTGACTTCTCTCTAGCTATGAGAGTCCTAGTTGGCATCTTCTTTCAGTATAAGGCTGTTTCATCTACACTGAAAATCTGTTGTTTAGTATAGCCACCTTCATCAATTCTCTTAGCTAGATCTTCTGGATAACTTGCTGCAGCTTCTACATCAGCACTTGCTGCTTCACCTTGCACTTTTATGTTATGGAGACGGCTTCTTTCCTTAAACCTCATGAACCAACCTCTGCTAGCTTCAGACTTTTCTTCTGCAGCCTCCTCACCTCTCTCAGCCTTCAGAGAATTGAAGGGAGTTAGGGCCTTGCTCTGGATGAGGTTTTGACTTAAGGGAATGTTGTGGCTGGTTTGATCTTCTATCCAGACCACTAAAACTTTCTCCATATCAGCAATAAGGCTGTTTCATTTTCTGATCATTTGTGTGTTCACTGGAGTAGCACTTTTAATTTCCTTCAAGAACTTTTCCTTTGCATTCACAACTTGGCTAACTGGCACCAGAGGCCGAGCTTTTGGCCTGTCTCAGCTTTCAACATGCCTTCTGCACTAAACTTCATCATTTCTAGGTTTTGATTTAAAGTGAGAGATGTGCAACTCTTCCTTTCACTTGAACACTTAGAGGCCATTGTAGGGTTATTAATTGCCGTAATTTCAATATTGTTGTGTCTCAGGGAATAGGGAGGCCTGAGGAGAGGGAGAGAGACGGGGGAATGGCCAGTCGGTGGAACAGTCAGAATACACACAACATTTATCGATCAAGTTCATCGTCTTATGTGGGCAGGTTCGTGGCGCCCCAAAACAATTACAATAGTAACATCAAAGATCACTGATCACAGATCACCATAACAGATGTAATAATAATGAAAAAGTTTGAAATATTGCGAGAATTACCAAAATGTGACACAGAGACACGAAGTGAGCATGTGCTGTTGGAAAAATGGCACCGATAGACTTGCTCGACACAGGGTTGCCACAAACCTTCAATTTGTAAAAAATGCAATATCTGCGCAATAAAGTGAGGCACAATAAAATGAGGTATGCCTGCAGTTCTTAAAGAAGCGCAGCTATTTACTTCAGTACACATACCAGAACCTTTATTTTCACAGCCTTCATCTGAATTCACCTAAGAAAGGACACTGCCATATTGCTCTTTGCTCCCAGCCATAACCAGAATGAGTTTTATATGGTGTTTGCTCACCTCCTGCTGACCTTGTAGGAGCTCATGAATGAGCCATTCCTGAGCAGAATCAGAAGCTGTGGTGCCAAAGCAGAGATCCTGCAAAAACAGAGGAAACGAAGAAACTACTTTAACAGATAAAAGCAGGAAGCTTCCATCTCCTCTGGACCAGTCTTTGTAAAGAACATGACAAGTCCATGAAGACTTTTACACAAACTACATGCAGTGGAGCTGCATTCCTGCTAGCTGTAGGATGAGTCACTTTAATTATAAAAGTTCTGCTATTAAATGGGCTTTAATAACTAAATGCACTGCTATTTCTTCAGCTCTTATTATAATTTAATTTACCTATTCATTTTTCTGTTCTTTGAGTTCTTAATAAAATGAATAGCTGGCATCTCCCAGGCCTGCTCCCTTTTGTATTCTTGCCAATAGAATAACATCACAGCATTTTGCAGTAATGCTGTTTGGGCTGTTAGAGATAGAAAATGTCAAGTACCTTTTATATGCAATTTTAATATTTGTTTTACTCTCCATTGTTTCTAATATTCCCTGAGAACCTTGAAAATAACATTATTTCCTTAACAAGTTTGTCCTTTCTTCCTTCTACTTCGCAAATCATTTTCTTGGGGCCTTATTACTTGCTATTAAAGAGTATAAGCAACCATCACAAAATGTTGCTGCTCTCATTTCTGGGCTATGGAAAAGAATCTAGAAACAAATAAGCATATCTTTTGCTTTCTTCCTCATCTGTGAACACTTTGCAAAAGAGAACAATGTAGAAAATGTCCCAAGATCCTGAGTTGTTTCTATCTCAGTTAAATGTCTATTGCACTTGAGCAAGTCCCTTAATACTTTGATTCTCCAACTATAAAAATAGGCCTGTGATGATAATCCTGTCCCACCTCATTAAAATTTAAAATAAGAAGAGCCATACCATTTCTTGGAAAGTCCTATGGAAACCTCTTAAAATTTTTAGAAAGGCCGCTCCCAGTAGATAAAATCATGGGTGAGAGCCCAGTGTACAAGGTGGAAGCCAGGGAATACTTAGAGGCATAATTTAAGTTGATCAAGTGATCTTAAAATGAAAAGGAAGATGCAGTTAAGTGGGTTCCTAGCTTTCATTTTCTAGGTTGCAAAGCTCAGTGGTTTTGTTTCATTTTCTTCAGCAGTTTTTTGTTGTTGTTTTGTTTTTTTCAAGAACATGAAGGTTTTTGCTTGAAAATATCTTTGCTGTTTCCAAATTTTTTTTAATTGTTCAATGGCAAGGATTACATTCCTCAGCATGGGACAATACACGTTAAAGTCCCTAGTCAAAGTACATAGCATGGGGCATTTAAAAGCTTTCCATGGGGCCAGGTGGGCTGAAAGTCTAGTCTTTAGGCCCATGGGATACCATACAGACTGTTTAGGAACAATGTCACAGGGACCTGACTTTCAGTGTTCCAGCCTTTCTCTCCCCTCAAAACCTGTTTGCAAAGTATTTTAGAGAACTTGAATCCCCTGGTTTCCCCATCTTCGATTCCCTGCTCTGCCTTCCAGCCTGCCAAAGAAAAACTGTGTTCCCAGGCCTTCTCCTGCTCAAGCCCCCCTGAATCAGTAACAAAATAGGCAAAGATGGTATGTATGAACTCACTTGTGACAGTGCGTCATGGAACAGGAATTCTGTGCTGATACACATCTGGACAATTTTTTTTGAGCACACTAATTTTTAGGACTTGCATCTATTTGCGAAACGCACACACTGGAAGCTCACAGCTCTTACTTCTTTTGGGGTTGTGACTAGGGAGAAGGGAGGAATTAGGTTCAGCTGAAGTGTTTATGGGAGTTAACACATGTAATTGGATCCCACTAGAATGCACACAAACTGTCCAGCACACTACTTGCACAGGCAGAGGGACAACAAAGAACAGAACACCCTGTTCAGATTTCATAGGCCTCTATTGGTTTGCTTCAAATGCTGCTTTCTAAAGAAAGGACACAGGATAAGTAACTCATCCAATAGGCCACAGGAGTCACAATGGCTACTTAATTATGAAACTCTTCTAGGCACTTATATATTAATTCATAGTCTAATGTGGTGTCAAGCTGAGGCGAATAAAGGTTAACATATTCTATTAGTCCCAATTGTCACAAGAATTTCATCGAACAATATGGTTCATTAAATGCTGAATCTAATAATTATGTTCACCATAATAGAAATTATTCCTATGAACATGATCTGAATAGTTGTGATTTATTAATTTAGACATAAATTTAATTAGCAATTGATTTCAATTGAGTATTACCCTGAACAGTAAGTTTAGTTGTAAGCCACATACTGGAAACAATATCCAAAAAGAAATACGCAACTGTGAGACAGGAGCCTGATGGTTTTCTTGATTCCTATTGGTGTTTCCCACTGTATAGGAACAGAACTCCTGCCAAGCACAGAAATCCATTTTTCCCGAAAAAAGAGAAAGGAAAATCCATCTCCCACCAAATTCCAAAAGGCTTCATAGTTAGTAGATCTCTTTTAGAAGGTATTGCTGAGTAGAAGTCAAGAGGGCTCTCTCAGGACAGAGAGTAGCATGAAAGAGCTCATTCTCAGTGAAATGTCCTAAGGAGCCTATGTTGAGAAGCTGCAGCAAAACATGTGGCAAGACAATGAGATAAAACAAACTGCTAACTTTTACTCACAAAACACCAAAGCCAAGCTCATCCTCCTGAGCTTTCCCTTCAGCTTATTCCTGTGTCCGCCAGCAGCACATCTGATTTCCCACTGTCATGCCCATGCTGACTGTGCAGAGCTGCACTGATCTGGGATCACCACTCAGGACACCACCATTTGTTGTTACGGCAGGGCCACTTTAATGCTCCATGACTAAGTTTCCCCCTCCAAAAAACAGGGATAAAACTGCATTCTTGGCAGAGATCTGAGAACCTTAATTCACTAATGTCTGTAAACCCCTCTGAGGTTCTTACATGGAAGGCACTGTAAAAATGCAAAGTATTATCACTGATTCAAACTGACCTTCCCCTTGAAATATCACCATTTGAGCTATAATTCCAAATCCTGACTCTAACCAAGTGCTACGCTGTGGGATTAACCACATTAATGCTTAAAGCCGTTGCTCTTTTTTTTTCCCCCAGTGTTCACAAGCTAATGCCTGCAGGAGTCTAATCTTGGACAATTCCTTACAGAATTCCAATCCTACAGATTTTCAGATGAAAATCACTGGTACATTTCCCTGACTTCTAACAGGTATTAGTCTCACTGCACCTACAATATTGGAATGTTCTTAATTATAAATATAATATTCTCTGGATGGAGATCTCTATTTTGAGTGTACATATCTGTGCGCATGCATGTGCACACAAACTGTAAATCTTTGTATTAAGAGTGATTACACACCCACTGACACAGAAAATTCATGATCAGGTTGTGAGACCTAAGAGGTTTACCAGACTGACTATGGAATGGCCACACATTCTAAAGAATTTATTTATTTTTTTTAAACCAACCTCCTGTCATAAACCAAGATCCTTTAACTATGGGAATCTTGCTATGCTTCAGAAGGATAGAGAAGGTGACATTTCAAACTGATATATTTTTAAATTGCACTTAGATATCTATACACAGAAATACTGTGGTCACTTTTTAAAACGCAAGGTTACAGGGCAATAGTTGAGTCTTCAAAGACAAGCCAAATCTGGACTCAATTATGCAAGGCTAGGCTCCAATTTTAGTATATGTTGGCTGTTCTACACCATCAAAATACCCCAGATCATGGGATGCAGGACAAAGATCATTTCAAACCTGCTTTGTCATTGTTTTGATCTGCTGTAGGGCTCTGCCCAGGCCAGGCTCCCACCACAGTCTGCCAGGCCATCTCCAGCATGGGGCCTCAGCCCTCACACACCAGGTGCCTGCATGATTTAGCAGCACTCCTCACCCCTGCAACACCAGGCTCCTGTAATTTCATTAAGTGCCTTGAAACTGGGGTAGGAGGATCATTATTAGTATTATTATTAAAGGAGATCACCTGTGCATCTTGAAAAATAAGCAGATCAGACACCTGCGGTAAAAGACATAACAATGATCTTAGCAACAGCAAACTCAGCCAAGGCAGAAGGTGCTCCACCACCCCATCCTCACAGAGGGGTGCCAGGATGCCGCGGCAGTAATGTTTTTTTAAAAGTGGGCATACTGGTGCCGTTACATTCACTCTAGAGCAGAAAATGTCACTCCCAGGGAGAAGAGAGATGGGAGGTCCCAGGCACCTCTGCCACTGCCACCCTGTCCCCCTGCCCCCCCCCCACACTGCCCAACTGAGGCAGCGGCCGTGCTGTCACGCCTGCCTCCACACTGCTTGTCGGTCAGTGACACTGACAACTGCACCACTGTCCGTGGCTGGAATAACATGGGAACGAGCACGTTGAGTGAAAAGCTAGCCAGCTGGTTGATGACACCAGGATAGGATCCCTCAACCAATGCAGATCTAGTTTTTTCTTTCTTTCCCCCCCCCCCTCCAGCACCTCTATCACTGGTAATGCCTATGGAATTGAAGATCCCAAAGAATCAGCCCCCAGGAGCCCAAACCTGAAACTCCCACTCGTGCTGTGGGCATGATCTCCCGGTCAAGTTTTTCATCCCCACATCTTGGTGAACGCATGGCATGACATGTGGTTCTGACTGCTAGCCTGTTTGGCTGATGTGATTGATGGACTATCAGCTGTCCCCACAGATCCTCTAAGATCCCTTCAGCACAAAGCAGCACTGCCATGTGCAGCTCAGTACAAAGCCATCCTACTTGAGGAGTGATTTGAAACTCAGGGCAAGAAAGGCAAATTAGTCCCTGTACCACTGCTTATTTACAAGGAGTAAGGTAATCTCTACAGGCATTGTGCTTTGGAAATATACCATCAGGGTGCTCCAAAAATATCTGACAAAGCAGAATTTTCTCTCATGAGAAATATTACAAGAGGCTCTGTCTTTCACTCATCTATTAAACTCACTGGTATAGAGTGCCCAGAAACACGGCATTTCAAGGAATATCCAGTGGACAAAGACACCTACACATTGTATCCCAGAATCTTGGACCGCAAAAGTCTCATAAAGGGACAGACAGAGGAATGAGTGAGATTAACAGGCCAAGTAGGTCAGGACCAGTATGATTCTCAGGTCAGTACAACACAGCACATTGAGAAAGCTTCCCAGAGGCATAAACAGAGATGGATGTTTGAGACAATGAATGCCTAATTGGATGCCCATTCTCACAGCTTCCCTCAATTAAGGAGACTCATGGATAATTCTGCCAAGATATTGATGGACAATGTAAGCATTGGCTTGAAAACTTTTGCAATTTAATGAACCAAACCCTACACAGTTGTGAATTACAACTGATCCAAAAATAAATCCAGCAGAAAACAGTCCAGTGATGGTTAAGTCAAAAAGTTACAAAATGATTAATCACTGAATCTTAATAACCTTCAATCAGGGATACTACAATGAAGAGCTTTCGATTTCATGTGTTGGCTTCACTGAGTTTTCCCAAACTTTGGAAGATTGGTTATGTTCCAGAAGACTGAAAAAGCATCTGCATTATCCCCTTAAATTAAGAAAAAGGAAAGCCAACATTTACTCCAATTAGAGAGGAGTAATTTCACTGATAGTCTCACAAAATGGCTTACAATATGAATACTGAGCCAACTGTAACCTCATCTCAGCCCTGAAACGAGAGGTAACTAATATGGCTCCTTTACGGACCAATTCACAGCGAACAGCACATACAGTCTATGAAACACTAGGCCTGTTAGGCCTGTTAGAAGAGCAGTATGATATTAACATGGAATCCACACAATCTGTAGATGTTTCGTTCTCCGCATCAGTCAGCTTTGCATCCTGCTATGCCTTTACAATGTAACTGAAGACTTAGTGGCTGCATGTATTTTATCAATGGCTTTGAGGCCAGATTTACTCACTGACCAGGCTGTTAATCTGGACCTGTTTCTGTCATGGCTGCCTTCGAACACCTGGAGAAAGCTCGGGGATGGCCCTGTGCTCTTGGATGCACCCAAGAACACCATCCCTGCAGGGAGTATGCTCCAGAAACTTTCCTACATCTCATCTGCCCTTTAAGGGACATCATATTATAAAATCATCCCAGACCTTGGCTTTGCCTACAAATCCTGTCTTCCTCTTGCAGCAGGAAATAGACAAGGGCAATTTGGGCACAGTACTAAGGTTTGGTGCAGACAATTTCTTTACTGCCAAGAAAAGACATCTGAGGAAAAATATAGATATAGGCCATGTGTCTAGTGGAAAAACTTCAATGCCGTATAGTTAGCTGTGTCAGTTGTATTATGAACTGGATGGCAGTGGAATCAGAAGTGCATAGACATATTTTTCCACCATAGTTATTCAATATTTTACAGTGTAAGACCAAATTAAAGGGAAAAAAAACTTATAATACAAGTAGTCATGTTGACAGAAACTCAAACATGTGGATAAAAGGGAGAAAAAGTTAGAGAGCTTCCAGAGTCAAAAATGACAGCAAACTCTTATTCAAAAATCTGTTACTCATTACAGACATTCCCAAAGGATGTTCCCGAAGCAGAATAGTTTTATGCTAGTTGAGAACAGTCAAGCCCTTTGCTTCATAAAAGAAATGGGAAGACTAACTCAGCAGCATCATTTAAACTTGCCCTCAAATGTTTGCAGGAAGACATTGAAGAAAAGGACGTATAAACACACAACCTAGTGTAACAGTCCTGTTCCTCTGACTTCTCTGCATAAAAACACAGATTCACACAGATTTAACAGTACTATGTTAAATACATCTTTGCAAAAATTCTTTTCAGTCTGGAGCATCCTTTGGCTTCTGAAACTTGCTGCATGGCACATAACCATGATGTCAAAATGGCAAGAAGCAAAAAAGAGGGTTTGGGTTTTGCAAAGGGTAACAGTAGCACCCCAACACCTGATACTATCACTTGCACTGCTGCTTTGTCTGATGTGTACATAGAAGCATTAAAAAGAACTGGAAAGTCATGACTGCCCTGACTCCTGGGAAACCTGACAAATCGGCAGTGATAGGATTACAGACTGCTGACAGCAGCACCGAGAGATACATTTTACTGAGCACACCAGGGTGATCAGCCTCATATTGTTAGAAGAACTGACCAGAAAGAGGACACAGTCAGAGACCTGGGGAGCATTTGCTTAAACAAGAACATCCAGAGAGCACTAATTAGTGAGCCAACTGAAGGGGAACGTGCAAGAGAGAGTCTTCAAGGTGGTGCCTCCGCTCAGCGCCCCAGCAGGCCTGGCCGGCAGCACAGCAGTCAGAATGAATCGCAGAAGACAAAGCTGGAGGAGTCCCCAGAAACCACAGCTCCGGCAGCTGGTACGAGGTCTAGGTCCATCTTTGCCCTGGGTGATAGAAGGAAGGAGATATCGCACTGAGAGCGCCAGTGCCGCAGCAGGCACAAGCTGCACAGTCTGTAAACAAAGAAGAGGACAAAACAAGATGAGCTGACAGACAAAAGATGCCATGAGATATCAAAAAAAAAAAAAATGCAGGGCTTGTACCTATACTGACATTTCCCTTGGTGCAAACATAGTCCTTTGGAATGAAGGGCTGTGTAATTAATGTTTGAACCTTCCTAATATGACATATTTGAAACTTATTTATTGCTTAGTATAGCCACTTACTTAGGACAGAACTGAACATCATCAAGTATTTTAAAACATAAAAAAGCATGTGGCCATTGGGCCATATGATTTAAAAAATTTAAGAGTGCTCAGAAACCAAACTACTTCTGGCAGTCATTTCACCCACATTTTCCCCTGCTTGCCAGCACACTCAGGAGTCCATGAATTTGGGGTTTTTTTTGCAGATTTGGCTAAAAGTTGGTGTAAAATATTCCTTTCTGTACACAGTACATTCAGCTGGCCTACTAACTCTCCATACTCCATTGCTGATATTGCATAAGGGTCTCCTAAGGTAGATTAGGCCATTACTATGCCAGGTTGGATGATGTCCAACCCCACAAGACCCAAATACAGTCAAGTTCTTAAGCACGTGCCTGAACTAAACACATGAGTAGTCCCTTGAGCCGAAGTCTGTGAAATTACTAATAGGCTACAAGATGTGCCTTAAGGCCCTAAAGAGCCTTTAAGATGGCTGTGCAATGATATCTGAAAAAAATGCTAACGCAAAGTTACAAATTTACATCAAAATACTTCAATTCATATTTATATAAAATGTTTGCCAGCGAATGTATTTATTTCAATGCACACGTTCACATACAAAGAGACAGCATGGTGATTCAGTTTAAAAAAAAAGAAAAAATACTCTAGTAAATGTTTCCACAAAATAAAAATGGTTGAAGATAATGAAGGATATATTCACATTTTTAATTCAAATGAATGCTTTCTATTCTTCCCTTGCCTAGCACTGATGCTAAGTGTCCTTATCATATGATCACAGAAATGCTCTTCCTACCCAACATTGCTTTAAACTGTTAGTATATCTTTTTTTTTTTAAGTCTCTTACAAATTTTACAGGGCTGCATACACTTAGCAGGGCTCCATTTTCACACGTGTCTCTCCTCCATAAAAGCTGCTCACTTATTTTAAATATAGCTACAAGCCAAAAGAAAATGATTACAGAGAGTACTATCATTAGTTTAGTACAATCAGAACAATGTGTATATGAGTTTATACTACAGAGGAACTCATATTTGAATAACACATGCACATTGTCCTCAGACAAGGAAAAAAAACTCCAACCAACCATATAAGCCAAGTCACGAAATTTAATTAGGAAGATAAGAGGGTTCTCTTTTTTCAGGTTACGGAAAAAGATAATTTTAGGCAGGGAATTAGCATCTTCTAATAATCTTAGACAAAAATGATTTTGTTTTGCTTTGGTTTGTAAATTAGCTCATGATTAAAGTATCTCTCTAGTTGAGCTTCATTGTTTTTTTGTGCCTATTTTCTGAATGCAACCCTGACCTGAATACTCTTGTAGCTCAAGTACAAGATTTGAGAGCATGAGAGGAACAATTATTATAAAGTGAAGTACTTACAGTTTTACTGCAAAATCAATGAACTTTCAAGTGATTTTTATCATATTTTGCAGCTGTTCTGTTTGCTTTGAATGATGTTTATCACATCAACAACTGTAGGACTTTTAAAGGATGCTTTCTCTAGAAACTTCCTCCAACTTTATTTTCTTGCACCACCCAGTGCTATAATACTGCTTTTTATCTTGTGATTCTCTCATGCCACAGAAATGATCTCTCTCAGCACTGAGGCCGGTGACTTTAGTTGGGTCCCCGCTCTGCTGTCTCTCATGGTTCCTTAAATAAAGCGCAATTCCAGGTTCCCCACTGTGTGGCTTAATTCATAGTTTTGCAGCAGTTCAGTTATAGGGAACCATTCAAGGCTACCACCTCGACACTTTTTTTTACCTGAATGAATGGTCTCATGTGATCTAGGTGCCCAGGAGTCCAGACCATCGACCAGGAGCCATACAGTAAGAGGCAGAGAGGTGGCATTCCTCCCACGGCACCGGCTCCAACACCACTGACATCAGTGGTAAATATTCCCCTGACTGCAGTGGCATAGGGTTAGAAACACAGTTCATCTGACTCTCAGCTAAGTCTGCTTCCAAAGCCACCTTCCACCTCAAGCAAAGCAATCTCCTTCCCCAAACAGGGTTGCAGAAGTCAGGCCCTTTATGAAAAGATCTGCTTGGTCATGTTCCCCTACCTTGACCCTTTCAGCCACAAAGCTGTACGTTCCAGGCAATATTTACCACATACCTGCTGCTCATTCATGACTGCTATGGATTCTGCTGGCTATTAACATCTTAATCGTACAAACCTTCCTCTCTGGGCAGAGCTCCATTAGCAATCCCTCAGCCTCCAACAAGACTACTGGTGTAATTATTTTGGTACTCTGCTGTGTCAGCCACTACACATGCATTTGCTAAACAGTTAGCCTCTTACCTCAGATAATTTACAATCCAGGTTACAACCAGATGCAACAGGGGCAAAGCAAACATGTGGGGAGGGAAAAGCTGAGAGAGAATGAGGTGACAATAAAAAACAAACAAACAAAATAAACCCAAAATATATATCAACTGGCATGGTCTTGCAGGCATTGCAGCAGAAGAGGGTTTATTCATGGTGCTATACCCAGCAGCACTGTATAATAAAATTATATTTCATACATTTACCAGTACATAAAATTAATGCAGCTGTGTAATTCCTATTATACTTCCTTGTGTAATTCCATATCACTTCTATCTCCTTTCTGTTTAAATCAATAGAAATTTAATTTTACTTAACTGCTTACTGATCACCAGTAAAACCTTTGCTTTTTTTTTAACCTGAATTACTTGTTTTATCAGAGCAAATCCAAAGATGTACTTGTGCTGTTTCAGAGTGCAAGTAACTGGCAGTCACACCTACTTTTAAATCCCATTCACTGACCTTCCAGACGATATCCTTGGACTCTTCTCATCAAAACACAGATTATGCAAGTCTGACAGTGCGCCATTCCACTGCTCAAAGACAGCTTAGAATAGGATTAAATTAGTTTTAGCGGTGCTACCCGACCAGCTAGGTACCCTTCGCTATGGTAAATGAGGTGTAAAAACATCAGGTAAAACACAAGTGAAGGCAATGACCACAGCCCAGCCAATGCATGGCAAATTAATCATATGTCTGAGTCCAAAGAGAAGAAGGATAGAGGGAGACTTTACATACATAAAGCATGCCATAAAAACTCCTATAAGCCACATCAGTATTTACAAGTTGAAGCTCAGAAAATATATTATTTTGGGAAGTTTATTTCCATTGACACCAGCACAGGGACATTTATTTAATGGATCAGAACCTGGAGCACTTGAACCATCTATTCTCTGTCTTCTAACCCAGGAGGATAGCTATTCCCTTATACCTCTCCCCTGTGGCTGGCCAATTGGCCTTTATTTAGATTTACCTAGTTATAGTCTTTTCAATCACACTTTCATTTTCCAACCTATGGTCTCGTTTCATCTAGCATCTCATATTTTCTTTTTTTTTTCCTCTCTTTTTCATAACAACTCTTAATTGAATTTAACAAGTGACAAACCTAGACAAGAATATAAGACATCCAAGTGGGCTTGTGTCTACAGTATAAATGATATCAAGCAGGAAACAAAGATGTTTGAATCTTTGGAATGAGGATCTCACTATTCCGAGTGCAAAAAAAGGTCATAATTACAGCTGTTCCAAATTATACAATAATATAGGAACTTCTACAAAAGTACCCATTTTGATGAAAATAGAAAAAATATGTGGATTTTGGTGACAATTTCATCAGAAAAAAAATCACAACAAAATTTTCATTTTGAATATTTTTAATTTAGGAATTGCTTAACTTCAGATTTTTATTTCAAGTCCTTTTTACGTTACTTTAACCCATTTATATTTACTCTAATAAGTCAATACTTAGAGTGTACAATGCATACTAAATAATGAGTTATGCTTGGAGATTTTTGTATTTTACTGTAAAAAGATTGAGACAGTTGTTACTTAATCCTCCCTGAATAAAATCTTCTTTTCTCCTGTTTGAGTGCCTTAATATTGTTTGGCACTAACACGGATCAGCTCTTTAATAATTCTTAAAAAGAAAAGTTATAGTACTTCAATATTTATGTTATTTCAGATTAGTAGAAACACTGGGTATGTCATAAAAAATTGTAAAGGTATATGGAAAAGGAAATTTTTCCTTCTGACAATAATTCTAAATGAAAAAATATGTACTGTGAAAATCAGAGATTGGCAACACTTGATAGACTTCATAGATTTTAGCAATAGAGAAGGACTAGTGTTATCACTTATTTTCATTTCTTCCATACCATCTGAATTTCTATTGTTTCCTGTTTTGAATCCAAAAGCCATGATTAAGCTGGAGCACGTCTTACAGCGCAACATGTAATATTTTCCAGTGACAGAGAAACCACGTCAGCCCTTAAGTTGTTCCAACAGTTAATTATCTTCCCTGATAAAAGTGTGTCTTATACCTAGTCTGAATTTGTCAAGCTTCACTTTTCATCCCTGGACTCTTTTTATATCTTTTTGTCAGTGTTACCGATTTTTCCCTTCCATAGATATTTTTATCACTCTTTAAATTTCTCTTTGATTAACAAAATATATTGAGATCCTTAACTTTTGCATTCCAAAACAGGTTTCCATTCAGGTAATTGTTTCTGGCACTCTTCCCTGAACTCCAGGTTTTTTAGCTTCCTTTGGAAGTGCAGCCCCCCAGACTGGGCACAGCAGCAGTTGCTCCCGCTCAAAACCTTTGCCTCTCTCAACATCTGAGGATTTGTTCTTCTGGCCTCTCTGTCAGCTGCTTGCCCACCTGTAATCCAGAATTTCTTTGCTGGGGCTTCAGCAGATTCCCAGTCTCACGTAACATGGTTTTGGTTGCTAGAAGAGCCAGGTAAAAAGAAATAGAAGGAAAGAAAGGCAAGTCTGTGTGCTTAGTTTCCACTACTGCCCTCAACTTAGCTGTGAACGAGTGCAGCTTGTAAGTGGCTTTCTGCAGCTTTGAGGCTTATTTCATTAGTATCGCTAACGTTACAACAGAAGGAGCCAGAGCAGACCTGCAGTGGGTACGCAGCACCTCCTTAAGCAGGCCAGCATCTCAGCCATTCCCCATAGCCTATTTTAGATAAATAGTATAAATAGTATACAATCAAATTCTGTAGGAAAATACTATATATAGACAGTGTACAGCTCTCATAATGAGGGCACAAAATTTGGGAAAGCCTGTTACCCGGCATAAATTCTAGAATGAAGTGCTTATTTGAGCTTGTTGCAGCACAAAAGCTTTAAAGAACTTTAAGGAGGAAAATGACAATGAAAACAGTTGCCTTTGCAACATTACCTGCTCTCAGCTGAGCTAATACCCTCTGTGGTTTTGCAAAGCATTAGTCAAGAAAAAAAATCCAACAGCAAGTAAAGAGCCCTCAGGGTCTGGGCCAGAAATTCATACTAAAACAACATTAGTAGTGACTATAAGTCTCTCTACAGAAGCTTTTAGAAAACAGAAAAGTATTCAAGTTACTTACAACTTTTAATGGATTGTTTGTCTTTTCTAAGAAATAGATTGCAGGGATGAAAGCAAGCCCTGCAAAAGCTGGTATCACAGGTCTCACTGGCTGAATGCTCTGTGTGCAGTCCCCACAGATGCTCTTGTTAGCCTGGATGTAAACTCAGAACTGAACCAAAGCCTTCATGTGGTGCCAGGGGATGCTGCAATACAATCTTTGGAGCAGTCTTTAAAATCTACGTCTCTTCCAAACCACTTGCGAATATTAAAGAATCAGTGAGTCTTTTTATGTAAATGTCCTTGTATACACCAATTTTGTCATCCACAAACATTCGAATATCTTGATTCAGGTCCTCTAAAATCATCAGATTTCCTTAAAACTCATGAGAGCTTTTACACTTGATATATTTGAAGCTGAATTAATGTATATGATGAAATTGTATTTAGATGATAAGTCTTCAAGACCTGTACAACATTTTTAATAAAGTATCATATGAACATGCAGGCCTAAGCTGTTTTGGGTCACCCTGACTATACGCAAAGGAGCTGCATCTCCCTTACTCTCTGTAGAAGATGGTGGTGAACTATGATGGTGGGTGTTCGAAATGTTAGGGAAGGTAGACTCCAGGTAAGTAATACATTTATGCTATATGGCATAAACGCCCTAGGAGACAGGTAGAAATTTTCACTGTTTTGTGGCAATTACAGCCCACCCAAAGGACAATACTTCTGAAAGCACAAAGTTTAACGCAGTCATAAAACACATCTTAAAAGCCCAAATCCCTGAGTTTCAGTGCTTAAAAAAAGGTGGCAGCTTGACAGACCTGGAGACTGACAGCAGCAGTGTCAGCTTTCCTCGCACTGCTGCCAAAGCACCTCAACCTTGACCTGAGGAGAAAAGCACTAAGGGTTTGCCTGGGATTTCATGCCCATTTGCTCTGGCATCTCTGCTGAGATTGCCAACAAGGGAACCAATTAGTGCCTGCTTCTGAGGATCTTTTTTTTTTTTTTTGCTATGTGCAATGACACCTGTCTACTGAAACTGGATGGAGACCCACTAATTCACTGGATGCCAGCAACTGGACAGCCACTGCAAGGATTACCACTCTTGGGTACTCCAGAGATGCAGCAGCTTTTAGTCATTGTCCCGGCAGGACAGAACACATTTTGCTTTCCCCAGAAGTAGCCCTTTCTGCTTTAAAATAGCAGTCTTGTGTTAAAGATTGAACTTAAAAGGTGATTCTTACTATTCAAGCTCCTGGGGCCCCTCTGAAGACTAAAAGGTGCTTTTGCTGAGCAACCAATTAAGAAGCCATCAGAAAACTGGACCAAGGCAGAAGGAGATGAAGAGAGAGGGCTTCAGCCCTTTCTGTTAAACAGAGGGAAAATGCGATTTCCCCTGCTGGACTCTTCCCCTCCTGTGCGCTCTCAGGCTCACAAGAGCTAACTGGCAAATTTCTTGGGCTTTTTTTTGCCCTTCAGTACAACAGCAGCTGCCCTATCTTTTCATAGAAGAGCAAGTGTTACAAGAAGGCTGCCCCCTCGGCGGGAGGCAGACAGATTTCAGCACACTGGTACAAGACCTGTGAGATTGTGTCATAAGGTGATCAACTGGTCTAGCGGCCAAGAGGAGTAACTGCCACTGTGATATGTATAGACATAGGTCTCTTGAACTTAGATGCTATGAAAGTCATCACACCTTAATTAATCATCTAGCAGTGCTGTTGGAATAGGAGCCCATTTGTACTGTAAGCTGTTTAAATATTACTTAATGGAATGGGTAACATCATTACCCATTTCATTAAAATAATTTTATAAAAATAATCATTTTTCATAAATTCCAATTTATTCAGCTTCATTTTGTCAGACATAAAAAAAATGTAAAAGCCATTCTCTTCCAAATCAGACATCATCCTCTAGTTCATCTGTCACCAAGTCAGGCTTGCTAACGTCTCTAAGGATGTCATCTGCCTAGAGTTTTCTATCACTCTTTGTCATTCCGGGTGCACTTCTTGACAATTTTTTTAGATGCCTGTTCAGAGTCTCCTCCAGGAATCTAGAAGGACCATGAAGATTGCATCAAGGACTTGATTAAACAACAGATAACATGCATACCCAGCATACTAACCTCATTTGCAAGCTCTCACAAAAAATGATTGACAGCTGATGCCCTAAGCAAAACTGCTGTTTATAAAGTCCTTTTCAGTCCAGCTACATTAGTCGCTCCACATAGCAGAAGTCAGTAAACTGCTATCAAAATCAAGTCTGTGACTGATAATATTGAACTTTTCATTACCCCAAGTGTTGCTGCAAATAATACCATGAGTTTGGACACTACCATTCAATATATAGGCTCATTATTATAAATATTCAGCTTTGTCATGATGACAACAAACAGCTTTGCAGCCAAGGTGAAAAGAGTGAATTGCAAATAGGCCTAGGTTATGACAGAGACAGTGCCCTATTTATATGAAGTGACTTTGTAGTCTGGCACTGGAACACAAGTTTGGTAGAATAAACTGTATTCTGTGCATTCAGACAAAACTGATTGCTTGTTAGCAGAAGCTATTATGAAAAAATAGAAAAATTACATCATGGAGGGAAAAACTCTTCTGTCAGATGATGCAGAGTGCAGTTCTTCTGTTGGTCATGTCTCAGACTTCTAATACCTTTAGTAAGGTTCAAATCTCAGCAGAGATTTTTTTTTTAATCCTGTAATAGTTTATTGAATTGGACAAGACACCACAGATAAACTGTCTGACACTACATTTCGTATGACTCATAAGAATAGAGACTTGTTCTGGCCTCATCTCCTAAAAACTCACTTCCCTCCACTCCAGAGGTGGCTGCATGAGGTACTGGCTGTTCATTGCACCAGGATCTCTCAGCAGGAGAACTGCTAATCGGTCCTTGGGAACAGCACCCAGGTTGTGTTGCCTGAAGTCACAACGCATCCTTCGGGTTCCTTTGTCCACTTCATATTTCAGCCTAATTAACCAAAAGTTGCTAATGATAAAAATAATAAAGGAAAGAAATGACTTACCAAAACTATGAATATGTTGATTCACATGAGCTGGGCAGTCGCCCTGCCAACTTTGTTGCAAGAGTAAAAGAAATGATGAAGACTTTTATTTGACAAAGTTCCTTACTGCACTAACGTGCTGTGTGAGTCAAATTAATCGAGAACATCCACTGGATCTGCTGGTGGTTTTTTCTCAGAAAATCTGGGGCCGATAAGAATGCTTGATCATCTAAGCTGAACTACTACAATGGTCCATGTTTATAAAAAGTGCTCGAATCCTCCAGAACCTCTCAGAACGCAGCAGAGATGAAAAACACCAGGAATACACACAGCACACCCCTATCCCTCTCAGATTATGTCCTTTACACTAATTACTTCTCAACAGAGCCCACTTATACCTGTCCCTGGCATTTCTAGTGTCCCTCTTACTCAGCATTTGAAAATCTCACAATTACATGAAATTCACACCACCCCAAGAAAGTACAAAAGTGATATGATGAGGCACAGAGTTAAGTGAGGAGCACAAGACAACACAGGATGTCTGTGGTCAAACAGAGAACTGAGCCATACTACCAGTGGTATGAGTTTGGAAAGCCATAAGGAACAGGTCATATTTAGGGGAAATACTGATAACCAATAGGGAGCAGAACTAATACAGAAATCAGTGCCAAAAGAGAGGAGAATGAACGACTAGCATTGCCTCATTAACAAACAATTAAAATGCCAGTCCATCCCTCATTCATTCATAAAAAGAGAGCAAAATTAATTTTCTGGAGGCTGGGAGGCAGGGGAAAGGAAACACTTATTTTTTAGGTAATGGCAAATGTTCACACAGGACTGCAATGAATATTTTCTAATTCTCAGATAGAGTGGAACTGATCAACCCTATTCCAGCAAGAAAGTCCCCTGACAGCAGACATATGTTTGAGAAAAAAACTTAGACCTGAAACTGAAATCTTCCTGCATCATCCTGCTTAAGAAAGAAGAGCAGTGTGTGCTAATGGTCTTTCAGTGATCATTAAAAAAAAAAAAATCCTTAAAATATTTTCCTTTCCACCTCATCAGCCATTCCCTCTTCAACATATTTCCTTTAATAAGGAGGTCATTTTTGTCTGATCAGTTGCATTTCATGGTGTGTGCTGTTGAAGTCATACTGGCTTTCTCATTTACAGGTTGCCTTGCACCTGGTTCACTGAAGTTAAGCCAGTTTTGTGAACTGTTATTCTGGACTACAATCAGGATAATTTCCCTTTAGTTTTTAGATGACTTGGAACAGGTTCATGACAAATAGAAGTGACATCTAGAACATACATGTGGTTTAGACAAGAGTTTGGACTGGTTTCATTAAACTGGTCTAACTATGGCAAAATAAATCTCTATAAAGGGAATCGCTAAAAGTCACAGACAAGCTCCGATGAAGTTAGCTGCAAGGGTTTAAAAGATGTCATCCCCCCCTCTTCTGCCCTTCTCTCTTTCCCAGCCAAAGTTACTGATCTTATATGAGGGGTGCAGAGAAAGATGTGTGCCACCCCTTAGCTACTGCAATTCACGGTGTGGTATCTCTGATGGAAATAGACAGGCACTAATGTGTGGGATATATGGTGGCAGATGAAGGATGGATACATGTTTCAGGTGAGTTACGAGACAAGCATGAGGCTGAGGAATGAGAGCTGCAGTGCAACTTAATCCAACAGAGCTCAGTCAGAACCTGAAGTCAGCAGTCATTTAAAACTGATTAATTGTTCTTCTTTTTATTTAGCCTGCCAAACATAACAGCTCACAGACAAGTACTGAGACTGATGTAGCAGGACTCTTCCTTTGCAAAGCACCCTCTAAACTACTAGGGACCTGAAGAGGGAGAAGAGCAGTCCCGTGTGGTTGTCAGTATAAACTGTGGCCTGAAGAGTTATTTTCCCCAACCTGATTCAGTGCACCTTTTGAAGTCTTTATTAATCACCACACCACTGTGTTTTGACCACCTTACATTATCCTGTTCAGTACCCTCTGGTCTCATGGACAACAGTGAAAGACATAGCATATCCTCTTCTGAAATGTCAGCTTCTCATTCATGTACCAAATTCACTTCTCCTTCAGAACAGGGGGTACAGGGTAGAGTATATGCTCAGCTATAACATAGGTCATTCATGCAGTTCAAGCCACCTGACACAGTTCCCTTCATCAGCTTTCCCACCAAATTGGTGCCAGTTAACGTGCATGTATGACTGAAAACTGGAGTCAAATTCAGCAGCAGCATCCGGAGGGTGACTCAGAAGAACCTTTTTGTTGGTCCAGCAGCACAGTTTTGTCAGCTATGACATCATTCTCATTCTCAACTCCCTCTTTGATCTTACCAAACGACAGGCCCATGCATGGCCAGTGCAAATCCCCACTGTCACTGGTAAGGACTTAACACAGCCCTGTGGCAATAAACAGAGCAAGTCCTGAACTGCACTTGCTGATGCCTTCAGCTGGGACAGTGCAGTGACTCCTGCCCCCAGACACCTGCCTGCTCCTTGCCCCAGGATTACCCACTCTATAACTGGGAATAATAACCGCAGAGCAGAGAAGGAGCAGCCCTTGAACTGCTGCAATTTACAGGCCAGTATACAAAAGAAAACCAGAGCCAATGTCAGTTTATTGTAATATGCTGGGCTATAAATGGTAACAGTTCAAGAGCTGCTGGGCCATCCCTGCTCTGGAGCCAACAATGTCAGGAGAAGGAAGCACAGGGGAGGGCGGGAGGTTGGGAGCAATGACACTTCAGCCATACCAGTTTAAACTGAAGTTGTGAGTGAGTCAACACCTCTGCTGAAGTGATGTGTCTGACCAAAGATTGCAGTCTGCCCCCAAAGAGGTCACTAGAGAGAAGGTGAAGATAAAACACACAAAACAGGCATTTGAAATAGCAGTCTCAGTCCTTATTCATGCAAGCATTCCCTGAAGAGCCGCCTGCCACTTGAGTGAGGACAACATGCATGAGTAAGAGAGGCTGAGTTATTTAAGGCCCTGTATTCATTTTAGTAAGCAGGTAAACACTCAAGCAGTTGATAGAGCTACATTACTACACAACATTACCTAAGGTCTTACCTCAGTTTTGCAGTCCATAAAATGGGGACACTATTTCACAGAGATACAGCTGAGACTCACTTTATGGTATTTGGTGAAGGATTTCAAGAATCCGGAAATGCTAGGTGCCACTCAATTGCAAAATGTTATTTAATATGACACAATTAGCAGGTAGCAAAAAATACGGGTCTTAATGAAATTGCTAGGGCTGTTTCTATGCAAAGGCAATGCAGGCAACTGCCTGTGGCAACAGACTGTGAGGGTCAGCGAAACAGGCAAACAAGGGCAGCATAGACTTGGCTATGTCAGATCCCCAGAAAGCCAGACCAGCTGTTTCTGCTTCCAAGAGAAATATCTCAATGTCCACGGCAGTAGCTACTGCTGGGGAGGGGAAGAAGGTTTCCCCCCTGGAGCAGCCACTACTCCTCTTAAACCCTCAGTGAAGGACCCCATCCCCTGGACTAGCCCTGAGCTGCCCTTCCTCCTGTCTCTCTTTCCCCCTGGGGGCAGGGGCAGCCTGCTTCTGGCTGCTCACATTATGGACATTAAAATTCAGTGTTGCCTACATTGCTAAGAAACCTTGAACCAAACCTGCATGTAATGACTTCCTATGTGAACAGTGTTACTCATGCAAGCCACCCATGAAAGTAAATACAGCGATTCACGTGACAAAAAACTACTACCCTGAGTAAGGATTATAGGATCAGGTTCACAGATCATCCATTATGACCCAAACAGTTAGCATTTATGCAGTATCAGAAATATGCATGAGAAGAATTTGCAATTTAGGGCCTTTATCCAGCAATCCATGCTGGCAGACCTGTAAAAGGGTTTGGCCATAGTACAATGAGCGATAACAGTAAACAATAGGAGAGAAGAGAGTGAGGGTCATAACTGCAAGACCATCTGGTTGTTTCCATTTGCTATGTACACATCTTGCTAGCCCTGCAGTTAGAAAGAGAGACAGAGAGAGTAGTTGGATTACTGAGTTACTGGTGAATAGTTGTGTTTGTGTCTCATACACCAATATTGATAACAATAGTTGTGATATCATTTGAGATACTGGTTTCAGAGGAAGCTCAAGGTATGAACATTTCTGACTGGAAATATATCAGTATGCAAAATAATTTGATTCATGCAACAATTTTGTTATTAGAATTTTGATGTCTGTTATTTCATGGATGGGTTTTCTTCCTTAATCTCTAACATTTTTTAGGAGTTCTTAATTCCCTTGCCAGAATCACTAGCACTCAGATGTTTAGGCCCATAACTGGCCTTCTAGGTATGGGGACAAAAGAATAAACTACAATAAAATGAGTACAAGTGTATGCTCTTTGGTAGGACACATGAAGGAGACTTGATTATTTGCAATTAGTCAATATAGATCAATAATGGATTTGTCCTTACTGAATCTTCACTAAGCTTCCAAATCAATGAAAAGAAAACAGATTAGGCAGATGCATCTTGCTCTGTGCTCTACCTGCAACCAGATGTGGGCTTTACTAAACCACATGTGGGAGTGAAAACAGAGCCAAGGGCCCTTCTCAGAGAATCACCTGCCACTTGACCATATGGTTTCAACCTTGGAGTTAGGTAGCAAGGGCATTCCAGCCTTTTGCAATCACTCAGATAGCTGACCGAGCAGGAGACGTGCTCAAAGATACTGTGAACTATCCAGGAGGGGCAGAACCGTGGCTGGAAGTTGAAAATGGCATCTCTTTCTGCCAAAGAGGAAATCTTAGATTTGAGCATCTCCTCACTTAATTTAGTGTAGTTTGGTAATAGCTCCATAAAAGTCAAGGGTGCAAAGCTGCAGTGAATAAGAGAAGATTCAGGCCTGAGGTTTGCTTTGAACATCCTCCATCTAAATTCTGACAAGGCTGCTCCCCAGCTTAGGTACCCTGATAACTTCTTCTAATCTGGAAAAAGAAGGGAGGGGAAACTTTGCGCTGCTCAGAAGATAAATCCCACTTTCCCCACCACTATCTTAGCAGACAGGAGGATGTAAAACAGACTGCCAGAGGGCTCAAGGGGCTTTCCTTCCCGCCGCTCATTTTTCATCACCAATCCTGAACAGACCCCAAAACTCAGACTAATTAAAGACAAATAATTAAGCACATTCAGACTGGGAAGGTTGGCAGACTCCCACTGTATTGTGAGACCACCTTGGCACTTAAATGGTTAGGGACTATATCCCACAACATCATGCTCATCTCATTGTGGTAGAGAGCTCTTGAGAATGTTATTAGCTGGGTGTTCGCCTTGCCGTTTTTCCACATGAGGCAGATGGGTAATTACGAAGCTAATAGTCTGATTGAGAGAAATCAGATGCAGTGGTTTGCCCAATTAGATGATACATTAGCTTCCTTCTTTGTAAGCAGCTAATGTGTGAAGCAAAGTGGTATTTTTGAGGGTCAGAATCCTTAAACAAGTGCCGAGTTGCAGATTATTGTGTCTCTCTTTTTTTTCTAATGGAGGAAAAGTGCTAAGTCTTCATTACTAAAAGCATAGAAAATGCAAATCAGGCTCTGAAACAAAAGAGTGAAGGGACAGGCGAGAATATTTGGTGTCCAATGTGTCAACCTACAACATCAATTACATTGAAATGCAATGCATGGGAGCCTAATCAAGGATAGTATAATTGTAATAATTGCATGCTTTTGTTGGAGAGCTGCTGCCATTGTTATTGTCAACCATTTGTTTTTCCCTATTGTTTAAGGGGAGAGTATTTAAAATACATATATACGTGTGTGCATATATAACTGTATATAAATGACTGAAGAACAGCATAGGTAGAAGGTTGTGTTACTGCACACAGACTCTCCGTGAAGTCTTTTTTAGTCCTGTCCTTTGGATGATGGAAAACCAAGAGTCTGAACTCCATGAAGACAGGTAACGCCCAAAACTGAGAAATGGACATTAACTTACAATCTGTGCCAGAAAATGAGAGTTACTTTTCCTTTTGCTGACATGTCCCCTGGTGCAGAGAGGTGAGTTACTCCCAGGGACTGGGAAGTCATGAGGTGAGCCAGTAGTAAATCATCCAAATAATCCCCAAGACACCTTCAGTCTGCTGTCTTACTTCAGGAAAAAAGGGAAGAGGTCAAAATAAACAGTTTCTGTCTTGTTATATTTCCTCCAGAGCTGATATCTGTTTCTGTCATTTAAAAGGCTTTTACAAATCTACAGTCTTGACTAAGGCATTCAAGATAAATGAACACAAAGGGGAGTACTGCATGGGAAAAAAATGACAGCATGAATTTACTCAGGATCTTATTAATGAAGAAAGAGGGAGTAAGAGCCTCCTGCAAATAAACCAGAGATATTTTCTATATCCTGAAGTTGGGCTGGAAATTCTTCTTACAGCAAAGTGCTCAACATTCAGATCAAATAAGAGGTTTATTTTGTCGCATCAGTTGGGCTTGCCAATAGGTTGAAACAGAGACACAATAGAAACGGGCTAAAACATTTAACATAGCTGTTAAATCTCATTCTCCACAGCTAAAAAAGAACAATGCTGTACCATCTTTACTGAGAATACGCTCTCAGCCATAGGAGGCTTTTCGTGTATCTCTAACAATCCTGTACATACTCCAAAACTCACACTAATTAAAAGCAAATAATCGAATACATTCAATTTGAAAAGTTGGCAAACTCACTTGTATTATTGTGTTAGCACCTTGGCACCAAAATGATCACATCGTACTAATCTCATTGTGCAGGAGAGCTCCTGAGCGTGTTATTCAGTAGGTCTGCTCCCTGCCCCCACCCCCCAGACCCATCCCACCCTCCTCCACTCTCGTTCTTTAACTAGATAAAGAAAAGAAAACATAAGCAAAGATAACCAAACCCAGGATTGTATTTTCATCATATTTCAGTCAAAGGTGACCAGAACTTGCGCTACCTTTTACAGAGATTTCCTTTCGTCCTGGTTTCAGTTCATGTCCACAGATAGAGCTGGTAAACTTGAGAGCTGTTTTAAAATGAGCTAAGCAGACTGCATTTGTTTCTCATTAACTCTCAAATATAACATTGTTACATTTTTTCATAGAGTGCTCAGCAATGTACATAATGTAAATGCAATACATAGGAGACTACAAGAGGTTGGCAGCATTTGACAGACCAGATGAAGAAACCCAGAAGGAAGGATCCTGGGATCTCTTCTCCCTGGAAATTTTACTTTACAGGTAAAATTTCTTTTCAATTGCTGTGGCATAAAAGCAAAGCTGTCTTCACTAACAACCGCATAATACAAACTAAAAAACAGTCTTTTTCATACACTCTGCAGAAGAAAGCTTCCTTTTCTTGGCTGGTTTGATTTATACAGAGAAAAACTTCTCTGTAATGATGCTTGTAAAAACATACCTGGCATGAATTTTCACTTTTTTCAATGGAATAAATCATTCTTGGTAAAAGACCATTGTTTTCCAAAGGAAAATAGATACATTTTAAGCTTAGAATGGATGAGATTATAGAAATGCCACTAGGTTTATGGCTGAAAAAGGTTGCATAGGTGAGCTTATACATATGACATTAGTGAAGCATTAGGTCTCTCTGGGGACTATGTGTTGAGACTGTGAGGTCTTTCACATACAGCCCTCAATGTGCATCCCCCTGAAACTAATGACTGATATCACACAGATGCCTGTTTGTGTGCTATGAAGAAGTATCAGTTTAATTTTCCACAAGTGCCTGGGAGGAATTTTCCCCAGATAGTCCAACAAATCAAGATTGAACAAACTTTCATCAATAAAGAGATATCCTGGTGTTTCCAGCCACTGTATTTTTTACAACTACAATGTCCACCAGAGTAGCTATGACCTAGGGCCAGGTATAACCAATAGCCGGAATAGGTATGACCATCCAGCACTAGCTTTTCTGCCTTCAGGGAAAGAGAGGCTGGAATCTGTATTTTTCTCCCTACATAGTCCTGTATTGGGCTAAGAGGAGCATTATCCATTGGCAGAAAGTATTTGACTGGGGTCCTGTGTCTGCGCTTCAATATGCCTTTTTTTTTTAAATCTATGGCCTGCCATCTACCATCCAGCCATTGCTGTCCTGGTTTTGCATTCTTGCCTGGGTCCTAGAGCTTCTGAGAAAGAAAGCACTGCCTCTTTCACACTGAAAAGAACAGTTAGTTAAAGGTCTGTGTCAAGATAAATATGTATTTTCTTAATTTCATAATATTTATTAGATAAGAGCACATTAAAATTAGGCAGGTGTTCATGCTGCAGAAGTGCAGTTCCAAACATAACAGCATTTCATTAAAAAAGAGGCAAAAGGGGTCACTGAAGGACCTTCCTGACAAAACCAGGGGGGGTGCCACTTTACTGCTTTTAGGACAAAGACACAGACATGAGAAGATGTTACACTAACAGAGGCTTAACTGGGGAGGGAGCTGTGTAAGAGAGTCCAATTAGTTGTGACCTTCAAGACAGTTAGTTCCTAATTGCACATGTTGCTCTTCATGACCGAATAATGATGGGAGCCCACGTGGCTGAACCCCTTATAAAACAACAAAAAAACTGCTGGAGAGTCAGTCCCACTGAATATCCATGAATTTCACAGAGGTGCCTTTGTAGTGCCCTGCATTGCCTTGTATGCTCTGTCCTTACTGGCAGGGACTGAGGACTGCCCAGAGCCTGTAGACAAACTCGTGCCTTGTGGACTCACGGACATAAAGCCAGACCTGCTGTAGACTGGGGCAGCACAGGGTGCCCAAACTGCCCCCAAAGAGTGCAGTGAATAAACACAGCTTTCACTGTTCCTCTAACCTGATGTCTTAAAATGCTCAAGAGTCTTCCTGTTGACTTCAGCAGGTTTTAAATCAGGCACCATTTATAGACAGGGCAAAAGGCACATATTGATGTTATTTACATTAACTATTATTGCATATGCATAGTACAATGTTTTGTTCATAAAGTTTGCAATGAAAGCTTGCTTAAAGGAAAACCGTGATACTTGACAAATAAATAATGACTTGACTAGGCAAGTTTAAGTTTTAGTTGTTCTTGACTTTCTATCTGCCATGAAGAAAAGTTGATCAGCTAGCACAAGAAGTATCATCAGCCCAGCCCAATCTTGGACAGTCCTTGATCTCTGCAGGGAGGGCTCCCATTGATACTACCAGGAGAAATGCTTGTAGACATCAGGATAGCATATGGCCCCTCTCACATCAGTATCAGTTTATAGCTTGACATATGGATGGATAGATACCACAGAGAGATTGAAATAAATATGACAAACTAAGTCATACAAAGAAAAAACATGTACACACAATCACACTCGAACAGATGCCTTGGCTGAAATAGGTGATTTAGAGGAACACATTGTAGATCTGAGAAGGGAAAATTTCATCTAAAACTTACAGTAGCAAAACACACTTTTGTAAGCAAAACTGAAAGACAGTTCAGAGAAATTCCTTAGAGACAATGCTAAGAGAAGGTACTGGTAAAAAAGCTGTTGATGAACTTGCTGTAGATTTAACAGTAAATCTAACAGGATACTTCCCTCCCCCCAGCCTCCATAGCAGTTGGAACTGAAAGGTTTTAAAAAACAGCCCCATAGCATGGAAGAGATGGAGAAGATGGATTTCTCCTAGGCATTCAAACAGGCTGATGCAAACACTTCACTCTTGTTTGTGATTTAACGCATTACCCCAGAGATCTGAATGTGAAATCTGGACTTCAGGAAGAAAATCCTCATTTAGCAAAGAAAGTGCTGCAATTACTATGTGTGAAAGCTCTTCCAGCACTGTTTTCTACTTGCCATATGGCCAACTTCACCCACGTTAGTAGCAACTACTGAGCAAAGCCTCAGCATTTTGAAAGAGAGAGAGACAGAGAGAAGTGCAGCAGTCTCATTCAGCAAGCATGACCTAAGGAACACCCATTTGCCTATTTACGCTGATACCTTATCTTTGTTTGATGCTATCAAAGTACAGGTTTATGCTCTCATTGGGCACAGGGGCATTCATTTCAACTCTCCTAATAGCAACAATAGCAAGTATTAGTCCCAGAAAATTTGGGATAACTTATGTACTTCAGAGATCTTGCTGCCTTGTTCTTCATTTCAAACCGTTTAAACCATTCCAGTGTCTGCTGTTCCAGGGTTTAGTGACAGTTAGGAGAAGTCTCAAGATCTTCCCACAAATTCATGAATTTCAGGAACTAGTTGAAATGCCCTGTGCCTGTTACACAGATACGCACACACCCCTAAAGGGAAGAGAATCCCCCCAGCCTTGCATGCCACATAAAAACAGTCCTCACTGGTGCTTAGCCTTGAAACGCAGGGGAGAGGAGTGGCCTTCTGGTCATCAGGGGACGTAGATCTGCACCATTCACAGAGACTCAGCATACCACGAATAGATCCCAACCGAAAGCAATGGTCTTCTTGTATTTTTTACCTCCCTTGTTTCCAGGAATTCAAGGGACTGTTTGCTATCATTTGAGCCAGATGATAGGTTACTGTATCCTTCTAAAATCCAGATGTATGTATTTCCAAAAGGTGACACCACTTACCAGAAATGGGCAGCCTCAAGCTTTTCCCCGCAGCCATCACAGTGCTCAGAGACGTCAGCCCTGAGCACAGCCTGCAGGGAATGTATAATGCAGGGAGTAGCATGACCCGCTCCAGCAGCGGCAGGGGCAAGGAGCTTCCTCTCTACAGAGGAAGGTCCCCAAACCTGCTGGCACCATCTGCTTAGCTGCAGCCAAGACTACCCTGGCTCCAGTGTTCTGCCTATCTTACACACTGTCCTTTAGCAGAAGGACTCCTTGGCCAGGGTCTTTCAAAAATTCAACTTTCACATTGCAACAAGCCCTGAAACAAAACGCGTCACATATGATCTGTCGTTTTACATTGCTTCCTCTTTATTTTTTTCTAGTTGTTGAAGCTGTTAATATCTGCGTATGAGCTTTCTTCCCTTCAGCCCTCCCTCTCCCTCATTTTGATCTCACAGTGAAAGTCAGAGTCCTGCACATGCTGCAGCATAGCCTGTTGGCAAAGAGAAGCCCTGAACGTCACAGTTGGAGCACTGGCAGTTCATTGACACATCAGTAGGAAGAGGGGCCAGTTACTAGAAAGCTTTTTACTGTTTATAAATGAATGTCATACTCATGAAAGGAGTCAGACTGAAGGAAATCAAAATCTGATTTATTCAGAGGGTAGGTAATCCAGGAACAAGGCAATCATGTCTGAAACTGCCCTGCAGAAACATACTCTATCCTGAGCTACAGGAACCAACTTTAACAATTCCATCTTATTGAGATTTTCCTAAAATTTCACATTTTTGTTACTGCTGATGGGAGTTGTAGTGCAGATAAGACGTTCATCACTGCCAACATTTTTATTATTATGTCTTCTATTCTTTCTGTTTTCCAGTTTGGATGACATTGCTTTGTTTATCCGTCATTTTCACTGTTGGGAGCTGTGCTTGGACCTATTTAGTAACAGCGGGAAATTTTAACAGAAAAAAAGGCATAAGAAGTTCTGCTGCAATATCTGCTCCCCCCTTGGCCTCTCTGTTGAGAGCATCATCAAAGACAGCAGCTAAAGTAATGTGCAGATTAAAAATTGAACAGAGACCACCCATTCTTTCACCTGCCTCAGTGAATAACCTTCAGACAGTGTAACAAATTTCAGGCTCACAAGAGGGCTAAACCAGCAATACAGAAGTGATTGGTTCCATAGTCCATTCCCTAACTACTCGAGTCCTCAGAAAAGTAAAAAGATATTCTTTGCTTGATTGTGAATATTCCCTCTAAAACTTAAGCAAAGATGGTAAGCTTGTGTATGAAAATCAACCAAAACTAGCACTTGTGCCATTCAGAATCAGATTGCCAATAGTTATATTTAGCATAGTATTTGCAGAATTTTCAGTTTCAAGCCTGGAAAATAAAAAACAAAAAAAATTACCAAGGTGAAGAAACAGCTATATTCAGTGAGCACTGAAGCCTGGTAAATATTCAGTTTTTAATGGCATCCACTTCTATTTTGTTCACTGAATTATTGGGCTGACCTTAAATTAGAGATCTGGATGGAGCTGAATTGAATATTGTGAAGATGAGTGTAATTACCTTGCTTCCCTTTATTCTAATTCATTTTTATTTTTTTAATTCTTCATCTGTGTGACAGACTGAATGTCAGAGTGCTTGTGGATTTATACTCACAGTAACAGAGAACAGAACCGATAGGCCAGATAGTGGCACAAGGAAAGATAAATCTGCATTGCGGTCAGGAGTGCAACTGCAGAACCTTCCTGTCTTCTTCTCAGTGAAATAACCGTAGTTTATACACTGTCCAGACTTCAGTACATGCCAGATAAGACTGCCAGGGTTCCTGCATATGCCGACGAAGTCCATGCCTTCCCAGCACTTTCATCTGCAACAGCTAACCTAAAGCTAACTCAAGTGTTTTTTCCCAACTACGATTACAGCATAGGCATGGCTTAGGCTGCTTCTGGTCCTGCTTACATTTACCAGCTCTGTGGAGGGAACCCTTGCAAGCAAACAGACCTGCCGTCCACTGCTCGCAGAGCCGGTCTTGGCATACACTGATGTAAGGACCAAGCCACCTATGCTCGGTATCACAGGAGTCGGACAAGGGGCCGCCTTTGCTATGCCACCAGTGTGCTGGGCTTCCCTAATGACTAATGGATTTGGACACCTGGACAAATCAATCTGTGTTGGACCTAAGTGTTCTCATCACCTGTGCTTGAGCCTCAGTTTCACCACTGACAGTCAATCTCTCTTTTTATCTTCTTATTTACTTCAAAAATTTTCTAAGGTATTATTCAGGTACATATCGAAACCTTCAAATACTTCCTAAGCTCGTCTCCCAATTAGTGCCATCTGGCCTCTACATATCTGGTTGCTGACATCTTCTCTCACAATTACGTCTCTCCAGCCCACCTCATTTGTGGAATTATCGCTCAATATTCTTTGGTAAGTCATCAAGTAACAGCACATTTCCCTAGTTAGTCAGGGAAGTTCAGATTCACCAGTACGTATACAGATGCCTAATAGAAGTATATTTAGAAACAGTGAGACTCCAACTAGTTAATGAAAATATATATAGCAGGCAAAGAGGAAGAAGGCCAACACAAACTCTGTATGATGGCCCTAAGAATATGTACAACAGCCTTAGCTGTGTTTGATGGTAAATGTCACATCTCATGTCAGATCCTGCCTGGATAAATTACCCCCGAAGACCATACTGCCTCAGAAGCTAAGCATTAGCAGCTGCATGCATGCCATTAACCCCTCACTGCCACACAACAACTTTATACTTGCTCAGGGCCAAATATTTTAAAGGAGGGTTGACTGATTTCAGAGTGTGGGGTCAAGAAAGCTGCAGGACATATAATGTATGGCAAAGAGTGCCTATGTATGTGTGCCCTTTTGTAGGACATTTATAACAAGGGCACCAAGTATTCCAGCAGTTTTAGCTGATTTGAAGGGTAAAACTCCTGTTCAGCTGCTCAGCTGAGTAACAGACTATATTCCAGGTTTTCCTAATTACTTAGCAATTATAATTATTTATTTATATTTATTAATTATATTTATCATAGTCCTAAAAATATGGGAAAATTTGCACAAGTTCTCTGATTTGTTTCTTGACTGCAGATATTTTTTTCACTAAGTAGACTTAAAAAGCATATTTTGACCCACAGTGGTTGAGATAAATATATAGTGATAGCGTCAGCAGCAAAACCCAGTTACTATACAAAGGGAAATTTGCACACCCAGTTGTATTGTCCACAGCAGAGTCACTTCAAAAACAAAGGGCTTCATCTTCCTACTCCTCAGCATGAACCTAGAGTTAATCCACAAACAAAAAATTCTGTAGTGGAAAGCAACCTAGAGAGGAGCAACAGACTCGTAATGACTAATGTAAAAATGTAGAAATGGTTGTATCAACTCTAACATGAGAAAATGTTCTCCTAATTTCATGCTGGCATTATAGAGTGTGTCTAAGATTTTCTATTTTGGCCTTCCCATTGACACTTCAGACTTCACAACTGTTTTTTTAAAAGCACAATATCCTCTCTTTTGGCTGCTATGATATAGAAACTTTTTTTAAAGTTGGCTAGCTAAGGGGTTTGGCTATGAACTTTGATCCACAAATGAATCCACCATAAATGTGAAACAGTATGGAAGGGATTTACACTGTGTGACCTAAACATCTAACTTCACATGTCCAATTTAAGACCCTATATAATCAAGGGAGAGAGGTGTGGTAGGCTCTTCCAGAAGGCCATTCAAGGGAGTAAAATCCAATGTTTCACAAATACCTCTGTTATTTTAAAAGTTTTGATTCTATTTTTCCTTTTCCATTTGTAACATTTTAAAAGCTGAAAATTTTAGAAATGTGGAAAAAGGGATAAAATGACCCCTGGCATAATTAATTTGATTGCATTTAAAAATCAAAAAACTCAAAATAGGAGAGAAATAAAGAAAATTGTTGGCTATGAAAAATGTATCTTTTAAATTGAAATGAAGATTTGAATTCCAATTAAATCAAAGAAAAATGACCATTTACACTGGTTAATAATTCATTTTAATTATTTTCCTATGAAAAATATTGGTCTTCAGTAAATTTATAAATACATATACGTAGGACTGGGACTTTGTATTTCAGCTGATTACTTGAAACAAGGTCTTCTGTGTTGCCTGAAGCTGTAACACAAAGAGTCCTAACTATCACATGAAACAATCTGGATAACTGATCTCATACCCCCCAAAACAGACATGTCAATAGGAAGCAGTGAAATAAAACAGATTTTTCAGTCATGTTAAACAGAAGAATAATAGAACATCACAAATTATGTAGTGATGGAATATAAGAAATAGCAGAAAGGAAAAGGTCATTATAACTGCAACAAAGCAGAAGTCATATCTGACAGCACTAATGGTATTGGCACCTGATTTCTGAAGTCCTATAAAAGCCACTCCTTCCACAAATCCTACTAGATTGTCTAAATCAGAAAGCATAGATCCCAATACATATTCTTCGATATGTAATGTCTAATAGCTATCAGCTTATATGGGTAATTACAAAGACTTGGGTTGATATTTCAAGTTCATATTTTCAGAATAGCATTCTTGGGGTCTCTGATTCACACTTGTGCTTTCCTCCATGTCATCTCTTTCATGTTAAATGGCCTAGCACGGTACTATTTTGACATAGTGTAATAGCACCATTAGATAAGGATGAGTTCAATGTGTTAATTTGCTTTATCTCTTCCTACTACCCTCTTTAAATGAAACCACAGTTAGAGCTGAACAAGGGAATATAAGTCACCAGGGACAGAATAAATTCTACTGTTAGAGAAGAAAGAGAAAATAAGTGGACCTTCACTGACCTCCAATTACCCAAGACAATAGAGAGTTTCAGGAGATTGCCACAGACAGGAGGTGCAGGAACTGTCTGCATGAACTCTAAGGATACTGTTGGGCCCCACTGTTACAGTCAAATACTAATCACCGAAATACGTTCACTGTCATCGCCCAAGACAGAAATACACCTACTAGCAAAGTGTCTAGAGAATTTACTATGCAACACAATGCAAACAGCACAGATTGTGTTACAGAGGGAAGGGAAGGAAGAAAGCAGAGAAGAAAGGAAAGAACCGGGAAACTACTATTTCACCTAACCCAATTCATTTTTGAAAACCTCCTTATATGCACAGTCCACAAAAGCACTTCACAGGCGGTGCAGATATTGCCTTTCTGCAGGGATACATGTGATGTATCTGCTGAGGCAGACCAAGGCAGGCCTCAGGCGCTGGCCCAGGGAGCCAGCTGGGAGGGCTGGTGGTGCACACCTGCATGAGCCATGCACACAGCTCCTCTCTGCGTGGAAACCAGGGCCCAAGAAGGACTATGTGATGCACTGAGGTCTTGTCCCAAGGTGGACTCAGCATGGAGTCAAAGCCCCAGATCAGAAAGGAAGTAGTCCCAGGCCCACCCAGTAAGAGAAACCTTGGCTACAATACAATATCCTACAATATTCCTTCTGAAGCAGCTGCCTGAAGGGAATGAAGCAGCTTCAGTCTGGCCAGCTTTGGAAGGATACAGCAGTGCCAACATACTTTGTGCACTTGTTACCCATCCAGGTAGGACATGCCTAGCAGAGTCTGACTAAAGATTGTGGCCCACATTTCCAATATTCTTTTACTCCTTGAGTTAGCACAGAAGGGGGCAGAAAGATGCTACTTTATTCTCTCCTGTTTCACAGAACAGCTAGGACCTGGAAAGTCTTTTGGAGCTACCCTAATTGATGCTTTGCTGCATATCTCTCCAGAGGGCTCATCCGTACCCCTATGGAACAGAAGAGTCAACGCAGAATTAGCTAACTGATACTGCAATAAAAACTCAAAATTGGTGTGGGCATGGCAGAAGCAAATACAACTCAAAAAACATGCACAGGAATTATGCATAGCATAAAACCTTGTCATTTTGCACCATTATTTCCCTCAAAATCTATTACAAGCTTTAGAAACATAAGATTACTCCATTTAACATAATAAAACTGCTGCATACTCAAAGCTATTATTATTAATGGATCTGAACATGCTCAGCTATGTCAGATCTCTAAGCACTCAGTGGAGAAATGCCCATTTCCAGCAAGCCCCACAAACAAGAAAATAGTGTCAGATCTAATTCCTTCAGCTCAAAGAAGCAATTGCACAGTTTACCATCTTTTCTAATTCCCATTTAGAAATTAATGGAGAGATTATAGATTCTTTTTTGCTTTCTCTAGAGCAAAAGAGGAAATGACTAATAAACTGGGATCTATTAACAAAACATAAAGGGAAATGTTAGAAAAGCTGCATTTCATGGTCTTCATCCTCCTTGAATGGCAGACCCAGGTGTGAACAACTTCTTTCCACATGAATAGTATTCACCAAAATAGAAATAAATTACTATCTCCTGCTTGCTCGCCAGATAACGTGCAAGTTGGCAATGTTGGCATGCTCAGATATCCAAACTCAGGGATCTACCTCAGGCATCTGAACCAAAATGCATGTTCCATAATGCCAGATCCTATCTGAACACAGGATCCAGGTTTTACAGCAAAAATTCATTGGCTGACACTTGTGCAGGGTTGAAGATTCAATCTTGGCTGAAACATCTTCCCTCTGAATCCAAGACACTGCTGTTCTCTCCAAGACAGTGTGCCATTCACCTGAGCCCTTTCTGCCTAGACAGTACGTCCGGCTCAACAATAACTTCAACTAAAGATTTCTGAGAGCAGCTTTCTGTAGATGTGGGCTTAAACTGCAAAATCTGGATGCTCAATCAGCAGGCCAGATTTGTGAGCGAATGTAAGTACCAAATTGTAATGAAGTTTGTTCCTTAAGTCTCTATGAAAATCCAGCCACAAATGCTTCAGTGTATCTATAGTTATTCCCGCAAGTCTTCTTTGTGTTGCTAGTAAATCCAGTAAAAGAGGAGATGATTCTTCGAAGGATTTCTGGCCCATTTGCGCAGTGCTAAGGCGTCAGTTTGTCACGCTAGCTTTAGGATTTCCCTCTGAGTATCAGTAAGGCTGCATTACTAGACAGCAGTCTTTAAAAATAGATTTAACTACTTTGCCAACAGATTTTAATTGCAATAGTCAAAAGGTGGTCAAATGCTAAGTAGATTGGGCAAACTAGAATGTATCTCACAATGTGTTTCTCTAATACTTCAGTACATCTACCTGTTCACATCTCTGTCATGCAGCTGTAGCCTGGGTCACAACCATCCAAGCTGGCTCTCCTATGGCCCTGGATCATCTCAAGAATACACACAGTTCCTCTGCAAGACCAGGCTGGCGCTCAGCAACATGAAGTTTAGGCATTTGTAAAGCTAGCTACAGCCTTCATTCCCCTCTCTACTATTCCAGGCCACACTGGGCATATAGGAATGTGAGCTGCGGATTTGGAGGTGACACTCAAATTTGTCAGTGGGACAGGTTTCTGTCACAGATACAGATTAAGGGGCATTTTTTCAGACTTCTTAAAATATAGCATGATAAACTGAAATGCCTATAAAGAACCTGCTATGGTCTGGTAGATTCACACAGTGACCTGAATTATTTTCAGCATTAATCTATGTTATCACAGTGGAATTATTGGGGTGACAGTGAGTTCACACTTCTGGTTGTCTTTGTTTCCAGTGGTCATTGATATCAAAAACCATCCTGCACCTGCTGTGAAAATAAATAGTGTCATCATTGTATTAGGCATTTTTCAGGTATCTAAATACATATATTCCTGAATATATTGAATCAAAGCCTAAATTCTAGAGTCCTTTTCACTGATTTGGTCCAATAGCAAGTTTTGTGTGCCTGAAACCTTGTCTGTTATTTTCAATTATATCCGCTCATCTAATAAAGATAAATCCTCTCCCTACAATCTCAGTCCTCTCTAATATTCTTGGATTATCAAAGATACGATGTTATACTTTGTGTGTTTTCAACTAACATGCTCCTTCTTCTCCCATTTCAAGTAAATCCTGAAGAAAAAATATTTAAAAAGTGAGCTACACTTGTACTGCTTATAGACAATATTCTGAGCTTGTTGACAGTTTGTTACAAATGGAATTGCAGGGAAGTTTTATCTGAGTAAAAGAGTGGGGAATCTAACATTCTCAGCCAAACTTGAAGCAGCAAAGCCAGTAAATGCTGATAAACTTATAAAAAGCACAGTAGGTGAAAAGGTCAGTCTTAATTTTCAGATGCTAATTGGGAGGTGTCCTTCATATTTAGTGACGGCAGCTCGGACCCTTGATGTGATGGGAAGAGGTTCGGCGCGTTAGAGATACCTTGCCAGATTCCATTGTGTTTGAGGGTAAACTGCTAAGATCAACAAGCAAAGAAGGTTACGTAAAAGGTAGGTTTCCAGTAATGGATTTTCACCACCATAAATTTTGAGTTTGGGAGTAGTTTTGCTTATAAATATTTGGCTAGCTTTCAATGTAGCAAGACATATTCTGCTTCTCTGATTTCCTAATCTGCCACCCAGTCATAAGACCTACAGCAAAGCCTGGCTTTTGCAGAGGTATTTAAGGAATTACTTAATCTCCACCCCTGTGTAAAAAACTTTCTTTATTTTAAGATTGATTTTTCTGCGGTGAGGGGACAGGTCTGTACTAGCTTGAACTCCCAAGTTCTCTCAGTCACATCTATCTCCTTGTACAACAGATTATTTATGCCAAACTGGTTATATTTTTTCCAGGCTAACTATCAGGGAGGTCTAACATACTGCTCCTTTACCATCAGCTTTGTTTTCAAACATACAATGGTTTGGCATGACTCCAGTCACCACCAGGTGATTTTTGGCCCTTGCCCTTTTTATTATCTGGTATCTCTTAGGGAACCACAGATGAAACCAATAGAAAAGGAGAGAAAAAAAAAAAGCAGGAAAAAAGAAAGAGCTTCTCCTTTGCTTTCCTGGTAATGTGACATCTTGCCCTTTTTGCATTATATATTTTTGTCCAGCTGATGCTTTGTCCTAGTGGAATCGTGGTTCTAGTATTAGCTCCAAATGGTAGGCAGGCATTTTCATTAAAAACAATTACTATTTCCAAACAGGAGCTGGTTCCTCAGTTCCAGCCATTCTTGCTGTAAAACGTTCAGCTGAGAGGAGCAGATTGTTCCTGCTGAAAATGAATGGAATCTGGCAGGAAAACCTCATGTTTTTCCAATCCTAGTTTTTTACAAAGAAAACACTGGGATCTTGTTGAAAAATTACAATTGTTTTGGTGGGCACATTATTTCTCTCAGCTGAACTATTTCCAGCTAGATGGTACAAGTTTTGTGTTTGTGAGCATGTGTGTGTGAATATATATGTGTATATGTACACATACACATAAGTTTTTGTATATAATTGCTATGTAGAATATGATTAATCAGTCAAGGGAGAGTAAGCACATTTTTGTTATTAAAAAGCATTTATGCAAATTGATTTTTTTAAACAGCTTCCACATTATGAACCCTCAAAAGAAAGTCAATGAGTAAAATACTATATTATAATAACAGCTAGTCTCACTTTTAATACTAGGAAAAGAAAGAGGCCAAGGTGACTGAACTGTTTATCCCTTGGTTGTTCTCACTAACTTAAAAACATTGTCAGACTGAATTATTCTGATAAAAATATCAAAGGAGAGAAAGCAGAAGATCCTATTAGAGTCATGAAAGAAACAAGTCACAGAGGTCCCCATATTGATTGTCCATACAGATGCTGCCATTTAGTAATAAGTGATTTTGTTTACCTCAAGCATAAATAGATAATGAGCCAGACTGACCTAGCATTCATATGAGGCTGCAGACACCTCCTTCTCCTAGTTGCCTTTCCTTCCACATGAAGTGTTCATACGAGAGCCAGCAGACAGTGAGAGGGGTGAGACTGGTGTATCTTGCACCTGCTGCACCTTGAGAGTTTAAGAAAACTCCCCAGGCAAAGTTCATGTCGCAACTCTCAAGTCCATCCCCACTGTCGGGGGGACTGTCCTGACCCTCAGTGCCAACAAATGGGCAGTATCCAGACACTTTAACTATGGTATCTCCATCCATGACCTTCAAGACAATCCCACTGCCTTGACCTGCATCTGATAACCACACTCAGAATGGTGCGGGAAAGTGGCAGCAATGAAGCATCATCCACCAGAAAGTTGCAGCAACCTGGCAGAGTATCATAGACCAGCCCAAAAGCTGATCACATGATGTGCTGCTCAACCCTCTGCTGCTCTTCCATCACAGCTGTACAAATGTAACAAGCAATACAAAAGCCCTTGAATCTCCCAAGGCTTAGAAGTTGAGTCCTCCTTGAAGCCAGATGTAAGTAAGTCACTGATTTTCACTAGTCTTTTGGGTTCACCTTGTGATCCAACATTAATAAGCAACAAAGCAAATCCTAATGGAAAGGATGACAAATACTACAGCGACTGCTCATTTTAATGGTGATTGCCTCATAGAAAAAGGAAGAATTATAAGCATTTCCCTTCTCTCTTATTTCCCAGCTAATACAATTTCTTGTCTCCCTTTCAACTGTTCTTGCTCAGAATCTCATCATTATAATAATAAATTCGTAGAAGTTTACAGCCAAAGGGACCTCAAGAGATATGCTGGCACAGTTCCTTGCAGCTAGGCAGAAGCAACTACACCTAGACCATCTCTGACAGATAGTAGTTCAACTTGTGCTTAAAAAACTCCACAGAAGGAGAGTCCAAAACATCCCTTGTGAATTTGTTTTTTGGATTGTTTGTCCTGGAGATTAGACTGCAGATTGAGCAACAACAAAACCAAGCATACTGTCACTTCTGCCTTCCCTGCAGTTCCTCCTGGCCTTGGTGCACTGCCCCATCCAAGCTCTGAGACCCCCCTGGTGCACAGTCAGCAGCTTCACATCCTGTGACATCGAAGAACTGTGGCAAACTTACCACCATCCCACTCCTAGGATCCCAGCCCCCTTGTGTTGCGCAAGGGCCACAGTTTCATCTCTGTAATAGGATATGGGACTTCAGATACGATTTGAAGGGCACAAAGTACTTTGAATAAATTGTCTTCTCGTTTCATAACATAATTTAAAAACATACACTAAATAAGGTGTCAGCAGGCTTCCCACAAGGATCCAGCTGTTAAGTCTTTATTGTTGTGTTTGCTGTGAAGTCAAGAAGAAAAAAATTCTTGTTTGCCAACTTATAATTCAAAAATGCCAGAAGAACCTTCTTGCAAACAAACAAGATGCAAAAGAAATGCTGGCACCGAAGTGGCACAGTCTGTGAGTTATGGAATTGTGGAATCATTTTGAAAGTTAAATTATATGATACATAAATGTTCGTAGAATTTTTTATAAATAAGATCAGATTTCTTCCACAGCCAGGGAGACACACATCAGAGGTACCAAATGCTCTGTTTATGGATGGCCATCAAGCACTGTATGCTCTTTGTACACAAGTATGCAGCATAATAAAAAGAGGACATACTGGTGTTGAATAGCTGTATTAAAAATGGGGGAAACCTTCTCTTTTTATAAAATACAGTTGAGCCAAGGGTCCTGCAACAAATACTGCATAGCAAAACTACTTCTATCACTTGAAAATCAGGAAGCCTAGGTTTGTCAGCCATTTGCACATGTGAGAATCCAGAGTATGTATTTCTCAAATGAGAAAGTCATTTTACTGTGGAATAAATGCTCTGTGCCCTTTTGTGATGTTCCAGAAACTTATTTATATTGTCTGTTTGTTTTTGTTTTGTCTGATTTATACTATTCACCAATGATTTAGTCCAGCAGTGTCCATTTTACATAAAAAAAAAAAATATGGCAGGGGCACTAAAGCAGTAAACACCAGATACCAACCCAAAAGCTCAGTTACATGCACCAGAGCATTCACCAGCACCTGAACTCAGCTATGCCCACTAGAGCCTTGCACTTACATGTGGAAATCAACTCGTTGCCTGCACTGTTCCCTGTTTTGGTTGTGTGCACGTAACCACACACACACACACACACATATTTTTGCATCGGTACCTGGTAGGCCTGAGGGTGGCTCTTAAAAATAAATGGGTGAGCTTGTGAAGCCTTCTCTCAGGTTGCTATTTGAAAATGTCCTTTTGGACACTACCAAAAACTAAAGCTACATTTTTTAAGGTACAAAAATTCTGATGTGGCAGTTGTGAGATGGTGGTTATGAGGCATCTCCCACCTTCTGAAGATGTGTTCAGCCCAAAACACAAGGGCACATCACTGGATGACTGATCGTCCCACCAGAAGACCACACTGCAATGGCCTGAGACCCCCAGCCTGCAGCAGCAGCTCTGTGGGAAGACCAGGATCAGCAGAGAAGGAATGCAAGGAAAAGCTTTTCCAAAAGGAATGTGAGACCTAGAGATCGAAATTCTCCACCTAGCCTTAGGAAAAAGAGGTTTGGTTCAGGCAAACAGTCAAACCCTACATAGCTCTCTGCCCTTGTAAGGTTCTTCCTGAGAGTAACTAGATCACTGTGCCTCCATGTGCAGACTGCTCTGGCTCATGAAGAATGGTAGCTAGCGCCCATTAGGTATATTGATCATATGAAGGAGCCATCAAGTGGTGCCACTCTTCTGATGGCCTAAACTATGGATGCATGTCCTTTTTCTCTCCAGGCAGAGTTTACCACCCACAGCTACTCTGCACCTCCAAGTTCCCACCTCATCTTGATCTGCAAGCTGTGCAGCCTGTGTGAGTGCTCCCTAATTGACTCCAGTTCAAATATCCCAGCTGAAACCACGATTCCAGTTGCACAAACTAAGCCGGTTAATTTTCCCCAGAACAGGTTAAGGAACCAGAAAGCAATTACCTCTGGGAGGAACAGTTGAGGGTAATAATCTCTTCTACTGGCACATTGGGATCTAGAAGAGGATAAGCCCTCTTTGGCCATAAAGGTGAAAGATCTGCAAATCCATAGAGCTATTCCATCCCCTGAGCAGAAGGCTCTGAGCTGTTTTCCTGCAAGATATCTCCAACTCTAAGCTTGAATGGAAGTCAGGCATCACCAGTTCTGACCCTACTAAAGTCAAAGGGAGTTTGTCATTGACTTCAATGAAGCTAGGATTCACCCCAGGGTAAGGGGCATTGTGTTTTTCAGCAGTCACCCATGTGGAAATTTTGCTTAGATGACTGACTGCCTGGAAGGTAGCAGTGCCAGGCCATGAAATACCAGAAATGTTTGTGTTAATCCACATACTCCAGCATTTGTAACTGCAGATATCTGAATACATCCTTGTCCTCTAGAAAGAGCATGTTCTTATACCCTTGGCTTCTTTACTCCACCTGAAGCTGGTTATGCACCTGATGTACCTAACCTGTTGTTCAACTGTGCTACTAGGTCTGACTGTTTATTAGGAAATATCAGAGAGGTTTTATGTTCGCACATTGTAAATAATGTGACAGACCTTGAAAATATAATATGTCTTTTTAGCGCTACTGTATGCGTTGTGAACTCAAATGAAAACAGCTCCTGAAAATAGACTTAGAAATAGGTTATTACATTCATGTTTCATGTTGACTCAAATTCCAATTAAAAAAAAAAATCTTCTCATAATATATGTTTAGACCATACAGAAATGGATAAAAAATATAGGAAGAAGGATGCTAAAAAAAATAAATCCAAAAGCATATCTAGGAAATTCCTAAATGCATCTCAGGAATTCAGCTGGTACTTAGAATCCAGACTGAATACGCTGGTGAGTTCAGATGAACCAATATACATAGGCAAAGGTATTCTAACAATGCAGTCTCAGAGCTTTGGGTCCAGATCAAAGTTTTTGTTATCACAGAAGTGCAACAAAATTCCATGACAAGATTGCTTGTTTGCGCATGGCCTTTGTAGTATAAGTAGACGCATGCTTGGTAATAGATGCATGTAAATATGTACATAAGCAGATCTAGTATTAAAACTGTCATGTAAATGTGTAACGTGTAAAGTAAAGAACCATACTACAGTACAGGACACATAAGAAAGCTTTTGCGTGGCTGAGCTGTTTTTATCCACTCTAATTAGACAGAACCTCACGCAAACCCATCAAATCTGAGACGAAGGCAAAGCATCAGAAAATGTGGAAGGGCTGTAAAAAAGGAGGGAATACAGAGAGTGTGGGCCAGCTGCCGTGGCATCTAAATTTCTGCCTTTGCATCTTGGGCTTCTTTCTAGCTCAGAAGCCTCCAGTAAGCTTCCACACGATGGGTTGCTTCTTTCAGTTTCTTCAGTCCAAAACCTAAAGCAGGTATCTATCCACAAGGGGGAGGGAGTCTCGCAAGATTTTTGCCATTTTCTGCTTCTTCTTCACAGCAAATCTGTGCTTCCATTTTTGGGCCAAACCACAAGAAACCATCTACAAAACTAGATTTATTGTAACAACTGGAGGTGTGCAGCCTCCTTTGTATAAGATGTAGCAGATGCTAAATTTTATGGTGCCGAGTTGAGCCAAAAAGGAGTTTGGGAATAGAAAATGAGTCAGCCTCCTTTCCTGCACCTGCCTGCAGGCACTGATCTCGATGGACAGAGTTTATGACTGTGATTGTCCCTGTGCAATTTGCACAAAAAAGGAAAAGAAACTTTCCTCAGCCTCAAATAGGCCAGTCACAGTCTTGCCCAGTGGATCTATCATCAGCACTGACTATACCAACACTTTACTCTCCTCCAGCATCAGCTATCACCAGGTCTCAGAGAGCCTCAGAGATCCCAGGGAATGAAGGGAAGGAGAAAGATTTATGCATTTTCAAATGGCAAAGTGTTATTTTCACTTTATAGTTGGGAGACTGAGGCTAAAGAAATCTGAGTGACTTTGCCCCACATGACAGGGCAGATATGAGATAGCCAGAAGCAATCCCAAATTTCCTAAACACTGTTCCTAAAGCATAGGAAGAACCACCTGGCTCCTTCACTTTCCTCACGCCCACGAAGAGTTTGTCCATCACTATGCAAATCAAGGAAGTTTCTCTCATGCATCCCCGTTCCCACTTACAAACTGCCTCCCTTTGAGGTATATTTTATTTCCATCCTCCCTCTCTAGCTGCCAAAGAGCTTTCTACCTCAGTAGTAGAGCCTTACATAGCAACTGCAAAATCCTGCAGTACAGCAGAGCAGAGGTTACATGGCCAAGACAACTGCTATTTTCATCAATTCTTCAGCAAACCAGCTGATCATAAAAGCTATTCTTGACTAGGCTTCCTTTGTAACACCAGTCACCAGGAGAACACAGCACATACTATTGGCTGTGGCCCTAACTAAAAATACACTGCATTCTTGCAGAACAACAAAAGCTCCCACTAGGGCCAATGGACAGCAGACTAAAAACAGTAACCAAAGGCTTTAAATTGCACAAATTACAAAGGTAGAAGAACTGAAAGCAGCATGCCACTAAAAGCCATCTGCCATCTTGGCCCACCCATGTGTCCCTTCTCCCCAGCAGTGTTTTATATTAGTAATGATGTCTCTGTATTATGTATGACAGAGTCTCTGCTGCTTTGAGCAAGCAGTAATATAGATGCTCCTTCAGTCTGGTGCTTTGCATATACACACTAGCTGGGGGAGCAGAAGATCTGCCTTCCAGTCTCTCTCTTTCTGGATATAGTTCAAATGGAAGGCAATGTTCACATGCATATATTCTCCAAATCACATGTACGTAACATATTATCAGGACTCCCATGCACATTAATAGTACACAAAAATAGATAGAAATAAGCATGTATTCAGCCATAATGTGGATTATATAAGATAAGAATGGACAACATAGAAATATAGGAAGAAAAGCAGCAAATGGTTAGTCTGATTATAGGCCTGTTTCCAGGATATAGGAAATGTTTGGGCTTTTTTTTTTTTATGAGTTACTTTTATTAGTAAGCAAATGACTTAATCTGTCATTGAGGCTGTCACTTATACGGGTCTTTCAAGTGAAGTCTCAGAAGAGATTTGGAGGAAGAGGAAGATGAAGAAGCCAGTCCAGAAACTGGGATAGCTTGAAAGAAGCCACAGAGATGATTGTGGAGACAAGGCTGGGGCACAGCAGTTCTGCACAGAGAAACACCTGAGACAACTCTTAGTGATCAAGCTCAGGCATTGGAAGAAGTTTCTTCACAGGTTAATATGCCCTGTGCAAAGTCGTTTATTCTGGAAAACAGAATTTATTAGTCCAGGAGAAGCAGCATGCTAATGTGTAAAGATGCTCTCACTACCTGAGCTTCTGGCTATCCCAGGTGTCTTCCCACAATGTTGCAGAGAACACCCAAGCCAACAGCCTGTACCAAGAAAAGGAATGACTGGGGGCCGGACAGAGATGGAGAAAAGCTGAGGACAAAGCATGTGAATTTGTACAGGCAGGCAATATTATGAATCAGAGAATAGACTTTAGCAGGAGCTTGTTCAAGTGAAATGTCTGCTTTTGCAGCTGACCTCAAAAAGCACTGGAGAGAAGTGAAGTGGGTTTTGGAAAGTTGGTGGAGAAGTTTATCTGCTAATTGTACAAACTCATTTATTCAGAACAGTTGGCAGAATATTCTGTGTAACCCACTTTCGGTTGATGCACACTGAAAGTATATGAATACAAGACAGTTTAACTAGGGTTCGGTAGGTGTTCTCATACTTTGCAGTGCTTGCAGCCCTCAGTTAACATGTGGCTACCTACAGTGTGCATTAGTTGACCTATCATTATCTGCTCATAGAGAGCTCCCCCTGCTTCAGTTACTTCCTAAGCTTTTCCAGAGGCACATTCAGAGACGCTGACAGGCATCTGAGTAACTGGGAGGCCATGTGAGGAAAGTCCCATCATCACAGTCCAGCCCCCTCCAGAGGCAGGTTGAAGGCATTGGATGAAAGGGGAGATACCCAGGGTGAGGGCAGAGAGGATCAAAGAGGCACACAGAAGAAGTGAAAAGATAGAAAAGATAGTGAAAGAGAAGACAGGGAAACTATGCAGAGAGAAAGATGGAGAGAGAGGAGCTAGCAAAGAAGGAAAACAGAAAACAAAAGTGTGACAGGTAAGTCAGATGTAAGTGTAGATAACCAGCAGGTTAGGGATGAGCAAAGTCTGCAAATAACAGGAGAAAGAGATGGCAGCAGGACTAGAAATGGAATAGCTGAGCCTATGAGGAATAGGGGAGTGGAACATGCTGCCCAGGCTCAGAGAGACAACAACAAAGGGTACTTGGTAAATGTGTTTTTCTTTCTCCCTGTTAGAGCATTTTTCATTGTTAGAGCTGATAGATGGTAGCCCATGAGAATCATTCCACAACTGAGTTGGGGATCCCAAGCCAGCACAGCCTGTATTTCAGCACAGAATGCTACATATTAGCAGAGGTTCTGATTTTCAAAGGTCTTGAGCATATAATCATAAGTCTCACAGCTATCAAAGGCAGTTGCTTTCCTCTGAAAAGCAGTCCTGCAATATTGCATCTGAAAATTATTTTGCTGTGCTTTTACTCATGGTTTTGACACATCAAGGCTCAGCTCTGAGAGCTGCAGGACACAAACAGCCATGTGGCTAGCACATAGTATGGGAATAAGGAGAGGTGAATCTGCTCTTGGAGGTAAAATGTTTCAGGTTTGCTCATAGGCAAGCTGCTCAGCTGTGTGGTGCCTCATACATTTGAGATGAGAACATCTAATTCTATAATTCCCAGGATTATTTGCCTGGGTGTGTAAAGTGCACTGAGATCCTCAGAAGAAAGGACTGATTTTAAGTCCAGAGAGTTGACATTTACTTGATTTTTCCCAATCTGCTGTTTCTTAGAACTCCAAATCTAAAGGGATTGGATGGTGTAGGCAACTGGCGATATCATTGTCATAATAGCTACATCATGGCACAGACAGCCCCAGCTCATAAGGCGGTAGCAAGCACACGAGTTGGTATATAAAAAAGGACTGGCAGCACAATGCAGTGTACGGATGCCAGATTCATTGCTCACTGAAAGCTGCATTTTCAAATCCAGCATTTGCCTCATGTCTGAATTTAAGCTGCCTGTCATAGGGAAAAAAATACTAAAAAAAGAATCCTAACCCTGAGACTGTGTTGCTGTTGACTCTTGCAGCACAAGGAGGAAAGCAGGGTTTCTGCACTGGAATACTATTGCAGTGTTTGTCTGAACTGAGCCTTCTCTTGGCATTCCGGTGGTTCCTGTCTTTGCAAAAACTATCAGGCAAGGGTTTGTTTCTTTGCAAGAGATTTAATGAAGCTGCAGACATCCATTTTAGCCAAAGTGATTTCATCTCTTTTTCCTCACAGGCTGCCCAGCTGAAGAGTTATTATCAGAATTTTTCTCATTGCAATCACTAATGTCACTAGTCTGTATCAACCTAGCATTCACTTCTTCCAGCCTCTCCCTGGACTTGTAATCAAACAGTTTGGATGTTCACCAGAAATATGACTAAAAATTAGTAAAGATAAAAACCCAAGCTCCTATTTAGGGAGTTTTACTGACCTGAATAAATTCTTTCAGTGTGAAGCAGAATGTAAGAGAGAACCTACAAGCTATTTCCCCATGTCTGGGGATACTGAGATTCAGATTCATGATTTGGCTGCATTTTGAGCTAGGATAGCACAACTACAGGACACAAAAAGAATTGCCTAAGGATCTGATTACAGGACTGACAGCCAGGAAACCATGAGCATCTACATTATCACCACAATTTTCCCCTGTAAGTCACTTAATTTCAATGCCTCTTCATTCCTCTGTCTGTATGGGAACAGGCAGACTTGCCTACTCTTAAGTCTCAGAGCTACTGGCAGAGAAATCCTTAAGCTAAAGTGTTTATGCAGTCTTCATTCTTGAGCACTTATCAGGTGCTCAATATGTAAAGTACAGAGAGATGAGAGCTGGCAAGAGATTTAGCAAAGGGGGCATGTTCTCAGGCTCTGAAGGTGTTTTAAAGATCTGGACACTTACAGAAGACTAAACAAGTTCAAACTTGATCTTGGAGGGAAACAAACCCTTCTCTTACCAACTTAAGATTTATATTCTTACTTGTATTGCTGCACCAAAGCTAGAAGTATTTCTGCTCTGCCACCTGTGTTTGCAAGGGAAGTTCACAGAAAAATGTTGACAGTTCACTCAACAATCTAAACATTTTCTTAGCACAAAAAGCTTAAGAAATGTTTAGTGAAGAAGTCATAAGAAACAGAAATATTTTCACTTCTTCTGTATAGGGCTTTATTTTTGGCTAGAAAAGCTAAATGAGGCTTAATGCGCCTGTTTGACAATACACTCTTGTTGTATAACTCTCATGAGGTATTTCAAAGAATAAATGCACAGGCTGTGATATTACAGTCTGTGCAAGTTTAATTTGAGATTAAGAATCTGCAATAAAACAGAAAGAGAAGCTTCTGCAAATCTTGTCAACCAGTGGTATTAGCTACTCAAAGACTGGCCTGACAAAAGTTTATTTTATCTGACATACATGGTGCTGAATGTCTTAACTAGTAATCAAAGTAAGTAAAAAGTAGGGAGAATCTATAGAAATTCATGACAGCATAGATTATTTGGCAAGATTCATGCCCACATCCCTTTTTTAAGGATATGTTACAAAATGACTTTGCTTGACGTAAGTTACAGCTATAAGCAGACATTTGAACAATGTAAAAATATTGATCATCAATCCACTAGCATCAGAGACATGATATACTTAAATGAGTTGCACTGCCAGAATATGTGTCTTCAAAATTCAGAATGATTAGGTGTTGTCCGTACACAAGAGGAGCAGCCAGCTGCAGCACTTTCATTAAGATCCCTAAATGAAGTGGGGAGATCAAGATGATGATGATGGAAATTGTATACAGCTGACTTAAATCTGAGTAGCACTTGCTTAGAAGAGAAAATAACTGTAGAAGCCAATTTGAAGTTACTGGACAGTTTGTTTCAAAAATTTACTTTTCATCATGTGATGTTAAATTTGCAAAGACACAGTCTGAGTGTGAAATATAAGTGAGGTGTAAAAATACCCCTAGCACAACTGAAGAGGGATCCATCTTACATGAATGAAAGGTAAACAAAATAAAACACACAACAGTGCAGATCTCTTGCTTATTTAAATGAGCTGTATTCCAAACCACAACAATTTGTTTGAGAGGTAGTTAATAGTTCTCTAAATATAGCCTAGAGAAGCAAAGGAATTAAACTCCAAAATAAGATTTACCCATCACTTAATGGAGAAATCTTTGCTAAAAACAAAAGACTGATTTCTCTAGCAGTGCTGGAAAAAAGAAATAGGCATTGAAATACATTCAATATAATGGAAAATGTAAGCAAAAAGCAAAAGATCATGTTCTGACCTGAGATTAGGTGTTCAGATAACACGCAAAATAACACTTTGTGATACATGTAATTGTTCCTGAAAAGCACAAGCAGAATGTGAGGTTATGAAATCCCCCCCAAAATATGGAAAGGCTAACAGGAGACTTTGCTGAGCATAATAAAGAATTTGCAGTAATTACTGCCCTTAAAGCACAGATGTCCAGAAACAGACCAAAATGTTCCCAGTCTATTGGGAATAGCTTCTTTCGTATTCTAGGTCTTTAGGACCAACAGTAGCTGCTAGATCAGCCAAGCTCACATAAAATAACTAAGTAAAGGAAACTGAAAAGAAAAGGTGAGTTGAAGCAGCTTTATAACAAATCAGTAAATGAATAGTAACTTGTCACTAGGATTAGAAGGTACATATCCAAGAGCTCTCAAAGACATTACATAATTACTAATGGAGACCTGCAACCAAGTCCTGAATCTGCCCCAGTATCTTGAGGAAGAGAAGCAGGAAAATGTGACAACAATTTTGAATTCAATTTTGGACTCAGGAAACTATGGATCAGTGAACCTGACCTCTCCAGTGAATGAACTGCTAGAAAGTGTAATAAAGAATAAAATTGGTAGACTCTTGTAAATCTGATATGCTGAGGAATGATCCAACGGTTTCTGCAGAAAGAAGTCATGTCTCACAAATCCGTTAAAGTCCTCAGTGAGCATGTGGCCTAGGACGCTCTTTAGTCAATACAGTTTAACAAGCCTCTACCTGCAATGAAATTAAGCATTTATTGAAGAAGAAGAAATTAGCAACAGGAAAAAAAACTGTACAATAAGTTTTCCCAGTGGAAAAAGTTTACAGATATGTTGTTCACTATATTCATAAACAACCTGGGAAAGCAGTGTAAGTGAGGTGACAAACTTTGCTGATGATACAGCATTGTTCAGAACAGTCAAAATTGAAGCTAGTTGTGAAGAGTTGCAGAAGGATGTCGCAAACTAAGATTAAACTCAGTGGTGGTGGTGAATGCTAACTAATGCATGTGGGAAAAAAATAACATTAGCTATAGGTACACAGTGATCAGCTCCACTCAGGAGAGAAATTTTGGAGTCACTTTGAATAATTAGAAAAGGTCACCTCAGTGTTCAGCTGCTGTCAGAAAGGCCCAGAGGGCCGTTTAAAGAACTGCTATGAAAAAAGTTGAGAGAAAAACAGAATGAGAAAAAATTACCATCTCGCAGGGTAAATCCACAATGCACCTGCATACTCCTAGTCTCTAACTCAGATAGAACACAGAACACCTAGAAATATTAACAGAGATGTGGAAAAGGTGACCAGAGACACATAAGACCTTTTTTGCAGTGAGGAATTGAATAGACTGTAATTCTTCAGGCTGGAAAAAAGACAATGGAGGAGAGATGTGACAGAAGTTTACAAAACCACGACTGGTTTTAAGAAGTTGACCAGGGAATGTTTACATTAATCACACAGAGTTGGAGACACTCAATGAAATTATCAGGTAGCAAAATTAAAATAAATGAAAGGAAATTCTTTTTCATGCAACACAATTAAATTGGGGAATTTGCTGCCACAGGATGTCATGAAAGCTAGAAGTATAAATAGGTTCAAAAAGGGATTAGACAAATTAATGGAGAGAGAAGTCTATCAGGAGCTATTAAATGCAATGCAGCCTCCAGTTCAGGAAGTTTCCAAACTGCTGATTGCTGGAAGCTGGGAGGGTAAATCTTTGGGGGGGCCTCTCTGGGGTTTCAGAAGGTAATGCTGTCATTGCTATTATGGTTGCTCCTTGAAGGTCACAAGTGGATGCTGGGTATCTATTATGCTAAGCATGTACTCACATAACAAACAGACGTTCTCTGCCCTCAAAAATATATGCTCTGAGTGTTAACTACTGGGACCAAAGCTCTAAAATGTCAGGAACTCAGCTCTGACTTGCTGCTGAATGGGGGAAAGCACAGCTCTCTGGATTTACATCCTCTTTTTACCCAGAATTTCTCCATTTACACTGAGGGAGTCACCCTAAGCAAACACAAACTCCAAATTAGTTGGAAGGTTAAAACAAGCAGAAACTGAAAAAGGCTGTATTCTGACAACATTTTTTCAAGGTCTGCCTTTAAAATATAAATAAAGTACTACTCTTTGGAAACTCCCTCTACATACCAAGACAGTCTAACATCATCAGCCATAACACTAAATGTTAACTTAAGTTGTAACATGCTAAACATTCTCCTGTATAGGCCAGAGACAGGTTAAAACAATACAGCTACACTATACAGGCTAATAATTTTCAGTGTGGTTGCTTGTGCTAGACGATCAGAAATGGCAGGATAGGATAAAGAATATCAAGATCTTTCAAAGGACATGACTACTATGAATGTGAAGAAGATGCATTTAGCTTGGACTTATTTTAAGAAATGAGAGAAAGGGAGATAACTCATAGGGAGTTTTCACAGCACAATAAAATCTGATACAGCAAGTCTTTAGTTCAACAGTGTGAATGAAGGAGCTGGCTGAGGTCAGGACTGGCTGATGCTGAGTGACCTGTGACTTTGAGTACGTACTGCACAAAGTGGACTGAACTGTGCTAAGTAATGCCACAATAAGGACACTATGAAGCGCCTTGTATGCTACCTCAGTTATCTATAGAAAAATCATGCAATGCAAAAAGCTCTCAGTTCAGAGAGCAGGGTCCAAGCTGAGCAAGTTCCATAAGGGACACTTCTACCAGCCACCAGCTAAAACTGGTTAGACCTCACCGAGCATAAAGATTTTTTCTCGGTGACTCCATCTGAGTGAAGGCTCAGGCTTAGTGCTGCTAAGGATAGGAACAGGTGCTCTTTTCCAGGGGAGGTGTTGAAGCTGAGCTTGGTGAGTGCACCCACAGGCTGTCAGACCGTAGGCACTTGCTGACACTAGGCTGCAGCGGTGGTTTGACTCAAGAGCAGTGAGGAAATAGCCTGGTATTGGGGCCTCTCGTACTGGCAGTGTGCCCTGGGAGGTAGGGAACCCGCATGGTTGAAGTTACCACGAGCGCCTGTTTTACTCATTGTTGCCAAGGGACAGTTGATGCACGTCCAGAGGGATGTTCCCTTCCCAGGAATGATTTCCTGGATTTGCAGCCCAGAGTAAGGCCATCAGCGTATTTCAAATGGGCCACAGATGATGCACAGAGAAATAAGTAACTTAGGAACTAATCAGAAAGGGATCTAAACACCATAAGCTACCTAGTGACAGATGGGAGGTAAAATCAGGATTCTCCCTCTTTATCTCACATCTTCCATCACCTCTTGCCCTCCCCCATAGATCATTTCCCATGCACATCATCCACTTACTTCCTTGCTCTGTAACTAATATCACTTCTCCCTTGCTGACAGGTAAACACTCATCCCCTTAAATTCCCCAAGGTGGATTCCAGCTAACGACCTGGAGGAAATGGTTTCTAAGCCTGTTAAAAGTGCCCTAAGCTACCTTGCCCTTCATCCATTTGATCTGTCTGCATGGCAGTGCAAAGCTTTTTTCCATTCCCAAGCACAGAAATCATTAAAGGCAACAAACAAGTGAATCGTGATAAAAGAAAAGACAACGTAAAAAAAAAAAAAATCAAAATCTTTCTTTCATCTCAGTACCATTTTCTTTTTTGAGATAAACTTGAGTTCACTGTGGATAAAAGTCATGTACTGAGAGAAATTCCATCAGAAATAGAGCACAAGCAAGGCACAGGAGAAGTTGCATTGCTGTGGCACCTTTCATCCCTGCTCAGCACAAACTGACTCATAAGCAGACAAAGCAATTTCCCTTCCACTGATGTGCCGTTGCTGCTGGGGTGGACCAGCATGTGGGCCTCATATTTGTTTGCAACAGCACTAGAGAATGGTTTTGGTATAAAATGTGAGGAGCATATATTCAGCTGAAATTGCAATTGCCCTACATTAGACTTGGCCTGAAACATATCTGACATCTGTCGAAAGTGCCACAGGGTCGGCGATAACCACAGGCAGCATCTTCAGACTTACTGATAGAAAAGTACAAGGTGTGCCGTGAGAAAGGAGCCAGAGAAGCTTGGTTTCCTCTATGGGAGGAAACTGTGTCCTGCAGTTCTGCATTACCTCCCAGTCCATAATTCAACCTGCATCCCTAACATCCTCCGTAACTGCACCGCAGTCACTTCCTCTCTCATTCTCCTTCCTCATCTATCTCAAATCACACACATACCAGAGGCCCTCTTCCCGACTCTCTCAAATATGGCTGAATAAGAAGTACCTGGACTTCTTTCTTGTGCATAAACACAGTATTTCAAAAATATTCATGCAGGCCCCATCTAGAAATATTCACAATACAAGTTTGATGTATAAGTATTATTATGCATTTTTAAATAGCTTCATCTGGACAGTCATTGTAAGCACCTGAAGATTTTGGGCAGCAGTAGCATTTCTGAGTTGTATATTAACATTTTGGAAATATACAGCCAAACCACAGACACTGCAGGTACAGCACAGCACAGGCTACAGAGTCCCAGCTGCAGAAGGCTAGCAACTAGAGACGGATGAGAGAATACATCTTACTGCAAGCAGGGATGGAGTTCCCAGAGGTATAAGGAGCTGCCATAAAATATTTCCACCTTAAGATTTTGACCCTTTTATTTTTTGCACCCTTCAGGTTCATCATCCCCACAAAATGCATTGAGAATTTGTCATTTTAGCATAAGGAAGTCAGATTTAAAATGTTATGTTTCAAAACCACATTTCATGTCAGAACAGGTCTGCACTCATTAGGGAAAAGGAACGCATTTTACAGAGAAAAGCTCACAAGCCATGCCAGTGTGTGTGGTAGACAAAAAGAAAGAGGCCGATTTTCAAGTTCAAAACATAATACAAAAGCAAGGTCATGTTTCCAGCAGTTTTGTTGGGGTTGGGTTACATCCAGTTCCAGCAATGCTATAGAAGGCATATCAGACATTAAAACGATACCTCACTTGATCTTACTCAATAGAAAAGGCAAACCACATAAAACAGGTGCTAGACAGAGATGCAGCTTCCCCATAGTTATCTGGTGTACAAACAGCAAACTCTTTAGCCCTATTATTGTTTCGCTCATTTGCCACATTCTAGCTCCAAAAGCCACTCTAGTTCGCTAAATTGTTAGCAGCTTTTATAGCCAAAGATAAGTGTCCATCACTTTTAATTTTCATCGTTGCATCTGTTTTGTCATTTAGGTGCAGCAGGTTGTATTACAATGAGACAATTAATGAGGAAATGGATACAAACATTTTTATTTCAGATAGCAGCTCTCAGACAAGATCTGGAAAACAGAATCAAGCCATATGATTGTAAAAAAAAAAAAAAAAAAAAAAACACACACCACACACACAAAACCTAAACAAATGGGCATCATGTCACTGTCTGTGAGTACCCGAGAAATACCAATATCTGAACAAGAAAGAAAAAGGTACATTTTTCACGTTTGCCTTGCTATTTTTATTACAATTAATTTGGCCCTTTTTATTTCACATAAATGTCCAGCTCAAGTGTGGCACATCAACAAATAGGATCATTTATCTTTTACTGAAAAGCCAAACACTGCATTTCCATTCAGAAAAGGCAGCATATATAAAGTGTACTGCTAATAACAGAGGCCTTCAGAATGAAAAATAATAATTTCTATTGCTCTCTCGAGGACATTTGCCATAAACATGGTTCATTTGTAATTATATTAGAAAAGAAATATGCTTTAGTATTATAGTCACCTACAAACCTAGAAGCCCAAAATTATATATATTCTACAATTCCTGCTGGATAGGGAGAAGACTCTGAGCACTTTCTGCAAAAGGCAAAAGAGCTTTTTAGATGAAACCCCCTTCAGAACAGTCCTTCAATCTGGAAGAATTAATTTAATTTCATTAATATTAATATTATTATTCACTTAGCCATAAAGCTTTTAGGAGGTAAAAATGAGAATTTATAAACATATAGGCACATGAGAGAACTATTCCTCTAAAGAACAGAAAGTGAAAAATAAAGATGAAGTTTATAATATTAGACTGAGACAAATAATCTAGCCAGAGACCTATTGGATTCTACACTTTCATGTCAATGAAACATTTGGCCTACCGATGTATTTTTGCCTACTTTGCCAGGCAGGGCTCAGGCTCTGCAGGAGAGTACAGCCGTGGATCTCTGCAGGAAGAGAAGACCTTTTTTTCCAAGTAAAATGTTCCCTAACTCTGCAAGGGAGGTTGGCAGTAGATCTCAAACTCTGGCCTGTCTTTTTAATACCCCTACAATAGCTCAGTTGGATTGAGACCAGCTGTTGGTGCATTACCATTTGTAAATGCTTAAAGCAACTACTCCTTGTTTTCTTGGCAACATGTACTGCGGAGGAAAAAAAAGGCACTTTCATTCAGACGTTAAGAATTGCTGGATGCCAGCTTTGGCTTACACAAGCCATTGTTTGCACAGATCTCTTCAACAAGTTTTCACAAAAAAAAAGAAAATCAATCCTGGAGAGATAAATTGAGCCCCTAAATTTCTGATTTACACTGTCCACACAGCCTTCATTGGAAAGACTCCTTTTTTTTTAGTCTAACCATTTCAGGGCACCGGTCTTTCTGAGTTTCAATTTCTGAAATACCCCCACAAAATCACCCAGACTGTGTTCTTAGGAATGATAATTATAACTTCCTTGCTCATTGTTTAAAAATAACAGTGTTTTTTTTTCCTTCTAATATATGCATAAGAAAGAGATCTGAGCTTTCATTACCCATAGTCTAAAATCAAAATTTGGGCATTGCAAGCTTGGGAAAAAGAAAACAGAATTATTCTTACATTAAGATTATACTCCAGCATTTGAGAAATATTGAGAAAATCACAAAACAGGAAAGATCCCCGATTTGGTTGCCACAGTCAAAAGAGCCCAGTCATAGGAGAGAACTCACACACTAACATTTTTTGTTATTACTATTCAGATGAAAGCAGCTCCAGTGACCTTTCATTGCCTCGTCCTTTCCAACCACCCCTACTAGAGCTTGGTGTACTGGAAGTGTCTAAGCACGAATGCTAGCATCTCGATGGTTGCAGCTGCTAGTACAATAGGATTAATTTGCCATCTACCAACTCTAATGCCCTTCTGTTTCATCTTCTTTCCCCACCAGGGGCAGTGGTGACAGCATCTGTTCCACTGTTATTTTAGTGGCGCCTTTCATACTGTTATAGTTAAGGGTCTGTCAGCATTTGCACTACACACACACACACACACACACACGCATGCACACACACATTTCTTGAGGGAAAGGACAGTGCAAATCATCCTCTGCAAGAGAAAAACGAGTCATTGGGGCTAAAAATGGTATGAGTCTTAGAAGGAAGCATTTATATATTCGATTTGATTTTTTTATTTGAGAGGAAACTTGGAGATACAAAAAGTTCCAAGTAATCTATTTCGCATTTATTAATGTAAAACAATAGTGAAAATTGGTGAATAGGGAAAATACAGATGTTCAATGACATTACAGAAAGCAGCTGTGCCAAAAAGAAAAAAACAAACAAGTAATTTTTTCTGAGCAAACACCCTCTTTTATTAGTTCCTAGGTGATAAACTTAGATGTTAGGTTATTACTTTAAAAACATTCCAGACAAGGCTTGATGAACAGGCCACTGATTGGGGTGAGCAACTTTAAATCCATAAAAGGGGCCAGATCTCTAAGTTGAAAGTAATAATGGGGAGAGGTACATTGTTTTCTGCAGGCAGCCAAGCTATACAAAGAGGTAAAGGATATCTCCAGTAGCTGAAGTGGTTTGGGAGCCCTCAGCTGGGACACCTGGGAAATAATGAGCAGCTCTCACTGCTGCCTGCAGGACACGGGCCCATTCCAGCATCGCTTTTTGGGAGCTATTGCCACAAACCACATCTTACTCTCTCTATTGCTTTATATCCACAAAACTTGATAGAAAAAAGTAAGTGACAAGGCAATCTGGAGAACAGATCAGCTTATTTCAGCAATGAAAATCCTTTGGAAGAGTGACAGGTAGCAGGTTAACCGAGGTAGGTCTGCTTCACAGACCACACAAGTGTTGTCTCTCAACAAGCTCCGCCAACCTTTCCCCCTGAAGTTATTGTTCATGTGCAGGCTTCCACATAGTCCAAAAGAACTTTGAACCAGTATAACTCACCTAAAATCTCAAAAACAAAACCCCTCTTGCTCAGCATGCTTCAGTACTGCAGTGAGGTATAGCTTCTACAACAGAAGCAAGGAACCACAGTTTTCCAGAAATCTCTTCTTACAGAGATAAATTCATGACAGTTTTGAGAGCCAGCCTGGGCCTTTCTTAGCACTAAAGTACTTTTTTAGCACTGATCATAGGATTGACATAGTCTATAACGCCAGATGTGAGCCTTCTATGGGTGAATTCAATTTTGCCTCCAATCCTACCAACACGCTACCATTTACAGTACCTTTTGTAAATCTCACCCTCTTCACATTCTGCAATAATAGTGATGCATTTGTCTTCTTGAGCTATACATAAGGTAAACAAGGACATTCATAAGTAACTGGGGATTTTTAAACTCAGCACACTGGAGAAAAAAATTAGAACCTCATTTCAACCATATATTGTGATAAATATAGAATGGGTAACTCAATAAAGCAAGCAAATTCTGAGACAAGGTTCCAAAGCCATGCTAATTTCTGTAGTCACATTGATGAAGTAAGCATGGTACAGTCACTGTGATGGGAAACAGATTAATAACATGCAGTTTCTTTTTCAAGTTACATTATCAAATACCTAGGTGTCCTTCGTCACATCACTTAACTGCTCTGCATTTCGGCATCCTCATCTGTGAAATGGAATAGGTAATTAAACACTTATGAATGCTTTGTGACTCCTTGGTGTGAAGAATTATTATGGTGTCTTATTACTGTGAGACAACATGCAATTGTCTCAGGTCTCTGTAACAGCTGAGCCTAAACAGTAAAGGGAAAAAATCTAAAAGCTCAACCGAGATCTTCTGCCCTGTCCTCTGCAAGATACAACTACTACTTCAGTCCATTTTTCATGCTGGGGAAATCATTCTGAGGCTGATCACACTGCAAAAATATTATCATATTACAGTACTTTCAAAACCAGACTGGCTAGAAATTAGGAAGAGAACAGTGAAAAGAAACATACCTCCCAGAAATATTACATCCATGAACTGTAGGAATTGTTTAAGAGATGACTGAAAAGAGGAAATTCAAAATAAGAGCTCAAAATGTAAAGCCGTCTCCTCACAAAAAAAGCCCACCCTAAAACCAGCAGACCCCCTCCCCACAACAGTGCAGACGATTTCCCAAAAGCCCATGACAATGAAAAACATTTTATATTGCCCAAAAACTTGCCAACAGAGAGACCTAGGTGGCTACTGCCCACCTCACAGCACTGAAAAAGCAAGTGCCCAGTGGGTATCATTCTCCATTATCTCTCAAACCTTTGCCACCAGTGTACAGATAGAAGCGACGGAAAAATGAAAAGTGTGTATATTGTAAGCGTTGGTTAAACAACCCCACAGTAATTCTTATTTGCTGGAGGTTTTAGAGAGCAGATGTAGGATTGGCAGGGGCTGGGAGCTGGCTATATTGTTCTAGCTTATTCAGAGCCAACACGGAAAGAACACGAAAAGCTGCATTTGTGTGTGTGTGTGCATGTGCGTTTGTGTGTGTGTACGTGCCTGTGTGTGTGTTCGCCTTTTGCCATCGACTCGTCTAAGGTTTCTTGGATTCACACTGACACATACAAAAAAAACACCAGGTTGGTTCTCATCCAAAAGAAATATGACTTATATCAGCTGCTGCATGAGAGTCTTTCAATTGCCACTACTAAGCTGCCTATTTTGCAGTAGCAAGTGGCCATGTGCTGTAACACACTGATTGCCTGCTTTGGTGGTATCGGTTGCTAGAATAAGGGCAAACAAATGGGGAACCAAATATAAAAAGCAGCCAGCAGCACTGAAGAAGCATTACAGCTGCCAGGCAATAACTTAGACAGTTACAGCTGCCATCACCTAGTTCACGCAAGCTTTTTAATATCTTTTGGCAGCGCGTGGTGTCACAGCACAAAAGGAAAGTTGGCACTTCCTAGCATACTTTGTTTGACATAACTGTAGGCAGAACCCAGCTGATACCTTCATCAATGTGTATGTGTTTGCTCTTAAGGTACGTTTTAGCAGATCAAACATTGTTTTTCTCTTTCTGTTGCACACACCACTGTTAAATCATAGGTTGGGAACCACACCAGATAAATGGGAAAGAGCTCAGTAAGCTGGAGCGCATGGCCAGTCCCAGCAGCACCTCAGATAAGGAACACAAAAAAAAATCCTAAAAAAAGAAAAATATAGTACGGCAGGAGGGTTTGGGGGAGGGAGGTTTAAAAAATAAACAGATATACTGCTTTGCCAAAATGTTCTCCTGCCTCGCCAGTAGCAGCAGCAGCAGCAGCAGCAGCAGAGCCAGGCCAGATTCTCTTCTCCATTTACCATACTTATAAAAAACCCACAAGCACAAACACATAGACCATCACATACACATAATTAAAGCGTCAACATCCCTTACTGTGATTTACAATCCACACCACCAGAAGTACACAGGCGCTCCCAGGATTTCATCAATGTCTCATCTGGTGTTCTTGGCAAACCCAACCTCTTCCTTAGACACAGCGCATGCTACACCTCATTCTCTCAGAAATGGGGATGCAGAGCTCTTCCCCTCATGTGAACTAGAGAAGACGGGCACTAAATGTGTCAGTGCTGCGTGATTTGCAGCCATGGGACCTCATTTTGCAGGAGATTAATAAAAGACTAGCCTGCAGCATTGACTCGTGAGGCTGCTTTCTATCACAGCAAGTCTTCATGTGGCCCACAAATCTGGCTTGCAACATTGTACAAGGAATTGGACAGCCTCCACACAATCATACTATTTTACAGCAGTGTACAGAGTGTACAGAGAGAGAAGGCTCTGCCCCCAAGATCTTCCATTAGCTCTGAACAAAGCAAGCCAGTAAACCGCTATCCAGAGCCACCCCAGCATTTTATTAATGCACTTAAGTTAGTTTACTTGTAATTCAACGCGTAAAACAAATACACCCATCTCCCAGGCCTCTGACACTTTAATCCTGTTAACCCAGCAGCGTTAAAAAGCCACAGCCTTGAGATGAACAGCTTTATGAGTTCTCTTAGGTGTGACACCACAGGGAAAGGTAACAATTAGCCTGACAGGAGAAACAAAGGAGACAGCAAATATCATTTTCTTCATTTTAAAAATAGGAACCTGAGGCACAGTAAGGTGAGTTGACTGTTCCAAGCCTGATCCATTTGGCTGGGCCGGGAACTGAAGGTCAGTCTCCTTGGGTTGACATCCAGCACCTCCTCCACAGGCCACTCGCACCACCGAACCACAGGGCAAAGTGGGCTTCTCTCCAGGAGCAGAAAGCGCTCCCTGACCCCAGCTGCCCATGGCTCCATGGGAGCTGCAGGCTCAAGCTGAATGTGGTTGGATCCAACTCCAGAAGCACCAAAAGGGACAGTAGGGAGGCGCTTGCATGTTTTCCTATCATACAAAATCTAAAATTGACATTCTTTAGGTAGGTCAGCTGTTGACAAATAGATGTAAAAGCATGTCAAGATTCACATCAATCTGTCTGAGAAATTTATCTGAAGCTGATCTGGGGATAAACTTTTTAATGGCAACTTACAGTACAAGGGGACTAACTGTGGCTAGGAATGGAGAAAATCGCATATGTTGGGTCAAGGTGAAAAGGTGTCCCAAGGAAAGGACAAAAGGGTTTTGCTTTGGGGCCCCAGGGGACACCTTTGCGGCAGCAGAAAAAGAAGAGCTGATCCACAAGATGTTCCTGTGTCCCCCAGGAGGGTCCAGGCTATGAATACATTTTGAAAGCCCCTAATATGCTGTATAAAAAAACAATCATTCATGGATATGCACACAAAAGGACAGTCCCAGATTTACAGCCACCCACCAAGGTAGAACAGGTGGCTGTAATGTAGTAAAAATGTATTGCAAGGAACTTGTCATGAATTTTAAAAACAAAGACACCTACAGACATAATAAAATTGATGTGACATTCAGTTAAAACTAAAGCTTTCAGCTCTCTTAAAATGACAATGCAGAGGAATTCAAGGAAAGGGCCTGCTCCCTTCATCACTCACACGACTGTTTCACTCAGCTGGTGCGAGTAATCTCATTGATCTCAATAGGACAACATGCAATAGGACAACATACAACAGCATGGCTTACGCCTTCCACACAGGTAAGAAATCAGGACCAAAGACACCCGACAAAAACAGCCCCAGACAATTACTGCAGCAAAGCAATGCTCCAAGGTCCTAGCAAAGAAAGCCAAGTCCTTTCCTTCCTCTGCCACAGGATATGACATCTTCTTTTCCTTGATTATTTTAAACATTTCAGGGGACCTGATTTTAACTGTTAGCCAAGAATTGCTTCCTCCTTCCTTGATTATGTTTTTAGTGGCAGCACACAAATGTGGAAATACTATAAATCCAAGTCACTTTTTGGTAGTAAGGGAGCAATAAAATACATTGACAGACTCTTCTGCTATTCCCCAAAAATTAAAGATGGAAAAGAGGGAAAATCTAGATTTAAACTTTACAGGGAAGAGATATCCATCTTGATTAAGATGCAGATTAACAAGTTAGCTCAGTCTGACAACAGTTTACCATACCTTTTAACTGAAAAAAAAAAGCTCAGGTGCAGTGGGATAGTGAAGAGAAAGAAACAAGAATAAAGAATGAAACAAGGATAAATAGTAAATTGTGATAAACCAATTTCCTTGGTAACTATATTTATAACTATAATGACACTGATATTCTTTTAGTAATGAACAGATATAAAGTTATATAATTCAGGCATACAAGCTAGCATCTGTTCCATTGGTGAAGCTGAATCCATATCTTAATGGAAGATGACAAACCTCAAAAGATTTGATGGTCAGGTTAGTTCAGCACTGTAAATGCTTTTAAACTGCTTCTGAATATTTCTAAACTTCCTCCTACAGAGAGGTGAGCTCATACTGCTGAATTTCAAACCCACCACATCTGTGCTTGCCTGTAAGTTTACCTGACAATCTCTGTGACTGGAATAATGCTCCAGTTCAGAGAGACAGCAGGCATAGGAGCAAAAGAGAGAAAGAGAAAAAATCAGCTGAGAAAATCTTGGGGATGGTATTTGAGTCGCTGGGCACATAAATGCATGTGACCTTTACCAAATGTATGCACACAGTTGCCACAATTGTACATCTATCACTGACTCCCTCCCAAAATGGTTTTGTTAATAAACATCCCCTTCTGTTTGGAAATCCGCTTGAATTTCCATGACTGACACCTGAAAGTAAGGTCTTCTGATACCTCTCTCTGCCATTTTAACTGTTTGGGGGAGTTCACTGAAATCCAGGTAAAAATTACACTCCATCCTGCAAAGAGTTCCCACAAGGAGTCACTTTAAAGGAGCGACGAGGGGCAGCATCTAAACGACGGGCAGGTCCATCCTGTTGCCATGAACCTCTGACGCTCAGAGCAAGTGAGGCGCCGGAGCAGGGCCTGGCTGCCTCCTGCCTGTGTTCCCAGATCTTCCCCCTGTGAACACCACGGTCTGAGGATGGGGGGGGAGTGGTGCTCTCTGGGACTCCTCCGGACTTGCAGTCAGGATGCAGCCGGGCAACGCTCCTGGCTCAGACACGTCCGCTAGCACCAGGGCTGGGCCCCAGCTGTGACAGTCCCCACAGGAGCTCAGGAGGGTGGCAGAGCCGAGTCGGCCTCGCTCCTCCACCCTCCTTCAGTACGACACCCCCTGAGAGCAGGCTCTTACCACGTGCCCAGTCATCCCTAGTCCGCCTGTTTCAGCAGTACTTTAAGGTAATTGATGTTATTACTGCCCCCATTCACAAGCAAGAGAACTGGAAATGGAAACAGCAAAGCCAACCAAATCATCTAGCAAAACAAAGACAATTTTCAGTTTGCATGTGGAAGCAAATAATCCTCCTGATGAACTATACAACGGGACAGGGGCTACCTGTGCATCTAATTTTGTGAAATACGGGCTTTCCTTGTCTGAACAAGGCAGGCTTTTCAGTTAGATGCTCAGTAGCGATTAATGGGAGTAATACAGCTACAGCACTATAATGCTTACAGATTTTACCCTCTGCTGTCTTTAGGCCATTGCCCCAAAGGCTTTCATATTCCTAAAGCTGTCATTTAAAACATTTGGAAATCAGGGAGACTGATGGATGTGTGGACAACTGAAGAAGCTGGTAGAGCCAGGTAATACAGACGTGATACAATTTAATCAACAGCAATTTTTCCATTTACTCCAATGGGCTTTGGATCACCCGTCTCATGAGTGCAACATGTACTGAGGAGGGAGCAACCCAAGCCAGAAGAAGAGCCAAGGTACCAAAGTATCTGAGTTCCACCAAACAAGTGGTTCCACAGCAGCTGCAGCACGAGATCCATGATGTAAACATGGACCCAGACTCAGCTAACACAATGGGGAAAGGTTGCAAGAGAGAACTGAAATGAAAGGATTTAGCTGTTCAAAATGCCCTGAGGACAGTGCCACATCAGTTACTACAAAGAGAATTTCTATGGGAGGAAATGTGTTGTAGAAAGTACTAATAGTACTCAAGGAGCTTTTCAGAATTTTTCTGAGGAGGAAATGAAGGCACAAAGGAACAAAGTGAAAACCCCAGAACTTCTGGGCAGAAAATCCCTGAAAGCTTTTTATTCCCTACATGGCATAAGTATCAGACTATGGTGCTCACTCTGATAGTTATATCACACTGTGGTGCTCAGATCATTGTGGGCTAAATGACAATGCTTACCCTAATTGGTGCCATTAAGTGATAAAATAATTGCACCTCAGCTCAGTGGCGCTTCAGAAATGGCCACTTCCAAGCACAAGCAGTGGTGTGTCCCTGGCGCACAGTTCAGCAATGAAATAGTTAACATCATATATTATATGTCAGTAATGAAAACCAGCACTCAAGCAAGGAAATTCAAAGCTGAGGCTGACACACCATCGTTAACGCGGCCCTTTGTGCTTAGCTACCACGGGAGTCTTGAGCAGCACATGGTGTTGTACCCCACACAATATGTGCTACTACAATACCGCATTCACAACACAATGAATTGAGGTCAAGTGAGTGACCTTAAAAGAGCTTTCTTTTAATTCTTTAAAGAAACACCCCATGATATGTTGGAGCCCATTAAACAAAGCCGCAAGAAGATACAGTAAACTTTAATTAGCAGTGAAGGCAATAACCTCACTTTATACTTCATAATTTCTCCCACCATGTTTTATTACATGGCACAGTCATTTTAGTACCTTTGTACCTCAGGCAGCATCCATGTGGTGTGGAAAGGGATGTGTTGTTGGATATTTATTGTAATGGGGCTTCATGTGGTTGGAGGTCAAAGTGTAGGACTTTCATTTGTACATCACTGCTCTACTATCTGCTCATGTCTCTGGGTAACCTGATGTTCAAACCTTTTGTAAGGCAATTGCTGAGGAGGTTGTTCTTATTGTTACAAGAACTTGGAGAAAGGATGCTGGGCCCTGGCTTCGGCGCAAGCTTACTGTGTGACTTAGGGTACTTCAGCCAAAATTTTTCTCATGCTCTTCTCAGATGCTTGCATTTTTAGGGGACTAGGGCGCAGCTCCTTTGGTCTGGTCTTAGAAAGCCTAAGAATCAGTAGCTCCTGTTGACTTCTCAGTACTGCTCAGAAATGAGTTTGGAAAATTTCAGATTTTTCTCCCCACAAATTATCTGCAATTTGGAAATGCTGGCCTCTCTGCATCTCAAAGCATCCCACATCAAGTTGGAATGGTATTTACCTGCCTCTTGGAGGAACTTGCAAACTGAAAGAGGCACTTTTAACTCTTCTTTGTCCTTTTCATGCTAGCTATTTATCTGATAATGGGGCATAACATCTGAACTCCTTGGGTAGGCAAGGACACTATCTGCATTTTACTGGTGGGAAAGCTCCCATACAAAGAGGTTCTGGACCAGATCTACAGCAAGGCTTTAGCAGCTATATCCAGCCTGTGTGGAAAAGATATAATCCTCAGAACACCCAGGAGTCTTTTGGCATGTCAGTTAATTGCATTACATTTTCCCCAGTTTCTACAGTTTTGCTTCTGTGCATGCCTAGAAAATGCTGTCTTGAAAAGGCTGAGTCACTTGAAGGTGATCAAACATTTATGCCCCAGCAGGCATCCACATACCTCCATCTATCTCAGAAGAACTACTGGTCTTATAGGTACCTTTGGAACATGTCTACTGGAAGGTGCTCCACACAAAACTGTCATCATTCTCTGTTTCCTATAAAGCATGGCTAGAGGAGGAAGACATGCCTAGTAATAAAAGCAGCACTTGGGTTCCATTGCCTGTTCCATAAATTTAAACAGTCTTTGCCACACAACCTCCCCTTCCCAAATGAGCGTGCTAACCACTGTGCTACAGAGTCCTGATTATTCTTATATCCTTTTTCTGGCCCAGTTAATTTTGAATTTTATGACAAAAATTGCTTCAAGAAGAAGCATGAAGGGTGTCGTCTCCCTTTATGCTGTCCCAAGACTAGCTAATAGCATGGTGTATAGGATCCAATCCTGTAAGACAAGAGATACAGGAATTAAGGTAAGAGAAAAGGAAAGTGAAGTCACACCTCCTGGATCAATGTGCTAACCAATAAAATATCAGATAAAAGTACTGCTGCCTCCTTGCTGTTTGGGTCTTGAGAGAAAAGACAGACACCGAGCTTCAGGAGAGAATTTGAGGCTGCAAATTTCAAGTAGAGAGAGGTGGCAAGTAGTGCTGAGTGAAGAGCTGATGCCTGGAGGGACACCTTGCAAAGGTCTCTTGCCGGCCAGCTTCCAAAGTCCATATACATTTTATAGCAAATCTACATAACCAACTCCAGGCTGTTAATTTCACTGTGGGCACTGGGCCACTGAGGTTAGGTGTTGTGACACTCACTCAGTGTTGCAGCACTTAGTGTTGTGGTATCTAAAGACCTCTGTGGACTGTGACCAAAACAGCTTGCCAAAACTAGTACAGAAAATATGTCTGAGGACTGAGGGGTCTTCCCAGTGCTACGGCTGAGACTTAACTACAGGCTCAATCTTTCCTTCCTTGAGGTTATTCCTTTCTCTTGTACACATGGTTATAAATAATAACTCAGCTAATGAAAGTGGCAAGCGACTAACATTTTCTTCTCTAAATATGTGCATATTTTCTGCATTTGATGGCCTAGATTGTAAACGGTCCATTTAACTTTTTCTCATTATATAACTAATTTTTCCAGGGACTTTGCACACAACAAGGAAAACTACTGAAAGACAAGAGTAGTTGGCAACCATGATACCCAAAAGTTAGTGGGAAGCATAAGAAGCAGGTATAGGAAATAAACCTATTTTAATTCACTTGCTTATAATGACCAGATTTCAAGCTGATGGTGTCATTTGGTGATCATTTCTGTTTTTAAGAAGCTAAAGATTCTATTTAAACACCATATGCCAATATTATTTCTATTTCTTCAAAACATACACATTTGAGATATCCTGAAGTAGAGGGGCTTCCTATTCCCTTCTGTTTATTTGAAATCAGTAGCATATGCATTATCAACATCAAACAACTTACCACAAGGCCTGATTCCCTTCCCCCACCTTTATCCACACTTATTCCGGGAGGATATCCCACATGGACTCTGTTGCTCAGAGAGGCCAAGAACCTCAAAGATACATAGCTACTTAACATCCCTCATTTGAGTTTGCTGATGTGTTGCCCCTTGCAGAAGAGAAGAATGAGCCCTTTCCAGATTCAAAGCGATCTCGTACAACTCCTCTTGACGATCTGAGCCAAATCCACAGTCCCTTAGGAGGAGTTCAGCAGAATACAGCCCTCACGAAATAACAACAGGAGATAGATATACCTCTGCACTTCATGCTGGCCAAGATCACTGTGCCCAATGACTGTGTCTATGCTGGCTGAAGGCCAGACTTTTCAGAGGTCAAGCATGGAGGTATTTTCTTGAACACGTGTGGCTCTGTGTGCAGGAACATGTTAAGAGTGTCAGCCAGCTGGTAGGCACACGCACACCCAGCCTGCAGAATATGCAGAGACATGGTGCAGACGGCTGGGAGTGGGACACCAAGTTTATTGGATTTATAGTCCCTCTGAAGGCTGTTTGCTCTTAGCACAGCAGACGTATTCATTGCATCCACTCACAGGTCCACACTGGTACAGAAGTCTGAGTGATATCTTGCAACCTCAGGTATCTGCATGAGTGCAAAGTAAAATGTTGAGGACAATATTGTAACATGTAAGAAAAGCAGAAAGGCTTTTTAAAAAATGCGCCATCCATCACTCTTGTTGGCACAAATTTGTTGTAGCACAGACATATCCACATACCATAAACTCTAATGCATTCCCACCAGGCACTGCAAAAGAGCACGCCTATCAGAGCACTATGTTTAATTAAAAGAAAAGCACAGTCAGCATTATGAGGGGAGAAAAAAGCCTCAAGAGGTTAGAGAGGAAAACAAGAAATCTAACCTACAAATGTTAATTGTTTACATCACTGTTTTTAAAAACTTTTTTGCGAGAACTCCTCTAATCTTTCTCCTGCAAGTCATGCAAGGATTATGATTAGTAAGGAGGAGAAAATACAGAAATATATATGATGCTCCTTTGCCTTTTTTTTACCACTTCTGACAAAATAGAGTAGAATCCCTTAACAGGAAGAAAGAGTAAAATATTTGAAGGTCTTTCTTTTTAGTTTAGGAAATGCCAGGGCTGCAGTGCTGTTTGGCTCCACCTGACACAAACACTGTGAGCAGCACCTCAAACAAAACCAGAGGATTTATACAGTTTCTCCGGACCTAGTCCTTCAAGAGGCTCAGCATCCTCACCTCCCTCTGCCTTAAAAGAGCAGAACTCCCGAGCACCGGGAACACGACCCACAACAACTAGCACATCGGTAGCACAGAGACCTGAATTAATAGCAAGTGCGGAGCACAGGTGCAGTTCGCTCTCAGCAGCATGCCCTCTGTGAACGCTGGGCAGGATGCTCTGCTCCAGCACAGGCTTCTGAATTGCCTTTAAAAGTAGCTCTTGTTAGAGCATATTGCCGCAGTCTAGTTACACAGTGACAAATGCACAGATAATTGTGGCCAGGTTTACATTAGAGGAAAGGGCAAAATCTGGACAACCCAACACAAACATACAGATGTGTTGATATGAAAGCAAAAGAGAAAATTCAACAGAACTAATACAGGATGTATTAGCACTTTCTCCTCCATAGGTCTGTCAAAAGGGGAAGCATTGATGACTTCTAGGTTTTTTTAATCTATTTTATTTCTCCCACTTTACGGAAGGCATCATACTGATGCACTAGGAGCCAAGTGAGGGTCTTAATGTGAGGATCTTTCAAAACCTGTGTTATGTGCCTAAATTTTTGTTGGAACCCCACCTTGCAAAATACCCAGTCTGTGCCATTATCGTGTTGTCCACAAAAAACTGTCTGTAGAACTATGTAGGAGTTCCAAAAATACCTCCCCCAAAAAATCCACTAAAAAACAATACCATCAATAATTCCCTTCACACAACACTTTTATTCCTAGAAAGTATTAATACACACTCATTTAAATACATCCTTAATGCAATGCTACCAAATTTGTCTGTGGAAAATTTACGTCAGGTGTGATTTTGGCCCCTGGAGAGCACTCAAGAAAATTTCAATGCATTGAGGCTTAAGCACACCAAAAAGAGAAACAACCAATCAACTCCAGAAAATCCAGGGATGCCTTCATCTCTGTGTTTTCCCTGTGTTTTTATAGTATATTGTTGCGTATGAGTTACAAATGTGTGAAAACATTAAAGTTGAGCCAAGTACAAAATAAGCTAATATCTTGTGTTTTCTGAAAAATGCAAGCTTAATTAGAGTTTAGGTAATTAAAGCTTTCACAGTTATAAAAAATACAATACATTCATTTATGCAAATCTGCCACTGAGTGCGATTTCAGTAAAATACCATGTAATGCGCATAACGTCAGAATTTTGCTTACAATTGAAACGTCTGCAAAGCAAGTTCTCTTCCTAAATTTCAGGCACATGCACTGTAATTCTCTTGCACTATGGATTTAAAACTCAGATTGCTTTGTCTTCATTTAAAAATGATTAGCAGTTTACATCGGATTTATGTGCTGGCATAGCCTTTGTATCATTGAACAACTACAAGCTGATTTACAAAAGCCCAGATACACTATGTGTATATCTCTGTAGCTACTAAGTAATATGTGATGGCAGGCATAACCAGCACACATAGTTTATAATTAAGTGATTAGCCATATAAGCCACTATTATTAATTAATGTTTAATGCTGACATTGTGCTTGGGGCTGTATAAGACAAGGCAGTCTCTGCCTTGAAGTGGCAAGAGGCTAAAACGACAGGCACCGGCTCCCAGTCCCACAGCTTCCTGGGAGCTGGGGAAAAAAGCCCCAGCAGGAGACCTGAAGTCGGCTCAGCGCAGCCAGGGCAGCACAGCCAGGCACAGGCTGTTGCAGGCGGCACCGCCACGGAGACCCCTGAAATAACAGGAAATGGGGAAAGCCGAGAAATCAACAAAGCAGGCCCAAATCTTACCAAGTAAAGGTTCTCCAGCCTCTGTAACCCAGCACCTCTCCCCTCATTCAGAAAGTCAGCAGGCCCAGCGCCTTTGCCCTTGCTACCTGGGGAGCAAAGTGGGGCAAGCCTCTTTGGGGGTTGCATGGACGAGGTTTGCTCCGCTCTGTCGCTGCGGCCTCCCCGCAGCTCTCAGGAGCCCTGACACAAAGCCTGACCCAGCACCCCTCAGCACCAGAAAGGGTTCGCAGGGTACGAGCTCCCCAGACGCCATGAACTGTCAGAGAGATCCTGTGCAGCAGCCCCAAAGACACATCTGAACAGCAAAACAGGACTCAGTTCAGAAACATTCACTGAAAGTAAAGCAAGATGCCAAAACCAGAGTAGTTAAATAATCAAGATAAGTAGGATTGCAAGTACAGCCGTACAGTGCTTGAGGGAGAGGCGACTTTTCAAATAGTGCACACATCTGAGTTTGATCGCTTCTTCCCAAGGCAGACTGAGATTTTAACAGCAGCAGCAGCAGCAGCACCTAGGACAGCTAGTCCTAGCTTGCAGCACTCACCGAGTTGCTCTGTCACTTGTCCCAGTTCCTTGGCTATGTAGATGGACAAGAGGCAGGAAACTTCTCGCCCTGAAACCAGCGTAGCTTCACCAAATGGCTTGGCCAGAGAAGCTAAATCTCAAGAGAGAATAACTATCCACTTCCAGATACAGAGAGGTGGGAAGAGTTTTTAATACCTACTATATGAATTAGCTGGGAGAAGTTTGCAGTAAGGAAAATTGGGTTCAAAACTTTTTGTGGATAATTAGGCCTTGGAAAAATACCTCTAACCGATATTTTCATTAGTTTTAAAAATCCTCTGCTTCTTTCACTCTCAGCAGTCTAAATGGGAAAATATCCAACCTGGAAGTGTCCTTCATTATTATTTACATAGAGCCTTACCTGCTCTTTTGTTGATAAATCGAAAAGCTGTATTTGCAACAAAATAATGATAATATACAGCTGCATGGACAGATTACGAAAAGCAAAGCAACCAGATAATTATTTACTGTGCTACTATAAGACAGGGTACTAACTTTCTTTACATCAACAAGTTTTAAAACTGTCACGCAGTTTTTAATTGCCATTAATAAGGTAGAGATAAAGCCCTCTGGGTCTTAATCCCATCATCATGTTGTTGCAAGTTAATGATATGTTAGCCAGCGCTGTATATCTCGAGCTTACGGAAGGGTCAGAAGGAACATTTCATCCTAGGCCAGCAAGGCTGTATTCCATGGGTAACCTCTAACCCGTCAGGGCTGTCAATCAGCAAGCAGTATGCTTGAATACCCTGTTTCTGGTAAACCTCCTTCCACACCTATGAATTCTGTCAGTCATCCTCCATTATTAACAGTTCTTTCAGTTGCTACAACTAGATTGAATTGTCAGATCTTTTCAGGATAGTAGAGGGCAATTTGCTATTGTTCTCATCTCAGAGATTTAGTGATCTACTGCATGGCTTTAGACAACCAATAGCACTGTGAAAGACAGAAGATTGTTTGGCTTTCTGCAAAGGACCTCAAAAGATTTACATGGAGAATACAAGAACTGTAAGAAACCTATGAAATATTAAAGGAGCTATCAGGGAAACACAGCTCCAGATGGGTTTAGCTGAGAGATGAACTGGGATCATAAAAGTCAGGTCGTGGAAAGTAGCTGGGCCCCAGTAATGAGCAAGACCTCTGAGTAGCATTGTCATTCAGATAATAGAGATCTGCATCCAACCTACCACAAGATTCATTGGCACTTTGATCGGATCTATGTCTCCTCTATAGATAAGGGCAAACAAAGAATCCAAAGCAAAAGCCATTTTTCCTAGCTTGCTATTGAAGTCTTTTTACAGAAAAATACTCTGGAGAACAGGGGCTCTATTGAATAGTTTTACATAGGAAATAGGACTGGAAGAGTCCTCCCAGGTCATCCCCTGCTGTGCCTGACACATCATATCTCATTGATATCACAACATCACAATCTCATTGATAAATTTCTCAAGTTTCTTCTTGAAACCAGGTAGTTTTCTTGCCCCTGTGACTCCTACTGGAAAGCTGCTCCAAAACTTCACGTTGTTAAAAAAAATTCATCCAGTTTCAAGAGAACATTTATTCAGAGGTGGCTTCTTTCGGTTGTTTATATGGTATTCAGTACATTCCTAATTTAATCAGTTGTTCTCTCTCACAGTTTATCCTGATAATACATTGATAGGGACCAATATGGCCCTGCTCAGTTTTAGTTTCGCTAGACTAAAAAAAGGCCCGGTCCTTTATTCCCCATTCCCTGTCTCAGTTTAATAGCCCTTTTCCTGGATGTTTTCAACCTTGAGTTCATCTCTTTTGGGCAGGGGTGTCCAGGACTGCCTGGTATTCTGAAGGAGATTTCCCCAGTGCCTTGTACAAAAGTAGTCAGGAATCCCACGTGTTTCCTGGATATGCTTCCCTTGATGCAACATCCAGGGGAACATCTCAGGGAATATTTCCCTTTTCTGCTGCTGCAGAGCTCCAGCAGCTGTCAGTCATTGTGAGTTTCAGCAAAACACTTCTCTGTTTCTTCCAACTGATGAGCCTCCAGCTCAAAGCAAAAAAACATCTGTATGACCTTGTGGTTTATTAGCACTTAATTTTATCCGTATTCCATTTCTCCTGTTGTCAGGGTCAGTCCTCTGAATTGTCAAGGCCTCTCAGCTTTCTGTCACTCACTAACCTCATATTTGCACACTTACTTTTTCTGCTATGACCAAAATAAAAACGTTAAGATAGGTCACAGGACTGATCATTAATAAACTATGCTAGTTACTGTTCTCCCCCCTTGACAGCTCTTCTTTCAGTTCTGCTCTCTGCAATCCTCCAATAGCCATTTTACATTTCTTGTGCTAATCCCCATGTTCTCCAGCCCAAATAATTTTCCTTCCTGTGGCCCTGCATCAAATCTTTTACAGAAATCTGAACGAATCAGAGCTACTATATTTCCCTTGGTCACAAACTCAAAGAAAGATACCACAGTAATCTGACACAATTCATCTTTGCTAACCTACCTACTATTACAATATTCACTAACTAATCTTTCTCCCAAAGATTTACGCAAAGTTCAGTGTCCATGCATAACAACAAAAACAAAGGTCACCTCCCTACAATCTCATTCCTCTGGAAATTAAGAGTTTACCAAGTTAGTGGAATTTCATCAATACAAAATAGATGTAAGAGCCCATCTGCCTTGGAAGGTGAGCCACAGTGCAAACTCGTAAGAGGAAGATCATTTATAGATATGCAGAGGATTAGCCATCCCAAAATTATTCTATGTAGAGTCAAAATGATTCAAAATGCCCATCAGTCTTTGACATCTTTTGAAGTTTATGGAAGGAAGCTTCACTGGTCACTGTTGTTGAGTTGAGAAAATATGGATCAGCTGCACCAAGTTACTTGCCCTGCAGTTTGCAATGAGATTATAGAAAAATTTGCTGTGTTGTCCTAAATTGTCCTTAGCTTTGCTTCAGCATTTACCCCTTAGTGTAAATACCTTAATGGAAACAAGACTTAGTAAGGAAAGAATTGCCTTCATTGTTTCTTTAGCATAGCAGGACATGCAAGTCTGCAGAATTCCCAGGTTCCAGATCAGCTTTAACTATGACCTTATTCTGCAGGACAGTGGCTTCCATATTAAAGACATGCACAAAGCCCATGTTGCTGTGGGCCATTTCAGATAGCTAGTCATGATGTCTGATTGAAAAATAATAATATGGACAAACTGCTGAAAATAACTATCCTTTGTGAACTTCACTGTCTCACCAGGTCAATTTAATTACTCAGAGAAGATTAACCAGGAGAGGAAAGAGTAACATTGCTAGACCCCAAACTATGTGCCATGTCCCTGTTGCAGAAGGAAGGATTATTTTGCGACTAAAACACAGCTGAGAGACCTACAGAGAGTCTCTGGACGTTCTTTATGACATTGGACAAGTCACTGAAGGTCTTTGTGCCTCAGTTTCCCCACCTGTAAAGTCTCTATCCTGATAGCTCACAAAATCACAGACTCATTTTGAGACCTCACTCATTAGAGTTTTTGAGACACTTACAGAGCTTTAGATGGGAGTTGGTAGAAACTATCAATCATCGATACAATAAGTATATTTGGATGCAACAATTCTCTACTTCAGCTGAGTCAGTAGGGCTGCTCCTTAGGGGAAACTCTTAGCTTAGAAGCTCTTCACATGGGTTTAGAGAGCCTGAATTTCAGTCTTGTTAAGGTAGCCTGAGGAAAGGAAGGTGACATGGATAACATAGATTAAATGTTTCCATCCTCTCTTGTCATTGGAAGCTGGTAGATTCAGGAGAACATGAAGGTGATAGCAGACAGAGACCCCACACCTTGACAGAATTAAATGGAAAAAAGTGTTTTAGTAAGGATCAGACACGTGCCCATAGGCCCAACACTATGAAATGAAGGGCCTAGTTCCTATGAGAGCCATTCACCTAACCCTCTGCATTGTTTCACTCAAAGCTGCTTAAACAGTCTAAATCATTGTCCTTACAGCTGTACGATTTCTTCATAAAGCTTGTCAGACCTGGGCTTGCACGAGACTGAAGGGCAGCCACCGAAAACACAACTGTAGCATGCAGCCATCTGCAGTATGCTTGACTATCTTCCTGCTAGGTGTGCATAACTCCAGTTGTCCGGTCTTCTCTGGAGAAAGGGAACAAGAGGGAAGGTCATTGTTTCCCTGACAATTTGCAAGAACATCTGAATTAAAAATGGAAGTTTTGTCATTTGCATGGCAAAGAGAGAGGGGAAAGAGAGGAAGTATTGTTAGGTATTGGTAATGTAAAAACATAAGTATGCTGTTATTTATGTAATTAGTTATTGCTTTCATTATGGGTGCAGTCTTAATGGTTATAGTATTTATGTATAATTACCTTAATATTCACTGAAATTTCCAAGTAGCTCCCTAATTAACTGTCTCAAATATATAATTACATTGCATCTTTACGCAAGACTTGCCTAATTAATGTAGTTACACCACTTCTTTGTGAATGTGCATTATTAAATGCTCTTCGCATCATTCTTCTGACTTCTTGTAATTCACGCTTTACAAAAATTAAGACCCTGAATTAGAAACCTTCATGAGCAACCAGCTCCAAAAGCAAGCGCCAGATGATCTTTTCTTAACAAAAAAAAAAAATCTTACTAAGCCTCATTACCGCTCCCGTTAACAAAAGCTTTCCATCTGGATCTGAAAGAAATCCCAGGTACCATTGTCTTTTAAGAGGGCATAGAAAACATGGTATAGATTTAAACAGAAGAAAATTTTACTGCCATCAAAGGTCCAAACTCCTGGACTACCTAACTCATCTGCCAATAAGCCCATCCGTCAAAGGAATCAGGTGGGTGCAGATAGCACCCCAATCACTTGGCCGTGTCAGATGGCATTTTCAAAATATCAAGAGTAGCAAGGGATTTAGGAACACTGTCATTCAGTGAGATTAGTCATCCAAAAATGGGTGGGCTGTGGCTTTAAATCAAAAGCTCTGAAAACCTTTTTACTGGATACCATCACTGACCTCTACATTTGCCATTCTGTGTACCACTCTGAAGTGCTTTGCGTGCCACGAGTAAGCCGTGTATCACAGCTTGGGAGCTTACTCTAGCATGCAGGCAGCTCCCTGCTCACAGCTCCATGGGGAAAGGACTCTATGCCACCATCAATCACCAAAGCACATGAAGGGAAGATTACAGCTCCAAAGAACTTAGTTGCATTTGTAGCCAGAATGCCTCTGATTCCCAGCACCCTGGGCTGCTCGGCTGCCCTGGTAGTGAACTGAGAAGTAAGAGACCAGGAAGAAATTCTGGGATCCTGTCTTGCAATGGAGGTTTTCTCAGGGGTCCTTTATGCCCCCCTTCACCTTCCAGTGAACCCTTCCACATTACAAAAGGACCACTGAGGTGACAGAAATTAGGACAGAGGAAGTTTCCCTAAAAGGGAAGAGGTACACTGGAAAGAAATAGAGCTAAGGAAAACTCAGCAGAGTTTTTCTTAGAAAACAGAAATAAATCTGAATTCACCAAAAAGATCTCAGGACAAGATTCATTAGACTGCGACCAGGCCTGGCCAGTTTTCTATGGACTTGCCAGATGCCAGCGAGGAATTTGATCCTGCTGACTTCATAGGTCAGACTTCCCCTACATTGGACCCTCTCCACAGATGCTATTGACCATATAAGCATGACAAGCCTAACAGTGCATTCCAGCAGCTCTGAATTCATTGTTTATGTGTGGTCAATTTGCTCAAAGGCAGTATGTTTTTCACATCCTGGGGTTTTTGGAATAGTCAGGCATGCACAGAGCATCCGTTTTCCAAGGATTTATATACTGGTTAAATGGTTACCCTAACAATTAGGATCTGGAGAAAATCTTGCCAAGTGCATCTGTGGATTCTACAATGGTTTTAGCTATTGACATCCATCCATAAGGCAAGTGAAGTGGGAGAAGAAACACGTTTCAAGGACATTTACTTAGCAAACATTCACATGGAGAACTGAGGTTAAGATTACTGACAGAGCTATAATAAAGACAGTTACTATCTGTTCCAAATAGACTGATATCAGGCCAGTTTCTAACAAGAAAGGCAAGTTTTTACTCCAATATCTGCACGGGCTACCTGATGTTCCTTCAGTGCATCACAACTTCCAAACACACCTACACCAATCTAGAAGATGCTCCATATGCAAGATGGGCACCTGGGTCCTGATGTTTTGGGTTTTTACTTTTAAAGGTGGCAAAATTAATCCCAGCCTCATCCAACTGAAAACAAGTGCCCAACATTGTTTACTCTTGTCCTGTGGAGTCACAGGTTCATTTGGATGAGTTAATAAGTATGAGGCTAGAAGACATTAGCTGGTATTTTGAGTACCAATTTGAGTATCAAGGGACTAAATCAATAGAATCAGAATTTGCAGCTGCCTTTAATAAAGACTGCCATTATCTTGCATCGTATAGGATCATAACCACTCTGTACAGGAGAGGTTGCTCTTACAACAAAGATGGCCAGTTCCTATACTCTATGGCCTTAAAACTGCACAGGTCCAAGATGGGAACACGGCTTGCAGAAGAGAGACAGACAAAGGGAAAATAGGAATAGAAGTTAAAGAATGTAAGAAGCAAAAAAAATCTGTCATAGAGTAAAAAAGGAAAATATGGGATAGTTGAATGAAAGGGGCATTATGTTAAAGGAATTATTTGGGGAAGTAAAAGTTGGCTGGGTAGAGGAAAGGTGAGGGACAGAGAGGGAATGTGGCCATTTGAAAGCAGAAATGGAAAGGAGAGGGGAAAAAAAAGCAGCAGGAAAAAAATAAGTTCTGATATATTCCAGCTGGAGGCAATCTCCTGACTATGGAGACTGCTAAACAGTCCATCCCAAGGAACTGAATATAACCAAGGAAAAAAAGAATAAATATTATCTGAGCTAGTTGTATTATCTGTATGTGCTTGAAATTTCAAGGACCAATGGTTTTATCAGCCTATTTTTTACATTAGTTATCCATTTCCAATGTGAAATTTTGCTTGATAGTTTTGCATGGCAACCAAATCTCAGAGGTAAAAGAACAAAACCTTTGGAACTTAGGACACAGGTTTATTTGTATTTATCATTGCATTTACAAAGTTTTCAACAGCCAGTTGTCAAATAGGGAATACAGGCATGTCAAACTGAGGAGAACATCCCATTTCACTCCCATTGAAATCACTGCATACTGGTACAAGGGTATATGATGTATAAACTATACCATACAAAAGAACCTAACCCTGATAACTCTGCATGGATACAGATAAAGTTACTTTGGTAAGCAAAGAGTTGGCATAGCTGAGCTTTACAATGCAGGCCAACATTTTTAAGTGTAGAAACCTGCAGTTAGGCACCTAAATAAATAATCTGACTTTCTGAAGTGCGAAACATCAGAAAGTCTGAATGAGAGCTACTGGATGCATCTTCAAAAATCCCGCACAAAGTCCATATATTTTGGCCACATATAATGTTTTTCCGTAGACGCTCATAGTCCTAAACTGCTTGTACTGAACAAGTCTATGCTCAAACAGGTTCAAGCACTGAAAAAATATCAAATCCATCATTGCTAGCAAATCACTGCTATTTTTAAAAGAGCCTCTTGCTTTTTGAAATAACAGATACAAACTCATATACTGAACGGGTACACTAATTGAGCACTTTGTTCTGCAATATTTTAGATAGATGTTTAACACATCAGTTGAACATGTCACAGCCAACACGTGATATGTGCATGGAAAATACATTGTCACTCCAACGTGGGTTTTTTCCACTTCCATTTTTTTTCAGTTTTGTAGTACGCAAAGAGTTACTGAAATAGCCAGCCATACAACATCTGGGAGGCAAAAAACACACACAGGAAAATACAGCAGAAGAGGAAGATTCATGAAAACAGGAAACATTAAGCGGAGAGTGAAAATATGTCAAAACAAAGGAGGTAATAGACTGTCAGGACAAATGAGTTCACCAATCAGCAGAAGTTCCTCAAGAGTCTTCAGAGACCAGCAAGGTGACGTATGCCACTCCTGACACAAAAGGACAGCAACCTTTGTAACTTCCATTTTACATACACACGAAGTATGGTGGTCTGCCCATACACATGCTGGCTTCACCCAGAAAGGTTAGCTCCACTTTTGAAGCCTGTGCTTTACTAGGATCAGAAACACTAGCAATTTAAAGAGCCCCGCTAAGAGCAAATGCAGATGCTTATGGCCACAGGTGCCCAGGGTAGGTGGTTAGAACTAGTTAAAGCATCATTTGCAAATGCGCACATTGCAGAGGATTTTTTCGCTCCAGCTGTCTTCATAGCCTTTTCACCAATGTTTGCACGAATAGCGTTTTATTTGCCCAAAGCCTTGCCAGTGCTCCTATATTTCCAGGCAGGCAAGAGTACTCATTTGCATCATTCACCTTCTCTTATGTTACCGTTCAGAACAGTGCAGTCACCCAGTCAGATGCTATAAACAATATTCTGTGGGTTGGGGTAGCGAGTTTTACACCAAAATAAAAAAGGGTAAATACCCAAAGTGCATAGTTTGCAAACAGCCCTCAGCCCGAGCACGGTTCGCCCAAGCTGCTTAGGCAACATTTCAGAATGACAAGTACGTGTGCAGAAATCAGGATGCGGTGCAACATGAGGAGCTGTGAACGCAAAGGAAATTCTGCAAGAGATTACCTAGACTTTAAAGCCTGTCAAAGCACAGCTCCCGCCTGCCTCTCTGAGGGGACCCTGGGATAGAGGGAGCCTTTGTGAGACACCATCTACTCTTGAATCTGTATAGCTCCAGACTGAAAAGCAGCCAGGTATCGTCTGTACAAAGAGAAGTTCCTTGCGTGGATTTTCTCAGTCTTCTTATCATAAAACCATCTAGGAGGATTTTGACTGAGGAGACAAGGTGTCGCAATGCTTTGTAACAAACCAAACCCGGCCTGTGAGAAATGAAGGGTCCGAGGGCAATTAAAAAAAAAAAAAAACACCTTCAGCGCAGCCTCGCCCATTGGTTTTCTTTATCGTTCGCACCAGCCACGTGGGCTCTCCCCATTTCCCTCAGACACAACAGCCGCTTAGAGCCGTAACCCCTGTTGCCTTTCAAAGGCGAGGCAAGTGCTTAAACGCATTTGTGCCTCCAAAAATCTCCCCCTAGTGACACGGTAGCAAAATTAAGTCTCCAAGAGGCAGGGTAAGACGCCTTCCACGGGGAGGGCGCGGGCAGGCCCGGGGTGGGGGGCAGAGGCGGCCCCCGGGGGGCCTTTACAAACACCGGTTTGGGCCTCAAAGACACCCGGAAAGCCTGTGTGTACGCTCAAGGTCTTAGTGCCATCCCAGGGTAAAGCAGCATTCCTGGGCATCTGTCGGACCACCACGGATGTTGGGCCAAAACAGAAGTTAATACAGATGCTAGAAATTCATTGTGATCCGGGACCACATCATATTACATGAAGACCTGCCCATGTCTGAGCATGGATCGCCACCAAGACCAGGGAAACGAGGAATACCCCATCTCCCCCCACCGAAAGACCTGTAGCAGCTGCCAAGGCTCTGCTACCTATACACGCACACAGCCACCACCAAAGTATGTGCGACCATTTCAACCCGAGCGAGCGAGCGAGCTGTACGGCGGAGCAACCTCGTGCTCAGCGGGCTGCACCAGAGGCGAATCTCTAACAACACACCTCGTTTTTAGCCAGTTAGTTTTACCTGAAAGGTAGTTCTTCCACAAAGTGCTGATCATTTGCGAACAACAGAATTAGCAAAGATAGAGGGGTTATGCAAAAAAAAAAAAAAAAAAAACAACACTTAATTACATACAGTGCTGCATGACTTCACAGAGCAAAGCTTTTCTTTAAGATCTTAAGACCACCCACAAGCACAACACATGGCCTGGAACCTGAGGAGAATATCTGAACAGGGGTCTCAGCATAAGGATGGGAGGCGGGCAGTTTCGCTCGGGCATATGCAAATGTTTGTTTCTATGGGATCAAATAAAAATTAACTATTTGTTGTGTCTGATTATCTGATCGTTTGTGCAAGCTGGGGGCCGCTTGGTAAAACAGGGAGAAATAAACCTTTAAAACCTGTGACACAGGAGGATTATTTGTCTGTGCAAGGCTTTAGTCACGGTTTTTGGTGTTTTATGTATGGATGTTGTGCAGGAATAGGACAACAAGGGCTTTGTTCAACTTGATCATCTCATCAAACAAGGCTAAAAGAATAAAAGTTGGGATGCAAGACTAAATGGATATGATCTGAATGCATATTTGTGTTACATCTAATACAACCAGCATCATAGATGAACAAGATCAAATAAATGGTAAAACCTGACAAAGAGAAGAATAGATGGTGTGTGGAGCCATCTGTTTTGGAGGACACCCAAATCTGTCTGAATCAGGAAGGCCAAACTACCAGCTATTCTAAGATCCTCCATTCCAAGAGTGGCCTAATACGCAACTACACAATCAGCTTCTCTCACCATCACTTTGGCTGCAACTTTTTTGTGCAATTAAGTAATTTATTCCTTTCTTCATCCTCCTGATTCTAATGAATCCAAGCCACAAACAAGCCCCAGTTGCTCCTATTCAAGGAGTCTGATTGCATCTGGCAGTAATTGCTGAAAATCCTGAAGAGGAAACAGGGAAGGAAAGCATATTGTTTGTGGGGGTAATAGGTGAAGACCTGCCTCTCTTGACCTATAATACATTAGTGTCAGTGAACATTTGGCAGCCTTCAGATGATTAGCAATGAAGATGAATCAAGCAAAAAAAGAGGTAGAAATCTGCCTCATCTGAATCGCCAGAACTGCATAAATTTGCATGTTGATTAGCTGTTCTTTTGTCTGTGTTCCTAATTATTATGACACATTATGTCTTCATCATGCAAGATTCTGATCTGTCTTGTTCAAAATGCATGTAGAAAAAAGTGCTGTTTATTGATTCAACATGTAACTTTAATTTTTATGTTTGCTTTAATTAAATACATATTTGATTGCCTTTGACTGGCGTCTCAGATTTTTTTTAACTCTTTTTTGCTTCATCCTGTTGACAAACAAACAGGTAACCTTTCTTTATTCTCAGATCACTTGCTGATTAAAATCCTCCCCACCCCCATCCTCTTCTTCTCTCACAACAACCTTTGCTTCCTTGTTAGAGCAAAGATTACAAAAAAAAAGTCCTTAGATAACAAATGAGTGGTGAAGCATGATATCTACAGTACTGAGCAGAATTGCTAGAACCATAACGATGTTAACGATAGTAAAGAAGTGCATGAATTACAGCATCAAGGTAATTTTCTTATACCATAGATTCATTAGCAATAAGACTGGTAAAGTCCCTGGATACGCAGACCTTCTGGTTTGCAGGATTAGTTACGATGGGCTAGATCCTACCGCTGAATGTTTCCGTTGACTTCACAGTAGCAAGATTAAGCTACAAAGTTCTGGCCCAAGAGAAAGTGAAATCTTCCCTGTCTCACTGATTTTCCTACATGATTCCAGCAATAAGAATATTTTATCTGTTTCTAATAACTGGGAAACTTGAAATTGACACTTTTCCCTGCAAGAATTGTTTGAGTGGGTTTAAGTGGTCAAACCAAAAAATAGCATTTAATCATTCATTGCTTTGACCTAAAACCAGATTCCAGAAGGGTTTATGGTTTGTTTTTTTTTAAGCAACTTTTAAAGCTTTTTAAAGCTTTTTAAGAAAAAAAAATCTTTAGCAAAAAATTTAGCAAAATAAGGTTCAGTTGCAGTGAAACATTTTATTCACTCCAAAACAACACACTTTAATTCAGATTTTATCTCTTTCATTTTAATTTTTTAAATAAAAAAACTGAAATAATTTTGAACTTTAAACAATATACTGAATTGAAAAATCAGTGTATTTCATTGTAGAACATGTTGGAATGTTTAAAAATGTTGGAATGAATCATGAGGCTTTTTTGGCATTTTTTTCCTTTCTTCTTCCCCAAATTGAAACAATTCACTAAAAGCAGTACAAATTCATGATTCACTTTATTTGACAGAAAACTGCATCTTTTAACCAAAAATTCAGTCTCAGATTAAGCATTTTGCCTGCCTCTCTGCCTACTAATATTAGTTTACCTTCATTACATGCTTATTATGAATTCTGACCTGTTTGCAGTAAGGCAAACAATACTTCCCTGGAACTTTTGCTCTGTTAAATAAAAACAAGCATAATCACTTATAATTTGGAAAACTAAATAGTGCACAGAACTTTGCAGATAATTCTTCAGAAAGTGCATCAAATATGAGGATAACCAACCTTGACCAACTAAACTTAAAAGTTATGTAAACTTTTTTTTTTTGCATTTTCTAAACCTATCTCTCTGAGAAAAGTAGTGAACAACCTATTAAAACTTCTGTAATGTCAACAGGAACATGCTGGTCAGCGTACAATTATTAATTAAAACTGTAGTGATGAAAATGCCTGAGGGTGAAAAAAGCTGTATATTCAAGCAATTGATTTAGCATTTATTTTTTCCTGTTGTACCCTTGCCAAACCAAACAAGATTTGAAACAGCAATGCCTGCCATTTTTCACTGTTAAAGGCACATGATTGGCTGCAAGTGTAATCAGTTGCTTGGTACCCAGTAATTATCTTGAAACACAGGTAAATGTAAATCCATATTTGTGAGTAAGATTATAAGCATTTAACCATAGAAAAACTATTGGAACAGAAAGGCTTAAAGGCTTTGACATAAACCTACTAGGCAGCAAGGAAAGAAGTTGTTGCATATTAAGGCTATTCATGCTTATTTTCCTTATTTTTAAGTGCCAAGAGTGTATGGTCCCAACCTAGTGATAAGCAGTTGCTATTGCCCTGGACTTCCACTACTGTATCGTCATCCAGAAGTAACAGGAGCCGAAAGAAATCTCGCACGTGGACATAGCAGGACACACCAGGAGCCCGCTGCAGGTCTCACAGCCAATGGGGCACCACCAAGTCATCCGTGGGGCCGAGGCTGCTGCCCAGCACCGTCATCGCAACTGTCACATTGGGAAGTGCCAAAAAAGTGCAAAACCAGCAGGGACTGTCAGAGGTCCTCCAGCTCCACAGTAATATCTTCAGAAGGGGAGGTGGGAGGCCACGCAGGATAGGAGCTCGCAAAGGCTCGCAGCCTCTTTCTCCAGTAAGGCCCAACTTCCCTCAGCAAAGCTGCTCCCTCTCCTGAAGGCAGCCGTCCTCTCTCATAACCCATTTCTATGACTCAGTTAACAGGAGGGACCTGGCACTTCCTCACACACAGAATTCAGCCCAGCGTCATTAAGGGATTCAAAGACAAAACTGTTATTTTGAATCCTCTGTAAATGTTTCCCACTCCTTCCTCCCCCTCCCATGAAAGACCAAGGACCTTCATTTGTATCTGAGCAAACTTATCTTCATTTTAAAACCCGAGGAAGTGCTCTCACAGAACTGAATGGAGGAAGAGGCATTTACAGACATGTTGGCAGAGCAGGGCTTCTGGCTGCAGTAGCTGCTCCGATGAAATCTCCCCATTTCAGTATCCGCTTGTCCTGGGTTTAACCCTGCAGTGCTGCCTGTCTGCCTCATGCTGCCATCCATCTGAGCTTGATCCAGAGCTCTGGTGACCCAGAAGGCTGAAGTCATGAAAGAGGAGAGCTGGGAGACGCCATATCCCAGACCCAGAATTGCCACCTTGCTGGGAATTGACCGTCGCCCAGCCTTGAAGAAATCCACCCTACACACAGGAGTTCTCACTAACTTGCACTCCACCAGGCTTCCCTGTTCCCAAGAAAGTTCCTACAGTTGCTAGCCAAAGTCCAGCTTGGACTAAATCTGATACAAGCGAATCTTTTAGGTCTGGCACAGTCTGGATTCAAGCCAGGATATGCAACTGGAACTATTCTAGTGGCATTGATGGATGAGCCCCTCCTGTCAACGGGGAGAGGGCAGACATCGATCCTCATCCTCCTCGACTTCAGCATTAACCATGAGATATTGCTGTCTTGCCTGAAGGGTGGCAGAGGTCCAGGGTAATGTACTAAAATTATTTTGAGTCCTTCCTGCTGGGAGAGACCCTGTGACTAGTGAAAACCCATTATCTCCAGCTCTACACTCCTCTCTCTTATGGACTTCCAATCTGTATTCGTTGTAGCTCTTCTCTGTGTCCACACAGAGCTACTAGGTGGCATGACATGGACTGAATTGCCAGAAGCAGGCAGATGAAATATGGTTATACCTACAATTTGAGTGTACATAAACATGCTGCTACCGTCAACGTGGCAGTGGAAGAAAAGCAGCTGGTTAAATCCAAGCCAAACAGAGGTAAGACAGATGGGAGACAGGGAAGCATCTTTAAGAGCTTGTCACTTGAGTGCAGTATGCCTGCCACGAGGGTGCATTTCCACAATTGGTCTGTTCATTTCATAATTTAGGAGTGCTCTTGGATTTGCTACTGATGCTAAATTTTCTCACAGCAGCCTCTGCAAGTAACACTTCTATCCTCTTCCATTGGCTAGGCTGGCAGGTGATGACCTTGTCTCAGTTATTCATGGCTGTGTCACTTCTCAGCTGGACTGTAGTCATTTGAAATATGCAAGCACACGGCATTCATGCTTAGAAAACTTCATTTACTGCTGCAATACATCTCTTCAGTGACAAAGGCATATCAAACCTGGCATTGGGCCTGGCACCAGCTTCCCATGGAATTCCTAATCGAGCTCATGGTCTTCGTCCTTAGCATCCGCCGCACATCTCACATGTTGTGTAAAGCTGCAGCAAAGGGAACGTTTGACAAATTCACCAACCCTGTGAGCTCTCTGCAAAGAGAATCACACGCATCTGTCCAGGGCCATTTTCAGCCTGTAGACTGAACGTCTTCGGGGAACTCAAGCCTTCACCAAACTTCCTCTCCATCATAAGGCATATTTTTCCAGCTTACATAAATAATAACAAGAAAAACACAGAAACAAGACACTTCATTACATCTACTTCTTCTGCAGAAGAATGGGAGAGGTGAGCAGTGTGTGGCAGATGCACAGGTACAAGGCTCATCACACAGTGGGGGGAGCTGGCTGTCACCGCGATGAGCCCCTCTAGGGCTGAACATTCAGCTCACTCCCACCAGCTCACCAGTGACATCCCCAAACCAAGGGGAGGCCTCTCTCCTTGCAAAAACCTCCTCATTTTGCTACATGTCCCCACCAGAAAGCTGGCCCTTGGGGACAAGGGGGCTGCTGGGGGAACCAATATGCAGGGCATGCACTCATGCCTGGGGCCCTTGTCAGGCCTGCCATTCCTCGGAGTTAACCTCCATCTGACGAGAAAGAAATCAAACCTGGCTCACCCAGACGCTGAAGTGAATTCACACTCTCTGTTGCTATTGTATATGTTGTTCCTGTGCAAATAAGGAATTTGCATCAATTCTATACTTGCCAGCTCCTCAGCAGGAATATAATTATGATTGTTTAAACTACAAGTTTATGCATTGTTTTCAGCACAGTAATCACATTTTTAAAGGATGCTGGCAGGTCATTTGGCCTTTAAAATCACATGTTCTTCTCAAAGTATGAACCTTAATCCAGATAAGACATTTTTAAATTGATTTTTCAAGTGTTACAGTATTTTTAAAGAAGCATTATTGTAAATCCCATTTTCAGATAGTGAGCTTTCTTTGAGTCCTGCAATCTGAAAAGATCACAGCAGATGATGGTAAGATGGTAGGTCACACTACCAGGAAACATATGAAAATTATTTACCATATAAAAATTAGGAAATATAATGAAGATCTGCATAAAGGATGAAAGCACTTTACTTAAGAGCAGTGTTTGCTGAAATTCACACTGATTAAATTATTGCAGCAAGAGTCACTTGTTAGAGACTTCCTTCCCCATAGCTAATTGATGAGTTGCTTTTAATGTGGCTATTACTAAATGTGTTTATATCTATAGAATTGAGTGTTGTATTGCACCTATGTTTTGCTTCAAATACTATTTATCCTCAGAAAAGACTGAAGCTTGTCTATACTCAAATTTGTACCAAAATATAGTGGTCAGTTAGAGGTATTTCTTTTTCCAGGATATTGATACCAGTACAACTCCCTAATATGCATTGGAAGAAAGGTATTTATACAGTACAGCCACATCTGCTTTGATTCTATACTTGTAATAAGAAATAACTAATATAAAGCACCTTTCTCTCAGCAGAATTTCACCCACACAGTGGAGGTTGCATTAACTTAATCCAGCCTGCATTGTCCAAGACAGATAAGTCAAGCTTCCTTAAAGTGACTGCAACTACCTGCTTGTGACCTTTCTTGGGGAGACAGATTACCAAAGGCACCACCACCATCCCCTGTGGTACAGATCCCTGCTGTACGAATGGAAGGAAAAGCAGGTGTTCTTTGCAAGAAGAATTTTGTGTAAAGGCTCTGGAAAGCGAGTTAGTTGAACAGACACCCAAAGAAGCTGGCAGAGAAGCTAGAAGGCACAACAGGTTTGGGTCAGCTACTCTCATTTTCCAAACCTAACAGCCTTTCTAGATTTTGGTGAACTGTGTTTTGGTTTTTTTTAATTCAGATTAGTTGGAGCATTGCAACTATTTTTGTTAGTACTGCTTGCTCAAATTTCAAAATCAATGAGAAAAATAAAGAACCTTTTATCCTGAAAGTGATGAGACTGATGCTGCAACTTCTAAAAGCTGGGGTAGGTCCTGAAATCTGCCAGGTGTGATCTAGCCAATCAAAAGAAAAACAAACAGGGTTTTCAGGGCCTGGGGTTTTCTGATGTTAGTCTATTCCTGTGTAAGGATCCCAATGAGCTTCAGGCTCTGCAACTCTGCTGAAATCATGTAACCTCATATTTCTCTGTGTCTCCAAAGCCTGGACCAGAACGGAGAATACATGGCTGTTTCATTCCCGCTGTAATTGCTGTCATTTTGTTGCAAGCTCCCCGAGCCCCGGCTGGGACGGGGCACTCCCCGCCTCCCGCATGGTACAGCACGCGCATCCTCACCGCGCACAGCTGCGGTAAAGCCATGGGGAAAGCCACCGGGCGGCGGGACGAGCGGCACCGCCGCAGTGGTTTGCTCCCCCTCTCCCGTCAGCCGCTCAGCCGTCGCCACCCCTCATTTCTGAAGCAGAAGTCGGGGAGGATAGGAAAGCCGCAAACCTGAAATTACCCCAGGAACAGATTAGCATAACTATCACATGGAGCTGCACGAAAGTTGGCACTTGTGGCTTTAAATACAGGCTCCGGCAGGTGCGGTGAAACGCTCGGAGAAGCAGAGTTATGGAAAGCAAGCTATACTGATAACCGGTCCTCACACTCTTTGCACGTGGAGTATCTGGGGGGCGCTTTGGTTTTCTCTCCCCCGGGGAGGTCGCTGTGCGGGTGCCACCACCTCCGCGAGCCGTGGCGGCGTCCATCCCTGCCAGGGCAGGGCCGGGGAGCACCGCCACCGCGGCACCCGTGCGGCGAGAGGGCGGGCTGCCTCTGGGAGGGAGGCCTCTTTCAGGTACAGGTTATTGTTCCTCATACTCCTTTGTTTGCCGTTGTAATCTCTGTAGTCATTCTCGCTGATAAACAAACAAGTGAAAAGATGCAATGAGGTGTAAGAATAGATTTGCACAGGGCAGACAACTGAACATTTAATTTATTTACCTCTCCTAACAGATACCTGGGGTGACATTTATTAATAAACGGCATTATCAGGTGTCTGATATATAGCTCACAGAAATTAATTACCCAGCCCATGGTAAAACCATAACAAGCCTGCAGTGCTGTAACATTTGTGCTAATTGAAAATGAGATAAGTGCTGTGGGTGCAATTTGCATTCAATGCAGTGTATTAATTATCTTCAGTTCTCTTCATGATAAATATACCTGACTGAACCACTCTGCTAATTTACTGGGTAATAGAGTCATAAGTGGATTCCCTTAGGTGACCAACTAAAGGCATTGAGCTCTTTGCAACATCAAGGCCTTAGTCTTTTCCAAGTACTTAAATTGGTTAGCAAATATTATATGATTTTCTTGCAGACTGAGTTGAAAGTACACAGCAGCAAACTCTTTTCATGACCTCACTTATGTTCAATATGAAATTAAAAAACAAAAAAAAAAACAGACTTCTGTACTTCATAAAGTTAGACAGGATACATTTCTTTTCTGTTAATGACATGCCGCAAAGTTTGGTCAGCTCCACAAGGAGCAGCCTTCCCCCTCCCCACTCCTCACCCTCCCCATTCATTTCACAGTCATTTTATCTTGGGATTTAATTACATTTTTGTGTGAAATATAAATTAATTGACTCTTGTAATACCAGTAATGATCAGGAAAACACAGATTTAAAGATACTGTGTAGTTCCAGTAGATTAAGGCACTAATTGTTCCACTCTCACTGTCTGATTTATATGGGGATCAAGTTACAAAACCAATATGTGTTCAAGTTAAAGCTCTGTGCTCCATACAATTAGGACTAAAGCTTTTTATAAATGGGCCCAATAATGCAAAAAGCTCTTTGCTAATCCTGGTCTTTTTAATTCAGAGGTCACGCACTGTGTAAGGCAACAGCTTATACTGTACACAGCCACTGTCCTCTATTCACCCTCCCCCTATGTAGCTTGGGTATCAGAATTTGCTAACCTTGGATGTGCTGTTACTAATTTCAGGGTAGGTTATGGCAATGCAAGGAGTTCAGGGCCAGCGCTTTCCTGTGCTGACCCCAGAGCAGACTGGGCATGTTGTGACTAAGAGGTGATACCTGCCTCTCTGGTTCCCCTTTGGTTTGCAGGCTACGGACGGGGTCAGCTTTCGGCTCCGCTGTCAAGTAAGCAGGCATGCAGGGCTGGAGACGGATGGAGGTGACCGTCACTCTCGCAGCGGAGGAGGACAGGAGGTGGTGAGTGAACTCTCGGCACCGGGAGCAGGCAGGCACGGCCCCGCTGCCCACGCGGCTCCCTGCTCGCAGCTAGGGGCTGCCCTGGCCGTGGGGAGGGAGACGGGACGGTGCGGGGGGACGGGCTCTGCTCCCCTGCATCTTGCCCACTCCACAGCCAGAGGGAACATGTTATCTTCATGTGGCTGGTGCATCTCCACTGTCTGGCCTTGCCCTTGGGGAGGTAAAATTCTGTTTAGCTTTCTCTGCTGAGAGTTACCAAAATAGCTCTCCGCAGGTCCCCATTCAGTCAATACCCAGCATGTCCTAGCCCGTACATTGTGAACATACGCTTGCTGGCGCAAGGGCTGGAGGAGGTATTCGGAGGGACAGGCACAGGACCAAGGCTCCTGTCATTCCCCATCCCCTCTGCTCCATGCGTTGCCCCAGGGGACACCTCAGCCCCGGGAAGCCTGAAGGAGGGAGTGTCTCTTATTTGCAGAGGAGCCAGCAGTTACAAAACTTATCCACCAGCACGTCAACCTGCGTGCAAGAGCAGCTAAAAGGTGAGAAAGATCAATTCAATGCCGGAAGACTCCATTTTCTTTTTAAAGAGAGCATCTAAGTGCAAAAGAGCTAGAGAGAAGGTGCATGTCTGCCAAAGACAAGCTGCTGACTTTTAAAGCAGAGCTGGCTCTCCAAGCCCTTAGCCTGCCTGTTTCTAAACACATCACCTGCAAGCACAAGTTGGATTCTCGAAACATTTTGTGTAGGAGCCCAAATAATCATTGCTACTTGAGTTTGCCCGGTTCATTAAATAGGTCAATTTAATATGAAAGGAAAACTGTAACGTTTCAGAGTTATTTTTAACTTGCTGATATGATCTTTGCTAAAGACCTATGCAGTGACATCTGCAAAGGCATCAGTTTTATCTCCTTTTCTCATTCTCTGTTGGGGAGTTCTTTGGAAAGACAAAACCAAGGAAATCTTGTTTCTTAAAAAAGTTGGGGGTGAGCTTAGCAGCACCATTTGGTTCAGCTGGTAGCCTAGATGAGAAGGGGATTTCCTGCAGTCTTATTTTTCCCTTTCGGTGGGCAGAGAGAGGGAAAGCCTAGCCCTGCAGAGGAGCACCAGCGGGGCTGCTGCTGCGGCCTGCTGCAGGGCGACCCCCCCTTCACGGGCAGGCAGGACAAAGCAGAAAGCAGCAAAGCGGCTTGCCCAGCGATGCCCAGCTGGCTGCAGCAGAGCTGAAGTCAAACCCTGCTCTCCTGAGCCCTGGTTTTGTGCTCTGTTTCCTAGGCCCCGCTGCCTTTGCACAAGTACGGCGAGCGAAACACCATTCCTCGCTTGCAGGAAAGCCAGCGCTGCACAAAAAAGGACGTGAGGTACAATAACGAGAGCGGGGCAGCGGAGGGGGGAAACATGAACAAAAAAGTCTTAACTTTCAGTATGAAGCATGCATTTGTTAAATAGAATCCTAATGGCGTTATTGTAGCTAAAAACAGAGACTTGAAAATGCTGTATACGTTATTACACTCATTATCCACCAACTGCAAGAATGCTGTGCTAAAACTAACTCAAAACACCTCAGGTAAGGTAATTGCTACTAATGGATTTGAAGTGTGTAAAATTGAGCGTTATTACACAGACAACACATTCTCGACTTGGTGAAGCTGTTGGATATTGTAGTTACTGGCTCACTCATCTCTCGATCGGGGAGAGGTTTGAGGAAAAGGGCAAGCTCACTTTCACTCGGCACTGGAAGAAAAATTCAACAACACAATATTACAGGAGCCTGTTTGCACCTCTGTGGTTAAGATGGGGTCAGTACTTGCTTTCTAAAGCACTGCTTGGGAAAACATCTGCAAAAGTTTGCTCCAGAAGTAAATCTCTCGGAGAAGAACTGAGTGTAGCCTTTGCATTTCATTCAAAAAAGGAAAGAATGGGACAGGAGCCTGCAAATTTTGATGTAATGAGGAGAGCCACCCGAGTGCTATATTCTGATGCTAATTAAGGCCTGGCTCTTCAAGCTGCCCCGCTCTTTAGCCACTATAAAGCCCCACTGCCTTTAAATGGAGCTTCTCCTATTTCGGGGCTTGTCTGCAGGTCGAGCACTATGAATCTGAACTTTGCCAAAGTTCAGGTGTGTCTGAAACAAGATGTTTTGATTCACCTGTTTGAAAAATGCCATATAACAAAAAAAAAAAAAAAAAAAAGCATTTAGTTGGCTTGATATCTTTAGTCTCAAGGAGGGATGGATTTATTTTCTAAACAAATGGCTCTGTTTGGATAAAGGTCCAAGGTTCCAAATACCAATTTAACTTTTTGTAGCTATCACTAGCTGCAAATCACTAACCTTCAAATTAACCTCAAAACAAGTGAATCTCAGTGCTTTCACCCTCTTTAGTGAAAATTAAAAATAAACTCCACCAGGGCAAATGCTTTGTAAAACTTTCAGCAGGTAGGATATGATTATTTCTTATTTTAGGTATAACACCAAAGCTAGGAATTGGTGTTTGGATAAAATTATGTAAACTGTTGTCATGTTGGTTAATACACAGAAAGAACATGTGGCTGGTACCTAATAAGTTTCAGTTCTTTCTGATTGACTTGGAGGAAAGAAATTAAAAAGGCCTTCTATGAACTGTATTAAAGTGGTCTCTATCCAAGAAAGAGAGCACAAAGAAATTTGAACTCACAGCTGCAGCTGAAGGCAAAGGGAGCTGTACTTTGAACAGCCTGTTAGCTAAGTCCTCTGAAAAATCAGACCACACATCTCAGATTGGGAACTTAAAATTAGTGAATACTTTTGTACTTAATCTCTTTCTGCCTCAGTTTTTCATCATGAAATGGGGATAATACTACCATCCAATGCCTCACTGCAGTGCTGTGAAAATAAGTTCATTAATGTTTATGAAACATTCAGTTACCATAGTGATGAGTTCTATAGAAAAGCCCATGTGGAAATTAATATTTCTGTCTTCAGAGCAGGGCTTGAATAGAACACATTTAATAAGGCCTGGGGCCACACAATGAGGAGAAAAGAAAACACTAAATAACTTGCCATTGAAAAATAAAAACAATAATCAAATCGAAATAGCCTGTTAAGCAAAATCAATTTTATAGAAATTTTTCATTTTGGTAAAAGTTATTTGGTAAAAAATCCATTTTTTCTGCTTTTCACTTTCTCTCCTTTACTTTTTCATTCATCTCTTCCTGGGATAGGGAGAAAGGATTTTTTTTAGGGAGAATATTTAAAGAATCTGAAAACCACTATTTTCCAGTTCCCAAAAATCAAACTTTTTACCACTTTGTTATGGCAAAATTCTGAAAAATTAGTAATTTTCTAAACTAGTTGCAAAGTGTTTTGATTTGCTATAACGTTTTCTGAGAGAAAATGTATGACATTCTCAATGGCCTTGCCCAGACCCCAGAGCATCAGGACTGCCGGTAAGTCTAGAAGAGGTACCAGATGTGCGTGGCAGTGTTCCATCCCAGTCTGATAAGCAAGACTAAAACCAACCGCAATGCATATGTTATAAGGGAATGAATGAGAGAAAAGTACGAGGGGAAAGCAAAGCCTTCAAGACACAGATCATGAAAAAATATTTTGTGCCCTGCTTTCTGAAAGTGAGAAATACAAGACAGTTGCCCTAAACTGACATCACATTCCTTTTTTGAAATTTTCACTTTAAAAAGTGATATGTTACAACAGCAATTATATTGAGAAAGAAAGAGAAAGAAAGCTACTACTGAAACGGCTGAAAACTACTTAGAAAGAAAGCTCATATATGCTACAACCTGAAATTTTCAAACTGAAAATACCTGTTACGCAACAAAATAAGTAATCCATCCAAAAATTATTCAAGTGCCTAGATAGGGTGTGGGGTGTCTAATTAGAGAGAAGGTACTCTACAAATGAAGGCATTTTTCAAATCGAGCAACAAAATAAAAGAACACAATAGAGAGGTTTATCAAAGAATGAACATTCAAGGTGTTTTCCTGTTCTTCTTTCACAATGGCATAAACTGCATCTTTAAACTCCAGTGCTTGAATTCTAGTTTGGTTTGGATTGGTAGCTTGGATGCCAGCTGCTGGCCAGAGCTGCGGATTCCACCACAGCAATCAAGAGAACGTGTCTCTGAAGTCAAGGGTCATTAGCATGTTTGTAACAAATAAATCATAGGTAAAACCAAATGACTGACAGCGTTTCAGTGTGTGGAAAAGAACTTACTCTATGTAGTTTGTGCAGATGGACACAGAGGTGGGAAGACCCCCAGAGTCAGGAAGACACACAGCTCTGCTGGGGTAGCAGTCTCTACCAGCAAACCCAACCCAGGGCAGAGGGCAGGTGCCTGTGGCAGGTGCTGGATGAGCGGGACAGGCACAGGCCAGGGGCAAACCTGCCCGTGACTATGCTCTACACCAGTTCAGGAGCCATGTGGGAACTAAAACCCCAAGTTTTTTCCTTCAAACTGTTTTTCAGCCAAAAGTGTGGTCCTTGCTTTAGAATGGAACTTCTGCCAAAAAGCAAGCAACCAAACAAACAAACAAAAAAAACTGAATCCCCCTTCAGAAAATACCTACCTTCTGCTGAAACTGGTTATTCAAGTCTTTCTCCTTTTTCTCTGCACTAGTCTTTGCTCTCTTACACATTTCTTCCATTGTACACGATAGAAAATATTGGTAGAGTCTTTTGTACAAACTTTATTTTCATTTTTGCAAGATACCATACTGTTTTCTGAAGAATGAAGTTTTGAAATGTTACAGAATGACAAGATTGAGGGGAGGAACCAAACTGCTGCCTTATATCCTGGAATTATTTACTGTGTTCATCTCTTGAATCTAATACCAAGGAAAGGAGACTGAGAGAAAAGCCAGGGAGCAAACAACTTTTTCAAATACGACTTCTCCTGAATTGTTAATAGTCTTAAATTAAAAGTTTGTCTTCTTCAAATCTGAAGTTTCTCTGGGGGTTTTAAGGGATTGTTTTCCCTTTTTCTACTGAGCTTAGCTAATGCCAACTATTTCCAGGGCACACTCCTTACCTTTTTGGCAGAGGGGGATGCTACCTCTCCACATAGTCCTTTTTCTTCACACACATTTAGATCAGCCACTTTTATCTGAAGACCTTCAATATGCCTGTGCTCTGCTAATGCACCATGAGCTAACTAAATTCCCCTTGCCCCAAACTGCTCCTGGATCACACACCTAAGGATGGAGTTGTTTACCTGCTTTTTGTTTCTGATGGGTAACACTTGTTCTGTTAATGCAGAGGTTATTTTAAAACTATATGTGTAACAGAATATATTTCTAATGTTCTCATTACAAGTAGCAGGAACCTGTTCACCTAGATGCTGAACTTCAATAAAACAGAAACCCCAAGGTGGCTCCAGTTGCCATTAAACCCTGTTTAGCCTCACTTCACTGGAACCCCTTCTACCCTCTTTGTTAGCCTGGGGTGGTTCTCCTAAAATACAAGGCCACAGCAAACATGAACTTCTGTGGAGCTTAGCAAGAGAGACAGCACTCCAGGCAAAAGACAACATTTCTGGTTAAGCACAGTGTTAAATGGACTTGTGCAATGCACAGTCACAAAATCCTGCTAAAACTAAGACAGTAACAGGATTTTAAAAAACATAATTCAAGTAGATCTAGTTAGAGCAGTTCAACTAAACAAAGGTAAAATGGGTATAATCTTTTACATTTCAAAGCAAAGTATGCAACTAATTGGACTTAACAGGAAACTCCACCTACAATAAAATTATTTCATAATTCTTTATTATACAGATACGGTTCTCACACAGGCCTGGTACTGAACAACAGTCAAGAATAGATACTAGATGCATTAAACCAACAGTACAATTTTATTTCACAATTCCTATTTTTCTATATGGAACCACCAACTGGGGAAAAGGTATTGCTTCTAGTAACGTGTGCTTAGTGGGAATCTGCTGAGAGAGAAAGAGCAGCCGTGCCTTGAGCCTTCAGCGTCCTATTCCAGGATGTGGCCCCAAGTCACGGGCAAGGACAAACCAGTCCACAGCTGTAAACCTGCCCCTTTCCAACAGAAAAAATTGTTGGCCTGTTTCACAGACTTTCAGGAAACTTCATCAGGATTTCAGAAGCTTTTAAGTTTTCTTTTAAGAAAAGCTCTTCTAAACGAAGCCTAATTACAAGAGCTGCAGTCTGCTACGCAGAGCTCTTGTACCCAGAAATGATGTGAGGGCCAATTGCCAGGACTAAACATTTAACGCATCAACAGGTGTTACATGTTATGCATCAATGAGGTGTACATCACTGAAACACAAAGACCCAGCAAGCCAGCAGTACAACTATCAACCAGAACAACACAGCCATAAAATCCTAATTAGCCTCATACACTTGTTATGGACATTTTTATTTATTGACATGGTCAAATTAAAAGGCAGCAACATTTTGTTTTAATGATAGCCTTGAAATCAGCCCAGGAAGAAAGTTAGCGTTAATGTTCGGATACTGCATGCCATCCACATTTAGCCATGTGAATATATATTTTCGAATGCTTAAATATTGACACCCTAATCGAGTTACCTAGAGCACGTGAGAGAAATCAAGTTCTTAATCAATGCATATCTTGTTTATTCTATTCCTGGGCTGTACAGGAAAACTGCGTGGCGGCAGAAACTCAGCAAGCTTCACAGCTTGCAGTGCACTCGGCCACAGGCCTGATCTCTGCCTGCTTGAAAGAGCAGATGCAGGCAGCGGAGTGAGAGCGCAGGGAAAGTCTTCATCTGGATGCAGCCACCCAGGAGAGCATGTGGAAAACACCCTGTTTGGGGAACAAGACTGGTTGCCCAGTTACATACTGAATTTCATGCTGTACCTTTCAAAAAGCAGGCACTTTACTGAATGGCAAACTGCAGCTATAAAGATTTATGTCTGTCACCACAGAGTGGCAGATTCCTGCAACAGTTTACAAAGCAGGAGGGAAGATCTCAGCTTATTATTGCAGCAGGGAATTTAGATGGTGAGACTAATCACTCCTTGAGACGCATAAAGAGAAAGGAACCAAAGAGCATTAAGGTTATGGACTGGGTTAGGGAGAGTGCACAGAGTAAAGGAGAGCAAGGATTGTTTTACAAGGTGTCTTAAACAAGTTTGCTTTTCCCTGAAGACAGCAGAAGTTGTGGGGGGGCTCAGCACTTTTGGAAATGAAATCCTTCTTTTATGCATTTAAAATGTACCCAGTACAAGTGCCTTCACAAACCAGATTCCCCATTTTAACATTTCTCATTTATCCAGCTTAAGTATGAATATTACAGAGGCAAAAGGAAAACTGGGAAATGATCTGTGTGTAATAGCTGAATCAAGCAAATTGCGTATTTTACAAGAATTACTATAATGTGCTAAGCTTGTTTATAATTTCCATTGTTTACTAAGAATCACATTTTCAAAAAGGACTGACATCCTACATTCAAAAGTGATTTGGGAGTCTACTTTTACTGTCCAAAGTGCTGAGACATTTAAAAAACACAACGTGAAATCATAACGCACTTAGGCACACTAGAAAGTTTTGCACTAAGTCCTGTTCTTTGGCTTAAATGTGGACTGAAAACTGAAGAAAGGGAAAAACACTGTTACGGGTTCTCTGGTTCATTTGATTTTATGCTTATACACAGGTAGGCAGATACACCCACCTGGAGATATTTTTAAAAAACAGCAAAGGAACCAGGAAATCAATTTTCACCTCAATTTTCTGCAAAACATTTTGTTCTTTCAGGAACGAGCAGGCTTGCCGGCTTAGCCGAGAAGAACTTTCACGCAGCATTTTCATACAAAAAAGTGGCCACGACACGCAGCGAAGGTGGGGAACGAGGCACCCTCTCCATGTTCACGAGGGGAGATGGGGAGGGGAGAGCGGGCGAGAAGCTCGGGCTCCTGCTGCCGCCGTGGGAGCGGACATGCAAGGCACCGGCCGGGGCTCACCGCCGCTTCCCAGCCTCTGCAGGAGCCCCAAGACAGGGCTGAATAATTGTCCCCAGAGCGCCTCCCGCTCCCGGCCGCCTCAGGATACATTTTTCTGGCCTTTCTTCAAGTAATAGCAATATGAGGGGGGCAAAAATGAAAAACTGCAGTTTCCAGTATTTGTCGTTATTATAGGTTATATATACAGAAAGAAAGTTAATTAAGCTTTAAAAAATCCATCACACATCAATGGCTGCATTTTAATGAGTACAAAAAGTTGAGGTGTTTACTGCCAATTAAAGTGGTTTTTTAAATAAGCATTAATTAACACAGAAATTCAGAAGAAAGTTATACCTTGTCAAAGAAAGGCCAGTGCAGGCTATGCCCACTTCTGCTCCCATTCATACTCAGATAGTAATTACCACCAACCCTATATTTTCCATAATAATGAGGAGAGGCTGTCATGGCTGTCAAACAAAAACAAAACAAAAAAAAAATAGTCGTGCACCAAAATACCCTCAAACTGAAGTAAACTTTTTTAGCACTGAAGCCACTGGAGGCTGCATCTGGACGAAGGAAGCACACGAGGCGACTAGGACCACGGCAGCAGACGGCGCCAGCCCGGAGCCCCTGTCTCGCGTGCATGGCAGAAGGCAGTGCTGGTTGCAGGCATCTCCTCCCCAGGCGGCCGAGCCGCGGCAGTGCTCCCACGGGTTTTTTTCCACCCATAAGTGCCAATGGACAGACTTCTTGCTTCCCTCAGCCAGGTCAAAGTAACCACTGAAGGGAAAATAAGATTTGTCTGCTTGCATGCTTCCCAACGGTGCAAGTGGTAACCTGGAAGGCAATACAGATATCAGTTCTCTTTTCTTTAAGGTTTTCTGAATAATTGTCGGGAGATTCAGCTCCTATTCAGCTAGTTGCCTTCCCTGAGCAGGAAGAAAAGGAAAAGAAGTAAAACATTTTTCTTAAGAGTTCTCCCATCTTTAGTCAGGTATGCGTTTAAATATTTTTGTAAAACCTTCCCTTCCCCTAAGTGTTTCTCAGGCACTGGCACCAAACTTTTTTTTAAACTGCCTTATTAAAAATGCTTTCTCTTCTCAGTTCCTCAACTGTGGCGATACAAGGACTTCACTACCTTTTCAGCTGCCAGAAGAGACACAGCCAATTTTCAGTACTGTAACAAATTTCAGACAAATCTTTGGTGTAGTGCTTATAAAGCTAATAAAAAGAATGGAGAAGAAGGAAGTAGATATCCCCAGAATCCTGTTCTCATGCCCCTCTCCCTTGGCAGACCACTCTTGTGAGTTATTTTGTTCAAACATGTAGCCTTGCTATAATATATATTGTTCACTTCTGTCAGTCGGTATCTGGGTACCTTTTTCCTATACTATGTCCTCAGGCGATATCCGCAGCAAAATAAAAGGCATACATTGAAGCCCATGCATGTTTTGTTTAACTTAGCTGAACTGGGCCTTCAGAGGTTTCACTAATCTTTCTAACATATCTGATGGGGCTAGAGAGGAATATTTTATTGCTAGAAATAGTTGAGCGATTACTTCAGAGAAAGGACGGACATAACACAAAAGAGTTTCCAAGCACCGACAGGAAGGAGTGTTGCTCATACTAAATTCCACATTAGGCACTACAATAATAATAAAAAACCCACCGGCCCTTGTGATGTCTGAACTCCCCGACACTGATATATGGAGAGGGGAACAGAGGAGGAAAAAGACAGACAGAGCAAAGCAAATATGCAGGGATGCTTATGAGCAGAATACAGAAGCCAAGTGTCACAAGTTGACCCTTTGTGTTGCAGTGAAATCTGACCGCTAAAGGCAAAATTCCTTTAGCAGTTTATACCCCTTTTGATTTTTGTTGATAATAGACATTTGTCACAGCATTGTGACATTTAATGTTGTTTAATCAAGACTCCAGAGAAGGAGTTATAATTTTAATTACTAAAAAATCCATTGTTGCATATTTATGTTTTCCTTAGATATATTTGACCCAGCTCTGATTAAGGGCTGTAATAAATAAACTTTGTGCATACAGACGCACAGTAGGAATACAGCTTGCTTAATAACAAATGGACCATGCACATGCAAGGAAAATGTTTGTTTACTAATGACTGCAGAACAGGCTTGTCCCCTGCTAGAAAACCTTTCAGACTTCCTGACGGCAGACCAGCAAGTGGCGGCAATCTTGGTGGCCTTCCTGTGGTGCGCTGTCATGCAGGGCTGCGGTGCTCATGGTCATGGTCACCCTCTACTCAGGCTAGATCTGCTGAACATCATCCACTAAGATTCCCACCATGGAGACACCTGAGCACCCTCATGTTTGTCTTTTCCATGCCTGCCTGAAGGGTGAAGGCAGGAGCCCAGCTGGTCCTGCCAGGCTCTTGGTGCATGTCCATCTGAACTGCAGAATCCCACCACGGGAGAAGGCAGACAGGGACAAGCTGTTACCTAGCAAGTTACTCTGAGACCAGGAGAAGTCAGGTTCAGCACCACAGAAACGTCCCCATGAGGATGAATGTCCTGACGGCAGCGTCACGGTGTTTGTCTGCCCTCATACTTCACTGGCCAGGGACTGCGACCCGAACGGTGGCGGAGGGGGCCAGGCAGGGGCTCAGGAACAGGAAAAACAAGTAAGCAAAACTGGTGCAAGGTTTCTCAAGTCTCTTCAGACAAGCGGAGGGATTTCTTTCGCCTTTTGTTCCCACCCTTCCAGAAATAAAACTACAAATAGAAATTACAAGCAGGGAAAACAGATATAAATGATCTTCACCTTACTTATTATCGTGAGCCTGCTGCTGGGCTGGGAAACATATGGTACATATCAAGCACCTGAAGAATGGTCTGAAATGCCACTTTCACCTGTGTTCAGACAGCCCAAGCCCAGCAAGGCCTATAGTACTGAGCATCGTGGCTTCAGCCCTGGTTTGTCAGGGTTTCTGACGTAATGCTGCTATTTGAACTGCCATTTTTCTGAAGCTAGGGCTGCTCCTTCCTTCAGGTTTGTACATGGGTCACACAAGATCCCAACAGTATTATGAAATACTGGGTATTTCTTTGAACACAAAACAGGCTTTTTTCTCTCAAATCCCAGCCTTGAGGCTCAGTCTCCTTCTCCAGCAGTTCGACCTCACACCAAGTTGGGATGGAGACCTCATCCTTCTCACCATGGACAGGGATAGTTTGTGCTTTCTTTTTTTACACTAAAAAAAGAGCTAGCAGGCAGCCCAAAATTCTGTTTAAAAAAACAGCAACAGCAACAGCTGCTTTACCAATTGCAGGGTCAAAAGGTGCAGACTGGAAGAAACCCGAACTGTTCTCAGTCACCTGCTGGAAGCTCTGCTGGCTCTGTGGTGAAGGCAGACTCCAAATACAGCCAACTCAGGTAGGTATCTGACGTTACCTTTTCTGAATCCCTCCAAAAGACTAACCTGTCTGTTGTTCTCTGTGGTTGTCATGCACTTTAAAATTATTTAAGTGGCTGAGTAATTAAGCTATTTCATTAATTTTATGTAAAGATGGGTTGTTATCTTATTATAAGGATGAAAGAAAAGAAAGAAGGGAAGCTTCTGTCTAAAAATAAGCACTAGCTTGTCGGCTTGTGCCCTGAGCTGAGAAAGTTCTTATTACTTCCAAAGCTCCTAATTATGTTCAAGTTTTTTTAATATTTATTCCATGTTTGGAAATATTTTCATTAGCCACATAAACTGTACAGCTCTTGGACCTTGACATACAAGGTATGGGAACATACTAAAAGGGAGGGTATATGTTTTTAAAATACCTGAATGGAATGAAAGCCAAAAGTCCTACAGCAAACAGTCGCTTCCATGGCAGCTAGGAGGCAAGTGAGACCCAACTCCCATTTTGAAAATGACGGAAAAATAACTCAGAGTCAAAACTGCCTCCACATGAAGCATGCTGTAAAAACAACATTCAGTAAATTACTTGGTTAATAACTGAAAAAAATCCAAGAAGCATGCATTCAGAGAGAGTATGAGATAATTTATTTTGAAATAACTTAGGAGCTGTCTGTTTTTCAAAGCTTCTAATGAGGCTTAATATCTGGCCTGGTCAATAAGCAAAGCTGTACTGTACTCATAAGACTGTACGTTTATGCTGGTTTAGTTAAATCAGTGCAAAAATGTACCTGTATCTTCTGAAACCAACGGAAGCCTAAGGTCTTCTGCATATTGATTTCTGCAACCTAGTCATATAGAAATAACTTTAACCCAAGCTAAGTGTCCCTACAGAGATGCACAGAATTTTTCATATAAACAAGTGTGAATCCTCGTTGTAACTGGCCTCCTATACTGACATTAGTATTTTAAAAATAAAAATGGCAGATAACATTAACTTTCCCTGCACTTAATAGGATATTAATAAAAAAAAATCAAAAACGAGCAACACTGGTTCAGCTCCATCAGTATTTATAGCCTTAAGATAGACAGCTTGTCATTCGCCAACATCTTCAAGCATGCACCCCCTTATATTCACTCATGAAAGAAAGTCCATCTCATTCACTGACAACATAAACGTAGAGTGACCAGCGTCTCTAAAAACTGATTTGACATTTTATTTTTAAGTTTTTGTCTGACTAAACAATACTCTCACATTTCAATGAGGTATTTGCTTTTGATCACCCCTCAGCAGTATATCTTTTGCTTAAAAAACTAGCCGCACACCAGCAATACTCTGAACAGACCACAGAGACAATGCATTGCAAACAGGCTCTGCAGAAAGCCTCAAAAGACATCTCATTTTTTTCCCATTAACTTTGCTAGAACGGGCCCTGACTTCTACCACTCTCTCCCTATTTAAGTGACAAAAGTCAATTCAAAATTTCCAAAACGGAAGCAAATCTTTAATTTTAGATACTCTATTTCCAAAGATGAGTCCAACAATGTGACAAGATAGTATGTTGGTATGAAGGCGGATATTACTGCGAAACGGCAGGGAGGTCAGAAGCCACCCCCTGAGCGGCGGGCAGGAGGCGACCGGTAGCACAGGTTCCACAACCCCGTGCCAGAAAAGCCAAACCAAAACACACCGCCTCACGTGCCTCCACGCACATGCTGCAAGCCGAGGTGTGGGACGCCTGGAGGGGCTGTGCGGGGGCTGGTGCTGTATCTCGACAGGATCTAAGTTCTGCCAAGAGATCTGCTATCCGTATTGTAAAGCAGAAGAGCCAGGCATGCAGATTTTTTATTTAAATAACAACAAATGATACCTTTTTCGGGAAAAAAAAAAGAATTAACCATAATAAAAAAATACAGCTCTGTATTTCTAACAGGGTCTGAATAAAGACAGACCATAAAAATCTCATGTGAAACTTCTCTGAGCATTTACACATTGCTTATATGTCATATTCTAAAACAGTGACTTATTGCGAATCTTCTTTTTGAAGCTCCAGATGTAATAGCTCACAAATGATTAAACAGTCAGGCTTAACTATCTTGTGCTGATGAGGAATTTGCCGACACAGTCTCGGTATTTTTGCATATCTGCAACAAAGACTGTACGACTGCACAAGTCAAACAGCTGTCTGTCAATAACGCTCGTCTCGCTGCAACCCAGTAACACAGACTCAGCATGACCCTCAGAGGCCTCTTGAAGCTGGCTAGCTGTCTCCTCCTTCCCCTTCCCTCCAGAGTCCTTCACCACTAAGCTCTGAACTAAACTAAAAAAAATTCTGTTAGAGCCTTTTCTGTCCATCTTAATATTAAAACCCTTGGCAAGTCTGTTGACATTCGTGAGCCTGGACTAAAACAAAGTTAAGGAAAGACAGCTTTGATTCACGGCATGTGAAAGGCTACCAACAATTCTTTTTAATAGAGCTTGCCAACATTAATATAGCCAGAGCTGCATGTGACACCCATTAGGGCCAGGGAGAGCTCCCACACATATATTTCAAGGAAGCAGTAGATTCCCCAGTCCCAGAAGCTGTCTTCATTACAAAAGTCTAATGTATCAGAAAACAGAGACAAGCTCGGCTTTTAGAATGCATTTTTTATTGTTCAGCCTTCAGTGGAAATGTCACCTTTCTAAAGCAAGCTGTTATCATGTGTTTCCCATGCCAAACACATGGCCTCTGAGGAGAGGTTTTATCTCTACATTTTTAGTGATTTGTATTTCTCTTTCAAGGAGCTCCATGCCTTGAGGCACCTGAAACGCTAACAGCACAAGAAGGTAAGGTTACACGAGATGCTGCCGAACGGGACGTAAAACTGGGCCTGGCGGCAGCCGCACTAGCAGCGGCAGTCGCCCTGCCCAATAATTCACGTCCCCTAGTACATTTAACTATTGCCGGCGTGCCCGGCTGGCACCGTACCCTCAGCGAAGCAGCGCCCGCCGAGCGCCGGCACCGCGTGCCGGGTCACGGCGCAGCCAGCGCAGCCGCCCGGCGCCTGCCAAGGCGCCAGATGCTGCTGCGCGCTGGCATCTGGGGGCGCGAGAGGCACCGCAGCCCCGCTGGCGGCCGGTCCTGACCCCCCCGGCTGAAGGAGACAAGCGGAGGACGGGCAGGGGGGCAAAACCTCTCCTGACGATTTCCCTGGGGAAGATTTGGACGAAACGCTGTTGTTTAACCGTTCTGCGAAGGAGCAGGTGTGGGAAGGAGGGAGAGAAGCACCTTGCGCGACCGGCTGCTGCCAGAGTGCCGGGTGCAAGGGCAAGGGCTGCTTGCGAAGAGGAGCGATGGGGCGAGTGGACGCCCGCCTCTCGCACCCGCCGCGCGCCCGCCACCCTAACGGGGAGCTGCTCAGCCTGCAACCCCCGGGATGGCGTCGACTAGCTCTTCACGTCTCCGCCACTTGGCAAAGTACCCTGCCTATTTTACGGGATGGGCGACCAGTCCAGGCGCAGGCAGTGACGCGGAGGCACAGCAAAGGGCGAGGGAGAGGAGATCCGCACCTTGCCCAGCCAGAGCCGGTAACTGGGTAGCCATGCTAACTGCGCTGCTCCAGGATTTTAAGCTAAAATCAAAAAAATTTAAGCTTATTTCTCTAACACTGAGGATGAAACTCCCCAGGTATGTTTAAAGTAGGAAAGCAAATAAATTCTCCATACCTCTTTTCATGAAACTGGCTTCTCTCCGTAACTGCAGGGTAAACTCCTGACCCCAGCACTGTCACTGGGAAAACTCCCAGCAATGTTAATGGGACCAGGACTTCGTGCCGTGCACTTACTTTACCCTGTAAAGCCGATTACCTTAGGACTCTCTTCAGTATCACAGAGAGAGGAAAGTAGCTCAGAGACGCGAGGGCTGAGCTAGCCCCTGCCGGCGTGCCGCAAGGACCGCCGTAGCTAAGGCCCCTGCCACAGGGACTTGCCTCTCCGTTGGATTTCCTGGATCGCAATTAAGCTGGGCCTGCAGGACAGGACCAGAGGGGCTGGTCTTGGGGGACATCTTCGAGGTCAAAGCAGGGGAGAGGCTGTAAAGGAAGGAGCCCAAGGAGGCAGAGTAATGGGGAGAGAGGTTAAAAAAAAAAAAAAAAACTGTAGGAAGGATATATGCTGCTTGGCTCGTGGTCCACGCTGTGGAAGCAGCTCTTATCCATGCCTGATTCGTAAAGGAGGATTATGAGCTGGCAAACGTCAGAGCACAGCGCAGAGGCAAGAATGCAAGTGGAGCACAGCTAGCCAGCAGCATGCTCTAAACCATGGCGCAGCATTGTCCCTTTTCATGTGAAGCGTCTTCCTAGCTGTCCCACCACTGTGCAGGGCACCATAAAACTCTCATTACTCACATGCTGCTGGGATAAGCAATTTCCTAACCCTTTTATGACTCCTGCATTTTCCTTTTGTGGGAGCAATCCTCTCTGTTTTCATCGTTACATGGGGATAACAGCTGCATATAATAATCCACTCCTGGGTCCCAATGTTTGGGGACAACATTTCAGAAACAAAGGCACAGAAAGGACAAGAAAATTTGCAACCGCAGTTGAAAGACATAACACAAGATATGGATGAAGGCAGCTGAGCAGGAGAATCTAGAAAATACCCCAGAGACAAATGACTCAGCTCAGGGAAGGGGATGTGAGAAATCAGTAGAGCAGGGGACAGAAGAGTTCAGTGGAGGAGGAAAATCAGGCCAGCAGGTTTCCGCAGAGGTAAGAGAGGGACTGTACCAGCCATGTAAGCAGCAGAAGAAAATCAGGGCTTCTTTGCTGTTCTAGCAGCACTCCTGGTTGAGCAGTGGGAGAGATGCTGTGGCGATACTCGACTGTGTCATGTTGCCACCAGCATTCGCACCGCAGTTGTGAAGACACGCAGGACACCTTGCTCGCTGTCCTCAGCTGCCGCTTCGGCAGTGCTTTCTGTGGCGTGGGAAGAGCTGTCAGGTAGCACAGCCAGCAGAACCACTCGCTGCGGCACTGCCTTTCGTTAGGCCACTTTAAATCTCTTTCAGTTCATAACTTTGTTCTTTGATCCCACGTGAGGTGAGGCCATGCTGAGGCAAGACTGCCTGGTCTACGAGGCAGATCTAGGTTAGAAAAACTTTGCCGGGGAGGACAACTCACCACCACAAACCTGCTTTTTCCCTGGCTGCCCCATCTTCATCCAGCCACACCGCTTGCCAGTTGGTTTGTCTAGCTTGTTGCCCCCAGAAGGACTTTTCCCAGACTTGCCAAACTTGGGATTTCAGCAGCAAAGGATCAGGGCTGCCGCCCACAGCCTCCTCAAGAGGAGGCTAATTCCCGCTGCCCCACACTCACGCACGTGCACCAGCCCTGCTGCCCATCGCAGCAGCCCTCCGGCAGAGGAGCACTAATCCCCTCTGACAGCTCCCTGGGCCAACGAGATGGAGACAGAGCTGCCTCTGGAGAAGGAGCACCTTTAGTCTGCCAACAGGCAGCAAAGTCCTGTCGGGGCAGTGCACTCAGCCATCACCCGCTCCCTGCAGTTGCAGCACCCTCTCTGCCGCACTATGATCAGCCTCCCTGGCCTGGCAGCGGGCGTGTGGATGGAGCTGCACAGTGCAAGCAGGAGGTGGAACCGTTTCCCCCCTTCTCCCTGGGGAAGCTGCAGTTTCCTTGTGGACAGCTCAACTTGGGGCCAAGGCTCCCTGCTCCGCTCTTGCAGATGGCTCGGGCAGCGACTGGCCCTCCATCGGCCCCGTGATGCAGGAGATGGCTGTGCAGTGCCAATGCCAACAGCAGCTGCCCTGCATGTTTTACCCACATCCCCCTCTGCCCCCGGGAGACTCCCTGTTGGCTTTGCTCCCCCTTCCCAAGCCTCTCCTCTGCACCCAGGTCCTCCTGTCCTGGGAGCTGCCCTCGCCCCCTCACGCATGGACCTGCACCCCTGCAGACCTTGTTGCTGCTTCCAGCATCCCAGGTGTTGTTCGGCCACGTCCTTGCTTCCCCATCTCACCTCCCAATCCCCATGAACACACACACATGTTCACACACGCTGGCACCACCACGCATGAGATGCAGCCCAGCCACGTAACCTTGCTGAGGTGCCTGCCCTCCTCTGGTGCCTCAGTACAACACCCACAGTCCAGCCCAAAAGATAAGACCGCATTGAAAGTCCTTATGCACACGCAGTGGCCAAATCCCTAAGCCTGGTGCAGCACCCACGGCATCCCAACGTGCCTTTGACAATATATATATGCTGAATGATGACCACAGATTTACACTATGCGACGTACCACTGCAGAGAGATGGAGAGAAATCCAACTCACCACACCAAAGGCTGTTAGGTTTCAGGGCTGGAGATGGCCTGCAGGTCGGGCCACAAGCCGAGTCTTTCCAGCAGCATCTCCGACAGGATCCAAAGGATGCTGCGGGCAGCGAGGGTGGGAACTCCTTAGGTCCCGATCTGTGGAGGCAAGGGAAGTGGCAGCGTTTAACAAGCCGCTGCACCTCAGTGAGACAAAAAAATCCTGTCCATTTAACTCAGACCTGCCAAAAAGCTGTGGGCTTTGATTTGAAAAGCTACATGCTGCTCACAAAAGATATAGAGAGCTGAGGGCCTGTTGTGAGAGGTATTCTTCATCTGCAGATCCTGCTGCCTGCAAGGGGACTTCAGGGTGCTTGGCCACAGACTGAACACAGCTCTCCAGTTGCTCACTGACACAACCAGGGCCCCAGCGTAAAGCTGCCACGCTCAGACCGCGGGGCAAAGCCAAGGCCCGGGAACAGCAGAATCCAGTGCACAACACAGTCCATGCAGAAAGCACAAACGTGAAGAAATCAACAAAAAAAACTTTTCCATTTTATTGCTTAAATCACTATCATAAATCTCACCAGAGAGGAAGTTTCTGTTTCTCCAGCTTCCTACTCGGTGTCCTTGAGAAAACAAATGACACCACACTCAACAAAGCCCATAGTGGTTTACTTCACACTTCCCTATACATTGTTATGCTGAGTGCTTCATTTAGAAAAGGCTGACCTCCCCAGCCTTCTTCATCCCAGTGCCCTTCGCTGCAGGGACGCACCAAGGAACAGGTTTAGAAATGGAGAAAAGAGCCACGTACATGTTCCAGAGCAGATAACCCTGCCAACTCAGCATCCCAGAGGTGTAGAGAGAGTCAGCATGACAATAACTGCTGTCTGAGAGGTGATTTTCACAGGAGATATAGGAGTTGTGCTATAAGCACAGAAGCTGTGAATACGGCCATTGAAAAGGAGCAAAATTACGTCCCCTTATATTTCATTAGATGCAATTTCTTATGTAGCTCTGGGTAGGGGCTCTAACTTGCCTCACCGCAATTCTACTCCACACAAACCTTCACATACTTGGTCCGTGAGTTTTTGCTAGTAGGACACAAAAACATTACGCACTGGTTCAACAGGGTGCAATGAATTACCACTGTGAAACGTCCTGAATGTGTTAGCTGCTTTAGGTAAACACCCACAGGAGGAGAATAAGAAAATCTATAGGCTTACTTTACTCTGTTTTACATAGACTCTCAATAATTCCTCTGAACAAGATGGCACTGATTTGTTTTTTTATCAGCCATTAGGTGTAACAGAAGGGAGGTGGAATGGACTTTACACTACTTAACAATGTAGGATCATAAGATATAAGTAACTGCAGTGACTGGATCAGCCTGCAGTAGGCAAAACAGGGCTTCCGAGGAGGCACCAAAGAGAAGAAATCCAGAATTTTTTTCCAAGTCATAAAAGCCAAGGACAAAAAGCATTGATTAGGTAGAAAGCATTGTCTTCAAGAACTAAATGTAAAGTTCGGAAAAGTCTGAGTTAGGCTTGACAGGTTTTATTAAATAAATACATGTAAACACCAATACAGCATAATGCGTGTTAAAGGAAAAAAGGATAGAAGCAGGGTTTTTTGTGTAATCAACTTGCTTTAGCAAAAACATTTTTTGATGCAGTTGTAAGGTTATGAAAAATAGAGTAGCATCTCAAAGGTTCATTTAGGGCAAGTGGTATTGCCAGGTGCCCCATTCCTTCTAATCTCTGTGATCTAGATTTCCTTACTACTTACATTGTACTTGAAAAAGAAACATTTCTATGTCCTTAACTAAATCAAATGCTTTCCACTGAGAATGAATGGTCACTTGGTTTCTGCTAGAACAGCATCTTCTTTTTGTTTTTACAGATTCCAGCTATTTCACACTGCCTTCACTTGCAACCAGCACGTGGGCACAACGTGAACAAGAACATTCAAAGGTAACATGGAAAACTTTTTTTACAGCTATTACCCAGCAAATGCAATGGGACGGGTCATCATGGGCAACAACATTTAACTGGTAGTGTTAGCGACTGGAGAACCCCAGGGATGGAGTCAGGTGGCAGAGGGAAGGGAGGTTTCCCTTGAGCAATGAGCTCTCTCCAAAGTCACAGCCAGGGCAGTGCTGGAAGGAAGCTCTGTATCAGCTTGGTCTCAGCATTAGAGATTTCCTACCAGCTCGGCACAGGACGTTGTTCCTGTGGCTCACCTGAGGGAGTTCCTGTTATGAAGCCAGAGGGTGGTAGGTTGAAACACAGTTTCTGAGAGTGATGTAATCTTGGACAGCACTCCGTAGGCAATGATACTAGTGACCTGGTTACAACCTGCAGTGTTGTTACAGCCCCTCTGCTGGCTTGGTGATCACAAGAAAGGGAAGAAAGAAAAAAAAGAGGGGAGTGGAATAATTTAAAAAGGAAAAAAAAAGTTTCCAGATTTCCTTTGTTTAAGTGAAGTATTTTCCTTTTCCACTTTATTTGAATGCACCGACCTGGTGTCTAACAGATGGAGACTGTGCAGATGCACTTTTGGGAGTGCCCATAAAATACACAGCTAAAATACAAGTAGGGGGAGGGATACTTTTTTGGGGGGTTGTAAATTTAATAATCGTTGCTGTCACCTCACTTTCCCAAAGGAATTTGCCCTTTGTTCTCCGGATAAAGCTGGGGAGAAGAAAAAAAGAGCAAGTGAGAGACAAGTGAACATTTAGAAAAGAACACATATCCATAATCTGTACAAGAATCACAGCATACAGTTTTTGTGCACACATCAGGAACCCATACAAGCATGGCTGGTTAGCAGCAACAGCTGTGTACAGCAAAAATATTCTGCATGTCTTATATTCTTCTCCCATTCTTCAGACATTACTAACAAACACACAGGTCAGCTAATTGGCTCACTCCCAAGTCTTACCCACTAGGGTTTGCTCAGAGATGTCACTTAGTCATTTGGCATGAGCAAATCCCAGGCTTCTTCCTGCTTCTAGTGCAGCAGAGAGGGTGAAGACTTTCTTTCATTTATTAAGACTATTAACACACAAACAGAAGAATTCAGAAGCTTCCTCAAGCAGAAGAGTGTGAGCAGTAAGGTTGTTTTCACAGGAAGTGGTTAAAAAGAGGACACTTAGAGGTTCACTAAGTGATAAAGCAGTGGTTGCAATAATGAGAGAAGAGTTTTTTCTTTTTTAATGCATACATTTATTTAGCATTGTGTTTTCTTGGTCCTTAAGAGGTTGCTGAAACAGTATTTATGTGGCTGAGGAAAAGATTTCCCTTTCTGTAGTGACTTTGACATGTAACTCATCCAATGTAACGGAGTCAAGAGTTCTAAAGAGACATTGCCAGCCAACAAAGTACAACAGTTGACAGGACTGTTTTCTTTTTATATGCTCTTTCCACAGTTTGAAACGATATGCCATTTTCAAGAAGCATTCCACAGCATTATGCAACAGCTTTCTTAATTTTTAATGGATATATTATTTTTTGTGTGTCAAGTTTCACACAAAGCATTTTATTATTTTATTCAGCATATACCATTAATAAATTATTTGTTCCTTCCTCCCGCCCCCACAGCTGCACTTAGCATAGGGAAATGGTCTATTGACACTATAAAAGATACTTTCAACTGGCACATTCTATAGACACTTCCATCATCAGACAAAGCACCAGGAGTGTGTTCCTGTTTCTACTTAGTCAACAAGCTGGCAGTGCTAAACATGCTACCCAGCAGTTTCATCACAGACCACCCTTTGGTGAAAAGGTTTACACGCACACACAGCAGCCAGTTGCAGTAAAAATAAACTAGCACCCTGTATAATCAGTGATTCCTGTTAAGAATGTTCACTTTTGGCATGATTACTCCAGTGTCCTTTAGCCATCATGTCCAAGTGATTCGGGACATCTTAGGGAAGCAAGTCAGGGTGCTTCTGTGCCAGAGAAACTTGTCCGCTTGACCTGAGTTTGTTCAGAAGGTACACATCTCATCTCAGCAGATCTGCCCATTCTATAAGGGCAAAAAATGGATGAGATTTGATGTCTTCAACACCAGCAACGCCAGCACCAAGACGCTCCGCAGGATTAAACTGCAAAAGCTTGATATAAAAAGAAAAAATATATGATTCAGTAAGTAAGAACAAAAACAACTGCTTAAAAGTTCCAGAAAGGTCTAAGGTAAGAGACATCCTACTGTTTTCCTGCTCTATGAGTTACTTTCAAGAGTGCAAAGCACACTTGAAATTCCTAAAATCCAACAAACAGAAGACTCTCCTTTCCTTGAGTCTCAGCGTTACAGTATTCAGAGAGTACTGATCACAGCATGCAATACCCTGAAGCACTGCACGTTGGGACTTCATTTTAAAATGAGGTTACACTTAAAAAGAGAAGAGCAGCCACAGCCTGCATCTGCAGGACTCTGGACATTGTATTTGCTTTGTGTTAACCTTTGCTCACACTGCTGTGTTAAGGTTACATCAGGGACAATGGTCTGTAACTTTCCATTTCACAAGTTTCATGATTCTTCTGAGTTGCTCCTAAAAGACCACAATATGATAGCCAGTTCTGTATTTCCTAAAAAAGTTTTTAAAGAGTTCCACAAAGGGATTCAAACTTAAAAATCAAAATCCCAGTGAAAAAAACAGTGTAATGGCTTAACAGAAATTTCATAAAATTCAGCACTGCATTTGCTTCTTAGTTGTACATCACATGCTGAATTCATGTGAAAAGGACATCACAATATTTATATCTGTTTAAAGATACCAATCCATATAAAAGGGAATGCAAAGGCAACACTCCAAAGAGACCAATAAAGACACATGAAAATATTTTGCACTTTTAGAGAATTGTTTATACTCTATTCAATTACACTCACTACAAAGACCTGATTTCTTTTTTTGTTTTTTCTGCAACAGCTAAAAGGATAACTTCTTCTCCCAGTTGTCACAAGGAACAATGTGTATTCATATCTTAATGTTCTCAACATCTAAGTAAGCATACATCCATAAACATATGAATTTACACATTTCAAGATGGCTTTGGCATTTGCAATCATAACATCACACAGTAAAGGTAACTCAGTGATAGTGAAAAGTACTGTTCTGAGAGTTTCCTCAAGCCAGCAGAAACAGATGCAGCCACCATCTCTCTGCCTTCTCCTGAAATATAACAAGTGCCAGCAGGGGGAAAGTAAGCAGAGACATTTGTTTTCTGAGGTTCTTCCTTCCAGGAGAACTTCAATCTTAGAAAGTAGATCCATCACAAATTGCAATAGATATCTATTTAAAAATCATGCTGCATACTTTGTTGGTAGTAAAGCCTGGAAGTACCTAAAAAAAATCTTGGGTGCAAAATACCAACCCAACATAAAATAACAACTTTATCTTTCCAAAGTGCATGAGAAATACAAAGAACTCTTGTTTTACTCTCAGTTAGCTAAATGAAGGAGGTGTTTACAATGAAGTCACCTGCACTGGAAGCCATGCTGTCTGACAGAGTTTTCTGTATAGCTGAACACTGATCCCTGAGAGTTATTCTGTGATGTTTTGACCTGTTTACCCTTGGCAGGGGGGGGGGAAGGAAAGTCGCAATGACAAATTGCTAACCATGCCAAGAGAGCTTTCTTCCTTTTCCTGACAAGGCTTCCTCAGCAATGAATGGCAGCTTCCTTGGATAGTTACACAACAAAAATGTGATTTACTAGCTCATGTAGCTAAACCTCCACCTGATAAGTCACCAGCCTATATTAGAAGGTTTAACCTAATGGACATTGAGGTAACTGTTCTCTGAACAGATATAGCCTTGTAATATATCCTTTAAACCGTAAGTGGCAAAAGGACCACTCTGGCATATTTGAAAACTGGCAACACACTAATCTGCAATGGAGGACAGTCCTCACTGGCAAGGAGAGGTGAGCTAAAAGACTTCATTTGTCTTCAGTTTCAGAAGTAGATGGCAGGAATTCTCTTCACCAAATGGGGCTTGGCTCTGCCTTATCCATTTGAGTCATGTAGCACCTGTGGGCAAAGGCAACAATTTGCTACCATCTAATAATATGAATGCAGAGTATGCAAAAATGGGACTTTTCCTTAGTCATTTCCCTCCCTGCCCTTGCCACAAACACAAAGATGCAAGCATTCACTTTCAGTGAATTTCAGTCATCTTATCAAAATAGATGGTCCAAATGTCTGGTTCCATTTCCATCCCCTGTTTCACAGTAATGGCACAGAAGTCAATCTGTTACTGGATCTTTTGACTTGCTGAATTTTCAAAATCCTTTTGCTTGGTTTTCTTCAATAATTATTTTTTCACTCTGCTCTGTTCAAATCTAGATCTAAGTGATACCATTATTTATGTAGCCACTCACCAGATACTCTTCATTCAAACAACACTGTTCACATATATCACTTATTCTACTCAAGTGGAATAGGTCAGACCCAGGCTCCACTTCCTCAGTTATTTCAAAATTAACTATAGGAAGGAAGATTGCATTACTTGAAATTCAAGGCACTGTGTATGTACAAGTTTATTCTCTCAGTCATGACTATCTAAAGCGGAGAGTAAACTAAAAATAGCAGTTAATGCTCTTTGTTCTTCTCCTTAAAATTGAAAATACAAGGCATATCAGCCTGGAAGGTTGTCTATATTTTAAAGTCACCCCTCCCCCCGCCCTTTCTTTCAACCTACAAGTTATCTTATTGTCACAAAAGTCAGATTATTCACAACTAAAAGCACTTTTTCTAAAAAATGGAATTCAGAAAGCTTCCTTGAGGACAGCAACAGATTTTCAACCACAGCAAGGTCATAACTTCTAAGAAGTACATTATAGGTTTCAGAACACCTATTGCTATCTTTCTGAATTGGCTTCAATATTTTTTAGTTTAATTCATTTCATCACAAATATTCCCATGATCATTTAGGGCAGAATTCCTAAAATGGCCATACAGCACTAGCAGGTGTTTCCAAGCACTCAGCATTGACCAAACTTGTTCTCTTTTGAAGAAATCGTAAAACACTAGTCTTCTACAGAGACACCTGGCAGCAGAAGACAGTGTTTCCAGATGCAACAATCCAGTTGGGCAAAATTCTTCAGCGCTGACAAGACACCCATTCACACCCCTATGAGCAGTTTTCTGTCATTACATTTACTTCACCTGAACAGCTTAGGTAGATAAGTATTTGTCCAGATTGCAAAACATATCCATATATAAAACATATACATATATACATACACAAAACATATACATATATACATATACAAAACAAATTTTCCACCAAATTACCTGCTGAATCAGTGATCTGGCCTCCTTTGATACATGGTCTGGTATACTCAAAGAAGTGTGTGTGTTTATTCCTGATGGATGGCACTCAACCAGAGTCTGAAATAAAAATCAAAGCAGTCAGATACTTTTCTTAACTCACAAAATGTAGAGCTGGATTATATTATCATAGCATACATGCAAATTAACATATGTAGCTATAATTTCAGTATTTCTTAGTATGAGCTATTGATTCTGGAAGGAATGTCTATAGGTACTGAAGTTTCCCTGGGAGTATGGTTTTAGATCATTTATGTCTTAATCCTCTTGTTCTATTGCTCAAACCTGAAAAGACTTGAATTAGGTGAACTTCCCTTTCTTCAAGCAGAACTGCCAGCTAATCACCAGATTGACTGGGCCAAGCACTCCTTGTCTCATAATACAGAAAACAGCATTCCTGACAGGCGGTGACATCTCCTTCCATCTACCTGTTTCCATATGAGCTAATTAGATATCATCACATCAGCCTGACACTCTAATACACCAAGAGAGTCTGCAGAAGCTTGAATTAATGTGTCACTCCAATATATGGCTTCTATATTGTCCCAGGGAACAGAACTTCTATTAGGGCAAAAAGTTTTAAAATGTAGAGAAGAAAAGTTAGAAGACTTGGATTTCACCACAATTAAGAGGTCAGCATGGCTTTTTGGTTATTTTGCAGCCCTGAGTTTCATAAGGCTTTATCAAGTTTTTCTGCTGAAGCTTGAGCATGTTTGATTTCTCTGCTCCCATGTGGATCAAGCAAATCTAAGACACTCAGGTCTGCAAAGCACATCTGAAAAAGACAAGCAAGGAAAGCACACCTGGGAACAACACTTCTGAGAAACTACTGGCCAACATTCCAGTTTTGCTAAGTAACTTGCCCCCAGCCCTACCTTCCCAGTGAGGAGTTCAAAAAGAATGGCACCCAGGCTCCACCAGTCACAGGCTTCTGTCTCTTCCAGGATAGCTCCAACCTCTAAACACGAGATATTTCGATTAATATTGAAAAGGTCAGTCACACCTTCAAAATTAACATATACTTACAAGGTGACAGTTTAATGCTGACTGAACATATACTAAATACCACAGAGCTTTCATTATGCCTGCAAGTTAGCTAGCCCTTTAGCCACCTACAGACTGCAGTGTTCAAACACAACAACACCATACATTTCATGCATAATTTGATTTTTCCTTGCACACATGGGCTTTTTCAAGACTTGCAGGCATTAGAGTTGGGATTCAGCTAGACCGGACTTAAAATGGGCAGTGACAGATGGTTAAGCAAAACATATTTACCCTGGTCAGAAGAGCTGGACTGATCAGACTGGCCTGAGGCATCCATATAATCAGCACAAGGAAGTCTACAATAAGTCAGTACATAAGCATGCCTTAATTTTGTCCTGGAGGGCAGAAGTCATTTCATGGCTAACCCTTGCTCTCTGCTGGGATCACCATGGAAGGTTTTTCACAGTACTCTCATGTCTGCTGGGAACTAGATAGAGATGCCAAATCTACTTCACATAGCCTACCCACAACTAGTGACTGTAGTTTACTACAAATCAGCCCAGATTCACCTCAGCTACCTAGGTGTAAGAAGTTGTTTCCCCTATCATCCAGCAAATAGCCAGCACTGTCTTCCTGCTGTCCATGCGCAAGAGACAGCAAAGAGGAGTGGTGGGACTCATAGAAGCCCCAGCCATATACGTTTATATGTTCAACAGCATGACGCATGCAACAAACTTGGCCTTCACCGAGTCACACTTTACACTACAAAATTAAATGCAAACACACCACGAGCTGTCTGCACTAAAACAGGGAGTAAAACAGACTGCAATGACGAGGAAATTTTTATTTTGACGGTCAAAAATGCAGCAGCTGCACTAAAATAGCTTTGGTGGCAAAAGCCACACCGGATTCCCAACAGAGGACAGCAATTAGCATACAGTCACATAGCCATTGCTGTGAAATGTACTGTGGCAGGTTAGAAAACTCTTGCTCATCTCTTTATGGAGTTTAGCATGAGCACGGCCAAGGAGAACTACAGATGAGTCAAACTCTGGTGTCAGGGAAAGGAAGGTGGTAGCCCCAGACCTCCCACTGGGAGCACAGAGGAACGGTGAGGGTAGCTGTAACACAAACTGGAAGATGCTCAGCACCTTTAAGGACTAGGTTGAGGTTGCAAGAGTGTAGAAGGATGGCTCAGACATTGTTTCTTCAGTTAGGGCATTACTCACATTGAAAAGTTTATTACAGTTAATGGCATTTGAATGCCCAATACATCAGTATAAGGGTACCACACATTAGTAGAATTTATTCCACTCCTTACAGATTAATATTTCTATCATTATCAAGAAACTTTTACAAAGATATAATGGCAGCCATAAAAGGAACTGTATCACTATAATTGCATACATTTTAAAAATGTTTTAAGACCCCAGACAGGCATCTAGACCAAACCAAAATTATGGCAAGTCCAGATAATTTGTGTAAAAAACAAAATCTGTTCTTCTAAATAAAATCAATCTTACTTCCTTTTAGAGAGAGACCTTCTACATAATTGTCCTCTAACACCCCCCCCCCCCAAAACTTCAGGCCTTTCCACATGATATAGCTGACTAAAGGCATATCTCAGTGAAATCTGTTGCATGGAAATGCCCTTTTCAGTCTAGAACTACTGCATGTGATTTCCTAATGCTATATGTTCCAATTACATACATTCAAAAATGAGATAATATGAATGGAAAGTAAAATCTAGACTAAAATATTTGAGGCTTCTTTATAGGAGAGGCATTCTAGCTGTTCTTTCCTTTGTGATTTTAATCCTGTGAATATTCTGGATTAAGAATGCTCTCTCTCAAACAATTGAAGATTTCTATTTATTATATTAATTTCACACTTATTCCAGAATAAGGGCAGTCAAGCCAAGAGTTAATTAGTATTGACTACTCCATTCTTAATTCATATGCTACCAGTTAATCTGAATCAATTTCCCTATGTTGACAAGTCTTAATTTTTAGAATAATACCATAAAATTAGATAATCTATTCCTCCTCAAAGACACTGAAAGAACATCTAAACTAACATTTGGTGGGTATGGGTCTTTTAATTTACGGCCTAATATAAGCAAATTCTAGAAGGTGAAAAGCTTTGTCATTTTGAGCACACACACACACAAAAAAAAGAAGTATTATAAAAATTCATTTCTGAGCTTTGGTGTTATTTTCTTTTGTGTTGGCAGTCACAGATGCTGATCCAATTCTTTGAAGAATCAAACCTACACTCCTTCTTTCACAGAAACACAAACTGTTCATTACAGGAAGTCGACGTCACCTCACTCACTTCACTGATGAAGAAAATGAACACAGAGTAAGAGTCAAAAAGTAAACTAGAGTTTACTTCTTCACAAGCCAAGCTCATATTTTTAACCATAAGAGCACTTTCAATTTATGACAAGTCAAAAACCACGTCATTGCAGGTCTCTTACATTAAGAGCAATGAACTCTTCCATTACTTTTGTCCATCACCGAAACAAGACAAATGGGATAAAATGAGAACAGCCAAGTAATGCAGAGTTCTCCCCGCACTGAGGGGCTCTGGCTGGGTTCCTGTGCACATGAGCAGAGCCTGTGTGACAAGTCATCTAAACCAGCATGGAACAGAAAATGGAAAATTCAGCCATGAGAAGCATCTGAATGTTCTTTTATACAAAAAATAAATGTTAGTTCTACTTTTCTCCCATTACCCAATGTCTCTTTTCCTACTGCTTTCCCTAGGTCCCAAAATTACCTCATTTGGGATTAAAATAAATGTTTTCCTTAAAAAAAACACATCGTGAATACTACAAACAAACATATGTTGTTTACATTCCCTTATTTCAAATAGGTCACCTTACTTCTGATGCAATACACTGATCGTAATAAATTCAGGATATCACATCAATATTACTGCATTTTATCTTGACTACACATCATGGGAAAATTTAGAAACTGTAGATTATGAAGTGCTTTCAAGTGATACAGAGTAGCTAGCTAACGTAATATACCACACAGGGCATATGCTTTTTTTTAAAGCTTTAATATTGCAATAAATCTGAACTACAATATCTGCTTTCACTAAGAAAACATTTTCATCTCAATCCATCAGCAAAGTAATTTAGACAATAAATGGTAGCGACCCATAAACCTAAGTGAATAACATGGATATTTGTGCCAATTTTTTACTTCATGAACCTTGAAATCAAGGACCTTATCCACATTTGTACAAACATAAGTCTACATATGCATGTGCATGGTGCTGGTGTTTCCAGGACTTGCAGTACAAAATTTGCAGAAAAATGTTCATATCATTTTCAAATACAAAATCCTCTTAAACTGGAGAAAAATGGTAGGCTGAAAAAAAAGATCAGTAGTTCTTCCAACTTCATTGCAACTTCATTGAATGAGAGGGCTTCCTTCTTTTTCGCTTACCAATGCACTTCCCTTCAACATCTAGCACCAAGTAGCTCATGGCAATAGCAATGCTAAATTCCTGCACAGAAACACTTTTAGCAGCAGTAGTCAGGGGAAACTGAAGAGAATCAGATTTGTAAAATGCTATCAGATTCAGATCGAGACAGATGGTGCAGGTAAACAGCCTCTGTACCCAGCACTATTCTTTCAGCGCAGCTGGTCTCAACTGAAAGGCTATTTCTTTATGGTTTCCACACTTATCTCAATATTTGCATTACACACAGTAGTACCTTACTTCCTGATATGGGATATGTAGATGACAAAGTCCTATATTTTTAAACATAAATGTCAGTTCTAAAGTAGAAAAACAGAACCTTGGCTTTTTCTGAACACACATCTTTGATGATGTTATCAATATCAGGATTGATTTTCTCATCCTTTCTACAACATCTTACCCTGAAATACACCCTTCATGCTGAAGGCTTTCAAAGATTTTTACTACAACCCCTCAAAAATTCTCTCCCAAATACAGTTTCCTCCAGGGCTGATAATAAGGCTTCCTGACTAGCACACTGAAGCACTATCGAAATAAAAACAAAAGAAGCCAGGTTTAGAGCTAGTCCAAGCAACTTGAAATTCACTGTGCAACTTAATGCCAAATCACTTGCAAATCACCTGGAACAAAATCAAACTTTGTAGGATAACCTTTAACATCTAGAAGATACATCTGAATTAAGAATGAGACCTGAAATCAGCTCACAAGAAAACAGGTTAATAGTAGAAGTACTGCTTAACCTAACATCTAAGAGTAAAGAAGGGCTTTGAGTTGAGAGGTTTCTCCATAAATTAAGAAAGGAACCAGTTGACTCTTGGTGGACTGATAAGAATTTCAAACAAGGAAAAGTCCCTTCCCCCTACTCTGTGTTTCAAGCAGAAATAGCATACCTTCAAGTATTGTAAATAGCATACCTGCAAGTATTGTTTCTGCACTGATAAGAAAGCAAGGACACCCATCTGAATTACCATCAGGTGTCTGAAACCGTTAAGGAGGAAATGGACTTGTCCAACATCCTGAAAACATCAGACACAATGTTTTCCCTTTCTCCTGCCGTTGAGATAAATAGTATTGCATGAAAAACCATTAGAGTTGCTTCAGAAATTCTATTTACCTTACACTCATTTAATTTTAAAAGCTTACTATTTTATCATATTTTAATATCTATAAATATAAAGAAGCATTTGCAGAGAACCAAGTAAAATGAGTCCAAGCTAATTTACTCCATGCAGATTCAGTCAGCCAAGATATCATAAGATAGAGTCACTAAATAATACATCACACAAGCAATCTGGCCATAATGTTTCACCTAAAATGCTTTAGCAATTTATAAAACACAGTATTGAAACATCTATAGTTAAGTATAAAAAGTGTATCATGGTCTTTAAACAATAAAGTAGTGAGGCAAGCCCAATGAACATTTGCTAAGATCAAATGGAGTATGAAAATATGAAGTTACATATTAAAGATATTAAAAAAAATAGGAGCATCTATGTCCCTCTTTGGAAGAAATTTCCTCATGTCACTAATAGAAAAAGATTAATAGAAGGATCTATTTTTTCTCCTTTTAGTGACCCAAGATGGAATTAAAACTTCCTCTAAAATAATCAGGTGACAAAAGAGATGAAGAAACTTTTTAGTGCTGTTATCAAAAGAAATCAAACAATATTTAACCCTTCAGCTATTTTCATTTATTTGCAAAGGGCATCTTTTATAGTAGCTTTAAGTTTTAGCTCCATCTATTATTAAAAAAAACACCTCGGGTGAATTAAAGTTTCTTCCAGAGTTACTAGCTGGCTTTTATGCCAGTCAAGCAAACAAACAAACAAAAACAGATTCTTACAAATCAACAACTTCAATACATCTCACTGCTTACTCTAGTTACAGGGTCCAGAAAAAATACATGAACATGTACTTCACCTAAAACATACAGTATACTCAAAACATGCCTGAGTGCCAAACCATATCAAATTATTTTGGAAAATACCTGAAAGTCTCTCCAAACCTATGCTTTCAATTACCTACTCCAGGTTCATGACATTTTGCTATTTTGGGAGCAGTCAGCTGTTACTGTTTTCTTTGGGATGCCTTGGTGCCTTTGGAGAGCTGTGCACCTCCAAACCGTTGTGACAGTTGTTCCTCCCAGCTGCACAACAATTAGTCCTTCTTCTGCACCTCCAGCCCTTTCCTGCTTAGTCACTCCAGCTATATAGCTTTCATGTTAATTTTCAGTCCCATTTGCTATTGCCAGTGTTTTTCGAACTGAACTAGCCAGTCCTTCCACCTTTGCTGCTCAAGGCCCACTTGTCTGCCCTGGTTTTCCCTTCCTTTTTAGGATCATCCTGAGACTGTAAAATCACACAGAAAGCTAGGACAGAGTCAGAGATAAAATCTAGGAAGTCCCCTCTTTACACTATAACCATGAGACCAATCCTCCCCTTGACACCTCTCAGGGTCAATGGCACTTTAATCTACCACAGTTATTTCGCTTCTTAAACAATCTACTCCAAATTAAATTACTTTAATACAGAATAGCAGAATTTAATGAGCGTCTGCAAACTGCTACTGAAATACACATACACAAATAATACGCAGGGTTTCCTGTATCAAATATCTGTTTGGTAAATAGAGGCAGACTATTTTTTCCTCATTCAGTAAATAAAAATTACACCATGCAGGTTAATAGCATTTTAGCAATTTTTATTTTAATGCTTCATATTTTAGGTTATCTAAAAGCTTTGCATCTTTATTTTGAATGAAGGCTAGTTTGTTAAATAAGGCTTGATTATACCACACAGCTTATGAAGTCATCAGAATAGTATGACGCATTACTGATGGCCAGTTTCCTACTTACATTTTCGATGTAGCTAAACTCCCTTTGGCTTTATGATCTCAACAAGCAAGCCTCCAGTCTGTAGTACATACAGTCTGGTGAAAACTCATGGTTTGGAGAAAAAAGAAAAAAAAAAAACAAAGATGCCACAGTTCTGGAATCTAGCTCTGTGATAACACTATGGGATATGACAGAACTTCTCCCTGCCAGCTGGCAAGAGAACTTAAAGAGTATAAGTAAAACATCTCATTCACACATTGCATTTACACATTATGTTAGAACAGCAAGTCACTTCTACAACATCATGCTTTACAGCTGAGACAGGAAAAGAACCTAAAACATTCCTTTTCATGAGCAAGTCCTCATCTTAACCTGTTCTAGCTGAAGAGAGTCTTGACTGTAGACAATTTTGTCTTTCTCACAGGTATGAAGCATTCTATGAAGGGGCTTTTTTAAAAAGTTACTGATTTTATTTTAAAGCTCATGACTACCAACAATGGAATATAATTATTGTTCTATTTGAAAAGTAACAACTCTTTATATCTAAGATCACAAAGTTGGCAAAATCTATACTTAAAAAACAGAAGGTGATCATTTGCATTTCAAAATTCATCCATCTTGCTTTTCCCTCAATTAGACCAAAACATGTTGATTCACAGGTTTTTGTGTGTGTTTGTTTCTTCTTTAAACTTATTTATAGACCAGAATAATGGCCCCCCTGCTAGGCTGGCATTTGCTCAAGTTTCTGTCCGTGTAAATTGAATCTGTTACTGGAATTTTCCCCCCTTCAGAATACCAAGGCACGTTAACCAAGAGATAAAGAGATACATTGCTGATATTATCAACCACTAGGCAGGTGGATAATGTGAGGGATTTTTTGTTAGTTTTTGCGGGGTTTTTTTGACAAATAAGTGATAAGAGTTCTCAGGGGGCATGGAGAGCAAAGGGCTGTTTAAACAGCAATGAATCATTCTCATCTGATCTAGTAATAACTTTATATTCAAACATCAGCTGCTTAGCACACTTTAAAATATTCAGAACACAAAATTATTGTAAAGAAGAGGAAAGTAAAAAAACTCTAAACCTCACATTAGTCACCTTAACCATATTAACACAGCAGAAATTCTCAGTAACAAGTGTTTAATTTCTTCTTTAAAAGTAAATAGGTTATTCTTGGCCAAAACTCCCACGGTTTTACTTGAAGTGGTGTTGAGTTTATAGGGGATGATTTATAATCCATCACTTCCCTTGTGGGTTAGAGAAACAACATTTGACTTATCATAGGTGAACAGCAAAGATTTGGTTTGGCCATTAATCAAAGTACAGCACAGGCGCTGCTTTTAAGCATCTGCAGATAGCTTTGTTGTTACAGTAACTGGTTCAGCATGAACTTTTTTACCCAGTACAACTATGCAAGGAGTAAAAAGAGTTGTCCAATTCTACTAGCAGATTTGACAGTACTATAACACACCATTACTCTGAGCTTCTAAGTACAGTTCTTGATATGCAAATCATTACAAATAAACACTGTCTTTAGCTTTTATGTGAAGTTAGGCAAATTAGAGCCAGTAAGTGCAACAGTAAAATCCATTAATGGTATAATGCCACCTGCCGTCAAGAGTGGAGAAATGTAACTTCTTGCAAAAGATTTATCCCTGCTTTTACTTCATGCAAGATATAAGATGACATTGCTATTTCACACAAAATTAATTATATTGTGACCGCAAAGTAGTATGCAGCTATTTAAACCATTTCTTCTCCCATCTTTTTGACACCTCTCCATTTATAATATCTGTATTTGTTCTATTATTTTATATATTCATTGTATAATCTTTTACATACATGTAGCTACATTTCCTCTCTGCACTTGTTGGGATAACAAGAGCTGAGAAATTCCTCCCTGTTCACAAGGGAAAGGATCTGATCACTATTTCTGTACCAATATTACTTTGCTTTGCTTTAGTAAAAAGCTATAAGCTCGGGTACTGAAAACCTTGAACACACAATCCTACACCCTGAAAGCAAGCTCCGTGTAGATGGACTTCTGCCCTCCATTGAGTGTGAAGAACGTCAACATTAATATTATTATTCTTAGTCCCTCCAGGAATTAGATTCTGATAGATCAGTAGTTTTGTAGAATTTAGGTTCCAGGTTTTCCTTCAACCAATAAAGCAACTTAAATATGCCTTCAGGCACTTCACTGCTAAACACTATAACTTGTGCTCTAAAAAAATTAAAGCCTGTAACCTTATCAATTAAAAAGGTAAAATTGTTTCAAATACATATTTATTTCTTTCAAATAACTATGCAATATAATTTCCTAAATATTTTAAATCAAATATATCCTGCAACCTATGAAACTTTCAGATCACCCTCTCCTGTTTCTGCCTATGAAATTTGTCATTCCAAAATCAATGCAAAATAGAATTGCATCCCAAGAAGACTCAACATTTGTTCCAAGTATGTAATACCAGACCTTTAATAAAGACATCTTTTCTTTCTTACATACTCCTAACTGCTACATTTAAATAACCAAACGTTGAAAGTGTGTTACATAAAAGTTTGCTATATCCAAAACCCATTCTATCCTGAACTCAGATAAAATTACACAGTCCTGAGAAGACATCAAGATAGACACATGGAGACAAAATTTTACAAGTCAAGTTTCAATGCATCCTTCAGGTAGTGAAGGAAAAGGAGGAGGGCGGCTGAGTATCTAGAGAAAGGGCAACAAGGCATACAATACTAGACACACCAGGAAAACTCCAAAGAAGATAAAGACTCACTTTGAGTCATTTTATTTAGTCACTGTGCTGTACTATTATAAAATAAATCATCAGACAATGTAATTTTGTGAAGATCTTTGCTCCTTTCCACAAAACTGCAGCCTTTCTTCCAGCAGGGAAACAGAAAGCTATTAGAAACATTTATAATCAGTTTTAAAGACTAACTTAAAAAGAATAAAAAAACCAAACCTGCCATCTTCTCTTACTGTACTAAGTGAAGCACAAGTATAATTTCAAAATGGTTATCCCAAGAAGCAGCTTGAGGAGCAATGTTATCCTTCTAAAGGGGAGACATGGGTTCAGGGGCATGGTACACTCCTTAAAAGGAAAAATGATCATCCAAATGAGGTCTATTTTCCTATAACACCAGAGTGTCCACGAAGAAAGGCCCACTAAAATGAGTTTTCTAATAATGATCAAATGCTTTAGAGCAAGATTTAGCAGCAGCAGCAGCTTTAAGAAAGCTACATTGGCCTCAGCTATACAAAATATTTAAGGTACAGATATTAAACCATTACTCAAAAAAGAATGCCACTTGGCTTAAAAATAGGTTTTGTATTGCTAAGTTATTGCAAGTATTACTCTCCTACACAAAAATTATCATGGAATAGCTACACTAAAATAGGACTACACTTTGCACAGATAGCATTAAGATCAGAAAACATGGAAGGTAAGACTCATGGAGCAGTATCGGTGCAGCTGTGTTGCATATATCTAATATTTGCACGCACAAATCTTCATCCCGTAGCTCCCTAGTTAGAGGCACATATTTACATCCAGGAGTAATTTCACTGAAGTCTAATAAGGTTCCACAAATGAGAAAGTCCAGATACACAAAACAAACTGCAGTTTGAGGTAGGACAGAGAGGGAGGAGAGGAGAGGAGAGGTGAGGAAAACTTAATCAAGCAAAAGCTAAATGGATACCACACCTGTGCTGTGAGGTGGAAATAACAATGGTGCAGAAAACTTTACTCTTGCATTTGAGGATTTTTCAATATTATTTCTGTTGCTCCCTAATCACTTCATTACTGCAGGAGTTGGCTGGTTGGGGTTTAAGGGGGTAACAAAGGCCTCTCTTTGGATGCTTGTTAAAATACAGAAAAATTAATCTTTGACTTTCATAGCTCATTAACAGTGACAGGGTGGGAAAAGGCTGCACTTTCATCCTTGCTACTACTCAGCTGGGGAGAGCTTTGTACAAGGCTGCGTTAGGGAGGCAACAAAATGCCTCGTTCTAACAGGATGGATTGCACCTTGGCAACAAGCAGTTTCCCTTCTGCAAGTCACAAGAATTGCTGAGATTCTGAAATGCAGGGATTCCCCAGTTTTCTCATTCTTGAATTCAAGTTGGGGGAGGATGGAAAGAAGGTGTGGTTTTTACTTTCATTGGTAAAAAAAAATATTTGTTTTCTGTTTCTCTGCAATACCTGCTGTCTCCCATTTGTCTTGCACCCGCATGGCAAAGATTTTATTTGACTATTAATCTTGAGAGGCTGGAATTCAATTTTTTGCTGACTTCCTACAATCTTTATTCACAGCAAGCAGTTTCCCTACCATAATTCATTTGTGATGGGACTAAGTCACAGAATAAATACTCAATGCCAAACTAAGTTCAGAACTTTTCTCTTTCATTGCTTATAACTTATTCTTCAGCTAATCTTTAGTGAACATGATTACAGGCTTGAGCTTGAGGACTATTTTCATGCCAAGTTGCAAAGCCTAACCAGACCATGCATTCAGCAGAAAAAGTACGCAGGCATTTGAAATTTCAGAATAAAAGAGAGAAACTGAAATATCTGAATAGCCTCCCAGTAGTCATTTTGACTCCAAAAGTAAGTTTTTTAAGCTAGCTATGAAATTTTTAAAATATCAAGTTATAAGTAAAATGGTTTAGCTATCTGATTTTTATCTGTCACTACCATTTGACCATTATAATAGCAGAAAATAAATTGGGAGAAGGAAGAGAGGGAGGACTTGGTTTCAAGTGCCACCCTTGCTATAAAAACCCAAGATATTGATTTTATCACTCTCATGATTGATGAAAGCAGTTCTAAGAAAAGAGCTCCCTAAACTATTTCAAAGCCCATTGTAGCTCCTCAAAAATGTCACAGGCATCTCTAAGCCTATTAGGACTGTATATTTCTAACTTCAACATTTTCTCCTCATGTTTTTTGCCTGTACATATTTTTGTATTTTTAAACCTCTCTGTCATCTTTTCAATCTGCCCTTTCCCTTATTTGTTCTTTTCAGTTATCAGGGTGTACTCACACACAGCAAATATCTGAAAGAAAACAAAATGTTCCTTAAAGTTGCTTAAACAAGACATTCAATGCAATTACATTTTATATGAGTGCTCTAACAAACAACACCACAGTTCAGCAACAAAGCAGTTATCAACCCTCTTAGTTTTTAAGACATTCAGGAAAAAAAAAGTAAAGCCTATAATATATTGCATAAACTTAAGCTCCGCATTACAGAGGCTCCGTGAGAAAACGAAAGCTGCTCATCTACTTTCCAAGTGAAACATTGTAGGTGATTGCTCTAACCTGGGGCACAGTACATTCTCTCTATGGCATCGTTGTCACAGGAATCTTCAACCTCCCTCCACCTGCTAAAATACGTTAGCTGAATGTGTCCTAAAAACAAAACGACAGGAGAAATCAAAACATTTTTCCCTTCCATTTTCTGCAGAAGTGAACTGTAATTACTCCTTTTGTAGCTAAAAACAGTATCATTAAGAATAATGGCATCATTAAGTACTAGAAGCTATTACTGGGGGTGAATTTGCTGCACTGATAATGAAGCTCTAGACAGGAAATGAAGATACTAATTACAAGATAAAACGCCTACTCAGTTAATTGGAAGCAACAGCGAATAAAAAGAAATGCATTTGCAAAAGTTCCTGACCTCTATCATTCAATAAGATGTTGTTTGGGTTCAAATCGCGGCACACAATTCCTTCCCTATGTAAAGCATCAAGGGCTACAACCATTTCAGCTGCCCATCTTTGAATGCAATCCTCTGGGATATAAAACCTGGAGGTTATTGCTAATCTTTCGTCGAGGTCCTGAAAAATGTGATGTATTTCCTTCTCCCCTGTTACTGCTATTTCATCTTCACTCTTTGGTACTGTCTTTTGACTTTCAGCTGCTGGTAACAAAGCCGGGTTTGTTTCCTCTTTCCCAAAGTCTTCAGTTTGATCAGAAAACAGCAACACAGCTTCATCTCTTACCATGTCTCTATGTAAACTAATGTCTTTAACACCTGAGAGCAAGTTGGAAACAAATAAACTTTCTTCTTTGCTTGTCACGTTTAAGGAGCAGGCTCCAAGCCCTTGAAACAGAGCCCCATCTTCTGAACTACCTACCTCTGGTTCAGCTGTAAAGAGGCTCCCAAGAGCTCCCTGAGTGACACCACTTTGTCCATTTCCTTCTTCGTGGGAAGGATCGCCCAGTTCTGGTGCCACATGATTTGGCTCTTGATCAAATGCTTTGCATTGCTCTGCAGAATTATTTAATTGTAAGACATCAGGCGTTTCTAATAATTTTACTTCCAAGATGTTCATATCAGTTTTTGTAAACTTTGTTGGCCTTGACACTGCCGCCTCCTCTGTTTCATCAGATATGCCAGGTAAGTTTATTAGGAGATCAGGCCTTCCTTCGTCAACACTACTTACATCATCAAAAGCAGCATCCTTAAAGGAGATCACTGGCACAGAGTCGTTTGAACCTCTGCTTATGGTGTCATGAGCTCTCACACCCATTTTGTTTTCCAGGGCATCAAAGCTTTTGTCATGATCTGGGGCAGAAAATAATGGCTTCAAAGGTTCTGATTTTAGGTTATATAATTTTTCTCCAAAATCAAGCCCCAGAAGCTCACTGGTGCTATCTTTACTGTCTATTCTGAAGAGTTCCATGGGGCTGTTCTTTGATTTATTTAATGAGTCCAATATCCTAGTAGGACTAGCTATTTCCGACTCAGTATCATCAATGAAAAGCTTTAGTTCCTGAGATGCAATCTGAGAGCTGAAGCTATCACTGCCAACAACAGTGCATATCTGCAAGCAACTTCTCTCCTTGGTATTTAGACCTTCATTCTCCAATTTGACGACAGGTTCCTCAGTTAGAGAGCCAGAGTCAATCTTTTCTTGACCATATTCATTGCATAATGTTAAATAACTAGTAGTGCACTCTTCCTCTGAGCTGGACCCTGAGTCCATCCACTTGGAACTCTCTTGGCCATCTTCCTGGTTGCTGCTGTCATCCTGAGAGCTCGGCGTTAGGCTGTTCTTCAGTGGGACCACCTTCAGCATCCTCTCCCCGTAGCTTTCTCTGGAATCAGTGCTGCTACTGATTTCTTTAGGACTAGGTGTCGGCTGCTCCAGGTGAATTTTAGTCGAACTGGATGTTTTGAGTTCAGGAATTTCAAAGCTCCCTTCAGGACTTCTGTTTAAGAACTTACTGATATAAGACCACAGTTTTCCTCCTGCAAGAGAGGGGGAGGAAATCTCTTAATTTAACTCAAAACAAAAGCAGATTCATTATAAAACAGGAAAATACCCTCACTGTCAGAGCACACTATCTCCTTATGTCCATGGAGCAAGTTGGATCTGCTGTCTCAGTAGGAAATAATTACAGAGACTCCAACTTGCTTTTCAAACAGATTTGTATTAATACATAAATATTTAAATAGCTGCATCTAAGCTTTTTTTTTTTTTTTTTGCTTCAATAAAGTCTCATTTCAGAGTCTGTCTCAACTTGCATGGTGGTGACTACTCTCCATCTACAATCTCAAAAGAAAGCAAGAACCAGGGAAGATGAAATGGTTTAGCGCCCATCACCAGTTCTACCTGTACTGAATCTTCTGTATCACACCTCCAAGCTCATGAGTGACATTAGGGGAGAGAGACCAAAAAGAATTAATTTGCAAGTTCTGTAAGGGGAAGGTAAACAGAATTACTTCATATTAGTAGGATATTATAAGGTTTTTTTTCTCTCTTTGAAGAACTGTTTTTCTCTATTAAATATGAACACATCTCTCCCTTGAATCTCAGGCCTTAAAATAGTTTTCTATGGCTTTCTAAGTTACATTACACAACGATTTATCAACAAACTAATTTACATCAGCAAACCAGTTTCTTCACATCAAAAACTGTAAGAAAAGTACTCCAAAAGTAACTGTTAAGTTTCAAAAATACAAAATGGAACTCTTTATGCTTTCAAATACTGCACATTTATAGCATGCTTTTTATAAAAGATTATAAAACATAAGCCACACAGAACAAGTCAAGAAGTTACTGGATCTCTTGCACTTTGCTAGCCAAAGAATTTGGCTTCAACAGTCTAGAAACTACCTTCAATAACTTTAGGAAAAATGCAAAGTCAAGACATTTCAATTTAAAAGATTTTACAGAAATTCTGGAAAGTACAGGAGTTCTTATAAAATCTTCATAGAAGATCTACTTCACAGAAATACCCAGCCCGCTGGGCATCTGCAGTTTTTTACTTATTTGGGTAATATAGTTTTATATTATGTTTTTCCAAAACATAGTCCTTAATAGTTCTTTTTAAACACTCTTCCTATCAGGCAAAATTCCTTTAAAAAAATACAACAAAAGAAAAAAGTATTTCTATTGCCTAGGAACAGGTTTTATATATTTCGAGGTATTTCAAAAATAACTTATCAAAGGCAGAAAAACCTTGATACTTTAAAAAACGAATTTGAATAATGTAATGTGGAGTTATCTTCCTCTCTATCCCTCTGGCTAAGACAAGACTTGTTTTTGAAGGGAAAAATAATTCTCACTGGCTGTGGTGAAAATAAATATATCAAAAATATTAAGAGGGAATTCTAACAGCTTGAGTTCAATGGTAAAGATAGAAATTTAAATCTATTAATCCACATGATTTCTGCCTGTAAGCTACAAACGGACATAGCAGGTCAAAATGACTCTCACCACCCTCTAGAAGACATGAAAGGATGCTACGTAGATGGACAGGAGCAAATGGAAGTAATGCTAGCAGAGAAGAGAACAAGAGCTGCTATATTAACCACATACAAACTTTATATACCTACCTGAAGATGCATTCAGAATACCTACAGATGTGCCATTTCACAGTAGCAAGACATGGCTCATCAGTCACTCCCCGCAAGGCAGCAGCCCTTGGCTCCTGCCAGTCCTGCAGAACCAAGAGCCCTGGCCCCCGCCAGAAGTGTGTGACAAGCAGCATCTTGCCTCTGTGAGAGGCAGCGGGCCCATGCAGATGCTTAGGATGAAGCCACTTGCCTTAAAAAATGTGTTACACAGCTGTTCGTCAGGAAAAAAAGCAGAAGTAGGGCACTGCTGCTCATTCTGCACCCTTCACTTTGTACAGAACTGCAGAATTACTGTTTTAAAATCAGTTTGGTTAAAATAAAAGCAAAATGTTCATTGCACACTCATCAATTCTTTTTCTAAATTTATATTTATCCACACTTTTGCTATAGAATGGTGGGGAAAGAAAATAACAGAAAGAAGGAGGAGAGAAAGAGAGAGAGAGCAGACATATTTTTTATATATGTGTGAGAGAGACCTTCTCATCTTTTCCACACTTTCCTCCATGACAAAAGAAGGAATACAAAAGTTTAATTTTATCCCAAGATTCTGATGAAATAATCTTTTTACAACAATTAATTTTATTTAAAATTTCTGTTAAATTATTTTAAGTGAACAGCGCTTGCAAAATAACTTTTCCCAGTCTATTAATTAGGCATGGAATTATTCAGGGTCTGTGCATACCAAACAATAAAATCTCATTTGACAACCACCCTCCTGCTTCATTCACTATAACACATAAAATATTCCCGTCTCACCGGCATTGTATTAACTAGCACAAGCAAATGCAAAATATTTCCATCTTCATATTACTTGTATTTATTACCCCAGTACTGCTTCACAAATTTGTTCTTATGAAAACACAAGTCTTGGGGGCTCTCTGAAGAGCTCTCCCTGATGTTAATGTTTTGTCCTCCTATGTTAAGGTAGAAAGGGTTTGGACTGTGTAAGGAGTGCAAGAATTCTTCTCCCCTTTCAAATATAAACAGGCCAAGCTGCTCTTGGGAGAACCTTTGTCTTCTACTTGCCCCACTTTGCATCACGCAAGATTTCATGCAGCCTCCTTAGGACCTTAGCCTCTGCTAGAAGTTGCGGCACAGCTTAAGAAAGGAAGAGACCCAAGAAGGATTAAGGGAGGAAAGCAGACATGTTGATATCATCTCTTCAAACCCCACAGAAACTGCACTGAAAAAGTCAAGTAGTTCAGGCCATAACTTTCAAGAAAAATTTAGATTTTAAATACTTTCAGCAAACCTAATCTCCCAAATTTGACAAAAGACAAAAAGGATGGTTTTATCCTGAGAGTATTCAGGAATTCAACACCGTCCACCTGTAAAAACAGACAGAACTGCAACAATGACTGGTTTTCCATTAGTAAGCATGTTATTATCTTACCTTTTTAAGGAAGAAGTTACTCATTAATAATCACTTGGACTAAGAGATCACAGTGAAAATGACTACTTACTGCAACTCCAATTTAGAGCTAAATGCAACTAAATACAAAAAAATTTGATTATGTCCAAATATGTTTACATATAAGTATTTCAAGACTGGCCTCCTGGTCAAGTGGAAATACATAAATAAATGCTATTCAATAATTGTGTTCCATAGTGAAAAACAACAATTTTATTCCTTTTTGAAAATGTCCGATCCAGGGTCAAACAAGAGTGATATTTGTATCTGGGTATATAATTATGCCTTTATGAATGACATACTAATAATCTTTCCCCCTCTCTCCATGTGTTGTGTAAGATCAAGAAAACCCATTAGCAAGCCATGCTAATATAGTATCAGGAATCTATAAAAACTAAAATTACAGAAATCAATCCAAACAAGTAAGCTTCAGTCATTGTCAAATATTGTCTAACATACTACATAACTATAAAAGCTATCATTTTAAGCTAAAGTTTATTAGTATTTAATACAATTTCAGAAGTACACTATTAACATAACAAATCACTATGAATTTTTCTTTTATCACAAATTGACTCTACAACCAGTCTAGCTTACTCTTTCTGGGTTTATTAGCACACCAAAATCACAAAATTCTACATTCTTTTGCAGTTATTCAATGTAAAACTACTTATTAAAAGTCCCTTATGTCACCATATTACCAACAGTCTGGAGGTTATATCTGTGCTTCAGAGGCAGAATGTAAATAGTTTTTGTCCAAATAATCAAGAAGAAATTTCAACACAAAGTGACCGAGTGATGAAGCTGGCTAGGAATCTTGTTAGTTCCACAATTTTTATATATTCTTTCAAACTTTTCTGCAGTTTTTTGTTATTAATAGTACTTTGAAGCAGGAACATCAAAGAGAAGAAGATACAAAGACTATGCAGGATGTATCATTAGGATAAAAGGAAATCTAACAGATCAGCAAATTTAGTCTCCTACCATGTTTTTGTTCTAGCTGACAAGAAAAATTCATGACGTGTTGGATTTTTCCTCATCCAATACTCAGACACTTACCATTTCAACTTCATATCCTGATAGACGAGCTAAGTGGACATATTCCAAAATAAATCATTTGGCTTTTGCTAGCTTGGCCCATAAGTTTGTTCTGAAGAACAATATACTTGATTCCTGCAGAACTGGAATGCAGTTAAGAATGTGGTAATCACTGTATTTAGGATAGCCCAAACAAAGCCAGACCCAACAATCTGGGCTTCCAAATAGCCATGATCAGATAGGGAAGTAAAAACAGGAGTACTGAAAGACATCTGTTTGAATTATTCTCCAAAACCTCGCCAAACTCTCTGCATTACTGTATAAGAATTTGTTTAGGGCCAGGCATGCCAACGATAAGTCATGAGGCTCATGTGAAATAATACTCTTCCTTATTGAAAGGAAAAACACCCTTAGAGTTTTCTTAGAATCACTGCCCTCCTTTTCAGTAAAGACATGACTACTAGCAAACTTCATTGTGTTAATAAACAATGACAACATACAATTACGCTTGTACAGTTCCTAGGCTAAGAGGGAACCAGACACGCAGGCACTACCATGATACAATAATAATGTTTTACAGAATGCCAATGGCAGCAGCAGTGGGGTTGCAGCGTACACAGGAATTGGGAGCTAATCTCCGGCCTAATCACTAACATGACAGTAGTTACAAACACCAGTGTCTTACATATACGACTGCTTCCACTGCTACTGGTGAATCTCTGCTACAAAGTTTGCTAGTTTAGGCAAACTTCCCACTTCCCGAGGCACTTCAAGCAAATGCTGTTATTTCAAAGCAGCCTCCTGAATAGTCTCTTGCCAAGGACCAGATCACCTTTCCTACACCTTCTGACTTCCATCAAATCTTTACAGCTAGTACTGTTGCCTTTCCTATTTACAAATTCTCGGCTTTGCAAGCAGGAATGCTTCTGCACTGTTTTCTATCAGTTCCTGTGTGCAGTAAGCCTCTTCAGTGTGAAGTTTCTTGAGTGCCCTCCAGACTGATAGGAACTCCAGCTTGCTTATGTTTAAAGAGGTTTGACAGTTTCTAACAGCCACTTAAACTTTGATGTCCCATGGAAGCCCCCCAGCCTATTTTTGAAGCATCTGTTTCTAAAATTTCTGGAGTTATTAGTGCCAAGAAGAAGTGAGGCCTTATTAACATCAGATTGGCTCTCTACCACACTAGGACTTGCCAAGTGCTTTCTGACAAAGCTACAAGATAACATTATGGACTTCTTTGCTTCTAAGACACCCCTGAAGCCTCCAACTATGGCCACAAGAAAAGCCTCTGAGAGGACCAAAGACCTCACTCACAATTTCTGGGCATATAATGACATCATAACTTACTAAAAGAAAAATTCTTCATCTGGAGCGAGAGTTTGGGGTCAAGCTTTCAGAATCCCAATAGTTCTGAACTTAATAATTAAAATTTACAAACAGAAATAGCAATCTCCTTAGCAAATACATAATGTCTGTATATAACACTGAAATCTCATTTGAACTTGCTATAACTCAAGCCATTATTCACTTAAATCAATATTTAACCCTTGAACTTCCCAATGGTACAACTGGCATACTTAGCATATTAAATCACCACAAAACAATATACAATATATAAATTTGACTGGCAGCATATTCTTTTCTGTTGGAACAGAACTACGTGGAGTTTTGATACAAGAACATTCATAAAGTTATGGAATAAAATTTCAGAGACTACCACCTAAACAGTATTGCCCTAGAAGTTTTTATCCTTTCCCAAAATGAAGTAAAACCACCTTCTCTGTTTATACTTGGTTGGAGGTGTATATATTTAAGACTGTTTTATCTATAGGATTCCTGATACTATTTATGTTTGCAATTTAAAGGATATGTTCTACTATCAAAAGGCTGATCTGATCAAGCGCATCAGTGGGATGAGCAAGACCAGTTCCTGCATCTAGTACAGCATAAGTTTACCCCTATTTTCGTATTCTCTGTAGAGTTAAAAACAACAACTTGAGCATGTCTCCTGAATCACTTTCCAGTCCCAGTCTCCCAGGACAGGGTGAGGTATACAGGCCATGGAGTCCTAGAAGTAACATCAAATTATTGCCGTGGTTAGGGACTAGGGATCAGTTCCTACATCTGCAATATACTTGTACGCATCCTCAGGTGACTGACTTATCACTTTGCACTTCAGCTCTCCCTCTTTAAAACAGAATATATCACTTCTTTTCTTCTTCCTTTGCCTGTTCTGAGTACAGTCAATAAGCTCTTGAGAGCAGAGGACCGTTCTTAAGGAAATTAACTTTTTTAATTCCCTGATAATAAGCAAACAATCCTTATGGCACATCATCATTTTTCTGAACGGACTGAGAACAGGAATAGAGGTGAATCCATTTCCAATATATTTGCTGTTTTATCAGAAAATGAGGAGAAACACCCTATGCAGTTTATAACTTATACCAAGGGTGTCCAAGTTGTGATAACAATGAGAAAAACGGAGACACTGCATACTCAGAGCTTATTAAGAGCAGAAACCTCAGATTAACATTTGGGGTGGATGGGGTGTCTTCCCTAAGAATAAATGATTCTCTCCTACTCATCTTTGACATGGTTACTAATCCAGTGAAATGTGCTTGGCCTGAATGTTTTGCTCTTACCAACACCTGCTTGTAACAAATGCTTTCAGTTCCATAGGGAAAGGAGCTTCAATTTACTAAACACCTGCTAAATCAGGTTTGTACAACATTAAGCCTTTCTTAAAATTTTGCTCTCTACATCTGACCACTACTCCTTCAAATTCCATTACTTCTTCATCCTATTTTCCATCTCTCCTGAGAAAGGACATTCTTCCTGAAGAGAAGAGCAAAACTGTAGGGTCTTTAGAAACTGAAGTAATATCAGGAACATTTTTTCTGGTTATTATTTTATCCTGTCTCTAATCCTTCTCAATATTCAAGCTTTAAAGTCAATTGGTATCTGACAGGTTCTTTTTTTTTTTTAATATTATTTCTCCAAACAAAATATACCAGCTTATGTGGAGATTAGAGTTCAGGTGATAGTTACTAAGTTATTTGGCTGACTTATGCACACCTTAAGAAAAGTACCACTGCACAGAGCAGCACTGTAAGCCCTCGAGATCACCATCAGGCAGTACTGTAATATGAGGTCTTTCTTCATGCATCTCTGCTCATGGCAAAATTAACTCACATATACCAGAAACAGCCATTCATGTTGTAAAGTGTGTCACTCACGTGACATAAGTTGTTCTGCAAAAGACAAAACCTAACTTATTAGAAACAAAAGAAATAATAGTCAATGTAACAAAATTATCTTCTCTATAAATCAGTTCAGTGCTTTCCAATCACCCATCCTGTCTGAATTATTAACATTTCCTAAAAGGACATCTATTAGCAAGCCCAAAATTTATATTCTGTCCTCACTCTAAACAAAAAGGGGTAATTACATTTAGGGAATATTTAAATCCAGGTGTTAGATGAAAAAATCAAAATGTAATTATTTTTTGCCACCTGTTCTCTGTACATTTAACAGGAAATTCATAAATAGTTTGAAGGCACAACTCTGTGGTTCTGCTTTGAACTCCTATATGATGCCACTAGTTATTTTCTTAAAAATCCAGATCAGAATAACTATGTAATATTAAGTGATAGGCAAATGTTGATGCTTTTTAGCAGAGAGTTATTAAATTCTTGTGGGGATACTTGTCATTTTAACTATAAGATGTTAAAAGGGCTTACTTGCCAAAGTATACAAAAGTAGCCAAAGACTTTATCTCCCAGAGATGACTGTAAATACTGCAGATTTTTGTTGCAGTCAAACCACTCACTCTCCTGTAGAAAATAAACAGTTGGAAGCTTTCAATATTGCTACAATTCAAGTAACCCATCAGGATTTGAGGCCATTTGAAACAGGAATCAGATCCACTACAGAATGAGGGAAAAAGGGGAGGGAGGGTGCGGGGTGTCTTACATGACATCTGTACTCTTAGGCACACTAAAAATATTTTAATTAGATGTATAAGAGATTAGTTTGACACTGAAATATACCATTGATTAAAACCTAAACCTTTGACTCTTTCCAGCAACATACTTAAACCAGAGACAAACCTTCTGCATGCTGTAACACAAGAAAGACAGACTCCTCGGAGATGATGTACTTGTGCAGACACACCATGTTGGGCACACAGCGGGGGATGATGGTCGTTCTGCTCCTGCTGTACTCACTACTTTTCCTTAGACCCTGACAGAGAACAAAAAGGTCAGTTGTACCCTCAGTTGCCTTTGGAGCCTGCTGTGCGCTGTGTTTATCAACCAAACTAATCTATCCGAGTTACTCTGGGCTTCAGAGAAACCACTCATCTGCTGCTCTATGCCCCTCGGTCCCCCGAGGCTGTGCTGATGGCATCTGGCGCATTTCCAGAGAACAGAAGATGGCACAAAGCTGCCATTAAAATCAATTACATGGGTCAATGTTTTTATTAGAATCTCTCTCAAACTAAGTCATCAGGATGACACTCAGTTATTTCCCTGTGACCTTTTTTTTAAATTTTATTTTTTTGTGTGACCAAAAGACACTGTTAAAATTCAATCCAAGTTCTGAAGACAAAAGAGCACCTTAGCTTTACAGGTAATCCTTAGATTTTCAGTGTACTTCAGTAAAGACAACAACGACCACAACAAAAAGGAAGGGAACAGATTAGTCTCCTTGAGAGGTAATGATTTTTGGGAGGTAGAACAGAGATGAAGTTGCCAGGAGTGAAAAAATTGATGTGGGAGGGAGAAAGGAAGGGGAGAGAAAAAGAAAAAAAAATGTATGTCAATAGTGTGACCTATTACATTATTGATAAACATAAGCAGTTAAATGGGAAATTCAATGTTACCCTATCTGCCAGTAGATAAAGTGAGGTTCTAATATACAATATTCACAAATATTCCCTTCTGAGGAACAAACAGTTTTTCTGTACTCTGCATATATGTATGGCAAGTGATTTCAAAGGCCAAATATACAAAGTTAAAGCAGAGTTTTCAGCCAGGCCTAAAGCCAAGTTACAAAACATTAACAACCAATTATAGCTCCTTGCCTGAGACATAGTTTTTCAGCCCCTCCTCCCACCAGCAGTGTACCTCTCGTGAGCCTGAACTAACAGCCACACTAAGGCTCAGACTAAACTAACTCCCAGCACCGAGAATGTTGGGATCTTGATCCGAGCACTTGCTGAAACACAGAAGGGCAATCTGAAAAATTTTAGTCCCGACAATTACCTATTTGTTAATTCAAAAGTTAGTAACATTAACCTCACATTTGACAGCCTATTGATGTAAAACCATAAGAAAGCCATTTTGGATAAAACCGGTGGTCCATTTCATCCAGAATCCACTTTGGCCAGTATCACACCCTTCAGCTAAGGGAAGCCCAAAGCACATGGTGAAGAGTTGTGGAATCACTTGGGCTACGGAGAATTTTCAACTTAACTTTCTTATTTAGCAACTAGCTTATGCCCTAAGCCACCAGGTCTTTACAAATCTTTTAAGAAACACATTGTAACTGCAGTTCTTTACCAAAGCCTGCTAAGATGTTGGCCTCAATAACTCATGACAGCTCAAGTGATTAAACCTGCATATAAGCACAATAGGGAAGTTACACAGAGAAAGGAATGGAAAGCAACTCAATACTTAGAAAAAGAAAAGAAGAATTACAGCACATTTAATAGGGGTATAAGTATTAACATAGCAACACACTACAAAGAGATAACTCTGTATATTAGACGTAAGGCGTTCTTTGCATGGTGTAAGTTAGCAAGCCAAACTGTTTAGAGATGCAATAAAAGATTTTACTCACCTTCAGTATAAAAGTCTGCTGTGTCCTAGTGTCCATTACGAGCAAAACCTAAGCAAAAAACATTTAGCGAAATATTTAAGATTCACATAAGTTAACAAAACATGACCTAATGTTGAATATTCTTACAAAGAAAGTGATAAAAGTCATGATTAAAAAAATTAAAGCCCTGCAGCAAATTAGTAATACATTTGTTAATCACTTTTTTTAGGAAAGAAATATGGCTGAGGATAGACATCCCTATAGATATACTTCTCTAGTACCAGAATGCCAAAATTCCCAATCAGCCAACTAGAAAAATGAATCCTAATTTAATTTAAAAAAAAAAACAGTACTTTATAATTGCAGCTATAATTCAGCAGAACCCAAACTATAAAAATGTAATGGTAACAGCCTAAAGAAGCATGAAAAGTAACCTTCAGATAGTGTTATCCTCCTGTATTACTTCACTGTAATTCTATTTGTTTTTCAACTCACTGTACTTACCTTCCCAGTAACATAATTTTCCCCATCAGGCTTTCTATACATCAAATTCATTGCCTGCCAGTGGGTTACAGGAGGGTTTTTCTGGTTTTTTGGGGTGGCTACAATAGCTCCTTTCCAGGAAGCTAACCTGAAAACTGGCCACACATACACACACACCCCCAGGTCATGAAAATATGTTTTACCAACTGTACAGTCACCGCTGTCTCATTTGTCAGCTGCCCTTTTTGTTTTGCAGCAACCATAAGCCACAACAGAAATGGCTGCAAGAAAGTCCAGCTGTAAACTATTTAAGGTAAAGAAAAAAAACGCTGCAGAAAGGAGAACACCTGCAGTTGAAGAGACCACCTCTGTTACACAGAATTACCTTCACTGAAAGCACTTACTTTAAACCCAGTACACTGATGACAGGGTTACTAAATAATGTTTTGCCTCTCAGAAAGCTCTGTTGATTCAGGTGGTGATAACAAAACAAACTATATATATGTACCTATATATACACCACTAGAGTACCTACATCTTTAGGGAGCTGGAACTCTCCTGCTCTCTGCCTTTACATTAGGACCGAATAGCTTTCAAACTCCAAGCACACAGATGCACATAACAGGTCCCAGCTGCAGAACAGCCACCTAAACAGCACATGCACAGACCAGCCTTCGTCTAGCAACAAGAACACAGGTACGCACCCCCAGTTTATTTACAACAGACACTGTACACTCCCAGTATAAATAGTCACACATATTTACACCAAAACATTTGGGCTGCAAAATCAGGACCTAAAGGGCTGCCAGTGCCAGCCATGGGGGTTGGTTACCCAACTTGGAGCTCCATGGGTACAATGCAATGACTCAGCCTAGAGGACTAAGAGAGCTAGCAACAAAAAAAAACTTATCCCAGAGGACCGACATGCCAGTGGCAGCACGGTATTGGGTGCATCAGGGAACAGCAGAAGGACGACCCAGCTACACTCTCCCATATCTCTTTGCTCTGTGGGGCATCGATGCAGCCATGCCCACTCTCCCTTCAAGGGTGACGTCTACCAGGTTGGCACACTGAGCTGCTCTCCATGATGGGAATGGGGGGACAGCAGTCAGACGCAGCGCCCACGGCAAGGCGTGATGAAGACGTGCGGGTGGCCTGGCCAGGCAGGGAGGTCCCACTGCGGCACTGTGCAGGCTTTCCCAACACAGCGGCTGCAGCTGTGAGCTGTGCTCTTGGGGATGGCTGCATTCACACCACTGCCCTCGTTCTCTGCCCACTATGCTCCTGAGCACCTCAAGAAGAGGAAGAGAACTGTACTGTTTTAATCATTTCTCTCTCTACTAAGCACAAAGGGAGTTCCACAAAGAAAAAATAGAAAAAGTGACAACACTGCTCCATCTCAAGGACTTCCTCTCTGCCCAATTTTAAAGACCTTTTGCAAACAGTGACAGTATCAAAGTCTTTCCAAGAAAGTCTACAAGGATCTGTGATGTTCAGGGAACCTAAAGAGGGTAGCAGCAGCAGCTCAACTCCCATAATACACAGCCCATGCCTACAGAACAAAATACTGAACATCAATATTGAACATGATCGTTTGAGTATAAAGATTTTAATATGTTTGCTTTTTATTAGAGTTGCAAACAATTTTAAAAGCTATTTTATATCTTCTGGGGAAAAAATATCAACAGAAGTTGCTATTACTGAGATTTATTGACAAAGGAATGACACACAGTTTCCACCTCAAAGGGCACAATAAGGAAGGACAAATGCCCCTAAGCCACTGAGCTTCCCAAACTATTTTTCAGGCCCCTTACATGGGGCTTCCAGAAAAAATGGAAACCAGTTGAATATATTATAACAGTAAAATTGTTTTTGCTATCAAAAAGTGTAAAGTTAAAAAAAATAAACAACAAAGAAAACCAAAAGGACAGGAAAAAATTAAAAGCCACCTTAGAGGAGGTGCTAAAACAAGACAGATAAACATGGTTAGGAAACGATTATTTGTTTACAGTCTCTTTCTTCTTCTCCCAAGTTTGTTTGTAACTAGACACTGTTCACATTGAGGCAATAAATACAAGAACATATGTGATTTTTTTTTAAATGTGCCCTTTGACTGTCAATATCTCCCAAACAGGTGTTGGCTAAATGATTATAAATTGGCCTCTGGATACACCTCTTCAACTGAGCCGTACAGGACTGGCGATAATATAATTAGACGTAAAAACATCAGGCTGGTGAATGCTTTCCATCTGTTTGGCAATAATGTTTAGTTAACAATAGTCTTTAAAAGAAGCACCTTCAACTTCAGTTCTTCAAGTTATTTATAGGGCCATTCTTAACACACCAGCACTCTTGCTAACAAGAGCTTTAGCCACTTGGAAATTATTAGCCATACGGCTGTATACAAAAAGGAATGGCTGCATTTAACATCTGTATCTCTCCAGATTTACATGCATCAACCTCATTTAAAGTCGTTTCTTAATGAACAGTTCCATGGTCTGTATTAATATTATAGTTGCATGCACAAAGATCATAAGGAGCCAAACATTTTTTTAATACCAACAGTAGGCCAATCAGTAATGAAGCTGTCAGCATAAAGGACAGAATAATAGCTTCTTTAACCCTCAAACAGGATTTGTTCATTTGTAGAGTAGAAGCCACCAATTTAAAAACTGCTCATGGGTTTGCTCACCTTTATAAAGACAAAAATCTAATTTGGTACTAATTTGGTACAATTGTCTTTCCAGTAAAAGGCTCCTAAAGCCATCTTTTATTTCATGATAAAACAACTGCTATAACTAAAACTGTCATGAAATAATTACCTTTGATAGCATACCTTATTGCACAAATACAATTAATGTATTCCTCCCTTTCATTTTTCACACTCTCTTACCAGCGCTGTGCTAGCATATGGTGCAACAGAACAGATTACTGAGACTTCACCCTATAGGAAGACATATAGAATGACTACCACTAACGGGAATAAAGCAGACAACTGGTCCCTTTAGGGCTAGCTTCATCTGTTATACTACCAGATCAAAATGAAAGTTGCAGCTACAGTTTTGTAACAGTAATAACAACAGACAACAGCCCTGTGCCTTTGAGCTTAACTATCTAGATGCACTAACCAGTCTTCCTAACCAGCTTCTTTCTTCTTCCTTCCCAACAAGCATCATACCTTTCCCCTATTTTCAGTAATTTTCTCCTGCTTTCCCAATAGTGAAATCAGCATGCAGCTCTGAAGATAATCTACAGATCCATTTCATTTAATGGGAAATTTTTTGCTGATTCAACACCTACCTTTCTGCAAGACTGTTTATTTCACAAGGGGTCCAAGCAGCCCAGGGAGAATCATAAAATGAACCTTAGAAACACTCCTCATGATACTCCATTTGGCCCAGGCAGACCAGATACATTGCACAGGCCCACTAAAACCAAAAGTCATTTCAACGAGAGGCAGCTTGTATGCAAATTACAGAAGAGGTGGTTTAACCAGAACCACCCAATTAATACACAAGTGAATAAATCACTGATCGGAAAACTGACATTTCAGGAAGGGATAAGACAAGGAAAGAGACTGCCACAAGTACATTTGCTTGACTTAGTTTCACGCATACACAGCAAATATAGGTGAGGAGCTCTTGGATACGTTACCAGGCTGCTGCAGAAGTGCACAAGCGTAACTCTGCCGTTGGCCCAAATACCTACTTATTCTCCTCATCTCATACCTCACAGCCAAATTCTTTATAGTAGCACCATCCCAACAAGTCATTTCTGTTTGCATTCCTTTACACTGCTCTCTCGTTGCAAAAGGGAGGGCAGGCATGTTCTTCAGTAATTTTTTTTTTGTAAGGTTTCTTTTTAAAATGCAAAGTGGCAAACTTCCACCAGGATGACACAACTGAACAAAACAAAATTCTACATAACGTTCCCGACTGCTTAACTCTATCCTCCTCCAGAGCAGATCACACAGAGCTGCTTACATTAGACCAGCCTATTCCTGGCTTGCATAAACTGGTTGAACCTGTTTCTGTGATGATGACTACTGTGTAACTTGTAGTATTTAATACCTCATAACGATGAGCTGTCAGCTGTAACATTCAGCATCCCATCTCAGAGGGGAGGGAGAAAAATGCACAGCAGGACATTCCCAGGCACTGAGCAACTAGACTGTGACACAAAAGGAGACAAGGCAAAATCCTATTTGTAATACTAATGCACAAACAGAGCCAAGCTCTACATACCATGCTGGTGTTTGTAACAGTGTTCTTACTTGTTGTTTCCCTTTTTTTGCGTGTTGATGACAATCTCGAAGTGGCCAAAAACACTGACAGGCAAATAGCATTTGCAACAAATATAATGTACATAAGTGTCTTCAGCAGCACAGAAATCCCATGGATATTTTATATAGCACCTGAGCTCTCAGACACATTCCAAATCACAGGTGAACACAGCAACACTGCATGGCAATGTCTCAGTAAACTAGGGGATAGCAATAACCCTGTGGGGTGGAAAATAAGATTTCCTACTTTTTTTTTTTCTTTTCTTTCCTTTTCTTCTAAGTCAAGGGTTAATTCTGATGCTGACAGCAGCTACTTTAAAAAAAATAGCTTCTTAGATATGATTTATAGTGCATTCAACAGCTTACTGGAAAATAAATTAAATTCAGTTCAGTATAGTAGGTACAATTAATTGGAGAAAAATAAAATAAAACCTGACTGGTAAACAACCATAGTTTAGCTTTAGGAAAACAGTTAATTTTAGGATCCTTCAAATGCACAGAAATTAGCAAATGTTTCAGTATGCTAATTTTTTTAATTAAAAGATATTTCTGCAGTAAAAGCTCTTTCATATGCACTACTGCTTCTTCATCAAACGTTAAGTTTCCAACTTAACACCAGTATAGCCGGTGGCAGCCTGAAGGTTTACCATCTGCTGCCACCCAAAGTCACGGTGGCCACCTTCAGAACATATGCATCAAAGCCCTGAGATAAGAGACTGAAGGAATACTGCAGAAGTCAGCATAAGGGGAAACACAAACCCAGAGGCAGGCAACAGGCAAGTCACCAGGAAAAAAGAACATGGTGAACCATTAGTCACCCTACAGAGCACCCAACCAAGGTCACGGGGGACACTGTTGGAAGAACTAAGAACTGCTTTAAATGCACTGCTCTCTTGCAGATGGCTTTCATATAAACGCAATCCTCCAACGCACTGCAGTCATTTGCTTTCCCCAGCCCCTCTTTCTTTTCTGTTTTTTCCCCCACCCACTATTTAATATTGCTGCTTTTCTAGACTCCATACTTTCAGGACATGGCACAGAACATATCTGTGCTGTTTTATTTATTTGAGCAAGGTTTAACACTAATCAGAATAAATACATCAAAACATGTTTGCTTACAAAAATGTAGCTTTAAGCTGACTAACACAGGTTAAAAAATAGCTCATGCTTAATCAAATAAAATGGAATAGAATCTCTTACTGCAGTACCAAATACCTGAAGGGTTTTGAAGATATGCCACAGTTGCTATATTCCTTTAAAACCAGCTCCATTTTCTCATTAAATTGCTGTTCTGCACTGAAAACACATCATGTAATAATGTCACCAGTAGGTCATCTGTTGGTCCTTAACTCCTGATCAAATGCACTCTTATTACAGGGTAGATTCTCTAACAGAAAGTCCTACAAACTCAAAGAGGCATCAGATGATCATGTGTGATTTTTTCCTTGCATTTATATCACCGGTTTGAAAATCCTCTGTTACGGATAGTGATGTACAACCAGGAACGAGACAAGTTGCTCACCTGATCCCAGAGTGGGTACTTGGGACTTCAAGAAAACCTTAGCAGGGGCTTGCGCACTGCGGACTGCCAGCGCTCAGGCCACAGTTCTGGTGAGGAGGCAGAAGCGGGTGCACAGTGCCCCCTGCTCTCCTCAGCTGTGCTGGCTGTCAAGGCTACCAGGATTAAAAGATCTATTTAACACAGATTTATTTTTGTCAGTTTTCAGATTACACCATCCTGATTCTCTCTCATCTCCCTCTGTCGTTATAAAAAGAGATTACATTTGGCTAATATGTATGAAAAATATGATTATTGCTTATCCTTGTACCTGCGCAATATGAATTATCTTCAGTTTGCAATTATTCCTCCTTTCAAACCATTATTCTAAGGAACTTACGGTTTGTGTACTCTATGACTTACAGTATTAGTGTACTTAAAAGACAAACCCTGCAGCTTTAAATACTGCAAATACTAAGAAAGCAGCATATATTCAAATTCATGGTTTTAAATACTTTTAGTCAGTCTGTAACAGAGAGGAAAGCCTACGTTCCTAGAGCAAACTAAAAAACAGCCAATAAATGACAAATACTAAGCTAGAAGGTGTATCTGGTAGGTTATAATAGAGAATACAGTTTACAGTATGAAATACCAGTCAGCATCACATACAGAGTATTTGCCTGGCATCGATCATGTACTAGCAACTTAGTAACATTTAGGAAGACAAACATATTTGATTTTAGTTTAAAAGAAAATATCTCTATAAACAATTTACTTCTGGAAGCCAGAATATATACATATAGTTCAGCCTATCCTGGAAGATTCAATAATTTTATTTTTATTTCATAAAGGAAAAGGCAAAATCTGCACTATTTTACTCAGTGTTAGGACTGTTTTGTGTCAGATAGAACAAAACATTCACTGAAGTCAAATAAAATTTTAGTGGGGACAGAAACAAAACAAAGAGAGAGACTAGGGGTTATACAATCAAAACACTCAAATATACAAGCTGGTATAAAGGGACAAATGGAAAGAATTTAGGAAGACAGGTGGCAGGTGTTTGAGGTGCTTGAGGGTGGGGGAGAAGGGAAAGAACTCCTCCTATCTGGAAGACAGATTGGTTTTAAAGTCAAGCAAGCTTTGTCACTTGGGACTTCAAACCTTACCATGGCCTAGAAATAATACGGTAGCAGTATGAAAAGGGAAGTAGTGACCCAAGGAATCATTTTTGGTGATGATTCTGTCATTGATTTGATCTTGTAGGATTTAGGGAGTCACTTAGGAAACTGAAGGTTTATCAAAGTATAAAAGAAGCTCCCAAAAGTTTCATTATTTCTATTAATAGCTACTATTATTATTCAATTTCAGCTTTTTAAACCATTTTTGCCACTACTATTTTCCAGCATACTATGTTTGGCTAGTCAGTTTAACTCTTAATAACATGTGCTCCACTAATTTCTCTTTCTAACTATCTTAGTGAAACAACAATGAATGTCTGAACCGAGTCATGCTGCTTATTACAGTTACCTTTTCTCCACACCTCTTATATACACACAGCTGCTTGTTCAAATCCATACAATGATTTAAAGAAGGCCAGCAGTGTGGACGCAAGAGCCAGGTGAGAGGAAACATCAGCTACGGTCAATTCAGTTTCCAAACCACAACATGCTTTCAACTCTCCACAAAATAAAATGCCTGATGTTTAAGTTTGCGACAAACACTAACAGGACATAGCTCCAGCAATATTAATGTACGTTCACACACACTTTCATTAGAAAAAGCCCATTTCTCCTACCCCCTGATTAAAATCCATTAAAACTAACCACAACCTGTTTGAATTCAATGACAGGTCTGCAGATTACGCATGTGAACTCCACACAGATCCCTTATATTTGTACTTTTTTGCACTTTTGCTCATCAAGTAGACAAGTAGTAATCACACTTTTCAAATAATTAATAACACTGATCTGGGTGTTATGCACAGTTCTCAGGCCAATTCATCATAACGTGTTAACATCAGAGTTATGACATCTCATGGTAGCACAAGAGCCGCAAAAAGTAATCTGTAATGAAGATTAACAAAATTGCTTCCAGTTCTTCATAAAAAAGTTATTTACTTCTGGAACCCTCTTCAGGAAACCCCCAAACAATTTTAGCAAAGCCCTGATGGGAGCATTTTATGCTGTACGGTTTCAGATCGTATAACAAAGCTTAACAAACAGCGCGCTGAACAACAAGCGCCGATGGGCCGACATCTGCGGAGATTCTGCTCACAGCCGCCCCAGCGCCAACACGGACAATGTGGCTTGATGGGGGACCAGGGGAGGGGATAGAAAAGACATAAAAGGCCGTCATTGGCTACAGAGGCATAGTTATTACTTAATGCACTCTGCTTTCAAGATGAATGTTTAAATTGAATGAATCTAAATAACAGAGGGTTCTAAAGAATAAGAAATGGAGTTTGAAACAGCATTGTTACGGTATCCAGCAGCACCATTACAAAGTGGTTTCTTCAGGGGCCAGTCGTAGCTTCAAAGGAAAGATTTGCCTAGGGCAGAAACTCAGCGTAGAATCTGCAACCCTGATTTTTAATTAGACAAATTTTGAAAGCAAAAATCTTTGGTATTCCAAAAAGAAGTTTTATACTTTAAGGCCCATGAACTGATAAAATATTTGATCGTTCCTGGTTGGTGATAACCATGGCTAAAACATTTAGATATTAGCCCATTTTCAATGTGGTACCTCTGATAAGGTTTATGAGAACTATACTTGCCTATCAGCAACGGCTTAGAGCCCATAGCATTTGTAGGACAAAAGCTATGTTTTTAATTAGATTAAACCTCTGTTTTCAGAAATCTATTCACAGATAGACTCTTCCATTAATGAACATACAAAATACCTGCAAACACCATCTAGTTAACCTCTGGCACAATGAAGTGAGCAAACACAGCAGCAGCCGAATTTAAATCTGGTTTCCTCTAGGAAAATGTAGGTCCTCTCAGGTCTATTAAAATAGTTGAATTTATACCACAACTTTTTGCCTGAGAGCTGAAGTAGAAGGGTGAGAGGAGAGGCACTGATGAGGGTTCTCTTCTACACATTTTCACAAAATTTTTAGGAATTTTATAATGCTAAGATCTCTAATTGTCTCAGATTTATCAACACAGCAAAGTTATTCAGGTGACAAGGAAGATGGAAAAGCAGATAGAGGGAAAGATGGCACCTCTACATAAACCAGGATAAAATTAAACGTCTAATAATTTTGCCTACCATAAAATAGTTTGAAAAAGCCTGAGTTTCAGGAAGCAACAAGCATTTTATCTGTGAAAAGTAAGCCCATTCAAACTACTTCAAGTGGCTTCAAAAGAAGAACAAAGACCAACATTACGCTAAGGGCACTGAACCCTTCAGCATTTGATGGAGTGAAGGTTAACAGCTGCGTTTCTCAAGGCAGCAGTGTTAAAGGCAGACACCACTCTGGGCCTCCAGCAGCACTGGGACAACAAATCTGCAAACCAGCCACCACCATTTTTAATTATTTAGGCCCATCTTGCACAGAGTTAGGTAGGAAGGCAGTAAAAATGCCAATGGTTCATTCCTATCCGCTCCCCCATTTTCTGATGCAAACGAAGAAGCTACCTTGGGGTTAGAATAGGAGAAGAGTAATTTCAGGCAAATTTCTGTGTGATACAGTATCAGTTACAGACTTGTGCCCAAAAGCATTGTCTCTTCAACGCTGGCCCTGGAAATCAGAATGCATTTCCAAGAACACACTACGTCATACACTTGGCTCCAGTCAGGGTCCTTGCTTTAGAAACCTACACGTCTATTTGGATTTCTCCACGATTTGAGCCTTAGGGTATATGCAAGTGCGGAAGGAGGCAAAAAGCAGTGATGGTGAGGAAGGAAGCGAGAAGTGTTTTAAACCAAAGGGAGAGACATTGTCTCTGGCACACAGATACATGTGCCCCTTTTGCTTCATATTCACACACATTTTGTGTATGTATTATAAAACCACATAAAACATGCTCAGAACATTCTGGCTTATACTGACTGAGATTAGCTTTTCATTTGCTTCACAACATTATGAACACTTAAAAACACATGATAAAAGAGAGCACTCTCAGAGTAAGATTAAACACATAATAAGGAGTCTGGAAGCAGGTATGCAGAGTACAAAGACGCCTGAAAGAATATTGCTCCTTTTTCATACAATAATTAAACATTAACTCTGACCCCTAGGATATTGTTTACACATAAGCACACCAGCTGTCTGCACAGGACTATTCTCTCCAAACACTCCTCATACACACGTCTCCAACACAAAGACCTTGTATTTCTATCACCACCAGAATCCTGATTCTTCCCAGCTCTGCTTCAAAGCCCTGGATACATCCTGCCAGCAGCTAGGACACTTGCTAGCACTGTACTTAGAGAGATCTAGGAGATCTGATAACTCCAAGGACTCCAAAAAGCTTCATTCTGATCAAGCACCTTCTCCAGTCACTGCTCATTACTTTTATACAAGAACAGAATACACCAGCATAGGCCTGTCTTTGTTCATTCGCAACAGTTCTGCAGCCTCGCATTCTCAGACCAATTCACAAAGTCCATGCCTACTGCAGCCATCTAGTTAGTGGCTACTAATCCAACAGATAGGTGTTCTTTCAATCCTAGCTCTTTGATACATATACAGAGGAAACGCTGGCTAAACTCCATACTTCCAACAGAGGAAAGAAGATACAATGAATATGAAGTCAGAACTGAGAAATCTTTATGTGCCACGAAAACAACCATAATAGTTAATGTATACAGCCTTCTGAGGAGAAGTTATCAACTTATGCACATAATTACAAAAAAAAAAAAAAAAACAGGGAAAGAAAAACAAAAAACAGTTCCACAGCTAGGTGCAGCCTGACAAAAAAAAAGAAAGGAAGAAATACAGAACTAAGAGACCAGGTACAGTTTTTCTGAGGCAAGCTACACAGGAGTCAGCTGACCTGACATCGACTATGCTCACGCCAGGGACGACAAGAGGAATTGTCAAAAGACACAAGGGGAATGGCATGGTGAAAAGGAAATGAGCCTTTACAGTCTGCATAAGTCACTGCCACATGGCAGAATAACGTATCATCTTAAAAGTATTTGGTAAGGTGATAACTAATCAGCATTATCAAACTAATGCAACAATTCTTCTGGTCTCTTAATTAGGCTTGCAAAAAATCCGTATGGTCCTTTACTGTTTATAGAGGGATATTACCCTGGGATTTTGGTAGATACTATTTGCATGAGCCAAAAATAAGCTTACCTTTACTGTTGGATCTCTGTCTTGGCTGCAGATTTCAATCAAGGAGAACAAATAGTCCTCCCTCACCCATTTCAAGTGATAGTTCAAAAGTAGGAATTTTTACCCTTCTACCTTTCAAATATCCACCAGTTTATTCAACTGAAAACACATCAGCTCGTCCTTACCCCAGCACTGTAACCATGACTTCATTTTCAAAAAACAGGCCTCATCATATTGAATGCCACCAAACATGTACCTTATCCTTTAGCTCAAATATATTTTGCATGACCTTACATGAATTGCTTAGATAAAAGCCTTTTTTCTTCTACTTTTGTTATTTTAAAGTGCAGATGCATCTGAGTCATTTTCCCCTTTTGTTTCATATCCTTAAGATCCACAGCTTCAAAGACAAAATGTCAGCATGCAGTCGATTTATGACTGAACTCTTGAAGAGACACTGAAGAATTACCTTGTCAATCACCCCAAGGACTCTGAAGGCCTTCAGTTCCTCGGCAGGGCTCCTTAGGTTCCAAGAGGGCCTTGAACTTAGTGATCCTGGAGGCTAATGGAAGATATCAAAGATTATACATCAATCAGGGTGGTACTTGAAGGAAGACTGCCTGCTGAAGCAAATGCCAGGCCGAAGGAAACTAAATTTATCATAAATCAGAGAGAGTGAAGATGAAAGGAGAAGTTTGCTGTTTGTTCTTAGTGGAGGAAAAAAAGCAACTTGCAAGTAAATAAAATCAAGATAACACTGAAAACAAAAATTTTAAGAAGAAAAAATAATTAGTTTATACACCTTCTGTGCTTAATGGAACTTGGCAATCAATTGCTGAATTCTCACCCCAATCCAATAATCAATCAAAGCCTTATCGGTATTCTGGATACAAAATAATTCAGAGATCACTGAAGAGGAAAAAACAAATTAGAACCTTTTTAAGTTAGAAGAACATAAAATATAGAATTATAAACAGGGCTGTCTTGTTCTCTGGTGAGCTCTAGGAAATCCTTTTAATAACAAGGTGCACAACACAAATGATTCTCAAAACTGCCTTAGAAAAGACAGCAATACATTATTAATCTAGAAATTAACACCATAGCAAGAGAATTTACAGGTGTTGACTATTCAAGTAGTTAATACACATGAATTTTTGTCCATGCTGTGTTTTGTAATTTCTCAGGATAAACTCAAAGCTTGCATGTCAGAGGAGGGAACAATATTTCAACTGGAAGTCTTCTGGGACAAAGATCTCCCTCTTAAGCATCACATACAACTCTGGCACTTTAACAAAAATTTTCAGAAGTTTCCAGTTGCAAACTGAGAGAATTCTTTAGATCCTTCTCCAAAATTTCAGCATGCAGCTTCTACCAGAACCACAGATCTGAATCTCTTCCTCACAAATATGGTAACTTCATTTGCAAAGGTGTTGAATGTCGAACTCTTTTTAAACATAACCCGGCCACCCCAAGCCCACTTCTATTACACAAAGGTAAAGAAGATGAAGGTGAAACTCCTTGATTCTTAGGTGTCTGAAAGGCAAAAGCTGATTATCTGATTTGTCAGCATCCTAAGACAATACTTAACAAATATCACACAAAGGTAACTTGCTAGTAAGCAGTTATGCTTGGGATGAAATGCTTAAGCATCAGGGAAATACAAGAAATTTTCCCTTATGATCAGAAATTCTCAGAAAAAAATGTGCATCCTAAACTAAGTATTCCATTTGCTCCCTGTTCCCCTCCAATATCTTTACTGTGCTGTCCTCAATGTCCAGAGCACCTTCCTGAAACACTCCCCACCCCTGGTCCCATTCCATATTGCCAGTCCACCATCTTCTCTTCCCTCAAAATCTTTCCTAAAATCAATTTTCATTTTAGCATTGCCAGCAAAGTTCAACAGAAAAGGTCAAAAACACATGGCGAAGAAGCATGGAGAAAAGTGTACTTTTCTTTTGTGTTCACCTACTGGGCCCTATCTTTCAAAGAGTTTATTATTTACCTTCATTTATCTGTCTGGCTCCTATGCCTTATCATCTGGGTTTTGTCACCAAATGATGCAGAGCAAGAACACTGACAGCAGTTAAAAGAAAAGGTATTCATTTGAAGGAAAAAAAATTACATATGAAGTTATTGTTCCAAATCTAATTTAGGTTACACATTCTAGTGAACTGTTGGAGGGTCAATGGGGTGTTCTTTTGTTGGGTTGTATTTTGTTTTAACTGTGTGCAATTTATCTGCAATAGCAAAATATTTGCTTTGAAACAAAGAGTTGTGCACAGTTTACTCATGACAAGATTTCAAAAGTATTCAAAGGAATACATTTAATGAAAGAGAATTTTTCCAAATCCTCTCGACCACTATAAAAGATTTCCACTTCTATCTTCATGCTAATACTTTTTATAACCAATCCTCAACAATTATGCTGTTAAGATTTTCTCTTATTCATAGCATTTCAACCAAGAGTAAATTTCATAAATCTCTACAAAAGTTAACAGTTGTCTAATAATGCTATAGAATCAGACTTCTGTACCTATCATGTCTGAAGAGCCTGAAATAAAACAGTACATATTTTTGAGTCCTTCTCTAAAATATTATGTGATGGCACAGTCAGTAATACTGTGCACACAAACTGTTTTTTCATATACGCATTCTACATAGTCACTTCTTACCTTAAAACGATTAACAATCACATCCACATCTCCATAGCTCCCATAGCATCTCCTTTTTTTTATCAGTTTCAGGTTATTTTATACTCTTTACAGTACTTTGGTTTCACTGTTGCAAAGTCTAATAGTTGAGCCCAGTGATGGAGAGGTATCACATTCTGTTGTGAAGCAAGCCGGAAGCAAATTCTAAATACCCAGTTCCCAGAACTATAGCAATTAAGCACTATATGAAGCCGTCTGCTTCTCTGAACAGAGCAAAAATCCAAGCTCAGCTTCTAGCCAATGATAAGAAAAATAACTACAAAACAGCTCTCTCTTGTCAAAACTAGAGGAACAAAAAAGCAAATAGGAAGGAGGGTAACCAAAAGTCAAAGGCTTAACTTGCTTTTAGAACTAAGACCTTTACGTTCTACAGAAAGCGGCAGACTGCCTCTGCCTGCAGAAGGCCTTCAGCAACCTGCCCACACGCTCAGCATACCACTGAGGTATCCCAGGGATCTTCTGTCCCACTGCTGGGCCCTACGTATTGTGAAAGTAGCCCCAGACTACACACTGAGATGCGCAGCTGGAAATTATCTGGCTTGGGATCGGTGTCACCAACTCCTACAGTTCCTTTCCAACCATACCTTTTTGTCCAGCCTGGGCTAATTTCAAATGGAAAAGGATGATGCTGATTGTGATACTGCTCACTGCAAAGACGCAGCAGCTTGAGGCCACCACTTGCCTTCTGAAAGCTCTAGTTTTTCAAGCTACATAATGATATATGGCAATAGCTCTTGCCTCAGCTTTAGCATTGGTGCCAGCAGTTGTAAGAGGAGAGGGAGAAAGAATTACACCACCAACCAGCTAAGCAGGAGGAAGAGCCTCTCACATTAACCTCATCTAAGGCAAGAGCACCACTGACTGTCCCTAACCTGAAGCTGGGACACAGCTGGGGTCATGCACATCTGGAATCAGAATCAGGTAGGAATGCAGAATGTGATCTGGGAAGTCTTGAGACTGAATTTCTATTTTATGTTGAATTCACATCTCACAAGACAATAGTAGTGTATTTTCTTTAAACTTTATGTAATTTTCATGCACACAATGAGAATTTTAGGAAGCATGATATTTTATGAAAACTGCAAGGGGTGAAGACTGGGCTTTTGCTGCTTGGGCATCAGGCTTGCATGTGACTTTCACTACTAACCTGCTTTGAAAATTGAAAATAATTGTCATTTTAAAAGACAACAGCTTTTATAATGGTGCAAAATGAGGCAATTCTGAATATAATAAATTAGGCATAAATGCAATCAGAAATAGTTCCAAAGAGTGAAACTGATACACATTATAAAAATACCAACAAAGTTAAAAAGCACCCATAGCCTGTATGAGTATCTGTGCTGGGCCTTGCAGCTGACAGCTATGTAAGACTGTAGGACAGCTATGTAAGACTGCAGCCTTCTGACAGTCCATCCCATGTCATTCAAGGCTGTTGTAGCAAGTTCCCACTCAGGCTTGGAGGTGGCTCCTGAGAGCTGCTGTTCAGAAAGGGTCACAGGAGAAAATACAGCCTGAGTAACTGCAAAATGGCCTGCCACTGCTGTTATACAGTGTTCTCAAGGGTTTGCTGCAAAGAAGGCCCTTGAGGCTGCCGGGCCATACCAGAGGAGGAGGAGGAGAGTGTTTGCTGCAGCTTGTTTTTCCAAAAGGACTGCATCTCTGTTTACAACCTCCAGAAGCTGCCTCCACATCTCCTACTCCTATGGGTCATGGCAAAGCTTTTCTCGATGTTTACAAGACCCTGTCAAGTGAGTTCCCAGCTCACGGTCAGGCACAGTTGCGTCAGTTCCCTGTGCTTCTTCTCAGCCTTAAGAAAACCTCGCTCCATCCTTAAGCCCTCTGCCCACAACCTTTTTTTAACAGTGCCAAGAGTTTTCCAAACACATCCTCTTGTGTTTCTCTCTTCACCGCTCAGACTTGACAGCAGTAAGGCAGTTGCTAAGGATGCTATCCTTGAGGGCTACACTGTTAGTTTTTTGCTGAAGGCAAGAAGAGTAACAAGCTATTATTGTTCTTTGTTTGGTTTCCATGGCATCAAAGATCATTTCTGCTTCTCAATTTTGAAAGGACAGGCTTATGCCTCTAGGGAAATCGTAAGCAGTTCTCTGGTCTTCCCAGCAGCCAGGTCCTGGCATTTCTGGCCATGACAGAACAGCTCACTTTCCTCTGCCATAGTCTCTGAGATAACCTGCTTCGCTTTACTGTTGCATGGTGTTCAAGTGGCAAACGGCTGGCTTGGGGTATGTTTATCAGGCATAGTTTTTTGAGACTGCTTCACCTGGCTCAGCACATGGCTGGCAGTCAGAACTTTTGGTACCTCTGAGAGGCCAAGTGGTGTAGGACAGTAGTTGAATCTGCACTTCTGAGCTTACCTCTACCCCAGTGGATTTTCTCTAACATGGTTGACCAGAAAGAAGTAAAATATCATGTCTAAGATGGCAAAGTGAGTCCAGTTTGATGCTGGTCACTGTGGTGGTTCCTTGAAGGCCACAAGAGGAAGAACAAAGCTATCTACACTAGACACGGGTGACAAAACAGTTCTGCCTTGTAACATCAGGTCATGAACAAGAACACTCTGCCTTGAGAGTCCATTCTTGCTTACTGGTCCGACCTCGTCCTCCAAGGTCCAGTCAGTCTGAGCACCCTCACTGCCCATTAAGTTCCTGCAACAAACCATGCTCCCCACAACAAAACCACACTCTGCCCATCATAATATAGGTACTGGCACTGCCAGGGCACAGTATTTGTCTTTCACTTTCTTGCAAACCAAGTTCAGTTGTATGGCTCCAACTGTGCTGAATTACCAGGTGTAACAACACTTGGCCATACTTCTGGTAAAAGCTTCATATGCATACTAATGTAGTGGTTCTTCTCAAAGACTGTAGTGTACTTTCAGCAAGGAACAAGTAATGGGAAACCTCTTTACAGATCCAAGTGGCAAAGAAGGCATTGTACAGTTATTTAAACACACATGCACATACATATCCTGGCCAAGCACCAGCATTTGAACAAAAGATGATATCAGTCGGCACAACCTACAGTAGTAGAAGGTGCTAGTGATAACAGACCAGTCTTGCCCCAACATGACCAAAGGCATGTAAATGGCAGCTAGAAAAACCCCAAGCTAATGCAAAGTGAAGGTGCAAAGATGCATACACACTAATCTTGTACCCTACAGACTTAATTTCTTTTTGAGGTTCACACAAAATATCTGTATGATTCCACTAGTGAATATCCTCCAAGAATCACACGTATAGAGATGCAGGTCATTTCAGTGCGCTTAGCTTTGTCTGCACAGGCTGGAATAATTCACACAAACCCCAAGATAAACTAGCTTGGGGAATAAAGAGGAAAGCAGTAATTAAGGTGCAACAACTTAGGTCTGATCAGCCACCACTATGCAGACAGAGTCACATTCCTCACTTTCCTTAAGACACTTTCCTGAAAGCCAAAGCACAGAGGATCTACCAAGAATCGACATGCTATCACTATGCTTACAATAACTTTGACAGATAAGGCCCCTCTTCCTATTCATTTTCAGGTATCAACTCAGAGACAATTGGTCCCCACCACAGTCACTATGACCCATCAGAGCCATCTGTCCCTCATGACAGCAAATTCCAAAACTCTAAGATAAAAGTCAGGTTTCTATGTCACAAAGAGCAACAAATTAAAAAAAGGAATTAAAATACATGTATAAACTTAGTAAAAACAAAGCCACATGGTAGAAACCTTGCTTTTTTTGTAAAAAGGAGATTAAGCCAAGGGCAAGATTTTGCTGGTGCAAGGTGAGATTTGCCCTAACTTGTCAATTTTGGATTTCTATACAGGAGAATGGTCTTCTATTCTCACCTTTTTGGAGGTGGGGGGGTGTCTCATCTCGATTAATCTGCTTTCCTTTTGATCTGCAAAGAAGGCACTTGCCATATTCAGTACAGCCTAAGAGAAGAAATACTTTACCTCTCAAGTTCACATAGAGAAATACAACCTACCTCTTCCTTCTTCCCAACCACAATTAGCTTTTAAACTTATAAAAAAGCAGAAATAGCTTGTTCGTGGTTTTTTTCTTATTCTGTGGTTTCCAAACATACGAAAGTTTTCATTCGATATAGATTCTTCCCCATTTTCAGGGGCACTTGACCCAAAGAAAGGCTACCTACTAGGAGTTCATATCAGTCCAAAGTACTGTATTGTTCAAAGTACAATTCATAGCAACAGCAAGACTCCAAGTCTCACAAAATATATCTCATTTAGAACATCCTCAAAAATGTGCTTGTGGGTTCTCATCATAGAAAAAGCTATCCTTTAAAATCAGTGATTTTGCTTTTTTAATTTACTTATTAGACAGTTGGATTTTATAAGGCTTCACATTTTAGCAGCAGTGATCTCCTTAAAGCACTCTCAGACCTGCGCGAAATGAGGAGCAATAATCTTCTGCCCTTTCTGTCCTTAGCTGGTACAAATGTAGGCAGAGAGGAAGTTGGGAACTTTTATATTTACTACAAGAAAGCAGTCATTGACAATCACATACAGTTTAGCAAGACTGCAGTAAAAATGCAAAGAACAGATAAGTCCTAAAGGAACTGGATGAGGAAGGGCAAAGTAGGGATTTATTGAGGGTGCCTTGGAACAAGCTTTGTTTGTCTTTTGTACAAGTAAAGATAAGGATGTTGCTGCTTAAGAAGGTGGGGATTGCTTCTGAAACTCTTCAAAAATCAAGAAGCTGCTGCTGACTCAAACGCAAACAAGATAGATATTTGAAGGGATCAGGAAGACCCTTTGCTCAATTAAGCATTGATTTAGTGAGAAATTCATCTCTCCCCACCCCCAACCCCCAAGTGAGCTTCACTCAGTTCTGATGCACCATTATCCATGAGGCTAAAGAAACCAACAGCCCTTCCGCTCCCTGCAGGACCAAGCAATATTCTCATGGGGAAGTCAGAAGAAATGTTATGTTCTAGTGGGAGTTTTTTATTTTACCTTTCAATTCTTTAGCATTACTAATAATGCTTACATCATCAACTGCAGAGTAGAAGGAAAGCATGCTAAAAACCCAGGCCCAGATTAAATCAAGCACTTTCTTCATAATGCTATGAAATGCTGTGAAATGAAACCAACTAGCAACATAATAGAAGTGTAATATCAAAATACTGTTAAGGCCTCCTGTAAGTGAAAATTCTACCTAGTTTTTAAACACCAAGCTTGAATGTGCTCTGCTAAAAGACAGGGCAATTTAATTATAGCAAATTCTGGTTCAGGAAAAAAAATTAAAACCTACCATAGAAATGGATGCATCTTCAGAGGGTTTATGGTAGAGACTGGAAATTTTTTCAGCACGCATAAGGTATTCTGCAGTCTTCCTTTTCACTGCTTCACGACGAGTTGGACTTGATTCACCTCAATAGAGGAAGAAAACATTATTTTTTTTCTATAGAGAGAGAGGTACTAAATAATCAAAGCATGTGACTGCTTTGATTTTACCTCCTTGATATACTTTGGATTATTCGTGTTTATCATAACCAAACCTACAAATATGCATCTTATAGAGTCATAGAACTTTGAAATATGTAAGATATATGAAAGCTATATGAAAAATAAAATTTAAATCTTGTTATAGACTAAGGTAAATACAAATACTTATCTCATTTTCCGCAATCTGGTATATGTTCCTGTGATAACAAAAGTAAGAACTGAAACAAACTACTGATGCAGACTTTGCATCCAAAAATAAAAATGAATTACAGAAGATACAGCAAGGAACTTACAAAGAAACAATGAAAAAACTTTTTTCCCATATTTCTTACATGAACTTCCCTACCAATAAAGGAAAGTCAGAAATACTATCAATAGCAAGAAGTCAACATCAGAGAGACCAAGACCTCTCCCTCACAGCTTTCTGATGCTGGCTGCTCCTTTTCTGCCTGGCCCAGGGTGACATACAAAGAGAAGAAGTGCTCACACCAACAACTTCAGTTCCTAGATGGCTGAACATCCTCTATGCTACGCTTAATCTATCCAAACATTTGCAAGAGATGAAAATACTGTAGTATAATGCAAATTCTATGTTTACTCTAAATCTCAGAATTTATGTTTAGGCACTCAGATTGCAAGCAGCATATGGTTAAAATAGCTCTTCATTCTCCATTTGCGATGAAAAAATCCCAATCAGTCAACGGCCAGGCAAAGATAAAAAGATTGTGAGCCACAATTGTTACTGTAAAGAATTCAAAACACTGTGCTGAACATTACTGACAGACAACTCTCCTAGAATTCAGAGCAACGGCAGAGATTTTGTATGGCACTGACAGCCCCTTCCAGTCTTAAAGGGTCAACAGAGACTTGCAGAAATACAGCCTGGGCTGTGACGGGTTTCTGAACCAGCAGGTGTAACCCAGCACCTCTCACAAACCTATGCTCAAACAGGTAGTTACATCTCTGTGGCTGCAAGGATATCTAACAGCTATTCAACATAAAAGACAAGGCAAGGAACAGGAAAGGTAATAAATTAAACACACAGATACACAAACCCTAACATACAGCAGATAACAGAGACAGTAACAAAGACTAGAACTCATAAGACATTGATTGATGGACCATTACAGGAACCACTGTGTGTAACCTTGAAGAAGTTCAACCAGAAACTTTGGAACCAATAAGAAAAAACAAAATTATTGTGGGTTATCAGAATGAGTCTAATAGGAAAGAACAAACTTCTTGTGGGATGTCTGCGGGGGACTGAGGGACTGTGTAAAACTTATTGTGGGATGCCTTCAGTACTGTGGGAACACGAAAAATATCATGAGATGTTTAGTGGAAAGATCAAAGGTGGGGAAAGAGAGGGGTCAAGGTGGCTCAGGGTGGAACAAGCATGGGAAAAGGAGGGGTGGGAATTAAATAGCCCAATTTTGTGTAAGCAGGCTGCTGGTCTGTACATGTCTCTGGCTGAGCCCTGCACCTGACCACCACAATCTGTCTCATCTTCCTACTAAACTCTATTTCTCACTATTTTCTGTATGAGTGTGCTCTCTATTCCCTGTGTGTATTATACACTACCAGACTTCACACCAAGCTAGCAGGCGAGCAGGACAAAACATCCGAGAGCTGGATACTGGAGAGAGCAGGAGTCTGAGGGCCAACTACCAGACAGACCTGAGCAGGGGGTCTTTCCCTAAGCAGCAGTGCTTAGAAAGAAGGTGGGGGCTGTTCGTGCTGTCCATGTTTACGTAACTGTCTGTAAAGGCACTATCCTCCTGTCCACGTTGCTCTGTTTGTGGTCAGCCACACGCATGTGTGTGTGTGTGCACATGCATGCACCTCTCAGGAATTTGGTGGGACACAGAAAAGGCATAAGGGACAACCCCTGATCCTTCAGTTGACCTCATTTGGCTAAACAGTGACTGTGCTATTAAAATAAAGAAGGAGGAGCAAGTTGGCCGGTTGTTCAATTTTCCCAAAACACTTGAAAGATACTGAATGAGGAAGGTGGGCCCCAATGTTGCTTCTTCTGACATAATTTTGCATTATTGTGCCATAACAAAAGTAAGTACTAGGTCTCTCTAGAAAGTTCAGGGAACAATAGAGAAAGTTCCTCTATCGCAGACTCTCAGCAAGACTGTTTCCGCCTGCCCTTGCTTTAAGCAATCCTTAGAGTCAGAGAGTGAGGACCCTATGAAACACAGAGTGATCAAGGCAGAGGCTCTTTTCCACATCACCTTTTCATGATCTAGTCCTAGTCATTTTGACTCTGTTAAAATAAGTCACCTCCCCAATAATGACTACAAACACAGAGACTCCATTGAGGATAAGCAGAAGAGACTGAAGATCTCTTCCAAGCTCTGCTGAAGGTGATCTATTGTAAATCTTATTACCCATCTTGCAGTAGCGGGGAAAAGTGATTTTTACCTCCTTGGATAGGGATATAAAGCCTTTCTCGGTAAATACTTTGGACTGTCCAGCTTCTTCCCAGACCAAGTACAGTCAGAAATCCAGTGCATTTTCAGCTTACAATATTATGGATATGTTCCAATTTCTTAGAGTGAAAGAAATGACTGAGAGAGGAGACCTTTCTGCCAACTCAAGCATCTCTCAACCTCCAGTTCCTAAGATTCTGGTGAAATTCCCCTAGATCAGACTGCCAGTATTATTCCCATCCAGAAAAAAAATGAAATTCAACTGTTTGAACTTGAATTTGGCTTTATCTGAGGAGAATAGACACACAGTTTTTATTAAAATATGTTGCAGTTTCTTAAAATACGACTATCTTGCTTTCATCTTTACATTTGATCTCACTGCAACAAACAAAACTTTCTTGTGCCAAACCACAGGTGATAGTCCACATTCTCTTAGACTCGCAAAGTGGTAGATGCTCAGGGAAAACAAATCATCTGCACAGCAACATTAAACTCTTCAGCCATCATTTTCTTCAAGCAAAGTGGTAGAAAACTGCTAGGTTAGTGTCTAAGGCTATCATAAAAGTCAAGCTTACTGCTTAACTGTTAGTTATGTGATTTAATGTGGATGTTTTACTGCCTTTTTTTCATTGCTTCAGTAATTTTAGAGTAATTAACGCAAACAAGATAGGATGTCCCTTTAGAGCTGTCTTTGTTCTCCCTGTTTTCACAAGACATTAATTTCAGTTTTCCTTCTACTTTTCCTTCCCGTGTAATCTGTTAAAAAGCATTTACAAACTGTTCACTCATTAAAATCTTCAGCCATAAAAGATGGTGTGGATTCACAACAAAAACAAAACATTTACTCAACAAGTTTTTGCATCATTCACAAACAAGATCATTATCAGTTCGGGTTCTAAATACTGTAACACAAGGTGCACATCTGTGTGAGAACAGGAGAATTAGATTTATGGAAGTAGGATTTTGGTTTTTTATTGTTTGTATTAGGTTAGCCAAGAAAATGCAAAAAGATGCATTCTAATACAACTTCTTATTTAGACAGCCAATAATATCTCACAGAAATTTATAAAGAAATACAGGATATGAATTCAAAAAAATTTTTAAATTAAAAAAAAAAGTTACTTAACAATCCTTAAACACAGGGTGATGAGTGACGATAAACAGCCTATTAAACTAAAAATAATCTTTAGTATTTGCACTAAATTTCAGGTCACAGAACTCTTTGCTTAATGATTTATTTGGTTTTAAGACACAGTTTTAAAACACAGAATATTTAACAGATATTAAAGCTGTGTGGCAGACATAACACACAAAAATGCAATATCGCATTTTTTTTAATATGTTATGGGATAATGTTTTTGAAGTTACCCAAGACAGGTACTTTTAAAAGAATGAACAAATTTATTTCTAATAAAAGCTATTTGATTTAAACATTGTGTGAGCATATTGACTTCTTATTTCCATTTTGTGGTCAGCCTACAATAACCTAAAGAGGTATCTCTCTTTAATTAGAATTTATAACTTGAAAGGCATTTTTCTTTAAACAGCAGCAAACAGGAAATGCTTAAATTGTGTCAAAGCCTTTGATGAATCTTTACAACTGCTCATAAAAGCTCATCCTGCTTAAAATAATATTGATTTTTCATTTATTTTCCTAGATACTAGAAGATTTATGTTTCATCTGATCAGGATCAAAGCTTTCCCCCTCCTGATCACTGGGATTAAATCAGCAATGTCATTTTACATGTTTAAAAACTACGCTGCTAGAGCGAGATGTAAGAGCGTAGTAATGCTGATGATAGAGACTTTAGAATAAAACCCCCTCAAGATTCCTTGTCTCCCTCCCTCCCTCCCTCTGCATTTGCTGCAGAGCAGCTGTGCCTCACACAGATTCACATGAATGAAAATACTAAGGCGAGAAACCACCCACTTAGTTTATTTTCCATATGACTTTCCTGTAATTATTTTGTAAACTGTTCACACAACAATATATAAAAACATCTGCAAAAACAGGTAATTAATGTGTCAAGCCAAACTAATGCATTTTTTATGGTGTCCATGCTTCGTCAACTGTAATTATAACTCTTTTTAAGCAAATGATGATGTGTTTGTTGCAATGTGCAAGTGGTTATTTTAGATGCTCTGTTTACTACTACTGCAAACAGAATATAAAAACTCTACAGCTACTTTGTTGCACATATAAGCCTTCATCTACACAAGCACAAGCAGGCTGCTCCCTTATTTTCCAAAGGCTTTGCCTTTTTGAAAGAAATAAAAATATCTTAAAATGAAAATTGGCTTTGGAAAGCTGGCCAGGCCACCCACTGACCAAAGTAACCATAGCCAGAACATTAGGACAGCAGCCAATGATTTAAAATTTGTTCTTTAATTTTTATTTCTAAGGATGGTTCAGTTACAACGTATTTACAAAAAGAGACCTTCCTTACAGCATTCAAATGATCTGTAGGGTTTGACAGAAGAAAGCCACAAATATCAGAAAAATTGTGCCACTGAGTTCATCTCTGACTTGCTTGCTTTCCCAATGGACCATTGATTCAAACGAAAAGTACAGAGAAGAAGTATTTCCACAGTATGTATACAGCAGTATCACCTGGGAAAGTAGCAATATTACAAAGAGTTTTCTAGTTGCCTATCATGGCTGTTCAGAAGAGTATGTATCTTTCAAAAATTAACTAACTCAATGCTGAAGTGTTAAGTAACAGCTCAGTTAGCTGTTTATTCAGGTACCAGATCCTCTATAATTGTAGCATCTAGGAAAATGACTTACATTGAGGTGTTAATAGCAAAAAGCTAATGAAAGGTGACCACATGCAATAAACACAAACAACAACAACAAAATCTGGGAGATAAGAACCACAGAGAAATCTGTCCTTGTTTCCAAATAATCTACAGTAATGACAAAACATGTCTCGGATGCATGGAAGAATTGCTCTTAAACTTGCTCCATTAAGAGTTTAGTGATAAGTTAACACTTCTCCGCAGATCCAAGGTAGAATGAAGTCGCATGGACTTACTGGACGGCAACAAACAAAAATAGCTCTAGCCATCATTTGCCATTAACACATACAGTATCACATGTTCAGTAAATCACAGTATATACTACCCACCCAAGGTATTATAGCAGCTATTCCTTCCGTCCTTTGTGTCTGACCACCTCCAGAGCCGCCTCGCGGTGCATGACAGGCTCTCTCAGGAAGGGTCAACCTGCCACGAGAACCTCAGTGGATTCCCCGTCTAATCAGCTGCTTCGCCAGCTTGTACCTATTTCCACAGAAGAGGTAAGACTAAGTTAGCACTGCTTCTCCCAATCCTCTGCAACCTCTTCATTCCCAATCTTCCTGCTTTTCTCTCAGACTTACTAAAAATACATGTGGGCTGCCTTTGTTTAAGGACATATCAGAAGAGATGTGCTTCAGGAAGGAATATCCTCTGGCAGAACAGGCTACAAGGAACTTGCTGGAGACTGCCTGTTGTGCTAACCCCAAACTCCATGTACTTAACAATTTAAACAGTAAAACTTTCTCTAAATACTGAAATCTTCAATGAAACATTTATAATTGCCAAATCTAATAGCTATAATACCATTTTTTATTTTTAAAAGTTTCTTTATCTTCTTCACAGTCTTCCTGCACATATCACCCAGCTGGATTGCTGAATTTTTCAAAGAATTGCTCTCTATAAAAATGCAAGGGAGTAAGCCTTAAAAGATTTATTTCTTCTCACAATGAAAAGAGGTTTAGCAGCACCTTCCTTATTAGTGGGTAGCCCAGCTGTTATTTTTGCCTAATTGGTTCAAGAGGACCTCTGTTCTTCTTAGGGCAAACACTTCTTACATCATGTGAAGCAGACTCCTTTGTCCATATTAGCCAAACAAAAGCTCGGGCACACTGTAAGTGACAATGCGACTCAATCCCGCACAAATTTGTGACCACTTTGGACACAGTTTTATAACCCCAACATTTATTTCAGAAAAGGGAAGAGCTGCTGATTTACGAATGAGCCCCCACAAACTTTCGCAGAAGAGTGGGCCAGCTTTTATTTTCAGCCAATTACAAGAGTGAAACGTGGCAGATGCTTGGGTAGATGGACACTTCAGGATCCAGGAAAGAGCTGCTGTAGCTTTCAGCAGCAGGTGGCAGTTTGGAATTGTGAAATAAGCCCGCTAGCTGGTCATCTCTAGTATGCTATATATTATATTAACAATGGTTTACATTGGGGTGGTAGCCAAATTATACTGTTAAAAAGAGACTATAAATATTAAGAAATAACCCCAAGAGTAAGCACACTGTGACAAAATACTTTGAAGTCATCTTTTCCTTCTCCTTTTTTTTAATATTCTGAAAGAGTCAGAAATTATTAAGACGCACCACATTCATCAGAACTATTCTTTCTTGCTTTTTGAAGACTTGGGACAGTACTGCACTCTAGCAACCAAGAAAAGCAGCTTAAAAATGAAACCACACACACTAAAGAACAAATGTGTGACAGTGAGTGGACACCTAAGAATCCTCCTTCTAACTTTCCAGTATGTTTATAACTATTACGTCTATATTTTTATACACACGCCTTCTTCAACGCAGGTTGCTCTAGACACATGCAGATCTTCAATTCCTGAGAAGTTAACAACTCTGTATCCTATAGCAAACCTAAGGTTTATCTTAGGTGGTGTAAACGTCTATCTAAATATCTCTCTGGAGAAAAAAAAAATGTTGGTATATGTGCAAAAGTTAAGATTACACAGAAGAATGATCTGGGTGAAGTATGCTCGAGTGACCAATAAGCAGGATTCAGTAAGACTCAAGATCATTAAAAAAAAATAGCTTTCCAGAAACGTTAATCAACAAACATCTGCTTATAGAGAAATTCGCATGTGAAACACCTAAGGTGGTAGTTTTTCAAGTGCATGCATGACTATCTGGAAAAATATAAAAGGGATGGTCACACAGCACACATCCCGCACTTCAGGGAGGAAAAGCTTCATTTCCCACCCATTTGCTAAAAGCTGTAGTCTTCAACTGCAAGGCATTTCACCAAAGTAGGATTTCACGGTGGGAGAAATATCCCTAGACACTTTCCTGTAAAAGTGTGTAAAAATAAAGGAGAAAAATCTGTGATTTTGATTGGTGCAAAACAGAAGGAGAAGCAGCAGCATCCTAGCATGGATAAGAAAACAAAATGGTGACAGCAGCAGCATGCCCTCCAACACAGGCACCACAGAAACAGGAGGAGAGCGCTCTGACAGCCCAAGCAAGGAAAGTAGCTACACAGGCCACCAGCACAGAAGAGAGGAAAAGATTGCCAAACTTCTCTGCACTCTTCCTCCTTAACTAAAAGAACTAGTCTGACTGAGAATTAGCAACCACAAACACTACTTGTTTCAGAGCAGAGGAAACCCAGGCACACAGACACCTACCCCTCAAGTTAGAAGTTATTTTGTTTGAAGGATAAAGTATTGCAGAAATAAAGAACAACAGAAATGGGAAAACAACAACAACTATGAGATTGTTCTGATAGTACTCATATCTATATATTAATACAATTCACATGTTCTTTTATATGTACCATTACAGAGTACTGTGGGAAGTAGTATCTTTCCACTACTAAGGAGAGGAAAAGGGTCACTGACAGCCTGAATCTCTAAAACTAAAGAGCCAGCAGCAGGCCCTGTAGAGATCAAACCTATACTAGTCTTTCCATACAGTTCTGAAGCCAGACAGGCTATTTTAAGGTATGGGATGGGAAAAGAGGGAAGGAGGATGGGAAAAGAGGGAAGTCAAATTAGCAAAAACTGCTTAACAGGAGGAAAAAAAAAAAAAAAAAAAAAACTACACTGATTAGCATGTAGCATCATGCCCTTAAACATATCTGTGCAACTTTCCTATTTCAGCTAATTCACCTCAATTCACCTACCCCACCTGAGTCATTTAATTCTACAGCTAGAGACTTCAATTTTCTCACCTATGGACAGAAGCTGCACTGTCAACTAGATCAGTATTTTCTGTCTACACCATATGTTGAAAGAAGTGTAGCAACCCTACTAGGTCTTCTGATGGGAGGTAGAAACCCTACATAGCAACAGTCACAAGGAGATTAATGCACTTAGCTGTAGCTGAGTGCTGGCTAACAACAGCCGAGATAAAAGGCTTTGCGGGAAGGAGGAGACATCCGTCAAAGAGGCTGCAGAGCACCTTGCACAAGCTCCTTAGCAGCAACTTGGCAAGAAGCTGCCATAAGGACAGACTCAAATATCTTGAAAAGGTCAGATAAACCAAGCCAATGCAGCTAGCTGTTCCCCCATGATATGAAAGACAGAACAGATTTTTTTTTTTAAGGAATGAATAAATATGCGACAAGATGGGCTTAACAGTCACATGCTAAGTAACTGCATTCAGAATCATCTCTGCATCATGCCCTACACGTTGGCTTACAGTCATTCCTACAAGTCACCTGTACATGTATTGTAAGGCTCTAAGCTGGGCAGAAGATACCAAAACCCAGTCCTTTATCAGCCTTTTTGCGCAGAGAAGTCTTGAAGTTTAAACAAAACTTTGCCTTGAACATTTCTTTACATACCTGAATTTGGCAGTATTTATACATTAACAGACTTCACCCTTACTAACTGATGCCATATTTTGCTGCTTCACCATGATGAGGTGTATAAACCCAGTAATTTTGTATATGGAATGGCTTTACTCAGGGTAATCCATCCAACATCTATTCCATGTGATGGATCCTATGGCACAAGTCTGCTCTGAAGCTCTCTACAATCTGCAATGGGCTTGGAAGCCAATGCACATCTGTTATAAGCAGTTCATGGTCCACATTAACATGGGTTTACAGCACCACTGGGAGCACATGACTTATATAAGCAAACCACAATATTTTCAACATCTTTTCTTAATTCAGTTGCTAGCCAATAGACAAGCCCTCCCACAAAAATCTAACCTACTGAAACAGAACCTACGATGTCATGGTTGTACAAGCCACTAGAAGAGGGGTAGCACTATGTATGGAAAGCCCAGTCCGAAAGGTCCTACAGCATCCTCACAGTCCAAAAGCAAGGTACAGAGACAGTTTCAGCTCCTTAGAAGGAACCAGGGCAGGGAGTCTTTGTCTCAAGTGGTTCCAGGCTCCCTGGAAGTGCAAAGTTACAACAACAGATAAGGTGACAGTGATGATGCATCATATGAGTAGAAAGGTCTGAGACTGGGTGGGGGAAATGACAATTCTGTCAGTCACCTGTCCAGCAAGAAACATTAATCCCTCCCTGTGAGGCCTAGTGCAACTCTAAGGGTTCCCCTGCAGACATCAGCTTACATCCCAATGCATCTTGATGTATCATCACCTCTATGCCTCCCTGGCCCACGGAAACGCAGTGTTCTTAAGCTCACCAACGCAATCTTAAACGCGTAATATTAGCACAAAGTTCCTCATTTTAATTTGGCTGATACCCAAACAATGTACCCTGCCACCTCGCAGAGATCGGGTCTACTGTTTCCTCAAAAACATAGCTTTAATCAGGCACAACTGTTAGGTAGCCCAGACAGACTCACAGAAGACACTGTTTAACTGCGCAAGAGATTGTTACTCGCAATGATAAACACTAATCAGAGGATCTAATTTAACAAGTGAAAGGAATATAAAATAGCTATTGTGTTGTAACAGAAATAACCTTCATAAGCATCCTTCAACAAACAAGCAAAGGTGCTTTTCACTCTGGAAGCCAGAAACACGCTCATGAAACAGCCATGGCTCTTCTTCCCCTTTTCATAAAGCACTGTCTTCTTGGCACTCTGTCAAGCATGCTCCTTTTTACATCCCTGGCTTCATCACAGGTTCAAATCATAGCCCATCATAATCCCAGGAATTATATACAAGTTGGTTTGGTTTTGGTATGTCCAGAAATATCATCTAGTTGTCCAAAGTGTTCCCAGTGTTTCATTGTATAGGCATTTCTGGGTTAAAAGTCAAATTCATTTTACTGAGGTTTCAGTAATTTCTGTAATTTTTGTTCCGGCTCTGTTTACTGGATAAACACTAAAATAACATAAAGCAGCAGTCCGCTTTCAAAGACACCAACAACTTATCTAGAAGTCGTAGATACCTAATGCAAAACACAGATACCTGGAAAGTATAGCTTGCAGCTGCTAAGCTGACTTAAGAGGCAGCACATCCTTCATGCAACAAAGTACATGTTGCCTAGCTAAACCAATCCCTTAAAGAATCAATATTCATTGCACCCAACTGCAGCTGCTACACATACAAAAACAAATGCTCCAAATCTACAACAGAGTAAATGGATCATCTCCATCCAGATGTTAATGTGTAACATGGAGCCTCGTATGTAATGGACTTGCAATTAATGCATGCTTACTTTCTTAACCTTACGGATCAGATCCTGTACTTTTCTACACAAGTTAGACTGACCATATCGCTGGAAGGTTCCTGACCATCTTCTGAAATGCTCCTGCCTCATCATGTGCTGAAAGTTCCTAAAAACCAGCAAAAAGCGTTAGCTACCTCTTTATCACAAAGCTCATATTGCCAAGATTGCCAAGATGAATATAACTTGAGAATGGTTGGAGGTGGCGAAGGAGGAGGAGCAAACACAAGTAGGACTCCTTCCTTTACTCTTTCCATAACTTCAGCCTCCTGATCTGTTTTTTCCCCCCAACATAAACCATGCTCTACAGCAGTCAGGGAAAACACTAACTTTGCATAAAATACAGTTAATGTTCAGACTAGAAGTTGGTGGCTCGCTATTGATTAGGGTATTTTTTTCCACCACTAGGCCTGAAGCAATACAATGACCTCAAAGTGCTCTCACATGCTAATAAAACAAAGGAACAGCTATAATTGTGAGCCAAAGCTTCTAGCAAATAAATATATTTATCTTCTAGTATGTTTGAAAAGCTGGAAAATTTGAATTCCAGAAGGTTTCAGCTTCTAAAGAATTGCCTAACCATTTTCTAATTCACTGTCCTACAGCCCATTACAGACCTGCTTTCCAAAAGCTCCACAATCTTGCACACAGCAATGCCCAGAAAATGCAAAAGAGGCAGCAGAATCTGTATGTATTCAGAGGAAAAAGGAAACAAGTGCAGCTATTCCCTCTCACTGGATACGAGGAGTTTTGTTACAAATGAAACTGAGAAAAAGACACAAGGAACAGATAGTTCAACAGCAGTCCAGGGGCTCTGCTCCCACTTCAAGAATTTGTTCTCCTCCTTCCCAGTGCCAAACACATTTAACATGGAGAGCATATACAGAGCAGAATTAGGCCCAAGATGTTTATATAGCAGATGTCCAGAACCCAAGTTACACAACTGCCTCTCCGAACGCACACAGCCTTTATGTCACTGCCCAAGCGACATGCTTATCAGGCTTTTTGGCAGGACTGTAAACAAGGCATTAAAAGATTTAGCACTAAAACACTGCAAGAGGTAACACAAGAAAATACATGGGCAGTTTGCACAGTATATTTAACAGCACCACACTTCCGAGAATACATACACAGAGATGAAAACCAAGTAAAGACAGACATTGCTTTGGTGTGAGCATATGCAACACCTTGCCTCCTCCAGCATTAGTGTCATCAACTCAGAAGAAAATTATCAAAAATGTAAGACTCCAGCATACTCTGACTGCCTTTACAGAAGCCAGCTACTTCAAACTAAACTACACAAGTCTATAAAGTTGCAGTAATAAATTTACTCATACACCGTTTTGATAAGCCAGCCTTAAGTAATAAATAGATCTTCTTCTACCAAGCGAGAAGGAGCAGCTGGCAAAAAAGCTCATCTCTCAGAGAAGTATAACCAACTTAGAGGCTTTATATTCCAGAGGTAATTCTGAGAGAAGTTTCAAATAGAGGACTGGCGATGATTCTTCCTTTTTTCCTGGTACACTGGTTACATATTCTGATTTCGATTTTTTGGTGTCAATTTCTATTTTCTTGGTGCCACCAAGTGGCAAAAATATGTATTGCCATTTTACATGCAAAAGCCACTTTCACTCCATTCTAAGAAAGGCTACACATTGTAAGGTAAAACACTAACATCTGAAAGTGAAACTTGGTGTGCATTGTATATATTTATACGTACATAGGCTAATAATAATCAATTACACATAAGACCAGAGACATGTTTTAACAATTGCACCATCCTTATCTTTTAAAGAGGCATATTTTTATTCGTATGAAATATATAACTAGGTGTGTTTAAGTAGCTAAAGTGATTAAGTTAAGGGGTTTTATTGCAAGGTATATTGAATATTCGTATTTCAACATTAAACATATTATCTTCATAAAGTAGTTAGATTAAAAATAGTGACACATAAGCAGCTATAAGGAGTAAAAGTCATGAATAACTAGAAGGCACTCATGGTTTAGGAAGGTGTTTGAATCAGCCTTGTCATTATACAGAGGACATCAGAATCTCCCTGCCAGCTTACAGAAGCTCTAGAAAGAACAGGACACAAGATGAATTGGATCTATCCAAAACTAGGGGAAGTGCCCAGCAGAGGATGACCATTCATTTCTCTTCCACCTCCACAGCTACACAGGGTAACACAGAGAAAGGAGAAAAGAAAGCTGACTGCTAGAAACTAGCCTCTGTACATTTATGCTCCCAAGGGATAAGATGCCAGCTGAAAAGCAATTCAGTCTAGTTATTCCCTCCTTTGCGTTGTAAGGAGGGAATGCCAGGGACTGCACAGAATTTGCAGGTGCCAGCTATACATCTCTTCATCCACCAAGGAACCCCCATCTCTACGGGTACCACTACCATAAATTTGTTATTAACTCCCATTGTACTGTCTGAGCAGCATCAGGGAAACAAACATGGCAGAGTATTTATCAGATGTTTCTGAGACTCCTTGATATATTTTTAGTCTGAAAAGCGTGGGTACCAGTGGGTGCGAAAAAAAGATTAGCACTCATGTGAGGTAGCTGGATGAGTAGCTGGTCAACAGCAAAGAAGCAAGAGTCCTTGCAGAAAATGTTAGCAATTGTAGCTGAAGGGCTCAACTCCTCCTAGTTTAATGAGTTACTGTGCATCAGCTGAGCCAGTTACTTACCATGCATGCAAGTGTAGCCTTTCACAACTGCAAGGTAAACATATTAGCATAAGGACTATCACAGATTCAAAGCCAACACGTTTAACCACTGCCACAGTTCAAGTATGCACGCGCAGTTACTACAGCTCAGCTTGATTTGTGTTCATGCCCTAGCAGTTTGCAATGGTTTAATAAAGAAAGTTTTTGAGGCTGAAACTCCAACCACCAGTTTGAAACTGCATCACAGCAGCCTTGCATCATGACTAGAAGACAAAAGTGGTTATGACAAAACAGGAGGTCCGAAGACCATAACCAAATGGAATGCAGGCCTATAAAGAAGTATATTAGTAAAGAATGAATAGCTGGGCTCTCCAACAGAAGGACTGCCAACACACTCAACATCAAGAATGAAAAGCACATTGATAACATGGGCAAGGAAAGGTAGGATACTATTAAAAAGCCACAACAAGCACCAGCCAGCAACCCTACTGATATCACTGGGACTTCAAAAGAAAGAGGTAGATTTACTTTTACAAAAAGTAAAAAGACACTTTAAGCAAACGCTATGCACATTTGTTTGGCCCACACCTCAATTCTCATGAGTAACCTATCCACTATTTTTTGCCAGCCCCTGTTAAAACAGCTCAGCAGGTAAGTTTCATCCCTAGAACCATTCAGAGCCTCTGGACTACTGCCATGCAAAGGCTGCTGCTTGTATGCGCCTTGGTATATTAGCATTGAAGCTCAGCTCTGGAGCACCATAACATATCTGTGCTATACACTGTCAAATAAAGCCAGCATAATAATCCTACTTGTTTGATTTGTGCAGGACAGAAGTACAATACACAGACACTGAATTCACTACAGGAAAGAACAAACCCTTTCCTGCGCTTTATACTTCTAAGCCCTTCTTGGACAAAATACAAATAAATGCAGTTATCACTCTATATTCTCAAGAGCTAGAAGGCAAAAGAGGAAGAAAAAATTGTTCCCTGACTGACAAAGGCTAAGGAGAGTCCACAGAAGTTTGCATGGACTTGCATCCAGTGAGTTAACAGCAGCCTTTGCAGACATACATTGACACGCCAAAGAGTTTTGTTTTGTTTTTTTTTAAATACTGTTCTCCTCCAGCAGTGTGGAGATTTAAGTTTGTATGTGTCTTTCAGCTAGAAAAAGGAGAACAGGTCAGTGGAAGATGCAAGAGGCTGGGAGCCAAAAATAGTTCTAATCCTGTTGTGATTGGAAAGTTAACCTGAGTCTGCCTCTCCCCATGCATAAAATGGGGATAATTAATCCTCACTTAACCATGTAAATTAAATAATGTTTCAACAGTGCTGCAAGTGCCACATATTAATTAATGCCTAGGTAATAAAAAGGGAAGGGGAGAGTGCTCTGCTACTTACCTGTAAGTCTGAGGTTGCGCTGCAATTTTAAGAGAGGAGATATCTGGCACTTAGAGGATGAGATCCTAAACTATCATTCAGTCTTAGAGAAAGATTTATCTCTCTCTCACATATGCACAGCAGCAATCAAGTACATGAAAGCCAAGCACACATCATTTTGCATGTCATATCACTTCTGTGCAACACAGTAAGCAGATGTTAACTAAGGAAATACCATAACTAAATACTCATAACCAAAGGCAAGGCAAACACAGTGAGAAGATCCATACCTTGAACACCTTCCAGAAGCAGATCAACCCCCTTTCTATAAAAGCTGAGGGCAGTTTCATAGTCTTCTTCCTCTTCCTTCTTCAAGGCCACTTTTATCAATTCCCCTGCTTTCTCCAAGTAATCTTGTTTGCCAGGCTTGGGTTTTAAGCTTCCAGTAAACAAACCATGGCTCTCTCTCTCGCCTTCAGTTTTGCTCCACTCCTGCTCAGATGCCACCATGCTTTGTGCTGGGGATTCAGAGGAAAGGCCAACACCAACAGCTCTGGTGGGGGAATTTTGGTTGGATGCCATTCCATCATCTAATTCAGCAAGAGAGTCTACATCAACTGTCAGAGAGATCAGGTCACTGTCGCTGGAGAGTCCTGAAAGTGTAAGTCAAAAGGACATCTATTACTCTAGATTTCTTACACACCATAGCAGCCTCCAAAATTCTTTAATACAACACCTGATGTTCCAGCTCCAATTCAAACTTTAAGTCCAAAGATTTTAAACTTTCTTTTTGCAGCTTCCTGAGACTTTGCACTGAATTTCCCTGTATGCAAGTCTGTCTTAGAAACCCATGGTTTCTGAGAACCTGAAGGCGCATTGTTTTCAAAGCTAGCCACAAAATCCCCAGACCTGGCCTTCATTCTAACATTGGAAGTGAAACAACAACCAACTAATGATCAAATTAAATCTTCAAAGTCCACTCACTAATGGGTTCCAGGAAATTATGAAGCCAATCCTCCCTGTGTGGGTACTCTTAGAAAAGAAAATAAGCAGGAGTCAAATTACTGTCAGAAAAAAACCTAACATACTGTTTTACAGTCAGTTTACTAGTCAGTAAGACATAGCATCACAAAAATAGTAAATTAGGAGGTAGAATTCACACAACAGTTACTACAGGTTCACTTAACTCACAGCTACTGTGTATAGTCTTACTTCATTGCTAACACATGGTAGAATGAATTAGCTCAAATTTCAGTGAAAGACATGAGCTAACATGTTTTATTTTGCATCTTCCACAAACTGAGAGCATATACATTTACTGCAAGCTGGCCTTCAGTAAGTGCTTAAGCCACAGCAACTTAGCAGGGATATTTGTGCATAAGCAGCAGCAAAGACATTTCCCATCTACACCATTTCATTCAGTAACGATTAGCATTCACGAAAAGTGTTCACACATAATTATGACTTTATAATAATCTAAATGCTACAAATGTAACAGAAGTAATGCTTCAATCTCACCTCCACATTCGGACTGGCTGGTAAGTGTCACATCATCAAGCCCACTTAAATCCCTCCGAACTGAAAAGAACAAGAATGACAAAAATGTTTCTGACATCCTTTTACATAACAACGGAATAGCTGTTCATGTATCACCAAAATAAAAGGACATGACCCTATTACACGTAAAAATATATAACATTAAACTGCTCTCAGCCTGGCTATCAGGGATCTTAATTTTGGTATCAAGCCATTACAATTGTGACACTGGTATTAGACTTGCCATTTCTTCTTGCTTTAGAGGTTAAAAACAAAACACAGATACTTGCTTAGGAGGGCTAATTCAAACCTCAGCACCCTATCAACTCACCTAAATTCAAAAGCAGTAACATTTTAAAACCTGTCTCACTGTTCTGATGATTTACAACTAAGGCGACTTAAAACTGGAGAGCCTGGAAAGCTGGGACCAACACCTACACATCAAGAAAAAAATGCCAGCTTTAAGTCTCAAAAACGTCATTCCAGAGTAGTATCCTGCATGAGACATATGGAATGAGCCATGAATTTGGCAGTGCCACCTGGATATCAAGTAGCAGTTTGTTTTATCACCTTGGCACATGTACCCACTGAAGCAATAAACAAGTAGGCAACAAGGTCAAGACGTTATCTGTTTGCATACAGAGAAAGGAAATTCTGAGCTAAAACCTGGTGTCTGTTTTCTTCTGTATTACCAATAGAGTCAAGAGGTTATCCACATTATCAGGTAAAGCGTTCTGACTTATCTTCAAGTTGTATGTGGCAGTAGCGAGGAGTTGACTTAAGGCACCTAACTCAAACTTCCTTTTTGATTTTGCAACTCTAGAAGTAGACGGGTTTTACAATTTATGGAAGAGGAGAAAGAGGGCATGCATCTTCTCACCAAGTACCATAGAAACATCACTTCTCTAAAGCTAACAGCTCCTTTAAGGTGAGCGAGAGGAAAAATAGACGAGAAGGAGCACAGACGACCAGCTGCTGACTTTCTATGAAAAGAAAGGGACAGCGATACTTTGTGACACAAGCCTACTTGAAAGCAGGGGAGAAGATGCACAGAAGACAATGCCCCTAATCTTTTGGGGGGAGGAATGAACATAAGGCAGAATGTCCATGCTGAGAAGAAGCACTGAAAAGATAACTGCCTGTGTAGCCCTGAGCCCTGTAAGAAGGAAGGCAACCTCGTAACAGAAAGTTAGGAGGAAAACAGTAGCCTCATTAATTAGTGTATTAACGATGGGTTGTACACCTGCCCAATTTAGGGGCATGAACATTGAATTTGGATGTTGAAGACTCAGAATTTATGAACTAACATTTAGAGAAGTCAGATAATTTTGTTCAGGGAAGAAAAATTGTTAGTTAGGGAATAAACAGGTGGAATTAGAACTGATTGAGCATGTAGATAGAGAAATTAAATGGAAAAGCTGGGGTTTTGTGGGGAGGATGTGCTGGCCACCCATACACATATACATCTACAATAGATTTCAGACAGACTCAAGTTCCCTTCCCTATAGTCCAAACTCATGTTTGCTTTATTCCTGCAGCCAACTTGATCAAAAGCTGCGTGAACACAGCTAGTGTGGCACAGAGCCTGAGCTAATAAACTTTGCTGAGGGACAGGGCTTACAGCCCAGGTCTAGCACCACACAAACCATAGTCATAGGGCTTCCAACCAGCCTGAAGGCTAGGAAGAGTCTGAACTGTGTATGTTTATTTCTAGGAGGAGATGGCAATATTTCTTCCTATAACATAATGCATTTAGAAAAAGAAAAAAAAAAAGCAGACTGCAGCCAGTTCACTGATCTAGCAGTAGTTGCAATTGCCTTACACAAGGCCATAGGGTCACCACCTACCATTAACATGCATCAGGTAAGCAATGGTCTTGATACTTCTCAGCAAGAGAGTTTGGGGGAACGGTGCCCATGTGGAGGCCCTTGAATGACCACAAAAACTAACACAGGGAACTAGATGACAATTAACTATAATAATCAGACTTGGAAAAATTCAATGCAGGTAGGATTCCCTCGGGGAAGGAAGGGAGAGAACTTAGAACTGAGTACTGCCACTGCCATCTAGAGGACTGAACATGGCTGTTTCTTCCTCTCCCTAGTTCCCCCCAGATTTGGTTTTGAACATGTGGAAACTACACAGGTTTGAGAAAGGATAACTCCACAGAAGTCACATTCAGCATCTGGAATTCCTGTGTGCATAGTTGTTGCAAATATCCCCCAAAATCACTCTAGCCAGTTCAGAGAAAGCGTATCAAAGAACCTTTCCACTTTATAGAATGTCCAAGAGACAAAAGGTTATCTCACATAAAGCAAATTGTTTTCTCCTCATAAAAACAAGGCCCTCATGACTGAAGAATAGAAACATTTATGTTAAGCATTTTTAGAAGCAATTTTTATATAAAGGCAAAGTGTAAAATGGGTGCTTTATCAAAATCTGAAATCTTTAAATTTCACATAAATAGTGCTCCTTTAGGCTCTATTTATGATAGCTACTCTCTGCAATCAACCCTCTGTATTAGTTCCTTCACAGAAGGACAAAAGATTGTGGGTATATTAATTCATGAACATCATAGAAGCTATTGCAAAACAAAAATGCAAAACTGGTTGCACACATAGAAAATATTATATAACTGAGGGCAAAGAGCCAGACATTAAGAGATTCCAATGGCAAATCACCCAACTTGCAACCTTCAAGGAGAGAAGGGGGGGATGGGGGGGAAGCACCATTGTTAGTAAAAATAAGCAATTCTTATTATTTGAGCAGAATTTTACCAAACCAAGTTCTATGCCAGAAACAGACCACAGAAAATTTAATACAGGCATACCTCGGAGATATTGCGGGTTCAGTTCCAGACCACCACCATAAAGCGAATATTGCAATAAAGCAAATCACACAATTTTTTTTGTTTCCCAGTGCATATGAAAGTTATGTTTACACTATACTGTAGTCTATTAAGTGTGCAGTAACATTATGTCAAAAAAAAAAATCAGTGTACAAAATGTGACACAGAGACATGAAGTGAGCACATGCTGTTGGAAAAATGGCACCAATAGATTTGCTCGACACAGGGTTGCCACAAACCTTCAATTTGTAAAAAAAAGTAATATCTGCGAAGCGCAATAAAGCAAAACGCAATACGAGATATGCCTGAAGTTAAATACCTCCCAAATAAGCTTTATAACCATTTGTGTAATACCACGTATTTATATATCAGCATAAAACAGCTCCAAAGGAAAATTTTTAAGGATTGGAAAAAAATTTTCTCAGAAAGATTGCGTATCATCATCTAGCAATCACCATGCAGACATGCTGAGGCTAGCTCAGCTACCAAAGGCAGATGGGAAGCCCTAGCACAGTCTTTATTTAGGTTGATGCACCTGATCTTTCAGCTCCGCTACTTAGTGCGAGAGAAGTGCCACTAAAATTACACTACATCTGGTATCCAAGCCAGCACATACATCTCTACAGTGTGCTAGATAAGTGCCGTCCCAGGAAGAAGGAAGCATCCACTGTTGTTCTAGCACAACCAGAAAACGTTAGCAAGCTAAGGGAGGGATTTCCAGTTTTTCAGTTGAACATAGTCCACACTGGCTCTAACACGGTGTTTCAGACTTTCAAGAACATGGAATTCTTTTCAGGAAAATAAAAACACTAGCACTTATAGTAAAAGGATTAAACAAATTACATATCTCCAAGCCCTGCAGTAGGCTTTAGCCTTCCCCACTACCATATGCCCAGTCCAGGAGACATCCTCATTTTTTTAAAAATATGATACACTACCTCTCTTCTGGATTTTACCAAGCAGTGAAGCCATGGTGATATTTAGAGCATCTACAGCTGAATTAGAACCCTCCAAAATCAATGGGGCAGTTCAAATCTTAGACCTATTTTTCATGCTCTAGGCACATTCAGACAGTCATCTTTGTACTGATCAACCTTTAATACAGTTTTAAAATTATTTGCAAATATTTACGGTTAGAGATTTAGGGCACGATTAGTAGTGAACACTACCAGACTGTTTGCCCAACCCTTTGGAAGCAGGCAGGATTTTTTATATATATATAATTTAAACTGGAGGGTTCAATTCCCAGTGGCACCAAGAGGAGTTCATTTGGAGTGATGGAGCACTAGGATTTCTAAAGTGGACCAGACAAACTCCCAGAAAGTTTATTGTTAGAAGTAAGCTTCCAGTGGGGCAGACAGAACTCTGCTGAGCCCGACTTCTCCTTTCTAATCCTAGTTCTAGCATTTCTGTCATACACAAAGCAAAGAGAAACCGGATGCTAATGTTCCCACAAATATGGCACTAGCCATTTATGTGCTGCTTTAAAACAAATCAAGCTATAAGGTTACATGAAAAAGAAAGCAAACCTTCAGAGCTGCAGTCAGACAGGTTGTCAGTCAGAGAATCAGACAGTGGCTCAACAGGACCAATCAGTTCAGAACCATCATGCACCTCCCCACCCTGAAAAGGAACAGGGAAAGGAAATAAATTTATATTGATATTTAGCTGCTGTGCAATACCAAAATCTCATTGTATAGCAGTGATATTCAAAATTAAATTTTCCTAACTAATAAGTGCTCTGTTACTTTAGAGTTAATGCATTTAATTAAACTGTATAAACTTGCAAAATTAGCTTGGGGTTTAATCCTAGTGCTACTCTAACCTATCTGACAAGTAGGCAACCTGCTGGTATGGTTTCTCACAGATTTCTGGGGGTGAAACAAAACCTGACTGAATCCTTCTAACTTAACGACACACGTTTTAAGTCATACAATTCACAGTGTGCCCCTCTAAAGAGCCAAAGCAAAACAAGAGCTTTGCTGAAGGCCACCTTTGGTACCACAATTTTTTTTTGTTGCATCACTTACGAAGGTGTCTAAACAGCTTGTTTTCAGCTTTCAAACAAGAGCCCTGAGACATACATGTTGCAGCAGCTCTGCCTGCTACAGCTTTGTGGGGAGAGTGCCCTGGGTCAGCAGGTCCCTCATGAAAAGTCTTTGCAGATCAGACAAACAGCCCACCCAGCCCAGCATCCTGAGCTCAGTCACAGCCAAGACTGGACACATGGGGAAGATCGTAAAGTACAGGGCCAGCATGAAAGGATAACATGATTCTCTCCCAAGTCGGGAGGGAAGCAGAGGAGAGTGAAGTAACAGGAACAATTGCATGAGAAATCACCTAAACGGTTTTCAAAAATTTCTGCTTGACATTCGAGGTGCCAACTTTCCATACAAATCAATTAGAAACCACACCACATCCAAGGTAGTGTTACAAACAGGCATTTCTAATCTGTCCTGAACTAGCCCAGCATGTTTTCACATTAGTCAGCCCGTCTTTCTTGGGTCAATAAATACACAGATACACATAGCACGCCCTCCAGCTGGTTCTAAGACTTAACTGTCCAAGTCTGCCTTCCCCTGGTTATTTGTACAAAAAAATCTGAAAAAGAACAAAACGACCAGTGAGCAGAGCTGAAGGAAACTAGCTGAGCTGGTGAAAACACAGTGGTGAGTGATCAAAACCAAAGCCTTTCCCACAGAAAAATGTGAAACAACACAAGGTAACAAAGGGGGCTTAAGTTTTGACACTTGCATAATTCCTCTTGCAGATATACTTAACTCCTATAAAAATCAATGCCTTTCGAGTTTATTCATTACCTTATAAGTACAAAAAAGTCCGTGAGAAGGCTAAAATTTATATATTTTTGTTAAACAAAGAAGGATGTTTGTTTAGAGGTCTTTCCCCAAAAGAACAGAAATATTTCCAAAGAATTTAAAAAGCGCAAATGCAATTAAACTACAATGTAAAATATTTTAACTGAGTCCCCTATTTATTGTTGCTACCAAAGCTGAATGAAAGTTTTCCTGAGTATTATAAAGGACTTTGCAATAAATGCAACGCGAAAATGAGTGAGGATTTTTATACTTCACTTTAACTTTGCTTTTCCATATATATAAGATTTGAATATACTTAGCACCTGAATACACTTATGTCCCAAATCTCAGATAGATGAAAATTCACTTGTTTTCAGGAAGTTACTATGGTGTTTACAAATTAAAACATGCTTACATGTTTACAGAAGTGTTGGACTAAATAAATTGAGTACTGAAAATAAGGAGATTTGAAGAGCTATAGAAAACAAACTGCCTCAAATGCAGTACAGTAAAATTCCTGATCTAAGCTATATTCTGGAGAATGGTTCTCATGTCAGCATTCAAGCAGCACATGTTTGACTAGTTATATGCGAAGTTTGCTGTTATGGATCTCAATCCATAACAATAGGCCAGAAGAAAACAGTCTAGCTAATATTCCTACCTTTGGTTCAAAGCTATAAACACCTGCATAAAATACAGAAATAGTTACAGGGTTTTTTTGTTTTTTTTTGTTTGTTTTTTTTACTTCCCAGCAGAATACTTGGATTTAACACCACTGGTTTTCCTCATCATTCGATAAGCAAAAATTCTAAATCCCTGCACCTGAACTTCCTATAAAACTTTTCAGCTCATGGAGGCGTGGCACCCAATCAGCCCACAAGCACTCCACAGTTTATAAAGTAAAGCAGAATCAGCACTACACTTTAATCACACCAGTAAGAAGCACATACTTCTGCAAATACTAACAAACCTTAAAAAACTCTTCAAGTTGTTTGCTATTATAGAGAGCAGGGATGTTAGCAGAAAACTGCAACAGATCTTCAGCACATTGCCTTCGTTCTTCAATCACAGTTTCATCAAATCGCCCTGGAACAGACATGTGAATTGACAATTTTAGAAATAGCTACACATTTATTCTGCAACAGCAACAACAGAAACCAAGACAAAAGCCATCTTCCAGAGACAATGCCCTGAATCTATGAAAGTCACTCCAACACTTCAGGAGAACACAGCAAATCTTCATACTTCCTATTCTCAATTGTCCCTGGAGTCCCATCTTCTGCAGTCCACTCAGATGATGAAAGCTGGCAGTTACAACAAGAATCCTTAGCACTCTCATTGTAAGAATATGTGAGGCAACACTCTTGATTAGCCAAGAGACACTAATGGATGTCCAGTGTTATCTAACAGTAAATGATATGTGCACAATTTGACAATATGCCAGTCAGTGTCAGCCTTGATTACGGCCCAAATCCTGTTAGGAGCTGAGCATTCTTCACGTGTTCTCAAGAACAATGAACAATATGAGCAGACAGTAAAGGAGATGCTGCAAAAAACTCCCAAATAGATAATCAGCTCCAAGGTCCCATCTATGGAGACAAACTGTAGGGGAGCTGATGAACAGAAACAGGTCCTTACTGAAGTCCTGCTACCAGACACTGAAGCTGTCCTCCAAAATAGCTCCACGCAAACGGGGTCTCATCTCCTCCTGGATTCAAGAAGTAATTAGAGCTGGGAGGCAGTTCGGTTACCAAAAACATATGATCCTTTTCTTTTCCCTACCCACCACCCAAGACATTCCCATTAGAAAAAGATATTTAAAGAACAATCCCATAGTTCACCTCAGAGATTCGCTCCTCGGGAGGAAGAGCCCTTGGACTATTACCTTAAAAATCATGTTCTTCACAATTGCACACAACTTCTTTTAGCTTTTCATATCAACATCACTTTGTTGTTGAAATAGTTACAAGTTTACCAAAAGAAAAGGGCGGAGGTTAACAATAATAATTGGAAGAGAATAGAAGAGAGAGTTGAAACAGCTACACAGAGAAAAAAAGAACTGAGAAGACAAGTTCAAGAAACAGTATTGCTATAGCAGCATGATGGAAAAAATAAGAACCACTTGTGACAGCTCTGTGGCATTAACTTTGAAGACGACAAAAGATACATTGAATACAGAAGCAAAATTCATTTACGCTCAGAGCAAACAAAAAAATAATCCCAGAAGAAAGCATCAAAGCAGTATTCTTTCCAGAAATTCTTTAAGTAAATATGTCCTTCCTACCTGCTACAACAAAAAGAAAATAAGCTAGAAAGACACGTACATACCCACAAGAAAGATCAAAAACTAAAGCTTTGAGGGGTTATTTCTTCCATGAAGGAAAAAAGAGAGGTTGCTGGATTAGTTTTCGGCTGGATCAGTTCTGTGATGTGTCCACCATGCTCATTCAGCTGCACAAACATTAGCAGCAGTACAAAAAAAAAAAAAAAGCCACAACAAGCAAGCAGGAAGAAGGCAAAGGCAGCACTGGAATCAGGCCATGTTAAACTGTTCAAACTACCTACATTTTCAGAGCAACACTGAGTGTGTTATGACTTTTACTTCATTCCAAGCAAAACAGGACAACACAAAAAAAACAATTTCACTCAGTAAAGTGCAGCAACATAGACCAGTTAGACAAATCTACAAAATAACACAAACACTGATATACATCAGTTGCAAAAAGGCAAGCTCCTAACAAGATCAGAAACCTACAACTCGTCCTCTTCCACACCTTCCCAGGACTCCCACTGGGCCCAAGGCAGTGCCTGCCACGTGCACGGGGCAGCAGTGCTTGCAAGCTGACCAGCGCACACGTGCCAACGGGCCAGGCAGCAGCAAACAGCCCGGGCAGAGCCGGTCCTGCCTGTCTCGCCGCGGCACCTCGGCCAGGGCTCTCCCCTTACCCAGCCACCATTTCACATACTCTGCAGGAACATAATCACATTCGCAGGCACCGTTCCTCTTAAATTTTGCTGAAATTAGCCAACAGGTATGAAAGTCTGACAGCACATAAGCCTAATTTTCTCAGGAAGCTGAGCTTAAAAAAAATAAATAAATAAATTTGAACAGAACCATTAAAATATTAGTCACTGTCACATTTTCCAGCTCATCAGCCTCATCGTACACTATTAGGATAACCAGTTACAGGACTCGGGGGCAAGAAAGTGAAATAGAGTATGACACCAGTTTGTTCACAGGCTACCTGATATCTCACAGGCAGTTTTAGATCCAGCTACCCGTACCTTCTCCCATGCGCCCCCCTTTTTTTCCCCCCCTCCTCTCTATATATTTTTTCAGGCAAGCTTGGACTACTCAGCACTTCGAAAATCTGATTGAGAAGAGAGGGGCGAATCAAAGGTATTTAGATACCCAGCTGATGCTTCAAACATTTCTACCATAAAGTCTTTCTAGATCTAAACCAATGTTATTTCTGCTTTTCTTTACATCTCTTGGCCAAATGAAAATGTCATTACTAGAATCATGTTTTTCGGGGATTTTGGGAAGTGCCAAGCACGATTTTAGCACATAAGAAATGCACTAGCAAGATTAAGCTATTCCTCCAGCAATGATCCATTGATAATTTCTTACATATGTTGAAACCAAACGCAAATCCCTTCAAAGAGAATCCACAGCTCTGTTGCTGGAGCAGATTTAAAAAAACTAAACACCTAGCAAGGTTTGTGTTCATTTTTCAGAACACTTCCAACAATACAGGACAGCTAATTCTTAAAGAATATGTTACTTTATTTGGTAATTTCAAGTCCAAACAGTATCCTTATCTGCGTTTTATAATCTGAACAATCTTTCTAACTCACTGCAAGCAAAAATTATAACTTAAATATCAATATTTGTAGGGTTTTTTTTTTTAAATAAACCCAAAAAGGGGAGGAGTATTTTATATAATAGAGTACATTGGTACAGTTGTTAGAATCATAAGAAATGCTGAAAAGAGATTCTGGTAAAATACAGCATATAGCCAACATATGGAACACTTAAATAGTCCAATAAAAAAGTACTTTGAAAATACCAAAAAGTGATTTTGATGCATATTAGAGAATGAGAGTAATCACTCCCCAGAAATAGATTACAGCTGCATAACAATTCAGAGAAGTTTTAACAGCTGGATCTGTTATCACCATTTTAGATTCCCATGCTCCAGGTCATTATTTTTTTTCCCTGTAAGATGGGTGGAAAAGGGCCAGGCGAAGCTCAGGAAAAGCAAAATAATTGCTTCCCTCCCCCACCTCATCAACAAGTTTCACCCTTTGATGTGAGCAGCCCTATTGTAACAGAATGAAAATACATGAACTTGCACATTATCGTTTTCAAAAGCTGTGCTGCAAAACATGCAGTACAAATAGTCCAGTTCTGCAGATGCAACAAATGTCTGGTTGCACCAAATATGGAAGCGTAGCATGACTCATTCATTTTCAAACACTTCTCAGTTCTCCACGCCACCTCCAAAAACTCTGAATGCTGCACTTGAGAGTCTGCTCAGGTTTAACACTTCCAGTACAAACAGATAATAAGTCTGACTGTCACCACCAACAATGCTCACTTGTAAAGTATACTCAACACAAAATGATATGTATAGTTAAAGCATACACATTAAAAAATAAAATCAGCGAACTGCCAGCAACTACTGGCGATGCTAGTAAGTAACTAAGTTAAAAACTGCTACAAGCCAGACATCACTACAGCAGAGACGCTGCAGAAATGCTCTATTAAAGCAGCTTGAAAGCAAAAGATTTCACTAGAGACTGATCTTGAAGTTCAACATTAACTGAGACTGAAAATAAATGTCAGAATGTCGTAATCTTAATAGATTATAAAATATTTTATTTTGTCTTCTAGTACAAAAATTATTAGGACGCATCTTCTGAAAATAAATGTTTTAAATGGAAATAAAACATACAGCAGCTGTGAAGTGTACAAATGAGATGGAAGGCTAAATAGTAAAATTTTATGCTTTAAATAGAAAGATAATTTTTAAATTCAAGAAGAGTCAGACGTCTCTGTTCCTTTCATCTACGTACTAATCATTTTAAGCTTGTTTCTACATTACCTCCTCTCTCCTGTATTCTTCTGTGGTTCTTCTCTTCATTCAAATGTAGTGGGCTTTGTTTTGTTTTTTATTTTTCATTTCAAAGAGCTTTTTGTAAATAGCTACATTGAATAATTCTGTAGATTTCCTTCTGTTACAGTGTACTTTGCAGTCACTTTTGTTCACCCCATACAACAGAAGAAGCATGTCTTTCAGAATGGATTTCACTCACAATTCTTTCCTTGCTTACAGAGTTTGTGTAAAAACAGCTAGCAGGAGACTTGCATTTCTGTCAATTTAAAATTATTTTTAAGAAATTAGAAGTCAGGCACTCTCTTCCACCCTGTTTTTCCATTTTATTCCTCCCTCCCCTATGAATACCTACTGTATCTCCCACCTGAATTTAAATTATGGTCTGCAAATATTAGCTTTGTAAATAACTTGTTCAGTGAACACACTAATCTGTAAATTAGATTTAAAACCATCTCAAGATCACACTAATAACACATTCCCTATTTAACCATTAGTGCACAAGTTCTGATACAGCACTGAAACTTGCTCCACTTTCAACTTTATAAATAAGTACAAATAAAATGACATAAAAGTTGGATACCATTTAGCCTGACGTGAAAGACAGCTCTCCACAAGAGCCATGAAATCTACCTCACAGCTCAGCTTCTTTGCCTTTCACTTAGCTGTTTCACATAAGAATGGGTTAAGTCAGAAACTCTCCCAAAGCTTACTGAGGCAGTTTGGAGTTGGGTTACAAACTAACTTCAATGTTGCTTGTGTTAGTATATGCTTTAAAACATCTGGTGCCGGTGCCTAAGTGCTGTAGCCATCAAGAATAAAAATAACACCACTAAGTAGTAAAAACAAGGCAGTATCTGGTTATGAAACTCCAACAAGGGGAAAAGCTTGTGCTTTCCAGGCTGAGGTCTTGCCTGCCAGGGAGGTTCATTTAGTCAGCTTCTCTGGAGGAGTCACCAAAGGCAAAGGAGAGCTGCCCGGAAATACCACCACAGTACCATACCCCAGGGCAGTATCGCCGGACAAAGGGTCGCTAAACAACCTCAATTTTGGCACTTTCCATACTGACAGGCCTGACTTTGTAATGTCCATTTACTTCAATGCAACAGTCATATGCACTAGTAAGCAGAAGAGAGAGAAATGCAACAACACAAAAAACAAGTCAATGAGCACTATAGTTCTGCAGACAAACTCTTAAGGAAGAGAGTTCAAATTTGCAGTCCTCTTGCATATGCATAGCCTTCCTTGAAGCAGTTAAAGCTTTTAGACAAGACCTGGGTTAGATTCATGCCCAAACACCGCAGAGAGACTACCAAAAATACCCTGGGGATATTCATTAGGGTCAATACCTTATGCATCACTTAGCAACACTTCTCAGCACAGCTGTGCTAGGAAAAGAAACAACAGCTTCCCATGAGGTCTATGTCTCTTACCAGTGCATATGACTCCCTACTCATCACAGCTTGCATCTGTATCCAACCTTGTCAGTAGGAATGAGATCCAAAAAGCGTTGCTACGCTTTGAGCTCAGGGTTATGTAGCTTCTAATAGTTGAACACACAAGGTGACTAGGAGGGGAAGGAAGGAAGGTGGGAAGAAACCCCTCCATCCCCTCCCCTCCCCCAAAAAAATAAAAAATAAAATAAGTTAAAAAAAACAGAAGAAGCAGAGAAGCAGTGTGGCGATTTCCACTGCACTACAGGTCTCCACTTTCTAGGTGAAATTCCCTGATGATGTTAATAAATTCCTTGTTACTGTAGAACAAACAATATTGATCTCTGGTGTTTTCTTTCTGTCAAATGTTATGGTTGGGGCAACCAGACTTTTATTATTACTGATCTTTTGCTATTAGGTCTTAATTTTGTTAGGAGGCACTGGAGAGTGCACTGAGGCATGTGGAAGCCCACAGAGCAGATACAGCTTGAACCACCATTGACTAAACATCTACTCCATAGCTATCTGATTGCCAGGGATACCACACTATGGATTGTCACCACTCTGAATGGGCATTGTCAGCAGATTCAGAGTAGAACAACTAAGCCAAAGGGCATGAATTTTTATTTTAACAATCCTTAATTAAAAAGAACAGGGGGTTTTATTCAACTAGAAGGGCAAGGTGAAACTTTAGTGTACAGCTCCTTTTGTGACTGCAACACTGTACAGATGATATAGAACATATATACATCAATAAATATCTTGAGCTAATAACTCTAACATGAAAGCAGCAAAAGAACATAACCAGTCCTGTTAAAAAAATAAATAATTTCATCAAGCTATGACACCAGCACACCTACTAGTAAGACATTCATGACAAACTAAAAGGGTCAGTACTAAAAGCACAGAGAAAAGAGTTCCACACAGCTGCAAAACAAGATGTACTTTACTTATAGGTACTGAGTTATCAAAGAATATCGACAATTCAGGAAGAAACTATGCTTACCAAATACAATTGCTTTGGCAAAAGGTGGAAATAGTTCCGTATGTCTGCATAGATTTTTATGAATTTGCCAGAGATCTTTGTGCAGTTTCTTAAAGTCACTGTATCTCTTCCAAACGACTATCTGAAGCAGAGAAGGGTGAAGAAAAAAAAAAAAAAAAGTATTAATGAGGTTCATTGCTCATATTAAAATAAAACTGCAGTAAGAGACACCACAAGTACATTTTTCTAAGCAAATCAGACTACTACCTTCAGCAAATATTTTTTAACACTTAAATACATAATCTGAACTGCCAAGTGTAACAGCCATAGACAGTAATATAGGTTCATAATATGCCTGCAAACCCCATTTTGACTAACAAGACTACAGTGTATAGAAAACATTACATAAAAGTTGAAAGAAAGAGGGCAAAAGCAGCATTGTTTCAGAGATCAGCCACACTGTGATCCAGAGCTATATGGGGAACCAGAACGAGAGAGGAAGAAAAAGCAGGACAGAAGTGTTTCACCATCCAACACTCAATTACATGCTGTGCTCAGCACAGCTGCAGGTATACAGGGAGGGGGGAGAAAAAACAGCAAAACAGAAAATGAGGGAAGAGAAATCAACAAAATTAAAGGATGCTTACAGACAGAGCATTAAAAAAAAACCACAGAACAACAATTTAGCCTATAATTTACGTGTTTATGAAAAATGCTAATCATGTGTAAATGCAAGCCCAATTTAAAATGGTTGAGGACTTTGACCAAAAACTGAATATGTTTATTTTGTAATCTAGACAAAAATCTTCGACTTGAGGAACGCAAGGAGATCATTAGTTCATTACACCACTTGAGGAATAAAAATTTTCCTCATCTGTCCTGTTCAGAAAGAAGTAGTCATCTCCCAGCGAGGTATCAGTCTTGTCCTTCTTCCCTCCCATTCTTCGTATTCTTCAACTCAAGGAGAAAGGAGAACCCATCAGGAAAAATCAGGCCAGGGAGAGAACTGAGCAACCAAATTTGCACTTCACTGCTAATAGGTTTGTTTCCAGGTTTAAAAAAAAAAAAAAAAAAAAATACATCTTAGCCTTAAAGCACCTTCTCTTTTTACTAAGGTCAGAGGCCTTCTAAGTTCCAGTGGATACAAGTCCTATTTACAGAACTATGCAGTTATAAGATAACCAGACTGTTAACAGAGCTTTAATCTGGCAAAACTCTATCCATCTTATAAATGTAGCCATACAGAAACTAGCTGTCCTGATTCAGCTCCATCTATTGTGCATACACATCCAAGGACTCAGTTGCAACTAGTACTTGATAGAGTTCAACAGCCAAGGCAACAAAAAGAGGAATCTCTCAAAAAGGCAACTAGTGATTTTGCTATCAGAAACAGTTGATGATTTTTCAGTGCTGCACTTCCACCTAACAAATTTACAGAAGATGGGTGATTAGCATTTCTTGAGCAATATACATGCAAAACATAAAATTGCTTAAGATGGCAAAGTTTCAAACCATCAACTTACTGTACTGTCAGTACCAGGTGATAATGTGAAAAGCTGCCAAAAAATAGGAGCATGATGTACTGTTTCACTAAATAAGTATTATTTCTGCTGCTGCAAGTGATTTCCCAACAGCCAAGAGGAGAAAACAAATACCCATAAACAGCTTGCAAAGCAAACAACTCCAAGTCATCATATAACCTTCTCAGAAGCTCACAGAAATCATGCCTTCGCATGCACATGGCTCAGCAAAGTTAGCGAAGTTCCCACTTTAATATACTCATTAGAAATCAGATTTGGAGGAAGGAGAACACACTGTACTTTGAAACTCAAGGAAGCGCAGCAAGTGTATCATAAAGCATACGTTAGACTTGTAATGCAATAGGTTGCTTGTCACAGCTAGAACTAGTAGAACTCTATTAACACATTGACTCCTCTATTCCACAATGAACAACCCTTTCTCTTCCACAGATGAGTACAGAGAAAACTACTTACAAGACAATCTTTATTGCAAAATAGGTACAGTTGCTTCACAAACCATGTGGTCACCATCCACCCCAAAAGCAAGGAAATTAAAAGGAAAGCCATCAGCCATTCCGTATCTAAAACTTCTCCATCCACTACTTGATGTTAAGTCACCTTCACCCTTTTGAGAAGAAAGCCCTTACAAGGTTATCTTGCTTCCTGTCTCACAGTAACACTTTAGGGTATGTTGAATTGCAGTTGGCAGCAGTAGGAGGGATACCATGTTAAAGGATTATATTCTAAAGGGCAGTTAATAGAGGTGACTGAAAACAGGCAAGTAGAGGTGAGGTCACAGCACACAGCCTTATGTACAGCTCTACAGAAAAGCTCCGGATATACATGGTTTTGTGACTACAATTCACCCGTATAGCAACTACCATCTACAATATACTTCTTTAACTATGCACTTTTAGGTGTTTTCTCGTAACAGAACCACATCGCATCCAACATGCTATCACATGCAAAATACTTCATTTGCTACAGTGAAGGGTGAAAAAAAGGTCAATCATCAAGTTTATGACACATTTATGTCTCCTTGCTGACTGGAGTATGTGAAATCCTGCATGGTTAACCTGTATCCACAGATCAGTCATGATCATAGCAATGACTAAAAGATAGGGGGGGGGGTATTTTTTTCAAAACTATTTAACATATATTCATGCAATATTCTAGCTGAAAGACACTTACAATATATTTTTCTGATGAATGGTTCATCAACAGGTGTTATAAAGTGTTTTTTTCCCCCACAAATGAAGATTAAGGAAATGGCAGAGTGTGTTCATGGATAGGTTCAATTCAGGAGTCTCCCTGGAAAAGGTGAACATCAAGCTAAAACCTACAATAATGCAGTTCTAAAAACAGACCCCTGATCACCTCTCCGACTGTGATAGGCTATTTTAATTTTCCAGAGATTAAAAAAGAACCAAAGAACATGAATGTTCCTGTTTGTTTGATTCTCAGGATTCAAAGAAGGATGCAACAAAGGAATATTAGCCAATTCTCACCTCTGCAAAGCCACTAATCAGTAACCCACATCGGATGGCACAGAGGTGCACTGAATTCATTTATAGGCTCTTCCTACATCAGCTATCCAGGTTCTCCTCAACTGTGATAAGAAACTGCGCTAGAAATTCAACATATCCATACAGTACTCAGTGTTTGAAAAGCCACAAGGTTGTGCTTTTGAAGGAAGATTTTACATGTATATAGTATAATAGTATCAACATGTCAAGTCATTGGTCCAGAAGAAACCAAAAAATATGCTTTTTTTTTTTTTTTTTTTAATTCTGAAGCAAACCAAAAGAAGTATGATGTAATCTTTTGTCTCAATAAAAATGGCTCTTGACGTTCTTCTGAGATATTAAAGAGCCACAGAAATACACTCAATCCTCATTCACAGCTTTCTCAGAAGAGGCAAAAAGCAAGCAATTAAGTTTTATCAAAGTATATCACAGGAAGATACTTAAGGAGCCTCAGAGAGAGACACATAATATATGAATTGCAGTCTAATCTCTCTCAACTACTCCCACACTCCTCCATTTTCCTTGTTCACTAATAGACAGTAATGATGTAGGCTTTTCAGTGAAGTATTGGTTAAAGAGGTAAAGAATACCCACAGCTGAGACCTAAGACTTGGATTGTGGACTGATCTGTAATTTTACCAGTAGGAGTTAAGTAACCATCAATTTGCCAATTCCAGCCTTGAGAAAAAAGCTTCCAAAAGTTATCAAAGCAGTTTTGTCATCAAAAGACACTTTACTCCCTAAGACTTTGTTTGAAGTCACGATTCATCACTGACGGCAGAATTGCAATATGTTATGCTAGCTATTCTGTCTTTGAACTGAAAGCAAAAGACAGAAGGAAGCATACAAAAAACTGTTTGTTCAGTTACAATGACTAAACACACACAGAAATTGCTAAATTACGTCAAAGATGCTTCAAAAGCCATAACGTGGTACATAAACATATTTGCACAAATTTAGACTGTTACCTCCTGGACATCCTCCGGATTTTTTCTTGAAACAATCTGAAAAGCAAAACAAAAAATATATATATATCAGTGCTTGGATTTTCATTTTGGAAGTTAAAAGAGTAACATATGATGATCTGTTGCTGAAAAGAAAAATCTGGGGGAAAAAAGGGTATGCTCCTCTTCAATTTGCACTCAGAAACATTTTTTTTCAGTTTTAGAGAAGTTCAATATCCAAATACAGCATAGCAAGGTATTTTAGCAGTGGACACAGTTGTGATAGACATAAAAATGTAAATCCTAGGCAAAAAGACACAGAAAGCATCCCAAAAAACAAAACTACATAGAATACATCCCCAACAATCTTTCCAGTCTTTTCCTGTAAATTCATATTAGGGTCACATTAGTCCCAGCAAACAGAGCTAATGATGGCTACTTGGCTTGATACAAGCTATGCACAACCTCGCTACAAATGTTAGGCTTTGCATTTACTAAGACAATATTTCCACTTGACTTAGAGCCATCACAGCACAGCTCACACCAGCTGACTCGGTTCTTGTGTTTTTTTGTTTCTCCTTAAACACTCTTTAACTAATTAATTATAAATTACTTTATCCTGAGGAAAACTGCCATCAAAAATAGGCTTGGCTACACACCACAAAGAAACCTGTATTTTGTCAGGCTTTTTTTTCTTTAAATAAATATTGATCGCAAAAACCTTTGAAAACCAAGTTCTGTATCGGGCTTACAAACCACAGCAAGAGCACATCCACACAAACAAGCAAATCAAATTAAGGTATCTTTAATTCATAACTGCAATTATCTTGTGCAAGTCAGTCTATCTCCCACTATAACTCAGCCAAAGCTGTTCAAAAAAAATAATTAGCCTGTTACGAGTTAAACCAATGTAGGGCATTCTCAATCCAAACTAAGACTATCCACACACTGACACACCCCCAAATATGAATAGATGATGTACATAGGCAAGTCCAAGGAGTCCATGCTCCTTCCGCCCTGCAGACTAAATCAGCACCCAGCAGTACCGCCAGCATTGCTCAGCTGTTGCTCTAAGATGGAAGTCACTGAACCCGGACTTTCCTCCTGCTAAGCGCTCTCCACACTCCCCCCATAAACTAGCTCTCTTCTTCCCTTTGGTTTTCCAAGAATCCTTGCTGAAGTCTCCCAGATTTCCCAACATCAGCTTACTACACAGACGAGTCACTAGTCTTTTACATGTTTTGAAGCAGACATGACACAAAAGGGAAGGTTTATTTTCTCTGTCATGCTCATCAAAAACCTGAAACATTTTCCTTCTCAGTTCTAAGTTATTTCTTTCACCTTGCACATTAAAGTCCTCTTCTTCCAACATTGACAAAACATTCCTCAACTTTTCTTCACTCTAAGCAGTCTAGCATCTTGCAACTTTACAGATTTTTAACCTTGGTTGTTGTTGTGCTTTCATTCACTACCAGGCAGTTCATGAGTGGAATTTGTTGAAGTATCTCTACCCTTCTCCTCTAAGATTTAGGGTATTTGATGTAAGGAATCTGTAGAGCTGGGGTGCAGGGAGAAGGTATCATAGGCATGACCACACATCACAGAAGAACACCAAAGGGCACACACTGATTGTTTTGCATTGCAGTTCACCTTTAATTAAAGCCTTACAACAGTTTTGGCAGCTAGGTAAGTTACCAGATGGGCAGAAGGAGACCCAGAGAGATGAGTAATTACCCAGCCAGTTAGTAAGAATCTGGAATAAAACCCAGAGGCCCTGTTTCACAGTCACTTGTTCTAATGTTACATCACCTTCTATATCTATCAACCATGCCAACTTTAAGTCAGCATGTAATAATTTATGTGTTACCTACTTTGTTCTTCATATCCTTTTTCTGAAGGTCAACCTCAAAAGAGGTCTTCCCCTTCAATCCAAACTATGAGATAACTGAGAGACTTGGCAAGCATGTTACTAACCCCCAAATTTTCAGGGCACTTTTTAAATCCTCCCATAAGGATCGACACAGTCAGCTTCTTCTGCAAATCTGTAATGCAAGCAACTTTCATCCATTTAAAAATATATCAGTAGGCTATCCACTAATAGGAGCTAAGCAATGCATAACTACTATGTTACACTCTGAAAACAGAGATCCTACAATGATCTAGTGCCTTACCACTGAACAAAGTACTCAAGACTATCCTATTCCTTGTCTGCCCTCCAGATATCCAACATAATTCATTAAAATTTTATCATTAATAACCATAATCTTCTGAATCATCAGAACTTTTACTAGTAGCCTGTATTCTTAGATCTCATACAACAATACCGTTAGTATTATCACTTGCTGATACCTCTTTCTGTTCTTTAACCCTTGGAAATGAATATAAGGCAACATCCATTCAATTTTGTCTGCATTTAAATTACTCCATATTTTGCAAGTAAATAATGTATTCTCTACTAAATACTCCAATGCATTCAGTTTCTACAAAATACATGACTTGCAAAAACACGAAAGGGATTGATTTTTATAAAGTAGTCTCATAAACAAGAACTTTTAGAAAAAAAGTCTGCAATAATGACAGCTCATCTTAGCAGTCAGAAGAGATTGCACGGGTAGCCGTACCTTTGGGTCAGATGTTTAGGACACTCTAAACAAATGCTCTTCTCAGTCATAATTATTAATTTATCATAATATTGAAACAAAAAGTTCTTTTAACTTAACTTAGTTTCACAAGGGATTCACTCATATGTCACTAGAAAGAACCAGAAATCTCCACTAGCACGTACTGAGTACCCTAGATCTTGCAAATACAATGGGAAGTTCCCTCTTACTTTTATCCAGGCAGTCCCCCAAAGTTGCTGATCATCAATTCAGCAAGTACAGCAGTAATGCTGTTGAATCAGCCATGGAGCCAGATCACTGCAGGAATGGGAGGGAGGAATAGGAGGGGAGAAAAAGGGAGGGTAACAGAAATGTATGTAAATTTATTTTTAAATGATTTTGTGCAGTGTCTAACTCTCCCAGTGTCATCCTCACTTCAACTACTGCGTAACAGTCCATCAGATAGAGAGCCCTAGATACAAAAGCTATTTATACATCCACGTTTGTGGATTCCAAGCATCTTTTGGCACTTAAAAAAGCTTTTTTTTTTTGCACTTTGGGGACTATAGACATAAAACACATTGAGGAACTAATGGATCTGTGTTTAGCTTAGTTTAATTCGGTCAGCTCCCAGACTGATCAGCTCCCTGTTCTGTAGTGAATCACTCAGAGTCAGCACACTACCCAGTTCTGGACTATGTCACCTGGAAAAGCACTACTGATCGACAGCTTATCAGACATGGAGAAACAGTGACACTCCTCACAAGCTAAACACATTTTGTTCTTGAACAATTCTGCGCATACCACAATATCAGAGCATTTTTAACTAACTTAAGCCAATAAGAACAAAGCCATTAGCGTAGAGTAAAATAAACAAAAGTCTTGGCTCATTCCTAAATACAAGAGCATTACTCCCTATTACACTGATATATTGATATTGACTATTTATGGACTTAGCCCATCATGACCTACTGAGGAAAAACCTGGAAGCACTATTTTCCTTGACTCTATCCCAAAAAAGGCTTTTTAAATTTAGAGTCAATGGGAAAAGCAATATTTTCTCCTCTCAACAAATACCACATTTTGTTTAACTTTAAAAAAAAAAAAAAGTATTTCCCATGCTTGTGTTTGGCGGACTAGTACACATGCATTTGACAAAGAAGACTAAAAAAAGGAATTGATCCATATTTTCACAAGTCATGCAAACTGATGTTCAAATACCCTAAGAGCTACAATATGTGCATGCGTGCCTGTCTGCGCGTGCACATATGATATACATACAGACACGGAGAGAATGCTGGATTCTTCGAGTTAAGGGAAGGGGCGCATATAAACATTTGCTGCTCTCACAGACAGAATGTCTGCAACTACAGTAGCTGTAAGACCACACACAGATCAGTTTAATAAAGTCTGTCCTTCTATGAAGCTTCCCGATGTTCTCAATATACCCTACCATATGTGTGAATTGAACTTCCAGTCCCCTTGCACCGACCTCCGTGAAGTTTTGACTTACTCCCCTTTCCTTTTCTGCTTAAATAAGAAAATGGAGGAACAAAGAAAGCAAGAATTTTCCCTGGGGGAATAGAAGCAGCCTTCAGCAAAACTAGCACCGAGCCAGCTCTCCCAAAATCCAGCTATTTGCTGCACCTATCCCTCCTCTCCCGCTAGGCCCAGCGCTCTCATTCACCCCGACCCCCTTCCTACCCGAATGGAGCAGGAGCCGAGGAACATGCAGCCCTTAAGAAAGGGACTTCCTAGATATTCCTCAACTCAGACAGCTCTGTGCATCCAGCGTGGGCGAGCTGGAGATACGTATTCTGCCTGCTAATTTTTGCTCCGGAGCTGCCTGCGCTGTGGGACGGAGCGGGGGGCAGACCGGCTTCGCTGCGATCCGTCCGAAGAGACTGGGGAGAGAAGGAAAGGAGGGCAGCGCTCAGCAAAGGGGGGGGGGGGGAGGATTTTTAAATCATTCTTCTATGGCCTGCAGCAAACAGGGAAGAGAAAAGGAAATCAATCCCAAAGCGCACCCGAGGGAATAGCAACGTTACGTAAAGGTACGAGGACACAGGATACACCTAAGATTCGGTTAATCAAACCTTTGCATTCTCCTGGTGTTATTTTCCCACCCACCTTTCCCTGCCAGGGGAGTTTCCTCAGCCTTGACAGCGTGATAGCCTTTACCGGCACCTCGCTGAAAAGCAACAACAGCCAAGAAAAGACCCAAACCGCGGGCTGACGCGGGCGGGACGGGACGGGACGGGTCGGGACGGGACGGCCCCGCGCCCCGCCCCGCCCCGCCCGGGGGGGGGGGGCCCGCCGCTCGCTCGCTCGCTCGCTCACCCGCGCCGTGACCTTGTAGACGGTGTGCCCGCGGGGGTGCCGCCGCGGCTCCGTCACCGTGTAGAAGCGGGCCAGGCCGCCGCCGCCGCCGCCGCCGCGCTCCCGCGGGCTCAGCATGCTGCCGCTGCCGCCGCCGCTGCCGCCGAGCCGCTCCGGGTCAGGCCGCGACCAGAGGCGGAAGCGCCGCCGGGAAACACCCCCGCCCCGCCCCGCCCCGCCCCGCCCCGCCCCGCCGCCGCCGCCGCCGCCGCCGCCGCCGCCGCCGCCGCCGCCGCCGCCCGCCCGCGCGCGTCATCCCCCAGGCGTGAGGCCGCGGCCGAGGAGCCGGCGGCGCCGGCGGCGCGGCTCGGCGGCGCGGCCCGCCGGTGCGGGCTTGAGGCACAGCGCGGCCCGGGGGCGGCCGCCCCGTGCCGGGGCTGGCGGCTTGTCCTGGCGGGGACGCGGCCTAAGAGTCACGTTCAGACCTAGCGTATGCCGTCCTAAATCCGAATATCTAAAACACATTAAAAAAGAAAAAAAATCACAGCTTTTTAAAGAGGAACGTTAAAAGAAGGCCAAATCTGATAATTACTACATCACTCTCTGTTTCATCCCTTCTCCAGATTCTCGCAGCTGGACTCGGATTTCCCTTTGTGGATGAGCTCCTGCAGGCCGACAGGTCTGCAAAACGCTTTGGTGTGACGAAGCTCCTCAGGGTGCAAGGCACCGCTTCAGTCCGAAGGAACGCAGCTTTGTGCTGCAAGGCGTTCTCATGCCATGGGTTACTAAGATTACAGATGCCTTCAATTACTTCTCTGCAGTGGGATCTGTACAAATGTAGATCCTACCTGATATTATATGAACAGTTAAAATTCTTTTTACCATTACATTTTCATTCATTTAATAGCAGATATTAAAAAATCAGCTTCTTATTACCAAGTTGTTAACATCTCTGATCTCACGCAGATCTCTGACATAAAGAAAAATACTTGATTAGACTTCTTTGTAAATGATAAGAGACTCTTGTTCTGAAGCTCGCAATAAGCAGGTGTCTCCTTTGAGGAAGACTGAACTGTGTCATGAATCTTTACAACCCTCCCAATTACTGCTGTGAAAATGAAAGCTGTTCATCAATTATTACATTAGTTTTCTGAGTTCCAGGTCAGATTCACTTCTACAGATCTAGAAGCATCAATCTGTGAGCTCACCTTTAAGTCCTCCTAAGCAGTTTCACTGTTTCACTGTTTGGAGGTGCTGCCAGAGTTTCACCTCTGTCCTCTTTCTAGTGATTACAAGATTAGTGCTACTCTTGATTTGGATGTTCCCCTCACTCACTTCTTACCTCATTATGATGGGAACTCCATCCTGTGTACTGGAGGCAAGTAGCTCCTGCAAACATACAGAGGCAGAGAAACAGTCATGAGTGGGCCAGCTGTTCCCCTTCCAGGGCTGGTCTAACAGAAAACAGTTGGTTAGACAATACTTTTCCTTATGAAACCCAGAAAAGCCTAGCAAAGTTAGGTCACAGGAGCCTGAAATGCATCTAAATGGAAGTATTTTAGCATCCTGGATGTACAGCTTCTTCCTTGAACAGTATTATCCCAGAGAAAGGTCATTTTCTGAGGGAGAATACAATGACTCTTCCTAACATTTCATAGGGCAGAAATGGTCCAAATGTGAGTTTTATAACACCCTCTCTCTCAGTTTTCTTTGGATTACTTTGACATTCCCAGCTATCAAATTACTGGAAAGATTCTTTACCCTTTTTGTCTCCAAGAATTGTTTGATTGGTCTAGTCTGATTTGCATGGGGAACATTTTCTTAAGGAAGAGAGAAGACATTCATTCTTAGAACATGGTCTGCCACTCTCACTAATCATCTGAGAGAGTGGAAAGGCCTGTCTTTTACATCTTTTGACAAGATGCTGGTACATCTAACTTCATGCAAGTAACTATCAAAAGGAGCGCCGCAAGAAATAATATGATCTTGATCATCATTTCTCCAAAGCAAATTTTCCAGGCCCAAGGCTAAAAGACTTGTCAAACTCCAATAGATAATGACTGTTTTCTTACACCAATAATAATGGAGCTAATGTTTCCCTGAAAGAGGCTTTTCAAGAACAGATCTTTTGTATGAAGTAATTCTAGTGTACGAGTGAGGAAAAATAATCTGAGCTTTGCTTAGATCTGAAATGAAGGGGTTAGACAGAGTGATCTCAGAGGATACTTTGTTACTGTTACCTTCCCTGATTTTTAGCTATAGGAAACTTGCAGCTAGTCAAACTGCATTTGTGTTGGCCCCATGCAAAATATGAAGAGCTGACTGAAAATATACTTGGTCTTCAATCAAAGAAACAACATTTTCTAGCATGGTGGACCAATTGCTTGATCATTTACTTACTCATTGACCGTTCCTTGACCACTTAGTTACATCATGCAGCTCTTATAACCCCTCAGTGTAATAAAATGATTAGACAGCCATTGCTATGTCGTAGAAAAACTCTACTTGTCATAATTTATAGAGAACCTTTATCCTCACACACGCACAGACCGGTAGCTGCAGGGGAAGTGTGTCCAATACACACATCAGGCAGAGGCTTCCCCAACTAGCATAAGTGAGCAACTTATATACATTTCTTTGGTTGGTATAGTTACTATCTAACACTTTCTTGATTGGCTGTACATCCAAGGTAAAGAACAAAGAAAATGGAATTTTCCACTGGAAAACTCTGCAACTTCTATCCAGTTCTATCCAGTTCAAATTCCTGGGATGCCAGGCAGGAGTTGGTGAGTTCATACAAAGTTCAGGGATTCTTCCTTTGTTCTCACTTTAAGATAGTAGTTAGTAAGAAATGGAGTTAGTTTTCCTACTATTGATTGTCTTTTACTTCCACATTTCCCCCTTTGAGGCTTTTACAGCCTCACTCTGCTCAATATTTTATATTCATAAGCTGACTGATATCTTCTTTTTCCTTTTGCAGCATTTGCAGCATCTGCTTACAGATTTTCCTCATTTCATGTTGGGATTGATAAGTGGGGAGTGTGGTATCTTTACAGCACTTGATACATAATGATGCACATCCACAAATGAGCATTACAAAAACATACAAAATTATAATGATTAAAACTCCCATAATCACTAATTTTAGCAGTCCTCTTGACCATGCACCTATCCACCCTCCTAGGTTAGGCAGCCATCCCCACCAATCAAAGGGCTGGTGTTGTCACCATGTGTAGTACTTGTAGGCCTGCGTGGATCTTTGCAAAGTCACTGTCAGTTCCCTGATCCTGGTTCACATAAAAGCAACAGCTTCCGGTTAACAAGGCACAAACTACTCCTTGGGAAGCTAAGAGAAAGTCAAGGGTAATGCAGTTCTGCCTCACTACTCCAGTTAAAGACTTAATTTCCTGATGTAGTGCCTGCAAAACATCTGAGAACGAATTATCTATCTGTTCTATTGTATCTGAAATATTAATTATGGCCTTTTCAAGTTGTTCCACACCTAGCAAGGGTATGAACCTTCGAGCAATTTGGTGGAATCCAGTTGCTCTTTCAGTTAAAGGGTTATTAACGGTTCGCTTCTGACGTAGGGGATAATGATTATGTATTGTCTGGGCACTTAAGTTTTTAAATCCCTGAACACTGGGCACAATGTACCCTAGTGTACAAGTGCCACACCAGGTAGTAGAGAGGGCCTTAAAAGCCCTTTGGTCAGTGACCCAAAACAATCCTGGCACTCCAGTAGACAGTACAGTCCAATTATATTTGTTAGCATCATACTTGTATGCTTTCAGTGCCAGTTGAACTAATTTGGCAGCTGTTGTTTTACACGTCTTTCTGCATGCACCTGGCTTTAGGTTGATCAGTTATCCAGCCATCTTCTGTTAACCACCAGGTCCCATTAGCTACAGTAAATTTATACATGTGTTAGAGAACTGGCATGCTTCCCTGCACTGAGTTGTTCTTTACTTTGGAACCATTGGGATATAACACAGTAACTGACGCGTTATCTGACATACGCAACACAAACTGGCAATGGGATGCATTCATTGTCCCTACAAAGCAACTAGCATTCTCAGACTAGCTCTGGTTTAGACACCAAATGGCATTGACATAGAGCATTGAATTAGATGATGATAGAATACGTCCCTAGGGACTATGACTGTCTGGCAATTAGATAGCCTAGGTGTGTCATTAAACCTCTGTGTCCAACTTTTATTGTCGGGAAATGCGAGAATTGGAATTTCCCCCAGGGTGCCAAAAGGTATATGGGCACAAAACCAACACTGGGATTGGTTTATGGAATCGGCCACCCCTTGCATCCATCGAACCACAACATTGTCATGCCACCCAAGGTGTGCTGATATAGAGCTCAGGAAGGCAGTAACGCTTATCAAAAGTATCCACCCTTTCATGGTGGGCACCATTTAAATTTTGTGCAGTGTGATATCAGAGACCATAGATGCCTTTTAAGACACTCATTCTGTTAATGGGTGTGCTATTCCATGGCTCACTCTTGCCTGCAACAATGTGAATAGAACTCAAGGGTTCTTTCGAGGTCTAAGATTATATCGAGGGGTTTGAGAGTCCAAGGAGCTAAGAGTCACGTCTGGATCACAATAAAGTTCCTGATTCGATTGTTCTTGCTCAGGAGAGGAGTTAGTTGGGCCAGGGTCTGCAGGTGCTGTCACAGTCTTGCAGTGGGACGTGTGTACTCAAGTGGTCAGTCCTTCACAGCGTACAGCAGTGTTGGTGGTTAATAGGATCTGGTAAGGTCCCTTCCAACGGGGCTGAAGGGAGTTCTTTCTTTGGTGTACTTTCACATATACCCAGTCTCCTGGTTGTAACGAGTGACACAGCTCAGCTGCAGGTTCAGGAAGAGCATCATGTACCTGTGGGTATATAAACCTAAAACTTTTAATTAGTTCTCTGCAATAATCTAGCATTCAGTCATCCTCTAATATTAAGTCTCTTGGCCCAATTGGAGGTGTAGGTGGCAACTGCATAGGCCTTCCCATAATAATTTTGTATGGTGATAGTCCATGCTTTCGGTTTGCCATGTTTCAAATATGCATTAATGCAATGGGGAGGGCCTCTGGCCACTTAAGGTTAATCTCTGCACAAATTTTTGCAGTGCGGGTTTTTAGGTCCGCATTCTTTCTTTCCACAGTTCCACTCGTTTAGGGATGGTATGCACACTGCAGCTGCTGTTCAATGTTCAAAGCTTTGCATACATCACAAATAATCAGTCCTGTAAAATGAGTGCCTCGGTCACTGACAATTATCAAAGGTAGCCCAAAACAAGGAATAAACTCTTTCAGCAACTTTTTCGCTACTGTGATAGCATTAGTTTGCTTAGAGGGGTATGCTTCTACCCAATGAGAGAACATGTCAATTATTACTAAAACATATTCCAGATTACAGCATTTAGGCATTTGAACAAAATCAATTTGTAATCTAACAAATGGTCCATAGGGCCTGGGTTGTGCTGAAAGGGTGGTTTTCATTCTTTTTCTCACATTGTGGGCTAAGCAAATAGGACAAGTACTACAACTGTTGTGCAATTGAGGAAAAATTTGGTGCAAACCAATCTCTTACTGTTGTAGCTATCATCCTCCCTTTGCTCTTGTGGGCCACCGAATGGGCCAGACAAGCAAGGTAAGGCAAGAGACTCTGAGGCGCAACCAGGCAGCCGTCCAGGGAGCGCCAAAGAGTGTCAGCCTGTAAAAAACAGTGATGTCGTAACCAAACGTCCTTCTCGATTTGAGGGGTATTGCCCTGCAACTGCGCAAGGTCTTGCAGGACTAAGAAGGAGGTTTGATCTTTTGACAAAGAAATAAATATAGAACTTGCAGCCGGAGGACTGGAAAGGGCTGCATTTCTTGCAGAGCTATCTGCAAGAACCTTTCCAATAACAACATCATTGTGGGAAGAGGTACGAGTTTGGCATTTTACAATAGCAGGCGCTAGGGCGAGCGGTAAGGCATCTAAGAGAGTCTCTACATATTGTCTGTTGTGAATAGAAGTTCCTGTTGAGATCAAAAAAAATCCTCATTGTTTCCAGAGTTGTCCAAAGTCATAAGCAACTCCGAAGGCATATCTGGAATCTGTGTAGATTATAGTAGAGAGTCCTTTAGCGAGAATTCAGGCACAAGTTAAAGCAGTAAGTTCAGCCACTTGTGCTGATGTTACACCTTGTTTGAGCGAGTGAACCATGATAGAGACAGAAGTCAATTTAATAGGTCATTTGTTGAATCTTCACATTCAGAGGAAGGTGATGTTTCCATTGAATCACCATAATCACATAATAGGGCAAGGAATTGCCCTTTCTGGTGTACAGGAACTTCCAGGAATACACCATCCAGGGAACAATAGATAATACAGCCAAGCCTGCACAAAAGATCTTTACCAAAAAGATTAACAGGAGTAGAGGGACTTAGTGAAAGGCATGCTGTGCAGAAATTGAACCAATTGAGATAGTAGTTGGCTCAGAAACAGAATGTAAAATAGGCAGCCCGCTTATGCCAATGGCATTTATTACTTCCTCAGAAGGTGGTAAAGCAAGAAAGTCAGAACATTTAAGGATGGAACAAGTTGCCCCTGTACAGGACCAAGCACGGTACTGGAATAGTTCAACAAGGTCGTGGGTCCATGGGGCTGGCCCAGAAACTTCATTTATTGAAATACCCACAGTGTTTTGGAGTACATATGTACCCTATGCTGGAGTCTCTTTGGGGTATTGGGATTCCCTTCAACTATCTGGTTCCCATTCTCACTCATTCAGGGAGACAAAGGAAAGTCAGAAGGAACCAGTGCCTCCTGGATATCAGCCCGCAGTCTCTACTGCTAGGGTGAGTATCCAGCCCAACAATAAAACCAGGGAATTAAGGGAAAAGAGACAAGACACACAAGGGGTCTTCCTGGTCATGATGTCTAGCCCAAGCCCACCATGTTGGCGGAGGTCAGGGTCTTTAACGACGGAACCCAAGGAGATTCCTGCTGGAACCACAGACAGGAGAGAGAAGGGGTTAACTAGCAGTTGAGGAGTGAAGGACAAAACCTCCACCATATGCCCTTGCATTCGAGTTACGCCAGTCATTGGTGGTGTGGCTCGTGAGCAGCTTGGGGTGACTCTGCATGGTTTCAGAATTGTCCTGAAGCCAGTCTATTCATTCCATGTTCATACCGTATTTGTAACTTTGTAACTTTTTCATACCAATCAAAGAAAGCATCTCACCGTTTCTGGGGCACTCCAGGTTCTAATTTTTTTTCCAGTGTCCCCCTTAAATACACAGTTTTCATATCAAAGGACCCTTCTCGTGGAGTTGTTCAGAAGGGTCATCTTGTATAAAAATTTCATTTATCTAAAAAGGCGCAAGTCTTAGGTGAATAATTAGTATATGCATACTAAGCCAGCATACCTTTTGATGGACTAGGTAGTGATTTAGATTGTTGGGTACCCTTTTTTTTTATTTTTTAACTTTTTGTTTCTTTTCCTTTTTTTCCTTTGTGTTTCTTTTATTTTTCTCTTCTCTCTCTCTTTTTTTTTTTTTAATTTCAAATCCAGTTGTCTTTATTGATTTGTCTATATTGATCACTATGAAGGCAAAAAGACAAATCAGTCACAGCGCTTGCACATATATTGCCTCTGGAGCAAGCACAGAAGACCACAGGTAAACCATCCTGGAATATTTATAGTATCAAATGCTGTGCACAGCACTTCAGTCAAGTTTGAAGCATATCTGCCACCTTAAAAAAAAAAAGAAAAAAAAGGAAAAAGAAAAAAAAGAAAAAAAAAGGCATTATGTCATTTAAATATCTGAAAGACTGTTCCTAGGAGCCTACACTCTGCACATATTAGGATCTTCTTAAATTAAAAGTGGCCCTAAGAGGCCTAGCTTTCAATTAATCCTCCTTGAGCTTGGGACTGCCTTTGAGATTTCTCTGTGTTTATGATGAAACTGTCTAGACTAGACAAGGTAGATGAAATTTCGGAGAGCTTCCGAAGACACTTTTCTTCCAAAGCCAATACTCTTTCAGTTAGTTTTATGCTGTCGTTGTGCATCTGATTCATGTGCTGCTCAGTTTTCTGGATGGCAAAGTGATTAATTTTTCTTCTCTTCTCAACATGCCCTGAATCTGAGCAGGTAGAACTGTAATCTTCTGCTTCTGTGCCTAATCTGCTGTTGTCTGTTGCTTGTTCAGGTTCTAAATATTCTTGATTTTCACAACTTCTATTGCAATGTTCGAGTACCCAGTCTGTGTTGGATGGATGTATTTTTCCTGAGCATTCTGCCAAAGAGGATCCAAGCCTAGATACAACACTCACTGAAGTGTCAAAGGGTTCTGACTTAATGTCTGCCTCGCTGATCCAGATGAAGTTAGAAGCAGCATCAGTTCTGCCTGCATCTTTCTTGATGGAGTCTAGGCTTGTGCCAGTGATACAGAAGTTTTTTGAGCAGTCTTCAGCCATCCTTGTCCACATCTGAGATGTGTCTGCTTGAACTCTTAGTTGATCTCCTTCAAGGTCATTGACTCTAACTTCAGACTTGTTTCTGCTTCCTGTCCTATCACACTGATTTTCCACAGTCTGGCTCTGGTCAACTAGTTCTTGAGCAGACTGTTGATTGTAGTCTCCTGTGCTATCTATCGTAAGAGGCTGTTTTTGTGGCAGGCCCATAGTTTGGTTATAACACTGTGATGCAACACTTGCCTCACAGACCTGTTGATGCTGGATTTGCTTCTGTTTAAGAACAAGAACTTCCTTCCAAAGGGCTTTGTTTTCCCATTTTAATGATTTAAGCGTAGAATCTATTACATCCTGTTCTCCTTGCACCTGATGAATAATTGCTAACATCTTGTGGATCTCCTCTGGATCAATCTTACCATTTTCTATATGAGGTAAAGGCACTTTCCTCTTTATCTTTGACAACAACCCTTCTTGGCCTTTTCTGAAAAAGGGATGTTGATATTTGCCAGAACCATATCTTTCTTGCTTAGCTGAGCCTGATTTATATTGCATAACTTTATGAAAGCCATAGGAGTTGAGCTGCTTCACGAAGCTCGCCATGTTGTTGTGCTTGAAGTGCTTGGGGAGGATCTTCTTGAAACTCTGCCTGTCTGCGCTCCAGCAGATGAACTCATTGGTTTGGGGATCCTCCACCAGCGCCCAGATCTTGCTGAGGAACTGGGACACGGCCGCCCCGCTGCCGCCCAGCTTCATGCTGTGCCCGCTGCCCACTCTGCCACACGTGACTGCTCCCCCTTAAAAAAAATATGAATCCTTGCTTGTCTGGTGATTGTCTGGAAGCCTACAGGCAATCCTCACTCAAATTCCCAATACGAGATTTAAAAGGTCTCTTACCTTCTTTAATGGCACCTGGGATTTGAGTGCAGGCGACCTGCAGTCCTTCCACGTGATACCAGCTCCTGGAGGATCCGAGTCACGGCGCCAGAACTGTCATAGAAAAACTCTACTTGTCGTAATTTAGTTTATAGAGAGCCTGTATTCTCACACACGTGCACTGGCAGCTGCAGGGGAAGCATGTCCGATACACACATCAGGCAGAGGCTTCCCCGACTAGCATAAGTGAGCAACTTATATACATTTCTTTGGTTGGTATAGTTACTATCTAACACTTTCTTGATTGGCTGTACATCCAAGGTAAAGAACAAAGAAAATGGAATTTTCCACTAGAAAACTCTGCAACTTCTATCCAGTTCTATCCAGTTCAAATTCCTGGGATGCCAGGTAGGAGTTGGTGAGTTCATACAAAGTTCAGGGATTCTTCCTTTGTTCTCACTTTAGGATAGTGGTTAGTAAAGTGGAATTAGTTTTTGATCGTCTTTTACTTCCGCAGCTGGTATAACTTTGCTTATAAAGCAGCACTTGTTTATTACATCTCTTAAGATGTTATCATTTTGAGGTTTTAGTGGTATAAACAGAAATCAGTGGGACTGAAGCCATTATTGATTAATTTCTGATGGATGATATAACAGATCTCATTTAAATTTAAATAGCTAACTCAAGCATCTTCTGAGAAAAAAAAATCCATCTTTAAATGCTGCCTAACTTCAGTTATTTGGTGAGAGGAGGAGGGGAGAATAAGCAGTATCTTCAGTTACTCCACTGGTAAATAGAAGTCTCATACTTTTTGAAAAAGATATAAATAATTTGCTTTTTAATTATTCTAATAATAAACCCCAATCTCAAGCATTCACTGGCATTCATTTGTGATAATTCATTTGTGAAAAGGAGCAGGTCTGGGGGAAATTCATATCTGCGGAACAGTGGCAGGCTGGGAGTTCTGGGAATAGGGCTGACATTGCCATGACAACCTAAAGGGGAGCTTCCATGAGAAACTACGTGCGTTCTTCAAAGGAGGGATTCTGGATGCAGGAGAAGAAAGTCAAAGTCCAGCTAAGAAGTAGCCATGAGATATCCTAGTTGTAAGGTACAATGTAGCCTTAGCTTGTGTATTCTATTTCTCCTTTATAAGCTATCCACAGCGTTAGCCTACCAGAATTGACTGTGCAACAAATCTGTGTTTTTCCTTGCACAGCATTGTTTCTTTACTTTCCTTCCGATACTATTAATATCATAATTTATTCCAGGATATAGTGACACTGTTTCCAGGAGTTTCCCCTGCTAGTTTATATCAACCTGTATTTGAGGAGTTCCACCTCTGTGCCTGTTCAGCCTATGGTCTTTCTAAGATTGCTAGAAGGATAGCAGTTTCTATATAGAGGATAGCCTTTTGTTAAAAACCAGACTGAAATCTCTCCACTGAGTTGGGTAATACTAAAACAGTCATGTACAGATTAGAGATAGCGCAATATGGATAACAGGTATCCTTCAATAGCGCACATTTTATTTTCTTCTGTGAGCGTGTATTCCAGTTTTCAAAGTCTTTGCTGTAACTTACTCTCATTTTGTAGTTTGCCTTGATGTAATTAGGTGATTCAGGGTACTTGTGTTGAATCCTGTGTTACCTTAACTGAATTGAATACTTTTTTGCACATTGAAAAAGGCAGTTTTATAAAGCCTTTGCATTTTTTTTACTTAAGGGACAGTCTGAAGAACACCTGAAACAGCCTTTTGTTTATGATGTTTATTAGTCTCAGGTCATATTTTTAAAATATGGGGAAACACTTGAAAATAATGCTATAGTTAAAATGGGCAAGACTCAGAAACTTAAATGATCCAGCTCTGCATCTTGATTTTTTTAGCTGAACCTGAAAGACCTACGGATTTAGTATTTGGCCTGTAATATGTTCTATACAATTTAGTGGAGATTATAACAAAGGATAGAATAAGCAGACATGGATATATACGGAAGAGTCAACATTGCTTCTGCAAACAGAAGTCCTGCCTTGCAGTTGTACTGGAGTTCTCTGAAGATGTCCACAAACATATGGATAAGGGGATGCAGTAGACATTATCTACCAGAATTTCCAAAAGACTTTTGACAAAGTCACTCACTAAAGGAGAGGGGTTTTAAGGAGAGTAAGTAGCCATGGGATAAACAGGAGGATCCTTGCATGGATAATAACTAGTTAAAGATAGGAAACAGAGGGTAAGAATGAATGATGAATTGCCTCAGTGCAGGGTGGTCACCAGTGTAGTTCCACAAGGGTCTGTGCTGTTCAACATATACATGAATGACATGGATGAGGCAGCAAGAAGTGGGTTGAAAAAGAACTGTCAAGGGTAGTAAGGACAAGGACAAATTATGAGGATTTGTGGCAGGATTTTATGAAATTGAATGGGCAATAAGATGTCAGATAAAATTCAGTTCAGATAAATGCAAAGTAATATGGGGGAAAATGGTCTTAGTGTCACATATGAAGTGATGAACTCTATGTTGACCACTCAGGAGCAAGATCTTGGAGTTACAGTAGGCAGCTCCTCTAAAAAATCATCTTTATGCTTGGCAATCAAAAGAGAAAGCAAATATTAGGAATTGTTAGGAAAGGAGTAGAGAACAAGACAGAGAACAGTATGCTGTAACTGTATAAATCCAAGACTGGACCACACTTTTAATTTTGTGTGCAGTTCTATTTCCTTTATCTGATAAGGAATACCCATATATTAGAACTGGAAAAAATATCAAAAAAAGGGCAATAAAAATGATCAGGTATATGGAATAGCATCTTTACACAGAACAACTGAGTAGCCTGAGACCATTCAGCCTGGAAGAAGGGGAATGAGGGGACATGACAGAGATCCATGAAATCACAAGTGGCATAGAGAGGATAGATAGAGATGGACTGTTCAGTGTCTCTTAACACAAGAACCAGAGCCCAATGAAGCTGGTAGGAACCAGAGCTAAAAAAAAATAAAATAAAATAGTTCTTCACATAATGATTGCTAGACCTGCAGGACTCTTGTCAAAGGATGTTGTTAATGCAAAAAGTTCACGAGTTCAAGTACTTGGGGGGGAGAGCCATCGAGAGTTATGAAAGAGACAAACACAACAGACTCAGGAAATCTACTGAGCTGAAAATAGCTACAGGCAGGGAGAGGATTTGGGTGAGGTTTGCCCAGTCCTTGCATGTCTCTGGGCTTCTGCTGCCAACCACTTTTTGAAAGTAGGAAACAGAGCTCAGTGGACCATTGATCTCAAGCACCATGGCTGTTCTTATGTTCAGTATAATTGATCACAACATCCCCCAGTGAGTCAGCAGTCTCCATTCACTAGGGAGTTTCAAAACAGCAAATGACTCAAAATATTGGGCTTATAGTTGACTTGGAGAGACCTAGCTTGAAGAATATCTCTTAACATAGTGTAGCCAACCTAGCTATACAAATAATAATTAAGGGAGAGTAAACAATCTGCAATTAGGTGTTAATAACACATTAAGGCCTTCTGAGGTCAAGGCAATAAATAATAGCAAAATGAATAACTGAGAAGCAATTTCCATCATATTAATAGGTTAATCTTTTACTTACTTTCTATTTTTGTCTGTTGCACAATAAGCTTTTGTACTTATCAGCATATCTTTCTTTTCCTTAAACCATTTAAAGTCACATACATGAAACAACCAACAGGAATGGGGAGAAATGATTTTTTACTTGATTGCAGTTCCTGCACAGGATCTGCACTATTCAGCACCATCGTATTTCATATGCTTTATATTACATTTTCTTACAGTAAACAGAGCCAGCATTTACTTTGTCCTCAAAGGACCTCGCAAAAGCAGTTAACTGCTTATTAGTGAAATACAGATAGAACTAGAATGGGTTGTTTATGCAGCTGGTAAGTAACTGTGTATTTCTGCAGGGACCCCTCAGCGGGTAGTTCTCCCATCTGTTTTGTGGGACCAGGTCCACCATATTTGCACAGAGTAGCATTAACCTCCATGGAGTGCTTTGCAAAGCGGCTCAGGTGTGTTTTAATGTGAGAAAATTAAAATATATTCTCAGGTGAGCAGCTTTTATTTTTCGGTAAATAGTGAATGTAGTGCTACCATACTGAAATGGCACCTTGCTCCTGTAGGAGAGTAGGAATGAAGAGGAAATAAACCATTTCTCTTCCTTGAGGTGCTTTAAACCCTACAGGGACAAACTGTAATGCTAGCATCTTATGGAGAAGACCACGTATGGAAACTGCTGCATAAATTCAGTCTTATATCCATTTAAAAGAGCCAAAAAAACAGAAATCGAGCAGCCTAAATCATATTAGGCTCAATCAGGGCTCGCAGCCTGCCCTTGCAGGACGAGCGCCTCCTGCCCTCAGCCAAGATGGCTCCCGGGGCTTCGCTTTGGCCTCCGCCGCGGCGCTCCTCGCCTGGCCCAAGATGGCAGCGCGGCTCGGGCGTCGGCCTCCCGGAACAAAGATGGCGGCGGAGGCCGTCCCTAGGACTACAAGTCCCAGGGGAGAGCGCGCGCGGGGCGTGGCGGGGCCGCGGCCTTCGCGGGGGAAGCGGCGGGGCCGGGAGCGCCGCGGAGGCGACGGGCGGAGCTGGCGCTGCCCTGGGATGACCCCCTTGGGGGGCGCCGGGGCTGCGCGGAGCGGCTAGCGGGGCCCCGAGCGGCCGGGCCCGGGCCCGCTGGGAGGTAACGGCGGCCGCGGCGGGGGGCGCTGGGCCCGGCGGCGGGCCCGGCACCGGCGGAGGCCCAGGCGGCCCCGTGCATGGGCTCCCCTGGGCCGGCGGGCGTTTAACGGCCATAAGTGACCGTTGGGTGTGAGGGGGCGGGGGCGCCCCGGGAGCAGAGCCCCCGCGGGGGCCCTCGCGCAGGCGTTGTTTGGCTGTAGGCGCTGAGGGGGGCGGTGGGGACTGACGGTCGTGTTTATTTAAAATAAGCCCCGTTGTTCGCAGCAGGGCAGCAGTTAGTAAGGTTAAGCGTAGGCTCGAGTTTTTCTTTGCGGCTTGTAGGTAACTGTAGGAAAGTACTTGTGTCACACTGTGCTTCTGAGAAGCCGCGCGTCAGAATTAAATCTTTCTGAAAACTTTTCCATAAACAAGTATTCCAAGAAGCCTTTGCAAAGAAGGTACCTCCTGCACTCAGCGTGCACCACTGTGTTGTAATGTGGTGGAGTGTGTTTTCGTAATGAGTTTATAGGACTACTCTAGTGCACAGTAGTGAAAACAGCTGTTTCAGGACAAGTTGGTTTTGCTCATATTTTTGGTTTTTACATATTTACCAGACTGCATGAAAACTAAGAGGCTGTGGCTTTCATTCAACTGGCCCATCTAGCTTTGACGGTTTTTGCTTGTGAGCTCCCGATAGGTGAAATATACCTTATTGTTTAACATATGAGGAAGCTGAGGCTGGGTGATGTCACTTAGCTTTTCTGGATCTTTGTTGAGAGTGGGGGGGGGAGCTCATTTTCATGGTTCTAGTTGCTAACCTGCATTTTTCCCACCTGGAAAACAGAACACAATTGGTAAAAGTTAAGAGTTGTATACACTGGTGTCAGCAAAGGAGACAGAGTTAGTACCCCCTATCTCCCTGTCTTGTGCTTTATTTAGCTGGCCTTCTGACCTGTGAAGTCAATGGCTTCTTAAATGCTCTTGTGACTTATTGAGGGAAAGTGATTTTCTGATTCTTTCAAATAGCCTTATAATAAAATTAATGCAGCATGCAAAAAAGACTTTTTGTAAAGGTTTTTCTGCTGAGCACTTGAAAGAGGAGCTTATTGATTTCAACAAGGCAGAGGGTAAATTGTAAACAGTTATTCAAACGGATGGAGTTTGAAAATTAAATGGCATTATTTGTAAAGCTGAAGGGAAAAGAAGTTACAAGATCAGTTTGCAAAGTCCCACTTTGCCGATCATTTAGGTAAAGGTTTAAACTTCTACACATTCCAATTATATTTGCAATACTAAATAAAAGGGTCATAATATATAATTGTATCTAAAAATCAGATTCTTATCCTGCGTAGCTGAGTGAAAACTATAGGAAAATAGTATCCATTATCTTGTACGGGTTAACTTGTAAGGAAAGAATGTCATTTATAAATCATAACCAAGGTGACTTGCATCCACAAACAGTGGGTTACAGGTAGATGTAGTTGCATTTAAGTAATAAAACCTATCCTTTCTTTAACAGACACTCCATGCTGCCCCGTCAAATGCAGAGGCTGGGCAGAGACTGGATTGTCCACTGGAATAGTTCTCAAGTATTTTCCTGGAACAGCCCATTTTCCAGCTGTCTGAGATGGGCTGGACAGTATCCCTGGGCCTCATTTCCACTTCCTGTTCCAGTTGATTTCCCAGCAAACTGGAGGTTGCCTCCATTTTTTGGACCTTGGAGACAATTTCAGAACTCAAATTGGCAGCTTGATAACTTCACACAGAATTGTTGCTTTCATCTATCTAATTCCAACATGAAATCTGAGGGAGAAGAACCATCTACAAAAAAGAGAAGACTCAGTGGCCAGCATGATACTTCAACTCCTGAAGAAGAAACAAGCAGCTCTAATCAGAAGGAAGTGTTGTGTCTTTCTGTAGCACAGAATGAAGAAAACCATACCAACAAGAGAGGTAAAAGATGTTGTTTGCTTGTTAATTTGTAATACTAAACACTTCTAACAAGTTACAAGCTATATTACGTGCATCTTTTGAGTTCCTGTTTTGCTTGGCAATAGAGGACATCCCTCTTGAGAGGGAGGGAGTGAGAGTGTTACAGTTTTGTATTGCTGTTTACTCTGTAAACTGTTTTCTTTGTGCTATCAAACAGTCTGTCAGAAAGAACAGTCAATTATGCATCATCTAGCACAAACTGAGATAATCCACAAAATGAATGCTAGATCACATGCCAGAGATTGCACAGTTGAGGAGTCCTGAGCTTGATTCAGACAGGTTCAGATTTTCTCCGGCATCTGTTCCCAGTTCAGATCTGTTAGCTCGTGAACTCTTCTTTTTAAAGCAAAAGATTCAGCTAAATTGCTTTCAGAGCTGACTTGGCCCTGGAAGTTGTATAGCTTAGTTCCTTTCACTATACCTGAGCTTATAAGCACTGCTGAACCTGAATTGGCTTCTTTCAGAGCCAATTGAGTTATCTGTGATCTAGATAACTGAGAATTAAGGGATAACTGAGACTTCATGTTGTTTGTTTTCAGTGTGATTTTTGTTTTGTTTTTACCGCTGTGCTTTGCCACAGGCATTTTAGCAAGTTTTGTACCATGACTGACAGAGCAACCAGCAAATGTACTTATCCAGGTAAATGCAATAAGAAGCATGAAGATGTCTACCCAGCTCTATAGCAGACTTCCATGAAACTTGGAAGTGTCTGCTTTAGCTTATTACCCATATAATCTTCCACAGAGCATCCAAATGTTTTACTGACTATTGTGGATATTAAGTTTTGTCTACTGTGGGGGGAAAAAAAATAGGGGGGCACAGTCACAATCAGGCCCTTCTTGCATAAATCACTTCCTTAACAAAATAAACTGGAAGTTGTATTGAGACTGAGAAGGGCAAATGCCATCAGCATCACAAAGGGATTTTTGGACACACATGCCCATAAAAATGAAGTTCCTGAAGGCACAGAAACCTCATATGTATCTTCAGGAACTGAAGGAAAGGAGGTTGCTTTGTCCTCTCTCAAACCCCTCGGCAAGTACATCTTGGTATGCCTTTGTCTGAGAGAGTGGTTAGTATTATAAACCTTCCTGGTTATCTTTTGTTTACGCGTTGTAAATGACAATAATTAAAGATACCTGCTGGGAAGCAGTGCAGCCTCTCTACCATTGTAAAAACACTATTTAAAGCCTTGCTATATTCATTACAAACGCTAGGTAAAGTCCTGAATAACCTGAGCACAGTGGTGAAATTTACTACCTGCTTGTCAGAGGAGACTGTACCTTTGGGTGTAAAAAGAAATACTCGGAGCAGATAGCAACAGCTATAGCTTCAGTCTGCTGCTGGTTGATAATGCGGATAACTGGACTTCAGTGATCTCTCAGATGATTTGAGGCATAGCCGGAAGTCATCTTTGATCATTAATTATATAATTGGAGAGGTTTTCGATTTGCTTAAGCAATTTGAAAGACAAATAGTCATCAGTAGAATGAGTTCTAAGAGCAGTAAGAAGTAATATAGCGTATTACATAACTTGTTTTCTGTTTCATGTGTTTTTAACAGGAGCAATCCAAAGGCACTGGGAATATTTTTGTCAGCACAGTAGAACAATGAAGATCTTTGAAAATAAAGCAACTGACCAAAGCAATAGAGAAAGTGAGGCAAAATTTGATTTTACAGTCATGTCCTACAATATCCTTTCACAGAATTTGTTAGAAGATAACTCCCACCTGTATAAGCACTGCAGGCAGCCCTTATTAATCTGGACATACAGATTTCCCAACATTCTACAAGAAATCAAACAATTGGATGCAGATGTGAGTATAAAATGAACACGTGGGTATTTCTCAAGAAACTGTAAATGGAGTAGCAAATTCTTGCTGGTTTTTATTTTAGTTTTATTTTAGTTTTAGTAAGCAGATGGTCTAGTGAATCCAGCTGAGCCTTTAGTTATGTCATGATTAAGTCGGTAGTTCTGATTTATACTTTTGTAATTAGTGTTTTCTACGTAATCTAAACTTACAGCAAACGCAACTGTAAAATATATACTGCTCATAGCTGCCTTCTATTTGTTCATAATTCCCCGGGATGGTCTTTTTGACATAACTTCGACAGTCTGCTGATACACTGTAACTTTTTTTATGTCAGAATACACTTTCTTTCCCAAGTCTTTTTCAGTCTGTGCCTAGAGTGCTTTTGAATAGAATGCTGTAAATAAGGCACTGAACAGAAGAACAACTGTATTTGTGTAGGCCAAAGGTCTGCCTAGTCTAGTGTCATGTTTTCAGCAGGAGCCAATGATGGATGCTTAGAGAAGGAGAACGGAGCATCTCTTGCCAGGATGGTCTCAGCTTCTGACACTGTACAGCTTAGGAACCTTGAGAGTTGAAGGCTGTGTCTTTTTCCTTAAGTTATAAGTTATTTAGTGTGAAGAAGAGGCACAAGACTGAATAGAACATCACTATTGGCAAATAATTATCTTGCACACCATGCTTTTGTGGAGGAATAATAGTATGCCTGTGCGCAGGAGGGTCAAATTAAGGCAACCGTCAGTGCTGGCATTTTTTAACTCGGAAGTGTGCAACTTTGTGACTTAATACTTCTTTAGGTACCATGTGTCAGTATATTCAGTGAATCAAAAGCCCCTTTCTAAAATCTGGCTGCTAATCCCTTAGAGCCATGTGTTAGACCAGATAATGGGGAATTTATAATCATGTGTGAATCCTTTGTTTGGAAGGCAGACAAACTAAAATGCTTTACCTACTCTTTTGATCATATAAGGTCTTGAGTGATAAGACTGCTATGTGGATCTCTGTTTCCTTATGATTAATGCTCACAGTTGAGAGAAATGCAACTGTTAGTAGCATCTCTTCCAGTGAGGCTCTGATCCAAAAGTGTTCCTCTTAGGCAATGTCTTCTCTCTTCCCCTGGTGCTCTTTATCATTTGGCTTATGATCAAGCTTGCTGTCCTTCTATACCAAAAACATGCTTCTAAACTCCTGCTTGTATCAGGGCTAGAAAAATACCTTTCTTTGTGCAGCTTTACATGGTTTTGTTAGTTAGTCTTGTTTCTCCAGGACACCTACTGTTAATAACAAAGTCAAGTCAATAAGCTTCTTGCTTCAGTCATTTTTCAGGCCAGTAAGAGTTTGGTGAATTTTTTTTACAGGATTGTGAAGGCAAAAAACTTCTGAAATCTCTTTTTAAAAAAAGGAAAAAAAAAAAAGACTTGACAACTGAGACATAAATTAATATTTTGATGTGCTTACTAATATATTTCAATTGTAAACTTTTGCCTTAGGTACTTTGTTTACAAGAAGTCCAAGAAGACCATTATAGAACAGAGATCAAGTCAAGTCTGGAGTCCCTGGGTATGATGAAACTCCATGACCAATACTTTGTCGTCATCCCCCGGTGCTTTTTTCCACAGAAAGAATCTCTTAGGTCATAGAATCAAGCCACCTCTATGCCATGCTACAGTACTGTATACTTCCTTTCATAAATTCATCAAACACTCTTGAAACTGCCTTAATATTTTCTCCCAGTACTCCTGTTGGATAGTTTCTCTGGAGTTCCTTTTTTATGGCTTGAAACCTTCAGATATCAGCACTAAATTTCATTCATGTTCAATTTATGTTCATTAGCATTTATATGAGTACTGTCGTTCAGCCTAAATAGCACGGTCCTTTTCTGTCTCCTATATGTATTTATGGTAAGGAACATGCATATAGGGGCGTGATTCCATGGCAATTTTAAACTGATCTAAATCTATTCTACCCTTCACCTCTTTTCAGTCCCAAGCCCAAGGCCTGATACTTGTCTGATGCCAGGACAAGGCAGTTCAAGGAACAGCATTGGACCAAATTTTTCCTTTCTTAGTTAATTGACAGTCTAGCTCCCAGAACTGGGTGTTTGTAAAGAAGGCAGTGTAATGCAGTACTGACTTAAATCAGCCTGACATGTTGTGAAACAAACGCTTAAGGCCAAGCTCCTGTGGGCAACTGAGCTTCCTGCTGCTAAAAAGGATGTGGAGCTCGCTGGAGCTCTTCCCCTTCCCCTCCCTTGCTCCCAGATGTATGCCCTGCCCCTTCTCTTGGGCTAGTTTTGGCACTCACTAGACCTTTACATTGTTTAAATCCACTAGCCCAGCAGAAAACTGTCCAGTCGCACTTTATTTTCCTGGGTTATTTTTCTGCAGGCTTTCTGAGCTAGAGTAGTTTATGGTAGCACACAAGTGGCAGGAGCATGTGGTCAGGAGCTGGGAGAAAAGAATAGGAATTCTCTGTTTTCTGAGCTCTGAAGTCAGCTCAGTCTGCTTCAGGGGGCTGTACTTTACGAATCCATATGACATGGGTCATGGAGAGGCCTTTTTTAAAAGGCAAAAACTAGATACTGTTGGAATAGATACTCGATTGGAATGCTTCGCGATAATATTCTTGAATATCTTGTTGAACTGTGGTAAAAACAGTTATAAACCTGGAATAAACTTCAATATGCAAGTCCACTTTTATGTGATTTGGTTGTTTTCCACATAAAGAAAAGTATGCCTGGTATCTTAAACTATTTAGACACTTAGACATCACAAAAGGTATTGGATCAATTTTACTGTAGTATTTAAACTGAAGTTAGAAAGAACAGGAAAGCGTCTTGTGTTGATTTTCCTTTTGGAATCATATTTTGAGGCCTTTTCTAATGGGTCAAATCTTAGTATGCAGGGATGGAATAAAGTGATTGCTAAGGTTACATGTTCATATATGAATTGTTAGTTACCTTAAATAATTTCTCATTTAAAGAATACAAGACTAAACAACTTTATAAAGGTGTTCAGAGTACTCTAGAAGTTCAGCTAAAAATGCAGAATATTAATTTGGACAGTTACTGTTAAACTGTTTCCCAGCTTGGGATGGCAGCTCAGTGCTGTGATGAAGCAACTTTCCTTTGAAAACAGGAGATAATGAAGATGATCCCAATCAAATTATAAGTGACAACTAGGTTTTCATACACTTTCTTTTTTATTGTGACTTGGATGTTTGGGGATTTTGTTTTTCTATCAGAAGCCATTAAATTTTAAGCATTTATTATAGGGAATTTGTGATGGATATTTTCTGAATTTTGTTTTATGAACGGTTCTCAGCTGTGTACATAGTCATGCCAAATAACTCCCATTGTAACTCATTTTTCCTCAAGCAATGTAAACATCTAAAAAATTTTACTGTGGAAGATGCAAAGGTCCATGATGGGCATCTGAAAAAGGGGATGTGAAGGGCACAGTGAACTTCCCTCAGTCTTTGTTATTTTAGACTAGGCATTGACTGCCAAAGGAGAAAAGTAGTATGAGGTTTTCCTAATTTTTTTTGAAAACTGATCTGTATTTATTGAATGGTATCTTAATGTTTTTAATTGTCTTTCTTGCAGGTTATCACTGTGAATACAAGATGAGGACAGGGAGAAAACCTGATGGCTGTGCTATTTGCTTCAAAACTTCCAAATTTAGTCTGATCTTATCAAGCCCTGTGGAATTTTTCCGCCATGATATTCCACTCTTGGACAGGGACAATGTTGGACTGGTGTTGCTTTTGCAGCCTAGATTTCACTGTAAAACTAATGCTGCAATCTGTATAGCCAATACACATCTGTTGTATAACCCAAGGCGAGGGGACATCAAACTGACCCAACTTGCCATGCTCCTGGCAGAAATTGCTAGTGTTGCCTGTCAGAAGGATGGTACTTTCTGTCCAATTATCATCTGTGGTGACTTCAATTCTGTTCCTGGTTCTCCACTGTACAGATTTATAAAAGAAGGAAAGTTAAATTATGAAGGACTTGCTATAGGAAAGGTAGGATATGCTTTTCATCTCTCACAAAAAAAGATTAAGGCTGATGGGAGAGGAAAATATTTAGTAGAGTGGTCTAGCACACCATAGATCAGCTTGTGGTTGTGTTTCCATTACGATATCCATCTTAGTGCCCTTTGTGCAAAGTGAAAGTTGCTGTGGAGTTAATAAAATAAGCCTGGGCCCATTAGCTGTGCCTTACAAAATGTTATGCCTGCTCCTGGCATTCTGAAATGAACAATTTGACAAACAAATTAATTGTTCTTGAAAGGTAATTATCCACAGGATGGTTATATCACTGTTCTTAAGTGTTACAGCTTTCAAGTAGGAGAAAATAACTACATAATCAAATACCCTACTGTGTTCTGTCTAGAAAGATTACTTTTTTTTTTATGAAGATAAACTTTGACTTACAGTGGTTAGAACTATTTTAAAAGCAGAAATATTAGATGCTGAACCTAAACTGTTTCAGGTTAGCTGTACCTTTTTGTAAGCTCTTGTATGTAGCTGTTGGAGATGTTAAATGCTATCCAATATAAAGCAACTGAAGCACATACAATGAGAAAATAAGAAAAAATAGCACCATTGATGTTTGTTGCTAGTGGGTAGTTGTTTCTAGCCCCACTTTGAGTTGACTTCCTCCCAGAAGAATATCATGAAGATAAAGTATTTGCTAGGGAGCTGTCTATACTCAGTCCTGTTATGTTGCTGAAAGTGTTCTTGGCAGTTTCTTAGCTTAGTGTCACAAGAATTATCCTGGACAATGGGGTAGCAAAGGGGTTGTAAATTAGGAGTATTTTGACAGAGATTTGATAAGTTGGTATAAAAGACTTACTCTAGGGAGATATTGTTTGTTCAAAGTGTTAAGCTTTACTGTACGAGAATGTCCAGTTCTTTCAGGTTTTTTTTTTAATCAGGTTTCCATCTGAAACAAGTTCGTATTGTTTTTCTTAGGTCTCTGGACAAGAACAGTTTCCAAGGGGACAAAGAATCTTATCTATTCCAATTTGGCCAAAAAAATTAGGTATTTCACAAAACTGTGTGTATGAAGTAAAACAGCAACGAAAAGAAGAAAATGCAGGTCAGTTTCTGGATTGACGAATTTTATGGTCCTTTGAAGACACCATTCAGGTTGCACTGAAAAATTGATTATCTTTTCTAGTAGAGGAAAATTGTTGGGGTGTGAAGTTATTTGTTTGCAAAAGCACTTGCAGATTCGAGTCTTTAAAAGATTAGCTAGTTAGAATTTACCCTTCAGAATCTGGTGCATAATATTGGAACTACTGTGCTTGCATAATGGAAGCCAGTTGTGATGTGACTGGGAAAAGAGAGATGGAGGAATGCAGCACGCAAGTAGTGTGAACCTACCTTATGCTTCAGTGTTTATGTATTATAGTGTGTGTATTCTATGGAACAAATGGGAAAAGCAAGTGATCCCTGTTCCCTTAGCTGCGTGTCTTTCCATCTTTCATCTATCTTTTTTTCTTTGACAGACAAAACAATTTAAAATGAATAGGAGGTAATTTGAAAGATTCTTTGAAGGCAATCTAACTAATGGAATAGAAGAATTTAATCTAGTTTTATGAATTGTATCTTGCCTGCTGCAAAAAATAAGTGTTTTTAAAGATATTATAGTAGGCTGTTCTTTTTCCTGTAGCTTTTCATCAGTGGTCTTAATCACAAGATACTTTAAAATCTGAAATGAACATGTTCTTATTTTGTAGGAGAAAAGATGACAGAAGCAAAATTGGACAACACTGAGGAGATTGTAATAGCATCTGAAAAGTATGTGTTGTGGGTAGAAAAGTAGAGTCACTTAGTTGGTTCCTAGTGTTTGAGTTTGGGGAGGTTTTTGTTTAGTTTTTAGACCAAGCTTGTATCTGATTCCAGGTATGGCTACAAGATGCCTATCCGACCCAGTCTGCCCATGTGGCAAAAGTTCATCTTCCACTCATGTGAAAAAGCTGATCAGATAGCTAGGACTGGAAATAGTTAAGAGTGTGTATTCTTGCAGGAACTTGCAGGCAATATCTCAAAATGCAGCGATGAGGTATTGGGGTACATTCCATCTGCCTGCTAGAGAATATTTCTGACATTTAGTAACTTCTTGCCCTAAGCAAGACATCTTGCTTTATAGGAATATTACAGGAAAGTTGTGAACTTCAGTCCATTTGCAGAAATCGTGTTATAAAAAGGCAGTATTGTCCAGCTGTTTAAATGTTGGCATTATCTCTGCCCTTTTTACTGTTTCTGAGATACTGCTTTTTGGAAGCTAATAAAATCCTAAAATGCAATATGAAATTTGGGTAAAGGAGGGAAGAGAACTGGGAAGAACAGAAAATCTTCCTTGTCAGGAGTTCTGTAGGAGAATTAAAATTCCTTGAATACCTGAAACTTGTAGTATTTTATAAGGAAAAAGATCTTTAACATTACTTAGGATTTGGTAGTACAACTCCTATTCAGATCAGAAAGTTTGCTTGTTAAACTGAAGGAAATGACTATCATTAGACTGCTGGGGCGGCATATGTGTTTGGTTTTTGAAAGGAAGGAATAATACATTTACATTTACCAAACTGGTAAAGGCATCTAAAGTAAGGCACATAAGAAGGAAATTGTGCTAACTATATATACATACACAATGCAGGCTCTAAGTTAGCCATTTCTACTCAGAAACGAGATCTTGGTGTCATTGTGGATAGTTCTGTTAAAACCTGTAGTGATTTCTGATGATCAGAAAGGCAAGTAATGGTCTTTCTGAGAAAAGAGTAGATAACATGTATGACTACAGCATAATGGTCTTGTATTGACTTTAGTAATGTGTGGCATAGTATGCTACATGTTGAACACTGCAATTTTGTTGACTCATCCTGAAAAGGATATAAAAGAGCAAGAATGATCAAAGTTATGGAACAGCTTCTATATGAACAGAGACTAAATGGACTTGGGTCTCCTGGCTTAGGAAAAAGACAACTGAGAGGGGATAAGCTGGTGGATAATCATTAAGGGGTGGGGGAACATGAATAAATATTGTTTGAGGGGAAAGCAGTGAATATACTGAAACTACTGAATCATCAAAAGAACTTGACAGGCGGTAAATATAAAACAGGCAAAAGATCTTCTCACTGTGGCAATTAACTAAAGTTAATTGCCGAAAGATGTTGTGGGAGTTTCTAAAAAGTAGTTAGGAAAGCTCACAGAAGGAAAGTTCATTGCACATCATTTAACAGATGTGGATGCAATGATTGTTGGCTAAGGAAATTGTGAACTGCAGGTTGCTGGAAGTTGGGATGGTCTCCTGTGACCAGTATTGCTGTACGCTTGTTCTTACTCCCTTTTAAGTATTTGCTGTTCTCAGGCTGTTAGGGCAGGTTGGATTGACTCAGTACAGCTGCACTTCTGATAACTGTATTAAAAAGGTCATCAAAATGTAAGATGCAGAAGCCCATGGAAGCTGTGATATGTATCCTTTGGCAGCAGAATCAGTTGAAAAGAACTCCTTATTCCCCAGCCACTTCCAGAGCAGAAATTGCCCCCCAAATTGTACCCAGTTGCATGTTTGTCTGCCTGTCCTCAGATAAGGCTGGGACATGCTGATTTTTCAAAGCAATACTTGTTTTTAACCAGGACATGTTGCAGATCAGGTTTAAAATGCAGCCATGCACTGAGAGACAGGTACAGCTGAGAAAGGGTGATTTGCAAAGCTGATGGGAACAAATGGCTGTGAGAGAGTTCTTTTGCTGAAATGTGCAATTCCACCTTTTGTGGCTGATTTGAAAGAAAACAGGTGAGATGAGATGGGCTGAACAGGAGGAGGAATAGACTGGCAGATTATGTGGAGAGACAAAATGGGACGAGGAAGGCTAAGGCCCGTTTGGAATTAAATCTGGCTAGAGATGTCAAGGACAACAAGAAGGGCTTCTTCAAATACATCAGCAGCAAGAGGAAGACTAGGGAAAATGTGGGCCCTTTGCTGAATGGGGTGGGTGCCCTGGTGACGAAGGATGCAGAGAAGGCAGAGTTACTGAATGCCTTCTTTGCTTCAGTCTTTACTGGTCAGGCCAGCCCTCAGGAACCCCAGACCCTGGAGGCAAGAGAGAAAGTCTGGAGAGAGGAAGACTTTCCCTTGGTGGAGGAGGAGTGGGTTAGAGATCATTTAAGCAAACTTGACACCCACAAATCCATGGGCCCTGATGGGATGCACCCACGAGTGCTGAGGGAGCTGGCGGACATTATTGCTAAGCCACTCTCCATCATCTTTGAAAGGTCATGGAGAACAGGAGAGGTGCCCGAGGACTGGAAGAAAGCCAATGTCACCCCAGTCTTTAAAAAGGGCAAGAAGGAGGACCCAGGGAACTACAGGCCAGTCAGCCTCACCTCCATCCCTGGAAAGGTGATGGAGCAGCTCATCCTGGAAGCCATCTCCACGCATGTGGAGGAAAAGAAGGTGATCAGGAGTAGTCAGCATGGCTTCACCAAGGGGAAATCATGCCTAACCAATCTGATAGCCTTCTATGATGGAATGACTGGCTGGGTAGATGAGGGGAGAGCAGTGGATGTTGTCTACCTAGACTTCAGCAAGGCTTTTGACACTGTCTCCCATAGCATCCTCATAGACAAGCTCAGGAAGTGTGGGTTAGATGAGTGGACAGTGAGGTGGATTGAGAACTGGCTGAATGGCAGAGCTCAGAGAGTTGTGCTCAGTGGCACAGAGTCTAGTTGGAGGCCTGTAGCTAGCGGTGTCCCCCAGGGGTCAGTCCTGGGTCCAGTCTTGTTCAACTTCTTCATCAATGACCTGGATGAAGGCACAGAGTGCACCCTCAGCAAGTTTGCTGACGATACAAAACTGGGAGGAGTGGCCGATACGCCAGAGGGCTGTGCTGCCATTCAAAGAGACTTGGACAGGCTGGAGAGGTGGGCAGAGAGGAACCTCATGAAATTCAACAAAGGGAAGTGCAGGGTCCTGCACCTGGGGAGGAATAACCCCATGCAGCAGTACAGGTTGGGGGTTGACCTGCTGGAAAGCAGCTCTGCTGAGAAGGACCTGGGAGTGCTGGTGGACACCAAGTTAAGCATGAGGCAGCAATGTGCCCTTGTGGCCAAGAAGGCCAATGGTATCCTGGGCTGCATCAGAAAGAGTGTTGCCAGCAGGTCGAGGGAGGTGATTCTCCCCCTCTACTCAGCCCTGGTGAGGCCACATCTGGAGTACTGTGTCCAGTTCTGGGCTCCCCAGTACAAGAGGGATGTGGCACTACTGGAGCAAGTCCAGCGAAGGGCCACAAAGATGATTAGGGGACTGGAGCATCTCTCTTATGAGGAAAGGCTGAGAGAGCTTGGCCTGTTTAGCTTGGAGAAGAGAAGGCTGAGAGGAGATCTTATCAATGTGTACAAGTATCTGAAGGGAGGGTGTCGAGAGGATGGGGCCAGACTCTTTTCAGTGGTGCCGAGCGACAGGACGCGAGGCAATGGGCACAAACTGAAACACAGACACTTCCATCTTAACATGAGGAAAAACTTTTTCACTGTGAGGGTGACAGAGCACTGGAACAGGTTGCCCCGAGAGGTGGTGGAGTCTCCTTCTCTGGAGATATTCAAAATGCGCCTGGATGCAATCCTGTGCAATGTGCTCTAGGTGACCCTGCTTGAGCAGGGGGGTTGGACTAGATGATCTCCAGAGGTCCCTTCCAACCTCAGTGATTCTGTGATTCTGTGATTCTGTGAGCCTGAGCAGAGGAGAAAAGATTAGGCATAGCCATCTGGAAAACACTTGATACTTCTGGTTTAAAAAAACAAACAAAACCTTAATTTTCCTATATGCTGAAGGACCAAGTTAGATGAGTTCAGGATTTGTCCCTTTCATATAAGCTCTTCTGATGGATGCTTCTACCAGTGTGCCAGGGAGAGATTGCTGAATGAGGACACATGCGAAATCTTGCAAAGTATAGATGGAGGTGAAGGCTCTGTATATTTAAAGTGTCAGTTTATCTAGTTTTGATAGGCTGTTAGGTATCTGCTACTTACTTTTTGCAAAGCTGTCTGCATTTTACCTTCAGAAGTTTAGGCCCCTAACACACAAGGTGATGGGATTGAGTGCAAGAGAGAAACACGTATTTAAAAATTAGTTTGCATATCCAGATTACTGATTTTGTTTGTAGCCAGAAACTTTTCAGTGTTCCTTTATTGCTTATTCTCTTTCTAGCAAATACAAGGAAGCAAAATCCTCTTTTTTTGATTCCTGTTTAGGTTGTCTTCAAAATTACAGCACCATTTTAAACTATCTTCAGTGTATTCTCATTACTTCCCTGAAACTGGGATGCCGGAAGTAACAACCTGTCACTCCCGAAGTGCTGTCACTGTGGATTATATTTTCTTTTCTGCAGCAAATGATGATATTGCTGCCCAGCCAGGTAAGGAAACCTTCTTTAAGTATTTTCAGGAACGTTTAAGGGGAACATTCAGAATCTGTTCAAAGGGAAATGTGATAATTTCATCAAGTACCTCAGAGGTTCGTGGTGGTACTTTGAATGTTAGCTGTTATCTGAGAAATGTAGTTGGGCTTTCTTGTTTGCCCCACACAGGGGGCACCTCTGTCACCTAATGAGACATTTTTGTAGTTGTCATCTCAGCATGGAGGCTGAGAACTGAGGCTGCAGATAAGTAGTAATCTAAGTTGCGCCTGGGAAACGTTATTCAGTAGTAATTCATAGGTGACCTTAGTGGCCAGACCTATGACAAAGCTGTATTTCCTATCATTTAATCAACAAAATGGTGAGCATCAACTTACGATGTACATTAAAGCTGATAAATGGCCAGTTTATTAGGAAGTTACTTTTCAGATAAGCTTGATAAGATGTTTGTCAAGTAAATGATCTCTGTGGCCTCTGCTCCGAGAGCAGTCACTTGTACACGCCTGGTTGTCACTCTCTGGTTGCAGTTGCAACTAAAGCTCACCAGATGGTGCAAGAAAGACATGGTACCTTTGAGGGTGTATTTCTTGATGGGTAGCACATGTTAGCAGTGAAGCCTGATATCCTTTACAGCATTTGTGCTCTTAGTGTGGGTACTCCTGAGCAGTAGACTTCCATGTTGTAGTTAGTCATGTGTTTATCCTGTCTTCAAAGGTCATTGCACAGTGCAGGGTTATCGGAGAAGTGGCTCTGCAGAAATCATAACAAAGAAACCTGGATTTCACTTCTGCTCTCTGTGCAGTTTTCAGTTGTGATCTTTGCAAATTGACACTGATTGTTTTCATTATGTGAAATGAGAATACTGTCTTCCTCTGTCATACCGTGGGTCATAGACTGTTAAAATTCTTTGAACCAATGCATGAAAGCTTTACTAGTCATGCACAGCAAATGAGCTTAGTGCAAAATGTGGAATAAAAAGCTTCAAAATACAGAAATAAAAGCTTTGACTGAAAAACTAAGAGGTGAGAAGTGTCTGAACGCCTTCTGACTTCTGCGTGATTTAAGGGAGTGCAGTACCTTGGAATATTGAATCTGAATTCACCTGCTTATGTATGTTGTTGCAGTATTATTGCTCCAGCAGTGTTAAAGCTGCATGTGTGTGTGGTTGTGTGGTGTTTTATGTTTTGTTTTTGTTTTTTTTAACAGGAAGAACAAGTTGAGCCTCTGCTGCATGTGTTTTTTCAAATAGATTTTTCACCCTAGGTTTGAGCATAGAATTGGAGTAAACTTGAATTCTCCAAGTTTTTTAGTTTTCATTCATCAGGTTTTTAGAAACTAACTTAATCATTGGGCTTTTCAGTTTTCTGATGCTTTGGGCTTCTCTAGCATACAAATTGTTCAAACTCCAAAGTGAGTACAAATAAGTATTTGATGTGGTATGAGGCTGACTGATCACTTTTTCTGCATTGAGGCCTTTTTTTTTTTTTTTTTTTTTTTTTTGAATGCTCTCATGCTTTGGTCTGCATTATATTCAGGCAAGCATTTGGTTTGTTATTCAGGATTTGCTGTGAAAACAGGGTTCAGTAGCTACCTGAGTCCTGCAGGACTCAATTTTGCTGCATTAATCATCACAGGCAGAGCAAACTCTCTGTAGCAACAAACTGTTGCTTTGTAGACATGCAGGTGCTGTGCTAAATGATAAATTTGGCTCAAGAGTTGGGCAGGCCTGTGCTCTAGAGCTGTCCAGGCATCTTTGCAGTAAGTAGGCTCTTTTTCAAAGCAGCAGTAGCAGCTGCTGGCCTGTTAGAGGTCTCAAAAGCTGGCAGTTGGCAAAGGAGTGAAGCGGCTGAACTATCATCTGAGGGGTTTCATGGTTACTAGGAAATCTTCTGACTACCTGCTGGGAAGCCGGTACTGAAGACACCCAGCCAGGAAGTTCTGAAATTGCTGATTACTTTGATACAGAAAGAAGCTTTGGTCGAAGTTCCAGCTGCTGTTTATGTTGTTCCCTAATGCACTCAACCTGCTCAGTAGCATCTCTGCTCTCTGAAAGCAATAGCTAGTGCTGCTGAATAGTCTACATTTCTTGAGCTGCATACTCGAATGAGAAGTTTGACACATTATGGAAGGATCTTGTTCTTGATGGAAGTTCTTGAGCTGGAAAAAAAAGTTTACTCTTTGCTGATGCTGCTTTTCGCTTTTTTTTAATGAGGACACAAATTTTATGTGTACTGTAATAATAATAGTAAGGAGTAATAATAGTAATGCTGTCAATCATCTTCCCCTCTTTCATGAACATGGCGTGTTTTTTCTTCAGGCCATTACAGAAGCAGGTAGCAGAAAAAATTGGAGGAAGATCCATTTCTTATGGTGAAGAACTAGGTAGGGAAGTGCCAGAAAGCTTTTGTTCTTGTAAGCAAGAGTTGCAGTATGACCTGCCTGGTGGAGAAGTGTATGCTTGAAGATAAAGAAATAGAATATGTTATGTGAAACAGTGACTCTCAAAGATCCCTAGTTTTGCAAGCTTCAACTTTGTTTAGCCATGCTGTCTTGTTAGACTATAGGACTGGACTGTGCGAGTCTTGAGTTTCAGGCTCCCCCCCCCGCCCCCAAAGGCACTGGCAATGGAGTAATAATGGGCAAATTCCTTTCCCTTTCTACCTCAATTTATCCCTGTCAAAATAGGGGGATATGGTGTCTTTCTGAGCACTTTAAGCTCTGTTCATTAGAAGTCCTACTTAGAAACAAAAGAAATAAAATTCAGGAATTTGCACACTACTGGTGATTTTGTATATCACACTAATGACTTCAGATCATTTCTGCCATACTGTAGTCCTTTTCCTGCATAGCTATGAATGTTTTTTTTTTGTTTTTTTTGTTTTTTTAGCCCACACTAATGAATATATTTTCACTTTTTTATCAGGAGCAGAGGATTCTTTCAATGGAGGTCTGAAACTTCTTGGTAGGCTGGCACTTCTAACAGAGCAAGATCTTTGGACTGTTAATGGTCTTCCTAATGAAAATAACTCTTCTGACCACCTGCCATTGCTAGCAGAGTTCAGACTTGTTGAACGGTAATACCCAAAGGATTTTTTATATAGCTGAAGTTTCCTTCACTATCTCTCTTCATGTCATTTTAAAAAATTATTTCAAGCACTGCTGGTCCGGTTTTAATGTGTTTGCCTGCATGCTGATTTGTTAGCGTTGTGTAAAGTAGACTTTTTAAAGAGACACTTTTTTTTTTTAAAGTTGTTTAAATTACTTTTCAAAGTCCTTAAAGCGAAAAGAAAAGAGTTTACATTAGCTTCCTCTTTTTGAAAATGGAAAACATCTGTGCCAGTCTCAAAATGGCATTATTTTTCACAAAGATGCTGTAAATGGTTTTTATTGTAAATTGCAGTAAAACTGATTATTCTCTAAGAACTGTGTGTTTCTTGAAGCAAAGGGGAGTGAGTTTGTGTGCATGCCACACTTTATAATGAGCTGAAAGCAATGTTTTATTACAAAGTTGCTCTATCTAAATACTTCTGCAAAGGGATTTCCTCAATTACCTAGAATGGAGCCAGTGCAGAGGCTGCAAGATTGGACTTTCACCGGAAGAAGATATTTTTGCAGTAAGGCAAATATTTATGCTTGAAAAGGTTATTTCTTAAACTCCCAAAAGCCTAAGTACTGGTAATATCCACTGGAATCTTTTAAAGCATACCTGAAATAAAACCAAAGTTATTGGGCATGCAGCATTATAACAAATCAACTAAATTTCTTACTTAAATGATTTTTTTTTTTCTTTCTATAAGTAAGTCCTACATTTTGAGGCTTCAGATATGTTGAATGAGTAGGGAAAGGCTTTTTTCCATTTAGTTGTTTAAAAAAAAAATCAAGTTGTGTATTCAGAGGAGAGCTCTTCTGAGGTATTAAATATTCAAGATTTTATATTCATTTTCATAATGCATTGATAAACATCCTCTGTGAAATTGGCAGTCGTCTATTATTTTAAGTCTGAGTAAGAAACTAGTTGAGTGGGGTTACAAGTCTTGTAACTTGGTCAAACTACATATGGACAGCTGTGTAAAACTAACTTATAGAAATGTATAGAATTGTCTTGCTATCATGGTGCTGGAAAAACTGATCCTTGTTCTTGAAATCACACTCACCTGAGCCACTCTATCCAGAAACTTCTGTTTGTTCTACTTTTCCAGTCTCAGGTTCTGATTTTTCATCTTTGTTTCCCTTTTCTGACAGAATTATTACAGGGGTTATTTTGTGTGTGGAGAATAAAGCAAGAAGCCTAGTGATGGTAATCACAAACCAGTTGAATTGAAAAGGTACTTCAGTGTCAGACTGAAAAATCTGACTACCAAACCATTCAGCTTAAATTGCTTGGAATCTGGGAAGGGAGTATTTTTCTTGTAACTAATTGTGCCTGGGGACTCTTCCCTCTACCTGGTCAGATTCACACTGAAGATGATGACTGGACTCAGTCCAGTCCAGTTCAATACTGGACTCGAGTTAGAACTTTAAACCAAACATGCTCAAAGCTGGAGCTGGTAGATGCAAACATACTTCCCAAGATGCAACATGCGCCTGTAAGTACTGGTTACAACTAAAAAGTGTCCAGTTGTGGAAACACTTGTGCTTGTGTCAAGAGCAAGGGCATTTGCTTGCCAGAGGGCCTGCAATGTCATCCTCATTGCAGAAACAGGTGAGACAGCTGCTGTGCCAGAGCACTGCTGGCAAAGAGGTGGTTGCTTACTCATTGGGTGTCTGTGCTATGTCCTGGCCTTGGGCAACTGAATGGGGGAAGGAGGGTAGTAAAGAAGTCTTGCTTTTTAGAATTGAGTCTCTTGACTGGAACATCACTTGTTCAAAGAGTTCAGACAGGTGTTTGTCTAAAGCCTTATTCCTCCAAAGTAGTTTTCACATTGGTTCTAGCCTCTTTTACAGAGAGAAGTATGTATGTAGGCCAGTAAACACCTAGTTATAAACAGTGCCAGCTTGAATCTTTACACTAATTTAAAAGCAAAAGTTTTGGACTTGCTGACTGATGGTTTTCATATTTGGCTTATACTCAACTATTCAGCAGTGTCCCTGTCACATTTTAAAGTGGCCAAATTCCTCAAGGTGTTAAAGATGACCAGCAGGGAAATGGGGATATATTTTCATGAAGTTATCACATAAAACAGTTAAAGCAGTAAGGTATTTGCTCTGTTTCATTAGTGTGTGTTATTAGTGAAGGACCATAATTACTTCCTTCCCTTTACAAAAGGGAACTGTCACTTAGTGTTCCCCTCCCTTCCCTATTTTGATGGCAATACATGAGGGATTAGGATCAAGGCTCTACTGACAGGAAAAGCAATAGCAGCTTGACATGATGCAGTAATCAGTGCTGCCACCAGTTTAATGATGATTATTGTTCCATAAGAATGTATTTTCAGGGGTTAAGAGACTTGTTTCAGTTTTTATTAGCATAACCCATTAATGCTTAGCTATACTGTGTGATCTCTAAGAGCTTAAAGTTTAGAGATTACTTATCTACTATTGTACAAAGGTGGGTATTTAACAATCTTAAGAAGTGCTTCAGTTGATTCCCATTTGTCATGTGTCTTGATTCAAGACTGCAGGCTAAAGAAACAATGTAGATTTTTCTGGAACATCACGATCTGGACAATGATGTGTAACATCCAGTGTTAAACAAGACCAAAAAAAACTTAAGTCATTTAAAAAAAAGACTACCATGATAGTTTATTAAAGTTTCATGCTGTGTATAAACATACAAGTTGAGGGGGGGGGGAAGCAAAACCAATCATGCACAGGTTTTTCTATACTACTTGAGCATGCTGCAGTGAGCTAGAAAAAAGTCACTAGAACCACAGTTAAACCAAATGCCATCATAAGCAAACTTCAAGAGAATATTTCAGCTGAACTTCAAAACAAGAACCACCTCCTAAAGCAGTCTGTCTGCTCTACAGCTTAGAAAAGTTTCAGTATAAGTTAGAGGTTCAGAGAGAATAGTTCAAATTGCTCTGGACACTGGTAAAAACTATATACCAACCACCATTACTTGAGTTGAAGAGAAGTAAACCATGGTTTCATAGAAAAAACTTGCATCAGATAACCTGGTGCTACAGCTATCATTTATCACAATTTAACAGTTTTCCACATCATTTTACCCATGAGAAATCTACAGGATACATGAAAAATTTGTTTAGGTCACAAAACACTGAGCAGCACAAAGGTTAAAACTGAAACTCTGCAGCTAATGTCAAATTACACAACAAGAATTTCTATCAAAAGAATATTTCCTTCTATTCCTCAACTTCACTCCTGACCCAAAAAATTCTCATTGTGAGCATAGGAGTGAGAAAGGTTAGGGGAAGAGAGATGGGAAAGGCCTCCCTGTAATTGATAAAATAATCTTGTATAAAGAAGGGTAATAGGTTTGAAAAGTCTGCTCTCTAGTTTGTTCTTCTAAAGCCTAATTACTGGAAAGTGTTTTACAGTTTGTAAAAAGTTACTGGCTCTGTCTTGTCTTCCTGTCCTAGGTAAATGAGAGTCATTGAATTCTCTGAGCAATAAGGTCTTTACTACATGCAATCATCTCCTCCTGTGTTCACCTCATCTTTGGTTGATCCAAGGAGTGTTCCAGGAGCTTAAATCATTCATTCTGAGCAAGCATTATTGTCACTGCTTCATGATGCCCTATCTTCTCAGAGATTCCAATAAATAAGAGCCCAGGAGGGGAGGTACCATCTCATCTATAAGCATAGCACAAAGTGTAGAGGCTGGACTTTCAGAATAATCCAGTTTCCATTTAGGCACCTACTGAAATATTTTCAGGAATACGTTTCCAGAGAACTTCCTTAATGGGAATGGTGGACCCCAATAACAGTCTTGCCCTGTCACTTAAAAAAAACACTGCCTTCATCCCAGCCTTACAACAAAAGGACAGAGTAGGGAGGAAGCAGACAAACTTGAGTTGTAGCTGTTTCTGAGACGTGATTTGTTTTATTGCTGAACTTGTTCCAATACAAATTTCCTTTTCGGGTCTGACTAAAGAAGTGTTGTTATAATGCATATAGAAGAACTCCCTGAAGTAAGCATGGTGGAAACATAACTTCAGTCTGTGATGTCTGATCTTAATATAAGATGTCAAGGCATCACTCATTTGAGACTGCTCAGCCTTTCAAAGACAAGGTTCCAAGTTACACACAAATATTGAAAGAAAAGTGTAAAGACTCAAGTTAGCAGTTCTGACATTTTTTCCATTATTCCAAGAACATATAAAAGAAAAACTGGTACTACAATGTGAAGCCTTGTCTCTACAAAACAGCAGTCTCCACGTTTTGTGCTTCAGCAATGTAGTTTAGAAAGACTAAAAGCTTTTGACAAAGTGTAAAAAAACTATGAAAGTTTAAAAAAAATTATTGGTCAGTTATCATCATTTAAAAAAACAACAAAATCTCTTCTTTTCTATAATAAGATGTCAGTGTTTAATAATATGCAAGTGTATTCTTATACCTTGACCTCTTTCTGCAACATGCATAAAATAGTAATACAGGTGGCAGAGCACATCCAGTGCTGTTTTAATACTACAAGAAATGCTGGGAGACAGTACAAATTAGTTACAAAAGAATAATACTGACAGTTTTGCATATCCATTAAGTTTAGTGAGGTAATGTTGACACTTCAAAAACTCACGCCACTTCTGCACTGCTTGTTTTTATTGCTGAATTAATACTGAACGTGATTTTTTTTTTTAAAAAACACACTGCACCTCAGCACATCTTAACACTAAGAAGAATGATTTCATAATCATCCCAGTGCTACCACCCAGCACAGTGCCCAAATTCAATTAAAACTTAAACAAAGAAATTATACTTAAAGAAACCCATGTACCACTGGAGTCACCTCCTACATGATGGAGAAAAAAAAAACATCTCCTGGTGAACATAATTTTAGGTTCTCTTCACTGATGCCATTTCCATGAATTGAAAGAAAATAAATATTGCCACCAAAAAAAAGTTTCCTGTGTTCTATTTTCTAGTTCGACTTTAATTTAAAGTCCATGAGCTAATAAATAGTCCCATTCCTTCTTCCTTCCAATGGAGTGCAGGTAAAGTGCAGCAGGAAGCACCAAGGAAGCCCTCTGTCCAGCCTATGGCTTTGCTAGATGCGGAGCTGATAGCCCACCTCGTTGAGCGTAGCCAGATCTGCTTGCTTGTCCACCACCGCAGGCCTGCAAGCAAAGGACAAAAGAGGGAGCTGCTCAACAGCAATTTGACACCGCTGTGCAGGCATTAATAGTGCACTTGTAAGACCAGGACCAGTTTACATCAAAATAGGACTGCATAGATCTAAGTTTCTCATCACAAGCACAGTCTTCCTGAATTTCCATCATGTAAACAAGCATTTCATGAGCTAGTCATGTAGGTTCCCTCTGAAGCCAAGCACCCGCAAAGAACAAGTCATCCCATCTGAAGGTAGGTGAACTAAGACTGGGAGTGCCCTCCCTCTCTGACTTGAGAGAGGGCCTAAGGCTAAAACTAGACACATCCCGCTCTTCAGCTAGCCCAGAACAGGACTCCAGCTTTTAGAATAAAATAAACACTGTTGGGAGAAGCTGAAAACAAGCCAGCAAGGCCTCTTACATGGTCACAGTTTGATGTCCCTCTGACCCTGCCGTTTCCTCTTGGTTAGGTCTGTGTGAAGGTCTAGAGCCAGCCAAATAGAAAATACAAGATGAACTCTTTTAGCCTCCAGGCATCTTATATTTTGATACAGAAAAGCCACTCACTTAAGTGAATACACACATACATGTATACTGTTAGGTCATTTAAGTATATTAACAACCTTAAGCAAATGAAACCTTTAGAACTAGCAGTCTCCCTATTTAGCAAGCAATGGAAGAAATCCTGCAACAAAGTTAATAAAGCTAAATAATGCCAGTCATTTATAGTCTGTGGAAGTGTCTAATCTGTGGGTTTATTCCAGGCTTTCAGCTATTTTCACAGTAAGCGCTATGTTTGCTTTCCTAAAAAAAGACAGTACAGGTTCTCCCAGTAGACTGTACAATGTATCCACTTCACTGCAAGAACACAGCTAAAGCCTGAGTAGTAAAATGTGAAGTTGGTAAGTGCTCCAGTGCCCTCCTCTCCTACAGCTCCTTAGACCTGTTTTTCCAGCTCTTAAGAATACTCTTCACTCACTGTGCAGCAGATGTGACCTGTGAGTCTGCACATGCAAAGCCAATATTTAACTCCTCAATCCATGCAGCCTGCCCCACTTCTGCAGTAGTTGCTTCAGGCTGCCAGCCCATTACTTAGCTTATAAGTAGTTAACTGAAGAAGTCTTTACTGGGCTCTGTCACATGCAGGAAGGGATTGCACCTGAGGAGATCTTGAGGAGTTTATTCATATAATGAATAATGAAGGAAGAAGTGCCCTTTCTTCCTTCTTCAAATATAGAAAAGGATCCTCTAACCTTTCCACCCCTTTTTCCTTTCCCCCCACCTCAAAACATGGCTTTAATTAAAGCAAACCTGGATGGTTCTACCTTCTCCCATGATCCAAGAGAGATGGGGACTCACTGCATACCTGTGCGGACAGGCACATTCACCCTGCATCACAACCCTCTAGCTGCATGCAGACTGTCCTCCTAAACATTTCTCTCCTTAGGGTGTTTGAAAAAGGAAGGACTTGGAGCGGAGGCTTTACAGCCTCTTTTGTCCTTGGCTAGACAGTGACCTGAAGCAGAACATCCCCTACAAAGCAATTATGGTTAAAATCCATCTGTGTTCTCAAAGCACCAAGCGGGGCAACACTGCTACTAGATGTTACATGGGTAATTCTGTTAAACTGGCTGAGAGGTCCAGACTACATCTCCTGTCTGAAGTGCCATTATGAGTATCTGAAGCTGTCAATAGCCGCTTGGTACACAGCATCCATGAGCTGTCTTCACTGGATCTGCCTGGTTTTGAATCCCCTTGCATATCCAAATACATTGTATTAACAGAACCAGTAACTCCAAATTGCCTTTCAACAGTGAAATTAGGCCAGAAGTATACAAGTCAGTGTTGCTGTGACATTCACAGAGCATGCATGTGTTAAACCTCAAACGTTAAAAAGAAAAGGAAAAACCTCTGGTGAACTGACATTTAGGAGCAGAAATTGCTTCAGGCTGTCACATTACACTCCCTCCCAAACTCGGATTAACACTCCCAGACTCCTCCAGCTCCAAACACTCCTGTCGAACGAAACACTGCTTTGCCTGTCGCAGCACTGTGGCTTGCAATCTACCACACCCTCCTACCTTTGGACATAAGGGATGATGGGCAAGTGGACACAGTAAAAGCCCACAGCTGATGTGAGGTATAGCTCAGCTAATGAGCTGCTGTAACTTGACTACACAGCAGGCTTCTAGGGGGCACATACTGCTTATTGCCACCCACATCCTGCAAGATACCCTATGCGCCCTGTAGCTGTATGTTCAACAGGAAGCATTTGCAGGATAAGTGCTAATTGAAATTTGCCTTTAAATATCAAACAAAGCAAGTATTAAGTGATTTTCAATAGAAAATAATAGCTGGGGAGATTCTTCTCCATAGCACCATTTCAGCTGTGATTCGTAACTAGGAATTCTCATGCATAATCTAACCTGATTATATTTCACTTGTAACTGTGCTCAGTGCACAGAAAGAATTAGAAGGGCTTTTGTTCTAAAAGCCTAGATTATAATTCTCCTCTTTAAAGGGTTATGCATTTTGCTAACAAACAGCAGAACAAATGAAGATATCCATTTGGTCGCTTACAAAATGAACTGGGTACCAACTGCTATTTGAAAGTCTGAATGCAAAGGCACAGGCTGTGTCTACAGTAGCAACTAGTGCAGCCCAACAGAAATGGATGCGCACAGCAACATGTTCAGCTTGTTGCTCATGGCCTGACATCCTTGCACTATCTGTATTCTGGTGGTTTTACATAAGAGCAGCTCTGGTCTTTTCCCAATGTGCTGCATGTGCATTAGTGGCTGAAACATATCAGGCAGACACCTGCCAGCCTAGCTTCATCCAACAGGAGCCTGTTTTTTATATTCCAAGACTGCTCTGCAACAGTAGTCAAAGCATGATAGGATAGAAGCAGGAGACCAGTTTTGGAAGCACACTCATGTCCAGGCTAATATGCTATCACAGGCTCACCAGTGGTCACCACAGGCATTTATATAACATGACCAGTAAGGAACCAGGGCGACCAGTTAAAGGGTTGAGCCAGCAGAATCCACTGATGCCCCTAAGCCTCGCTTTAGCCCTTGTCCTCCAGAAAACAAACCAGCAAAGCCATTACAGTTCACCATGCTGAACCCTAAGTATTTTTCACTGGGAGATTTTTCCGGGAGGCCCATATAATTTATTGTTGACAAAAAGCAGGCTGTAATAACAGCTTGCTATTAGCAGGTGAACCCTCTCCAATGAAAGCCTTCTTAAGCCCCTGCCTGCTCACATTAGAGCAAAAAGCTTCTCTCCCCCTCCCCTAAAAGCTCTAAAAAGCTATAATTAGAGCATGCAAATAAGATTCATAAAGAGACAAAATGCAGTGTCAACAAGCACTGCCATTGTTTAGCAGGGAATTCAGCCTAAAAAGTCTTGTCTAGAAGTCTTTCTTTTTCTGCGCATAAGGCCTCTCACTGCAATTAGATTCTCAAGGATCCCATCAATATACAGAAGAAAATACTCAAATTTTGCCTCTTCTATTTCTCCCCCGTCGACTGCTGTTTGGTATGCATCACTCAGCTCACCTCTTAATGCATTCACCCCTTCAGACCTCAGAGGCCTCCCACAACAGCGGGCAGAAACCAGCAGAAGCTTGACTTTGGAAATGAAACGGTTGCATCACCAGCAGGAAACTCCCTACTGGCTGCAGGGAGTCACAGGGTCACTCCAGCCAGGATGAAGGCTGGCTGTGTCTTTTAAGCCACCAACACTACTGGTCAGTGCTCTAAGAAGCACCATTTTGACATCAGGAAACCAGTTTTCACTGGTGTCACTTTTATAACAGTGGGTGACTAATTTGCCTATACAGAACACACTGCTGTTCCTATGGCTAGATTCAAAGTGCCTCATCACTAAAATAGGCCCTCTGGGAAATCCCACTAGATGCCTATATACCCAGTCCCCACGGGATCAGTGGGAGCTGGGTGCTCCAGGAAGGTACATGCACGTTTTGCATTTCTTCAGTATCAAACTAGCTTTCAAAAGCCTTCAGTGACTCATTCTCAAGTATTAACAAAATGCACAGTTACTGAAAGAACTGTCACTTCATGCAACCTTTTTCAACTAAGTGTTTGAACATCAATTCATTTCACTAGCAAGAAGCCCAGGTTTCAGAGGAGCATTTCTGCTCTCATAAGAGTCAGTCAGAGCAGCCCCTATGAAAGGATCAGGCCAATTCTGAGCAGCTCTAGTTCAACATCTAAATCTGATACCTGGAATTCCCAGGCTTGGAGTATGTACTCTATGTACCCTAGTCCAGAGGTGCCTGTGTTACAGACAAGTTCAAAACCATCTCTTCATTGCCAGCAGAAAGGACTCTGACTACACGCACTGTTAAGGCCATCTTGCATTTGCCTACAGACCGCTCCTTTGGCTTTCCTCGTACAGCATACCCAAGCAGTCCCCACTCCAGGCTCAACAACAGTGCTGACAGGCCTCCTCCACGGCACAGCACCTGCAAGTTGGTAACAGGTGCCTTTTTCAGTTCAGAAGGTTAAACATCCCAAGTTACTATGTTAGGATACCACACCACGTTACAACTGCCAGCACTAGAGTTTTTCTTCCTGTGACCAGCCTAGCAGGCAATTGACTCCAATCACCTCCTCAAAATGCAAAGACAATTTAATGCAGCTACAATAGCCATTGACTTTGGTATATGCAGCTCTAAAAACTGCCCTAAACATGACTCACTGCTATCCAGATGTCTCAGAACAGCAGCGTCAGTGTGCACTGCAGTGACTTCCACCTGGGACCCTGGCTCTGAATACTCACTGCCCCGCAGGCAGATCATCACAGCAGCAGCAGCATTTAGGTGGGTCAAGGGAGATGGAGAATACGGATCTCTCTGTTCTTTAGCTATTCAGTGACGAGTCACACAGAGGAAGAATTTATTCTCTAAAGGGGACGGGAAAAATAAATAAAAATGCCTCAGCTTTTCCCTGCCTGGAATTTTACAATACCTCTTACAGACACCTCTCCAAGCAAGCTGACAAACTCTAATTAAAGGCCAATTTGATACTAACACTAGGCATTTCCTCACTCTGTTTCTTAAAGTACTTTACAAACAGCCTTATTCTGTGCCCTGGAGATGAATATAAACCATACCTATCTTACAGTGGCAAGCTGATGCACAGAGAGGTAACAGGACTAACCAACACTCACACAGCTAAGCAGCAGCAATGTAAAGCTGATTTGTCAAGCACAAGCTTCATGTTTTAACCTTTAAACAATTCTTCCTATAGCTTCTAACGATTAGTAACTGCATCCATGCAGAGACCTGTATCTTGCTGAGCACCAGACAATTTCATAGATGGACAACAGTGTTGATCTCCCAGAGCTCCCCACTGGGTAAGTAGGGTGACTTTAAGCCACCAGGCAGCCCCAAAACAAGGACTATTTGCATGGCCATTCTCAAAATAGCTCTGAGGGGTTGCTGAAGATACGGCAGCCTGCCTGGTCTACCCAGGTGTCCTGGAGTTGCCGAAGGCTCTTTTGCCCCCCTCTTGCTTCCAAGTATGCCAGTCCAGGCTCAGGAGGGGGCTGCACAGGATCTGCAGGGCTGTCACGCAGCTGCAGAGCACAGCCTCTCAGTCTCCTGCTCTCAGCATTACAGCTATAGCTAGGTCCTGAGTCACCATTATACAAGACCCAGGTTTATTTTAGAATAACATAATCCACTCAAGATACAGAGCAACGCGGCAGAACAACCGAGCAGGTAACGGGTGCTGAAACATTACAAGGCCCCAGTGAGGCTACTTATACTTCTCTTATCCTTCTGTCCTGTAAAAGCAAAGCAGCCAAGAGGCAGCCAATTGCTACGAGCAGCCACGTGCTTAGCAGTTCTCTCAGAAAGCCAGCTCAGTTGGCTTGTCTCCCCAGGCCCAACAAAATTTGCTCTTCTCTCCAAATGTATGTGATTCACTCCAGCAACTGCAGAAGCAGTATTAGAAACTCAAAGATGAAACCATCCCTCAAAGAGAATCTAAGAAGTAAAGAACCTAGAGTAGCAGGGCCTATTACAACCATAATCATCCACACACTAAACAAGGAACTCTTGGTGATAGGCCTGAAGTATAGTATTGTAGACTTGGTATGAGTTCACATGGAAAAATAAAAGCCTGCTGTGAAATCACCTGCTGCTGAAGTATCTTAAAGTTATCTTTAGAAAGTCAATCTCATGTCTTTGTTAGCTGCTTTAAAATAAATAAGTGCTGAGACAGTAGTCTGGGAGCCTATTTAAAAAGTGATGATCATAAATATGTGACTAATCTGGGTCACATATAGGCTTTCACAGGGGTTAGCCTTCTGGCATGAAGCGTACAGCTGGAACGCAACTCTGGCGCATCTAAGGCATGGGTGCCTGAATCACTGGTGCCTGTAAAAAGCCCATGACCTGAAGGCATAATTTTATCTATTTAGAGGTGTCATGTGCAGTTAGCCCATCCTTCCCCACACAGTTAAAGGGAAACAATTAATTACCTACTATATATGAGAAAGGTGGTCTGGTTTTTAAACCACTTAAAATCAAAGTATCCAAAGTAAGTGATATTTCTGCTTTGACAAGAAAAGACTCACTTTTTCATATTCTCTGCAAGTTGGACAGTTCACAGTGAAAACTGCTACATCAGCAGAACAGCCCAATACTAAAGCTAATTGCAAAGAATCCAATTTTTATCTGAGTGACCACGATAACAAGGACACCCCACCATCACAAGGAGATAGGTTCTACTATCTTTATATCTACATTTGAACACCCTTAAGTGTGATCAAACTACTTTCCTTTCTGTAAAGGTCTCCCACACCCCAAGCTAGGTTCTTAGTTTCTCCAGAAAGTGGACTGTACAAAAACTGAAAAAATAAAAGATGAAACATGCAGTTCCACAGTCATCCAACACCGAGTAGAGTCAGACCAAAAAGAGCCCATCTGGGCCTCAAAGGACAGCATACAGAAAAACAGTCCAGCAGCTGGTAAGTAGTAAACACAGCAACACCAGGACATTAGCAATACTGGTTTCTAGAGCTTCACAGGTGACCCCAAGATACTTGTTGCAGTTTTACATATGTTCACTGGCATGTATAGGAAGTTTTGTACAGTAAAATAATGTCATTACCCTCAACTTTTGACCCAGTGATGGCAGCACCAACAGTGAAGGAATACTCACGATTTGTCTCTTCTGCACGCCCGTCTCTGAGGGCTAGCCTGCCTTCGGCGAGGGGACAACGACTTACCCCGTGATCTCTCTTTGCCTGGAGAATGGGCACTTGAGGGTTTCAGAATCTGCAAGAGATGGGGGAGGGAAGGAAACTACATTAAATAAAGGCAATGAAAAGGACTTATACAGTATCAGGGGTGGCACACAAAGAGCCTTTAGTCCCCTGAGGTTTTTTCAAACCCTACACAGGTTTAGAGATACTCAAAGCTGATATCATGTGATAGCTGTTTAAGGGCCCCTTGCAAAAATTGTTTGGTGTCATCAATTCAGTACCCAGCTAAGTATTAAAAAACAACAAAAACAACAAAAAAAACCCACACCCAACAACCAAAAAAAACCACACATTCATCCACAGCTTTCTTCAGAGCTGGCAACAGCAAGGGGTGAGAAAAGCTGCTTTGACCCTCAACTGAAGGGGTCTCACATAGCCAAATCGCATTCTCCAACTTTTCTCTCTACATACAAAGGCCATCTGTCTGTAAGGCAGGTGGTTGATTCTCTGGGACTGTGAGGCCTTTTAAAAGTCTCTTATCCATTCACACATTTCCCTACATCTCCCAGTTACTCCAAGCTCAAAAGTCCATCAGCACAACATTCATACTCTGTGCTATTTTTAAAGACCTGATGCTTCAGAGTCAGCACCCTCGCAATGTGAGCACACTGAATGAAATAGCTCAAATTCTGACCTAACTCATGTGAACCATGGTGACTGACTTCAGTGAGGCCAGGACTGCATTAAACACAGTCTTACTCATGTATGCAAAGTTAGATGCAGGTTCAGAGCCTTGGTCCTGACCTTGAGACATTGACAAGGACTGGATTCAATGTCACACCTCAGCACAAACACAGAGCTCATCCTTCTATCAAAGGCAAGTACTTAAGGTCAGAAAATTTTCCTTCCATATGTACTTATTTGACTGGAGCCCCCTTCAGCTGTTTGCTCTCTAGATGGAATTGAAAGCACATTAACAGAGTAGAAGGGGATAAAGCTTCATTACATGTGTGTTTGAGCATATTTGCCTAAGATTACAGTACAGTACAAGTTAGCGTGGATCCCAGTCCATGCTGGCCATGTTGCCCAACAGCCTCTCACCTCTGACTATGCTAGCAGGACCACTTTGGCCGTAGCCAAAAGCCTTCCTGGCACATCAGCCTCCTTCCCCCACAAGGGCACCTCTGTTGGATTGGCACCTGCTGTGAACCTTGGGCTTCTCTGATGCCACCAGGCCTGGTTGGCAACTCGCTTCCCTCAGGCTGTCCGCTCACCCACAGAGAAGCTCCCCCATTAAGCTGTTGGGGTATAAGAATTAGAGACTCTTTATACTTAAAAACTGAAGAAAGTCACCTTTTAAAGATTTGGCTAAAAATAAAAGGATGTTTTCCCAGCAGCCATAGGGCAGATTCACCTCAGGCAGCCTTCAGCTCCAAATCCCTGCTTGTGTGGAAGAACAAGGCAAATCGCACACCTTTCATCTTCACAGTGTAGTACATGGTTACACTGGCACTGATCAAGTGAAACAAGTCATTTCGTGTTTAGAACATGAGCACTGAAGAGACTCAACATGTGTAGTGTCTTGGTACATCCAACTGCCATGCCTGATGGCTAGCAAACACAGTCCTCTTCACCGATGGGAACCTTGATGAACTTGCCAACTCCTCCTGGCACCAGATGTGTACAAGTGGCAGAGACTGAGGGTCACCTCACACCTTCCTCTCATCCTCCGAAACTCCTTGGCAGGGTAGGAGCGGTGGCAGCAGGGGCTGCAGTCGCCAATCCCACTGCTCAGGCAGCACTCCCACCCCAGATTCAGGGCCAGGTCCCTTATCCCCCCAAAAACGCACACAGCTGCTGCATATGAGCCATTCCTCAGCAGAGCAGGGAACGGGAACCCAGAATAACTCGGACCTGACTCCACATACCTCTACAGCAGATCCAGCCCCACACTTAGCAAGTGCACCTGCTCTGCTCTAACTGCCAACAGATGGCTGGAAAGGCATCAAATCCCATTTCACTGCAACTGAAACCAGCTCCTCACCCACACCAGTCCTTGAGACAGGGTCAGGAGCAGCAACCAAATCCTCAAAAAGGGTGGCAGCTCACCCTTTCTCCCATGTTTCCCCTCCAGGCCATTCAGTCTGATCAGCCAGCAGGGAAGCATGAGCCCTCTAAGGGTTCATTTTCCTCACCCTTCTCATGTAATCTACTTCCCAGTTTAGCCCAGGAACAGATCCTGCTGCCCCTGCTCACAGATGGTGGGATGCACGCAGAGAAGGGGTGAGCCCAGCAGCACGCTCTGAGAGGAGAAGTCACCCGCTGCAACAACACGTGCTTCCTGTACCCTGGGGATGGCTGGTTATCGCACTTTAAGTGCGACTCCTCTGCAGACTTAATTTTGCATTGCTAATCGGATAGAGAAAAGGGCTGCCTTTCCTGTGCCTCAGGAGCCACCACTTGCTAATGCTCTGCTGGCCTAGTTAGGAGCATGAAGCAGTACAATACGTCAGCAGCATCCACCCACACTGCCCTACCACAACTACTCAATTGCGCTACCTTCCTTTGTCTGCTCCCCCAGCCTCCTGCAAGGACAAATTTATGCCCTCAGCTGAGGGGAGAGGCCTGAGAAGCCTTATTTTGGGGAGCACAAAGGGAATGGAAGATGGCCCGAATCCCAGGCCACTGCACGTGAAGATTTCAGATGTGCCTCAATCTCACCAGCTGGGAATCAGCCCTGCCAGAGCTTACTGCCCTCGACCGCCGGCACTCAGCACATGTTACAGCAGCCTCACAGCATCCCTTGCACCTCAGCTGGCCGAGAAGGACAGCAAACAGCACAGATCCCTGCCTGCGACCAGGGCATGCGTCTACCCCGCCAGCCTTGGACCCAGCCCCAGACTCGCTAGTTCTTCCTGGCCACCTTCCTCCAGACATAGCAGGAAGCACACAAATAGAGACCCACGCATTAGCTCCTTGCACCCAGGGGACAGGTATAGGGTTCAAGTGTTTCTTAAACTGAAGGAGAGATCTTAAAACTAAACAAAATATTTAACAGTGCTTGAAAACACACTAGGAGTGTAGAACTACCAAAATGGATTTAAACACAACCCCAGCCCACCTGATGCATTTTAATCTCACCTGGACCAGGTTCAGTCTGTTGAAACAGAGCACAATCAACCTTTGCAGGATCAGACAAAGCACACCCATCTCAGAGTACATCCTAAGGAAATCGCAGCCCAGACACACAGACCTACCTTCATTCGCATATCCCTAGCAAATTTCTCCAGCTCCTTCCTGACATCTGTGCGCATCATCTTTGATACATTGAGGACCAGTTGTTTCCACTCGATGGGCTGAAAGCTGTGCGGCTCATGTGGGACATATAATCCAATTTTTACCTTTTTCACTGAATGTAAGTACTTTTTATAAGAGTCTTCAAATTCAAAGATGAGGTCACTCAGAGTTCGGTAAGTTAAAGGTTTGTCCATCAAATCTGATCGCCTGCTCATGCCCAGTGAGCCATACCGGCCATTGCAGTAAATCCCAAGCACCACATGATGAAAATAGTTCCCTGAGAAGTGGGTTTTAAAGCTGATGGGGAATCGTTCCACAGAGGGCTGCCCATTGGTTAAGTATCTGGCGTGCACTGTGTCAAGGCAACAATGGAGTTGTGAAGGGAACAAAACAGAATTACGTCTGCAAGACATCTCTAGCCGTTTTAACTGCCAGGGCCTATGCTTTCTTACAAACACAAGTTCATTCTCCTTGGGCCCCAGAAACAGTAAACACTGCTAATACCCATTATACTGTTTGGAGGATAAGACACAATTTTTCAGCCAGCAAAGGGCCTGACTCTTAACTATGCTTAGGGCAAAGGGTAGGAGGGAAGAATGGTCAGTTTAGCATGCCAGAAAAGAGACCAGCACCCCCAGATCCTTGGGAACTCCCTTATTTGATACCAATCCCAAATTCCTTTGCTCCCAAAAGGGAACAGTGTTTCCCTCAGTTCCATGTTGGAGCTTGGTATGGCTCAGGTTGTTAATACTCACTTTCACACATCTCCACAGCCTTCAAACAGTACCAAAGATCAGAACTTATTCCTCTCCAGGGTAAGAGGTCAAGCTTTCAATCTATACACGGGCACTTGGCCTGGCAGCTCCTGATACAGGAGAATGTCTTTGCACGTTATACTTGTAACCCATTGCTGGGATGCAGTAAAGAAAAGCTCCCAGGTTCCCAATTTTCTCCAGATAAGTACGCATAGCCAGGCACAGACGTTAACAAACAAAAACCAACCCACCCCCAGAGTTTGTTCCCGAACTGCTGGCCAGCTATTTCAAATGCACCACATGAAAAGTCCAGGGACTGACATTTGCAACAGCATAATAAATGATCTTGGACAGGAACTACACATTGGTCCAATCCATTTCCATAAGACTGTGGTGGCTCTTGAAAAGGGAGAAGGAGAGATTCAGATTCCCTCATGCAATTCAGCTTGTGTCAGTGCTTACGTTTTGTGCGGCTCCCTGCTGTTAATCCACACTGACAGGTGAAACCCACCCTCGCTCCAAGGGCGGACACCCACCGAAGGATTCCCCAGCCCTCCAGACAGCAGGCTTCTTTCCCTTCCAAGGCCAAGACTGCGGAGATGGCATTGCCCATGCCACGTTGCTTCCTCTCTCAGCACATCAACAGCTGTGGCTTGGCACTACTCCCGTGCCACATGAACACAGACAGGCGGGCTTTCTGGCAACAGTTCTGGGGGCTGAGCCAGGATCACAGAGGACAAATGCTGCTGCTGCTGCTTCAGTGTGAGCAGCACCAGCTCTCACCCTGGGACCTGGGCGCAGAGAGGAGACAGTGAAAGCCACAGGCTGTGGAGGGCACGGGCAAAGCCAGCGATCAAGTTACCTTCATCTAAGGGAAGATGGATGGACGACAGGAAAAGGCTAGGGTGAGACGCTCCCGTCTGGGGTCTGTGCAGAGGCACACGCTGTAATTCAGGAGTCATTCCCCTGAAGCTAACACAGTCAGGGCAGTTAACTATGAAATGAACTGGCTAGACCTACAGCACCTCTTAGGATACCATTGGGGCAGTCTGCAGAGTTGAAGACTGGGGTCTGTCCCCTCTGCAGCTTCAGGGACCAATTCAGGCCTCCTGAACATGGAGAAAGTCCCTGTTCCACACTCCTCTCTGCTTTTCTCAGGTCAAACTGTTTTACTGCCCCTTTCCTCCCAGACAGCACAGAAGTCAAGCACACACAGACCAGCAGCTCAGCTCCCCCGGCAATCAGCAAACCCACAGAGCCTTCCTGGGTCACAGCAATACTGGAGCAGAGCCAAGACCCAGGCCCAAAGCCTTGGAGAAACAGACATAAGAGAGCCCACTGTGCTTTCCTGTGGTTCTGCCAGAACAATTCTGTGATGCCAAGCCAAAAATCTCTAAAAATACAATACAGTTAAGCTTCTGGGTTCAATGTCAAATATACTTAGTTGTGTTCAGTGCTAGATGTTACTAGCTTTAGCAGTTTAGAGAAATACATTAGAAGGCATGGGAACAAGCAATGCTATGGGCCTATGCAAAAATGCAAAGTGCCATGGTGCACTTAGATCTGTGCTCTGCTCTGTGCACTTGTCCGAACTGCAGCACAGAGAACACCTCACCAAGCCAACGTTAGATACACCCTCCTTTGCCCATCTGCTGGACACCTACATTAAATGGGAATGCCATGTACCAATTATAAAAGCTTACTCTGATTTTAACTACACTAACACAAATAAGAAATAGCTCTATTGCCTTCAGTGGTCTTGCTGAATCTCTGTTGCATGAGGACTAATTCCACCAAAAAAAAAAAAAAAAAAATCCCACATACCATCAGCAGAATTAAAGATTATAAAAACACTGCAAGGTCAGAATCAGACCCTGCACTATTATACCAACTGAAAAATTCAGCCCACAGTCACCTCATTTAAAAGGTCACCTTGCTCTAGGCCTTAATAGGAACAACCTGTATATATCAAAGTCAGGTTACAATAATTTCTGTCCTATGGATGAATTCTTGTGGAAGCTCATTGTATTTATTATTCTGTGTAACTGAAAAAGCAATGTCTTTTATTAACACCTATGAAGCTTTCAAACATCACCACTATTTTTCCCTTCATTATGAAAGAGTTTTCTCTCTGTGCCCCAAGTACCTTTCTATTAAGTCCACACAAAGCTTTTGTGGCCACCTGCACACACACACACTTCTGCCACAAGGTCTTGGAGAAGTTGCAATTTAATCTCATTAAATACTAGGTAGGAGTAAAAGAATCTTTTGAGGAAGAAAATCACCCATCAAACAACCCTGCAACAACCACTGCGGAAATTAACCTTTAGGTACAGGTTGATTCTGCTAAGCGACTACTTAATGAGAGTCTCCACCCGAGATGAAATACACAGGAAATGGGCTGGAAAGGCACATCAGATATTCCTTTCTGTCATGTATCATTATTATTTCTTTTCTTTTCTGCTTTGCCCAAGAACTGTATTGTAGCAAACAAAAGGCAATGACACACCAATGCCACAGTTGTGATCACATTTTTGAGCTAGGACTGTAACTGCAGGATTGAGAGTCCAGGAGTAAATTATGTGCCACAATATAAAAGCAGCACAGAGCAGGAAAGGGCAAAAGAAGCTTTAATGGAAGCCCTGTGGCCTCCAGATTCTGGGCCCTTGTGTAAATCAAAGCAGCTCCCCCAGGGCCTGTCCCTCAGGGCTACACAGCAGAAAAGTAACAGTACTGACAGATGCTAGCCTCCTCAGAGACCACCCAAGAGGGATTCCAGTCTTCCACCTTGCCATCTCCCTGCCCTGATATCCCTCCTCTTCCCCCACTCCCTCATGCCAGAAAACACGAGAGGATAATACCTGGAGCACCATCAGGGTCTTTGTACACCACTAGCACAGGAGCTAGAATAGCTTGTCCCCATCCCTCAGAAATTTCCCAATCCTATCCACTCTGACTCTGAGCTCTTCTACAGCCTCACACTAGTCATTCAACTTCAATTCTTCAATCCCGCAGAGACATTAATGCCTGCTAGCCAGGGCTGCATGGGTTAGGTAACTGATGGGTTCTGCTCTCATACCCCAGGAAGCTGATTTTGAAAACAATGTATTAGAGTAAAAGGAGAGAGAGAGGAACTGGATGCAGAACATGCAACATTATGCCAGTGGACTGTCAGCCTCCAATAATGCGGTATGGGTCTACTAACAGTCTTTCTTGAACACACGAACACTGCTAACAGCCTGCAGAGAGCCCAATCCCCCATTCCACACACTGCCCCTACAGCTCCACAAGTCAATACAAGTACACTGTGCACTGAGCCACAGGTTGTGCATTTCCCTTAGTCCTATCAACCTTTCCACTCGGACTCCTGCTTTTAGCTCTAGTGACTTTTTGATCCTCATCCAGCATAATGCCAAGGTGAGTGGGATCAGGATCTGAACCCCAAGGACAACACATTCCTGACACGCTTCCATTTATAGCTGTGATTCTGCCCTATTGCACCTTTCACCTGAGAGCAACACTGAGACCATGGGAATCACAGCCACCGTGGAGGCAACAAATGTTAAACCATACAGCAAAGATGAGCAGCAATTTTGGACACTTGACCTTCCCATATGCTATACTAATACATTAGTTCATCCTATGTAGGCCACCACCATGCTCCAAGTGATCCTACAGGATTGTTCTGCTTGCCAACTTTATCCCACGCTGGGGGTTGCTTGGGGTTTGGCAGGACTGGGGTGCAGATGGTGCTTGTTGTTATTTTAAGAGGATTTATTTTCAAGCCTCCATGGCTTTGATGATAAGCACGCACCAAAAATAAACTCAAATCCAACTTCTTGACTTAAACACCTTACCTAGTTTTGATCCTAGGGGACATTCAGATCCCAGACTCAAATACAAGAAAGACTTGGGACACAAAACCTGCACTCTGGCCGCTACATGGATTTTCCTGGGCAGTGGAATAAATAAAGAGCAGTAGCCCTAATCAGTACAAAAGAAAACAGGAGAATTAGCTGAGCTAGCCCCAGCAAGCAGCAGGTTGGGAGTCAACCAGTTACTTTTAGAACTCTGGAGCAGAAATAAGTTGTAGCTGTTCCTTTTTAATCTGCACACTCCACAGTGACTCAAACAGCACTTTAGAGCCAGCCTTTCCGTGTTTTTTTGTTGCTGTTGTTGGGGTTTTTTTGTAAGAAAAAGGTATTTTCCAGTGAACACTTTAATATCATCTGAAAAGTCCCATGCAAGTCTCAGGATTATTCGCCAACCTAGTATGTACCAACAGGCATTCTGTGATCACATCAAAGGGCACAGAGCAGTTCCTGGCCAAAAGAGAAACTTTATACCCTTGACCTTGTTTCCTTGCCAGCAGAAACTTTCAGAAAAAACTTTCATCTCCATTTTCTTTTTTAAATAAATAATCTGAGAATAATCTTTGTGTGCCAGCACTGTGGCTCTGGGCTTTAAACATTGACATTTTTGGAAATAGGTCGTAACAGCTGAGAGCATCTACAAGACAGCAGCTGGCTTTCTATGGCTAGATGAGCTCAGTTTACTTCCTACTGGCAGTTTTCCACAGCAGTGAAGAACCACAGCCAGCTGGACATGATGGAAAGGGACACTTGTAAGGACATTAGCCCACCTGTGTCTAAACCAGCTTCAACAGGAGTTCAGCCTGAGTAAATACGGGGAAAAAATTAGTGCCACTGCCAAATGGACCTCTGACAAACACATTGACTGCATACGGGGCATACTAGTGGCAAATAAAGAGACGAGTGCTGTCACTGAGCAATGCGCCCTCCCCAGAGAGGGCCCTTGCAGAGGGCCAGGATGCAGGAGACAACTCTTCCTCCCACCCAGAGGGATTTCCCTGCCTACTGCCCTGTTGGCACCAAGGACTTCCCCTTCTGCCATGTGAAGTCCTGCCTGCAACATGAGCTAGCAGGGAGCCATACTACAGAGCTGCCAGGCAGGGAGAGCCCAGGACAGCGAGGCACCAAGAGAGACCACCCAGCTCCTCCCCTTCCCTGGTGCCCCAAGGACCAAAGCAGCCCCTTGGCAGAGGCATGGTCCTGCAAAGGCAGCACACTGGGAGCACCACCTGGGTTTCAGTCCTCTCTGTGGGATTTTCCCTTCAGAAAACGACTTAAGAGAAGTGATACACATAGTAGGTATTGATCTTCTCTTGACCGTGTTACAGGAACATTTGTAAAGTCACAGGCAAGCCAGGGATGTTCAGACACTGAGTACAGGGCCACGGCTGCTTAGGTACCTGGGATGGAGCGCAGAACAAACCAGCTCTGCCACGGCAGGATACACTGGCTTCAGGCTGGGCCTAGCTGCTCCTGACCCTGGGCTCTTCAGCTGACACAGCATTTAATTCTCAGGTCTGTACTCACCCTGCTGCAAGAATAGGGCCCAAGATTCAAGAATAGCTCCAACAGCAGGGGACATGGGGATAGACTATTTCTTACAGCTCTGTAGGGAAAAGTACCCACAACTAAGTCAGTATGCAGTGAGGCCACACAGAGCCTGAAACAGCTTGACACAAACTCAGATATGCTCAGTTTGAGGTAAGCACCAACATCAGCTGTTTTATCAGACCAGCCAGCCAACAGCAACTCCCCAAGCATGTTTAAGCACCTAGTTATCTCCAGTACCCAAGCCTATGAGTACTGCTCTGCCAGCTGCAACACCTAGCATTTCCCCTGACTGTTTCTGAATGCAGGTGGGTGTTTTCGCTACAAACTCTACTCTGCCTCATTAACCAAAGACATACAAAGCAAAGTCTGATGAATCTGATATCAAGCAAATGAATCCTTATTACACCACTTGTGCTATTCAGCTTCATAGTTACTTGTTTAAAATTCTCCCTTATTTAATCCAGACAAGATGATGCAGTAGTGCTTCTTGTCTTAGGGAGGGACATACGAGGCTTATGGAGGGACACATGCAGGCATCTTCCTGCTGAAGTTTGGCCAAGTTCAGCACAGAAAAGCATGGGGTATTCCTGTCCTCTCCTCTCTTGCCATTCCCCTGGGCGAGGAAAGGCTGAGCAGGCCCTCCAAGCACTCGCAGCAGGCTGCGTCACAAGGCACCCCACGCACACTTCACTAGAAATCTTACGGGGATGAAAGCAGGCTGAGGATGAGAGAGGGGGCAGCTTTATTTAGGCTGGCAAAGCTGAAGCTGCTAGCTCAGAATGAGGAGGTGGAGCAGGAAGAAAATAAACTTCACACTTCACAATTGTCATATAAGGCTTCAAGCTTCAGCAAAAACAGAGGAGCTATTTTTCAAAGCAACCAAGCAACTGCGAGCAATGTCAGAGAGCCTCTGACTGCCAGAAGTAAACACTCAGAAAAGTTTCAAGCCACGGATTCACACTGCATCTCCCGCAGAGTCCAGGAGTGTTGAGATCCAAGGTTTGTGCCTACTTACTGCGGAAGCAGAGAGCTACGGAATCCACATCTGGACGCAATCTGCTCCAACTGCCCACATGAAGAGTTTGGGCTCCCCCGAGCAGCACTGTCCTTTCTGAGTAATGGCAGCGCTCAAAAAGACAGCTCAGCCTCACAAGCCCAGAGTGCTATGCCAGTATGACTCTTTTTGAAGTACCAGTTCTCTAGCTCACAACTAGAGATGACTAAAGATTAGACCATGAAGATGGAAGTGATGAGGAGCTCTCTCCTGGCTTTTCCTAGCTGTAAGAGGGACTGCAGCTATTCAGCAGGACCTTCCTGCCCATATTTCTGTTAGTAAGTTGGTCAAACTGTAGACAAGCTTGCAAGAGGCAAAGAAGGGCACTGAGAGGTTATCAATATTCCAGTCATCCTGCAATGACTGGATAAAGAAACTCTCTCACGTTAAAAAACACTTACTCCCAGGCCAGGAAGTTATCCACCAGCCAAGAGAAACAGGATGGGCAGAGGACTCCAGCAGTGATAAATACCATCCACTGATAAAGCGTGCAGAAGGCACAATACAGAAGCTATTAAATCACCTCTTCCCTTCTGAGGCACTTCTGTATTGCTCTATTCTTCCTCATTTAATGACATTACTTGGTGGGGGGAGGTCTTCTAATACACTGCACATCCCTGACTGTTACCTCACATGAACTGGGAAGGACGTACTTAAGTCAATGACAGTGAGTTATACTCATCTGTCACAGACAGCACACTGCGAGATTCCCTGAGGATGGACGCACTGTGCCACTTCCTCCTCCAGCATTTTACTCTCCCCACTTTATTAAAGTGGACACAGCATGAATAAAATTCCCTTGGCACCTTTTGGTTCACTATTCCCTTTCTTAGGCATAAGTAGTTTCGATCCTTGCTTATAACGGATGTGGTGAATGCACCATTACTCCACTGATTTACAACTGAAAGAAAAAATACCCTAGAAAAGACAGCAGGAGGAATGTCCCTGGTTAGGCACTGATGAGCAGACCATGTAAGCAGAGAGAGATACGAAGCTGGCACAGACAGTCACACAGAGCAGGAGATCCACACAGATCTTTTCACAGCCCACGGGAACCTAACACCAGAGGATTTTTATGAGCGTCTAGTAATCTTCTAACAGCAGCTCCCTTGGCGCACACAGAAAAGGGTAGCTCAGTATTTAACTTGTGGCCATATAAAAATGTTTCAAGATGAATCTAGTGTGAAAGCAGTTATGCAGAACTTAATTCCGCACCAAGAAGGATTATAGAAGTGTTTTATAGGAAGTCACACAGTAAAAGCCAATCGCATGAGCCAGCAAGCAGCTCAATTAAAATGACATCTTGCTAAGCTGCTCTGCGCGAGTCAGCCTTTGAATGAAGGCTCACAGAAGCTAAAGGCTGTAGTACTAGGCTATGCTCTTTTTGGTATCCAAGCAACACTGCTAAGCCTGTCAGCACACAAATTACAATCAGCACCTTACATCAAGAGGCAGAGAAGGGAACCACAGAGAAACATGCACACACTGGGATGCTCAGCCCAGGCACGTTTGAAGAGATTGATTTGACACTCAGGAGAAGGAATGGAGGGAAATAGCATCTCTTATCTGGTAATTGCCTGACCTTGGAAACCAAGTCACAGGCCTCACTATGTCTGCATATGGAGGCTGATGCTGAATGTCAAAATCTTAGGGCTGGAAAAAAATAGATATATATATACATATATATAAAAATTTATTTATATGTATTTTTATATATATATTTATTTATTTTCTGGGCTTGAGTGTGTGTGTGTGTCTGTACATATATATTTTACATATATATATATAAATCAGCAAACTTAACCAGGTGCTGTTAGAAAGACTCCTCCCCGGAAATCCACATTGTGCACATGCAGCATGACACTGCCAGGCTCGGCAAGGACACAGGCAATATATAGGTCAGTTCTAAAGCACATGTATTCTGATGGTCCACACACTCACCACTGCTACGCACTTTGCGTACTCACACCTCACAAGCAAAAACTTTAGGTTTTATATTGAGGGGTGCAGGGAGAGCTTTTAAGTTTCTTTACATGAGCCTGTTACTGGCCTACCACCCCAGTAGATACACACTATTCTTACACAAAAGACTTTGAAGACAACAACTAGGAATCATGGAAAAAGACAGGCCTGCCCCATTCCCTCCCCTGCTTAAGCCTTCTCTGCAGGAATTCTCAAAAAGCTTTCATAAACATTTTTCAAAATTAGCATCTAGAGACAGAAAGATTCAGCCCAATCTTTAAAAATCCATTACCAAGGAAACTTCAGATCACATTAAATGTTATAATACAGAGATTTCAGTTATTCTGCTGCTCCCTCCCCTCCCAAAAGAACAAAAACAAAAAACCCCCACAAGTCTGAGGCAGGCAGATGCTTCTCACAGAGACAAGCCTTTCCTGAAAGAGCCTTTTTTTTTCCTTTGAAATGAAAATAAAATAGTCAAAACTTTTTGACCAGCAAGAATACACTTAGGCAACTGTGGTCACCTGTATGATCACAAATAAATTCGCTCTCGACATGGTATGTGGAATAATTGGTTCCACACTAGAAATAAGGCACTAGAAGCCACATTGACACTTTGTGTACTGCAGAGCAGCAGCATCTCCACCCAGGAATTATTTTTCTCCCCACACTTTGGTCCCCAAATAGTAATGGGTACAATCCTGACACAAGGCTAAGCATGACAGACCATAAACATCACTTCTGTTTCTAGGCAGGCATCAGTTTTTGCCTCTCCTGTTGATCCCCAAGCCCTCATGACCCCCAGAGAGGTCCTGCTCTCCAGTTGAATACAGATCCTTCCAACATTTTCAAGAAGCTTTGTCAGCGAGAACAAGGATCACAGCTGAAGTCTACTCCCAGTGCGTGGGGCACCGAGTGCAGCCAAGAGCAGCATCTGGTGCATGCCACAGACCTCGTAGTGCAGAGGGGCCCACATCCAGCATCGAGTCTCACATACCACACATAACAACCCTTGCTCGCTCAGCCCACATTACTCCCCCCATCCCGCAACAGCTCCCACACTTCACATACTTGCAGCACAGCAGCACAGCCTCTCTCAGGCTCAGAAATTCCTGCCAGCAGAGCCAGCTGCCCAAACTGCTGTCAGGCCCTGGCACAGCAGGTCCCAGAGCAGCAAGGAGGCAGAGGTGCTGCGGGGCAGCCAGCTAGCAGGTACCTCCTAGTAGGCCCCAGCAGCAGCCCTCCCTCACGTGAGCCAATACATGGTGCTACCTACCATGCTCCTTTGGTTCTTCCTCCTGGCCTGATCTACGAGAGGGGGCAGCAGCAGCAAGCAAAGCACAGCAGAGGCTCCAGAAGCTGTTTCATTTTTTTTAAAACCACACTTAGTCATATGTGCAAGACACACTGAGTATACAATTGCCCTCAGGGTCCTGCCTTGCCCTCCCCTGGTGTTTTAGGATGACACAGGTTAATCTGGTTTCCTGATTCTCTGGTGCTCTCACTGCGTGTCAGCCTTTAAATTAAAATATTCTTGGCTTTTCTGGGCTTGAATAGGAAACAAACATTATTTTGCTTAAGTGTTTAACTATAATATGAATGTTTCTGTACAAAGCATAGGCGTGGGCTTGAGACAAAACCAGTAACAGGACTTGGCTGTGCAAGCATTAGACAAACGTAGTACAGAACTTAAGTTTCACGGGCCATTAACAAGCTGTGACAATGACTGGCACACGAAAACTAAAGAAGGGAGCAGAAACTGCGTAGGCAGATACTTAGCTGGGCACTCTGGGTCGAATCCTCACATGACGCAGATTACCAGGGCAGGAGGCAAAGTCAGCACTGCTGGAATTAACATCAACTGACACTTGTGAACTTGCGCACACAGCACCTAAGTTCCTACTGACAAATCTAGTTTATTCGGCAACTTGTTGATCAATACCTTGGAGACTCTCAGCTGTTTACACTCACCTTCAGCTGTGAACATCTCAAACAGCATCCAGGAAAGACGATATATTAAACAGTGCTCCAGTGGAGCAAGACACAGACACATGAAAGGATACATCCCCAGGATAACTGCTTCAAGGCATTTGATAGGTAAAGACTCCCTGGTCATTTCTCTTGCTGTCTCCATTAACCTAGGATGGAAACAAAAAGGTTTTCAGTCCTTTCAGTCAGAACATTGACAGGAATCAAAGGGTCCTCACTTGGACCAAGAACCAGATACCTCTGGTTCTCATCTTAGGAAATGACAGTGAACATGATTCTCCTCTTCAGTGACTTGCCAGAGCCCTGTTGACTTCTGGAGGATAACTGAAAAAATAAATGGGAGTTTGGCACCCCAGTGCCTTCCATGCCTTGACAAAGGACTGGAAAAACACAGTGCTCTCTGCCTTCCTCAGGAACTCCATATGAGCAGACTATAACACAACACCTTGCTGAGCTGCAAGATGATAATTGTGCAAGCTCACACATCAGGACCAATTTAGCTCATTTCTAAAACACCCCTGGCTCTCCTCTGGAAAAAACAGAGGAGGGGAAGGTTACATGGCCAAGTTCCCCCTTCCCCCTTGAGCCTATGGCTATAGGTACAGACAGGATAGAGTAATTTAAAGTAGGGCTAGCGTTTTTTACTGAGGTCTACTCTGCAGAAAGCACTAACAGCACCGACACTGCACATCACTGCAAACTGGGCTATCATCTTGCCACTGCTGCCCCTTTCCAATAGACAGGGAAAATGGTTTAAAAAAAATAAATAAACCAGAATTTCCTACAGGAATGCAGAAAACCACATATCCCCAAGATCTTGGCAAGTCCACAAAGTTTAGTTACAATATGGACCCCGTCTTTGAAGTAGTCTTAGCTATCAGGGACAACAATGTGACAAGAAACCAGCAGTCTAATCTCAGCTCAGCTGAAAAAGGGCTGTCTTGCCAGACCTCTGACACTGTACCATCAGCCATAAAGGACCCCTATTCCTTTTTATAAAACAAACAAAAAATGAAACACACAACCAAAATAACACACAGCTGCACACCAACACACTACACACTCCCTCTGGAAGGAGACAAAAAGAGGCCAGAGGAAGGAGTCAGATTTAATGGTAACCAAAAAGCTAAAAAACAAAACAAAGGGCAAGTTTTATTTTGAAGTCCTTTCTAACCCTACCTTTTTCCCAAAAATAACTTGGTAAAGAGATCCCTGCACTAAGGAAACACTAAACAATAAAAATCTTTGTACTAGAGATGATGATAAAAATATGCATCTCATACCATTAGAGTTCTATTTTTCTCCACTAATTCACCTATCTTATGCATTTTAAACCTTATATTCAGTGCAAATGGCAATACAGCTTGCTGTGTTATTACTGCCTGTCACAGTGATTCTGTACCCAATTTACCCAAGTTAGAAATTATCTTTTCATTTGTAAACAACAGCCCTTTACACTCCGCCTGCAGTGCAGAGGACAAACTGGAGCTAGTCTGCCTCCTACACGCTCACAATCAGCAATAGAAATTCCCCACTGGAAGCAAGTAACAACTGTGGCAAGTGCACACAATGGGGCCCCTTCATCTCCCCCACAGTGGCTCCTTAGTGCTAGACAGAGCAATAGCTGCTGCAAAATTTCATGTCAGCCAGGAAGAGTAGTACGTGAGGAAAATTCACAGGAGATATCCACAAACAACAAGATCCACTGAATTTCTTAACTTTTAACTTCAGGAAAAAAAATGTCACAGTTCTAAGTGTGGCAGAGCACTGTATCAGAGGCAGGAAAAAGCTTAAGTTGCAGAGTTTCAAGTCATTTATAGTATGGTGAAAGGCACCAATAGGAGATAAAGGAGCTACAAAACAGCAGAGCAGCTACTGTTATCTTGAATCTTATCAATACAAGTTTGTTTCAATGGCAAAAGCACTTCTACCACATGCTGAATGTAGCAGCAGATCTGTAACATTCTCCCTTTGTGTGAGAAAGCAGCAGCAGATGTTCAAATGCCTTCTTGAGTCTATTGTCTGGCAATGGTATGAGCCAATTTTTCTTTACAGCTCCATCAGGGTTCTTTAATAACATGGTGTGTGCAAACAGTATTTTTTTCTTCCATATTATTCAGTTGCATAATTCCCACGACGGCTTCTATTGCAACTGATTATCCATTATATTTGCAGTCACAGAATTCGTCCATCTTTACAGAATAGCTTCTGAGCTGTAATTTCTCAAAGCCCCTAGACTCTACCCAAACATCAGTTTTTCCTAGAATCACCAAATCATTGAGGTTGGAAGGGACCTCTGGAGATCATCTAGTCCAACCCCCCCTGCTCAAGCAGGTCACCTAGAGCACATTTCCCAGGACCCTGTCCAGATGGCTTTTGAATATCTCCAAGCATGGAGACTCCAAGAACTCTCTGGGCAACCTGTTCATGCTTTGTCACCCTCCCAGTAAAGAAGTTTTTCCTCACGTTCAGACAGAGCTTTCTGTGTTTCAGTTTGTGCCCGTTGCCTCCCATCCTATCGCTGGGCACCACTGAGAAGAGTCTGGCTCCATCCTCTTGACACCCTCCCTTCAGATACTTATACGCATTGATCCCCCCTCAGTCTTCTCTTCTGCAGGCTGAAGAGTCCCAGCTCTCTCAGCCTTTCCTCATATTAGAGATGCTCCAGTCCCTCCATCATCTTAGTAAGCCCTTCACTGGACTCATTCCAGGAGCTCCATGTCTCTTGTTCTGGGGAACCCAGCACTGGACACAGTACTCCAGGTGTGGCCTAACCAGGGCTGAGTAGAGGGGGAGGATCACCTCCCTGGACCAATAGGTCCAGTCACAGGTCCAGCTGATCAATTCACAATTAACTGCAGGGAACAGCACAACTCCACACTTATTTAGATCCTCCCCAGTTACTTTGTGCAGGACAGAGATATTTGTTCCTCATTTGTGGCTCAAATCTGTGTCCTAGCATAGAAGCTTGTAGAGAGTTCATAGCTCATCATAAAGCCAGTAACACAAGTTTGTTGGTGTTTATTAAATAGCTATAGACATTACTAAATCCCCATAAATACATTTTTTCAGAAGCTCTTACAGGATTCGTGCTTAGGAGTTTTAAAGAATGACAATTTTAGTTAAAGGTGCCAATTTTTATCAGAATGGTTGTACCAGCAAAAATTGTAATGTAGTTTTTGTCAGCATGATCCTGTACGGGAAGGAAAAACAGACCTATCAGTGAATGTTTGAAACGCTCATATCACGTACATACACATATTATGCATAAAGCAGCAGAACTCCATACGGTGAACTTTACTTCTCTAGTATAAAAGGGTACATCACTAAGACTATACTAAGCACATTGTCCTGGGACAAGATACCTGTATATTATACCGGCAAAGCACTCCTAAGTGGATCTAGTTTACCTGTAATTCTGGATTTTGTGCAAGTACAGCAAACCCAGGCAAGATAAGACCCATTTTCAGAAGCAGTTTGCCAGTATAACAGGGACAACATAGTTTGTTCAGTGACATCTCTACTACCCTGACTTACAAAGCTATGTCAACAGAAATCTAACATTTTCAAAAGTGTTATCTCTAGTCTAGACAAATCCAAAGGGTGTCTGGCAGTCTAGATGCAAGTTGATAGCTAACAGTGACTTTTTCCTCAACAGAGATTTTAAATATTGAATCATGTCAAGCCTGTCTCCCTTAATGTTATGTGTCACCTATAGATAATTTAGGCTCTTCTTCCTAAGCCCAGTCAGGCATTTTTATTCCCTCATGGATCACACTGACACTGATAGCAAATCCCCATAATATCTAGTCCTCCCTCCATAATAGAAATGCTCATTAATATGCCCCAGCTGTTTTAGGACATTTTCACATGAATTTATGAATATTCAATTTTCATCTAGCACCCAACTTGTTTGTGTCCAGACATCGCTCTTTTGAAGAAAGGCAGCCAAAGATATTGTAATACTTTCATTAGCTCCAAGCCTTTATAATACCAAATAAGCAAAATGTTTAATATCAATAAACCAAGGATCTTGGAACAACCTCCACTTCCAAGAGTCAGGGAAAAGTGAAGGCACTCAGCATCTTGCTGGATTGACTTGCTAATACAAACTTGGTCTTGTAGGTGCACTGCTGTGTTATTCAACCAGCAAGAGTGAGAAATCCTATACTCTTCCTGCACCATTCCCTAGACTGGGATCAAGGCCTTGGCTAATAACAACAAGAGCAACAAATGACAGAGGCTATTGGCAGCATTTGAAGGAACTCCAGCATTCCTGCTCCCAGTGCAGTTCTCTCCTAGACTACAGTGAGGTTTGGTGAGGATGCTGGAACAGCTCTCTCATTTCACTCTTCTCCCTCCCCAGATATCGCTTACTGCTCAGCAGCATGCACGGCCATTCACACACCACAGCAGATTTGTCAAAAGTAATCCTTGCTGTCTCAGCACAAGAAGCCTGTTGTTACTGTGCTAGAAGTTATAAAACATCTTCCAGACAAACTCCTCCAGCTTATGGTTCACATGCCAGGCACCAGCACACAACAAAGTGGCTCAAAGACACAGTTCAGATTTCTTGCAAAACAGGACACCTCCTAGGGAAAAAAATAAAAAATAAAATTGCAGGTGTGGGTGTTTTTTAAACTCTGATGAAAAATAGACTAGCAGGTAGAGAAAAAAAATCACCAAGAACAACTGCACATGGATATCCTCAGCTGGTGCAAACAGATAGCCATATATCTCAGCTCAGACCCAAGAAGATATAGAAAGGCCTTTAAGAACCTACAGGAAGATCAAAATGTTATTCACCTTTTCACAGCTGGGGAAACAGACAGCATAAGCTCTCCAGCCCCACTGTAATATGACAGATTTGGGGCTGTTAAGTATGCTTTTAACAGCTTCACTACTCTTAGCACTGGTAACTTCTAATCCATTATGCCAAGAAGCAAACAAGGACAGGCAAAAATTAATGGATTTAATGCTACGCATGTCCAACATATGCCAGGTGGAGGCAACTGTGCCTGACAAATTGCCAGCACGGCCCCTAGACATTAGACCATTTTCAAGTGCACTCTCAGTAACTCTGCAGAAGTCATGTCACCACACAGTCACTCACAAAAAGGAACACAATAAGGAGAGAAGTCAAATAAGAGTTCCCAAGCTACAAATACTAAGGCAGGTAAATAGGGGAAATGTGACCACTTGGAAGAGGATCCAAAGGCACAGGTGCATCTCCAGAGGTAAGCATTACATCAGTTCACTTCCAGGAAGAAGTACAGTCCTCTTAAGCCAGACCTTTACCAAGCTCAGGAGAACACGAACCTTTCAAGCAGTAAATTCTGAACAAAATCCATTTTCATCTTCTATTTCCTTAGAAAAGGGTAATGGGAAAAAATTTAAAAATGAGTGACCAGCATGAAAATTGCTTTAAGCTTCTGTAAACTCACCCATCGCTCAAGGCACAAGATTTCTTCTAAAAATGTTCCACCTGGCAGTCAGCAAAAACTACATAAAGAAAAGGAGTGTGAAAGACTGCTGTCAGCAAGGTGAAAATCTGAAGTCTAGAGCTGTGATGGGAACTGGAGTTTACAGCGACAGACCATTAGATTAACAACAGACTGCTGGGGAGAAAGAGAGACAGCACAAACCACAGGAGTAATTACACTCTGCTTATCTAAATATCCCCCTAAGTAAAAGCATGATGTTGTCAGCATCACTTCCTGCCCTAATCTGTCAAGTTACTGGGTCCTGTTAAAGCGCTGTCATAATTATGAGGCAGTTCTTACATGCGAGGGATCCCAGCTCTGGTGCCAGGCTCCCTTCACACGCATTTATACTTGTATTGCACATTTCATTGTCAAAGCATGAATCGACCACATGGAAGAAACAGCAAGATGAGCAGCAAGAGAGAAGCAAGGCCACAGTCTTAAATGATTCATCATGATCCTCCAGGGGAAAGGACTGAGCCCAAGACAAGATCAAAACCCCTGTAGCATTTTGCACAGTTGATCTCTTCCTATCATCAGCAAAGGACATTACACCACAGCTAGAATGTCAGCACTTACACAGTTTCCATAAAAACACCCTGGTGCTCCCAACCGAACACCAACAGGCAGAGACAGTTTTTCCAATGATGTACGTTCAGCTTTGGCCTGCGGCTATGCAGGTGCTCCCACAGGGTTGCTGAGGGAGACCCACTTGCTGGCTCTCAGTGGGTCCATTTGCCACCTGGCAGCAGGAAGGGACCCTCCTTGCAAAGGCAGTAATACGTACAGTTTGGCCTTGCCAAGGCAGCCTGTGGCACCGGTGAGACAGCCCTCCCATGCCACAGCGCTACATTGCTTCATGCCAGCTGACTGCCTTCGCTGTTTATCTGGGACACTGCACCACGTCTAGAGACACTTACCCACTTAGAGGCCTGTTTTTTCTGATCTCAAAGAACTGAGTTCCTGTGTGATTGTATCTGAATTTTGTCTGTTAAGGGAAAGCAATGTACGAAACAGTCAATAAAATAAAGCTCAAAAGATGAATTTTAGTTCTGATTTCCTATTGAAAAATAAAACAAGCAGTAAAAGCTATTAATTCTCACCACAGAAATGAAACACTGGTATGTGAAACAAACAGTTAAGTGTTTTGCCTTTACATGGAAAACAAAAACAAAACAACCAGCATTAGGTGGAAAGTCAAGCAAAAAAGGTCATTAGTCTAATACTAATTATAACATACTAATACTAATTCAGCTTGGCATTTGATGATTGTGAATTCTCTTCTCCTCCAAGTCCCACTCTCTTTTTGGTTATGCCAGAGTTTGAAAAAAGTCTCCCCTTCAGGCAAGATAAAGCATTTATAGTCTACCCAAACCAATCAACATCATTCATCATTTGAAAGAATTGACTTACTTTATTAATTTTAAACTCAGACACATAGACCAACAGCACAGCGGGTACATCCATTTACATCTAGGAACTATAAATCATTCTCTAAAAAAATACAATACCCTTAAAATGTAAATAACTAGTGCAACACAAGGGCATCAGTTAACAATACAAGCACAGGTGAAAAGTTCATCAAAGGATGCCAGAGGACAGTCACCTGACAACCAAATGTCAGCACCACTTGACTAGGACTACAAGCTAACACACAGCAGCAGCATTAGCACAAGCAGCCTCTTCCCTGCTCTGCAAGCATAGCTGTTCAAGCATCAACACAGTAAAGCAGACCAGAGAACAGATCCAGTCAGGAAAAAGCAGGACGGGGAGGGGTTTGGGGACTGGGAGGGGCAAAGCCCATGCACTTATTTTTGCTGGGTTATTTTCTAGCTGAATCAGTTCCCATCACAACCACGGTAACATTTATACCAGTAGAACTAAGGTGGCAATACCAGTGCAGAAGCAGGTGACTCTGCAGAGGCAAAGGATGCCTAGCAAGGCATAAATAGCACAGTTGCTGACTATAACTATGGCCTAAATAAACCTTCAAATCATATCAGGCACCTGGATGTTCAGAAGTTATCTCAACTGGAGTTCAGAGTTCTCCAGAAATAACATTTTCCTTCCTGTCTTTGAAGCTTAATTACTGTGGCCCTTTCACAGAGTGCTCTGAACAAAATACATAGCCTCTTTCAGCCCTCAAAGGACACCAAGACCCTGTTCCCCAACCCCAAACTTTGAAGCCTTTTTGAATACAGATCTAAACCCCATGTCTAAGGCCTGTTTCTACTACCTACCAGAACACAGGATTTCAAGACCACTACAAAAGAAATGAATTTGAGCTCCACAGGACAGGGTCTCCTCTCCAGTCCAACACCACTCCCATGATGAACAAGCTGAGCAGCAAGCCTCTTGTCCTTCCTGAGTGGCCAACGTGCAGCAGAGAAATGCCTTGTCCAGCACTAGCCATCTGTGGAGCAGGCTGGCTCTGGCCTTCTTCCCAGGGTCAGCTGCTGGCACTTTGATCCCAACCACCACTCTGGCAAGCAAAAGGCTCCTGCAATTTCTGGATGCTCTTCCATCAATCACCCATACCTTTTCCTTATCCCTACCAGGACTTCACTCTTTCCACCATTCACTGCTCCTCCCCACAGACCCTCTCCAAAAAAAAAAAAAAAAAAAAAAAAGGAGGGGAGCAGGGAAAGTTTAGAGAAAGGTAAATGGAAGAGCAGCCAGTTCAGCATTTGGGCCAGCAATAATTTCTTCTGACATTATCTGTAAGCAATGGAAGCACTCAGGTATTAGGTGTGGAGAAGCAATGGAGCTGTGGCAGCAGGGAGTGGGGAGGCTGGATGGATAATGCACAGCTCTGATTAAACTCTCAAATGATTTGGGGCATTTAGAAGTAGACCTCCCTTGTTATCTGCTCTGCCTCCTCAAACACGCAGCTTCTCCCAGAGGCTGGGCTCTCGGTCTCAGGGTGGAACAGAGGCCTCTCCTCCGAGACCTCTCTCTCCTTCTCCCTCCCACCGTTCTTGTTTTCTCATGGAGAGCGCAAGGTTCATTATGTGCTTCAGAAGGGGCTCAAAAATGAGAGGAAAAAAAAAAGGAAACCCCCAGTCAGTTCCATCCACCCTCGTGTTATGGGGGAGACCGCCCACCTTCAGAGCCAGGATGGCTGACTATGCCCCTCCTATCCCAATGACAAGCATCCCTCATAAGCTGGGAATGTAACCAGCAAGTTCAGTCCTCAGGGAGCCGTTAAAGGCTGCCAGTGCACAGAGAGAAAGGGTTTGCAACAACAGTAGCTCTCTCTTAATTGCTTTATGAGGAGATGCCGTAATATTCCTCCAGGCACCACAATCTGATCATAACAGCCTCATAAATCAACTTCAAAATGAACATTTCTATTATTATAGAAACGTCACTTCAGTTAAACTCTTCGGTATCATTTAAAGGTAATTACACAACCCAGTGAATTGCTGTGACAAGCTCAGTGCTGTCGGTGCTACCACAAATCTTTAGCTGTGCTGAAAGAGGAGCCTTCTCACTCCTGAACAAAGCCCAGCCCTTGCAACTGGTGGATCAGTGCTTCAGTAAATCCCCCATTAATTCATTAGGCTGCACTCCACACTGGGCACAAGGCAGCCTTCTCTCTGGAGGCCACACACTCAAGAAGGATACTGCAGCATCTTCATGTAGGTCTGTATTGCCTGAAGCCATTCTGGGATAGACATGGAGAGCTTGTAGTTTGGCACTGGTGGCACTGAAGGCTGGACACAAGGAAAAACAAAGAGGTTAGACAGTTACCGCTCCCTGCAGTGCAGATAAGTGATTTACTTGGGCAAAGACATGTGCTTAGCACAATACAACATAGCAGCACAGATGGCTCGAACCCCACAAACTCAAGCAACAGACAAAATCACTCTGCTTCCAATATGGACCGTCCGTGCACTGAGTTAGCCTGATTTCCGCTGAAATGACGAGACCAGGACAGGCCCCAGCCACGGCTGCCATGAGGAGCACAGCTGCCAATGTTCCTTGAACATCACCCTAGGCTGACAGGCAAGCTAGCACAGAAGCCAAATACTTTGTATCTTTTCCCCTAGTAAAAATAATTCAGAAGAGCAGAGTCCCACCCAGTGCTGGCTTCATCATCCTTCCCCCTCCCACCCTCCCAAAAATTCATTTCAATTCTAATTTTTGGTTTCCTCAACTACAAGAGAAAGAGATAAAAGGAGAGAAGAGTCTTGGACAGCATAATTTTCCAGTTGCTGCTATGAACACCATGCTCGCCAGCCACAACAGGCTGCCACAGATCCAAGCTAAGGCTGCAAAACCAGGGATGACATGGCAGCTTGACGATCACCTGGGACTGAGACATCTAATGATATCGAGACATCTAATGATATCGGCTGGCACCTTAATGTGATTTTTCAAAAATCCCATATGACATCTGCTTATGCCTAAGTACCTTAAGAAGCCTGGCCCTCAATCCATATTTAATCCTCATAGCTAGGTGGTTCCTTAGCCTATAACCCCGCAAGGAAGGAGCAGGGCCTTGCCATAAGCACCCTGATTTTAGGGGCAAGGCTGCAAAATACATAGCTGGCATATGTCAAAATAGGCAGTATGGCTGGGGAGCAGGGGGTGAAGCAATAAAGCCAAAGCCCTGAGAGAAATACCACGGCAGCAGCCAGTATTACTTGGCCTCATGAGCTTGCAAACCAATGGGCAATCTAATCCTGGGGAGCTTAGTGCACTCACTGCTACACAAATATTATAGCACTTTTGTTGTGTTCTGTCAAAGCAGCCACAGCTTACTCCCTAAAGTCCTTCAGAAATGGGGATAGGCTAGCCCTAAGCTTCAATTTGCAGATTATGAAACAAAAACCACTGCTCTGAAGATACTAAATCAACCATTACAGGTAAGAAAAAAAGCAAGTTCACATACTATAGAGCAGTCTCCATTACACAGCCTTTCCTGGACAGAATCCCACCTCACAAACAGTGAGGGGGTTTGGTTTTGCTTTCAGACAACAAAGTACCTATAATCCCAAGGAGATCAAAACCCAATGTTTTAGATACCTACTACAGGCAGACAGTAAATAGGTGTCAGAGAAGGGGAAAACAAAACAAACAGACACTCCTGCATTATTGGCATACAGAAGAGTATTCTAGATGGAAAGGAGACAGATGGCCAGGCCTCCAACATGCCATCATCATTAGCACCACAAGAGAAAAAACTAGTAATTCTGCACACATGGGTTTTCAGTGGTAACAAGTGGAGGTTATTAGCAAGATTCATTAATGTTTCTTAATTACTATTTCCACACATGACCTCTTCAGAGGTAATTTTTCAGTTTCACAAGTTCCTTCCTCTCCCCCCACCCCCAATTGCTCTGATTTGAGTGAAATAATTCTTCGCCTGTCATTCTTGCTGCTAAGAAAGGACTATACTAAAGACACCAGATGGGGCTCAACCTTCACAAGCAGCAAGTAGTTGAAAGAGTGAGTTAAGGTAAGTTTTGCCAGATCCTTCCAGATGAAGTAATTCCTGCTGCTGTTATGCTGATATAAACGCTCCTTTGTTATAAAGGCAAAAATCTACGTTCCTGCATTACACACACATAATACAAAGCACCGGGAGCTGCCCTCCCCCCACAACAACAGGTGACCCAGGCTGCAGAAGCACTTTTAGGAGGATATTACCCATTATCCTTATCCAATCCTCTGTAAAATAAACCCCTGTGCTTGCTGAACTGTGGGGTGTGACCGTGTCCCTTACGGACTGTATCACTGCAGCATGACACAGCCCTCGCTATAATGCCCTGCAGGTGCACTCACAGCGAAGGCTGTGTTTGGACTTGAGCATTTGGTTCTGAAATCTTTTGTTTCCGAGTATTTTTCACACATGTAGGAAGCAGAGTTGAAACAGGATCACTGAGCTAACTTCAGGAGCTTGCAGGTCATCTCAGATGCAGACTAAATGGCTCTAGAAAGCTCCACTTCGAGGCAGCCTGGTAGTTTCAAGCACAAACAAGACAGTCAGTCATGCAAGTGCTGGACACTGGGTCTGCCTTGAACACACTGAAGCCAAAAAATCCAAGCCAGAAACAGTCATGACTTGAAACCACAGCGCAGAGCCCATCTCCGGCCTGGATCACAATCCCTGTATGTTTCTGAGCACTTTCAACTCTTACCTACTCGATCAGGAGCAGAAAGCACTCAGCATGTCCCAAGAGATGCTCTACACCTTCCTTCAAGGACTGGGCATAGTGAAGGAAGTGATAGTTACTAGTTTCCTAATGAAAGGTTTACCTTCGCTTTCCAGCAGCAGGCCACTGTGAGCAGGACAGGGGGGCAGGAGGGGCAGTGCAGAGGGGAAGGTGGCCATGCAGAGGCTGGCAGAGGCAAGGCTCTGCGCACAGCTCAGACCCAGGCTTTGCTGCACCCTCTCCCCAGTTCCCAACTCACAGCCCCATGGGAGCTGCCTCCTCTCCAGGCTGCAGGTCGCTGAGGCCGAGGGCACCACCAGCAGCACCAGACATCTCCCTTCCCTGCCCTACAATTCCTCGGCAGTCACTCTTCCAGCCAGCGCTATAGGCTTTGGGCAGTCACGCAGTAAAAGGATTTGTACCCTTGTATGGTCTAACTCCTTGCAGCTATAAAAAAAAATTAGAGCTTGTTTGATGCAACGCACACAGCAAAGTGCTGCTGGCTGAAAGCCTCTTACAAAAGAGAGCAGAGAGATAAGCAGGAGTACACAAGCTTAATGACAAAACAGCCGGCTCTCCCAGACCTCCCTCCGAGACCACCCAGCTGCCAGGAGGGAGCACTGAGCAAAGCAAACAAGGCCAAGGCCAAGCATGCTAGCTGCTCTCGTGCACTGCCCAAACGCTGCGGCTGGCGCACAAAAGAGGGAGGAAGGGTTCCCCCTTCGTGCAGAGCCCTGACAAACCATCACCTTAGCACGTCTATGACTTGCTTTCCCACTCACCTCAGAGGCTGGCTTTGAGGATAAGCGTATCACTGACTGGGGAACGCTCAGGTAAACAGAATGATGGCTTTCTAACAGCTTAAGCATATTCCATCATCATTTGTTAAAGTTACCTTAACAGATCTGCCAAGCCAAGAGGCCCAAGTTTCTTCAGATTTTCAGTTTACAGGGGAAAAACTGACAACATTGGTCTCTTCTTGTGCAGGACAGTTTACTCCTCTCCTCATTCAAGTGCCAGGTAGGGAATGCTTGGCACTACACTGCTAGCCAGGCCAGAGAAGCCAGATGGTGCAGAGCCATTCTCACTCTGTCCAAACAAAACTTATTTTTCCCCCCAAAACCCTCCCAGAAATATTACCAAGGCAGCTCTCCACAGGCCAGCCTATACCATCTGCACACTTACTTCTTAAGTCTCTCTGGTAAAATACCTAAGATCCACTTATTCCTGGAAATGGCCCCACTAAATTGTCTGAGTGATTAGATTGAGTCACATCAGAGCTCTCAAGGACTCACCTGGATTACATGGGTCAATTCCCCACAGTTTGCTTAGGGCAGTGAACTAGTACCACTCAAGGCTGCAACGCTTCAGATTAACATTGCTTAGTACATTTACTGCTACACAAATATTTAGGGTACAGCTCCACAAACATTAGATCCTCAGCATATATTGGGGTTGCTATGATCCCACCACCCCTCCCATTCTCCCTACCAAACACATAGTGAGCAAATTCAGGGAGGAATCCAGCCAAAACTAACCCTGAGGAAAAACAAAAACAAATCCACATCTTGATCCTATCAGCTCCACGAGAGCACCATGAAAAGGGCGGGGTGCGACCACAGAGCCAAAGGGCGAGCTGCAGTCCCCCACAGCAGGCTGCCATGGGGCCACACAGATCTCCCCTCCTTCCAATTCACAAGCACAACTAGCAGCCAGGCTCAACTGCCGGAGGACAGATCCTGGGCACCCAGTCAGCACAGATGGGGAACTAATGCGGCAAAATTTATACCTACAAGCTAAAGAAACACAACGCTGTTACAGCTCCAACGTGATGAGACTATAGCCCCTTGGCCATTGGTTTGCATCACAGAACAGCAGCGTGCAGTCAGCAAGAGTTTGTAGTGGGATGACAGAACTGCTGAGAGGAAACACAGACACAGCATTACAGATCATGAATTTATAAAGCAAGTGAAATTCAGAGACCAGACAGATTGAAAGACCTTGACCTTGTATCAGGGCTCCTAAGCACTGATAACTCCAGAGACAGCAGAGCTACTGCAGTGCAAGAAGCAGATCTAAACATTTCATTAGAGCTGGAGACCATCCTACGGCTGGACACCATCCTATGGCTGGACTTACTCTGGTCTTAGCTCACCACAGACTTCCCATGTGAACCTCATCTCATACAATTCCACTGTGTCATATTTAACACTAGAAAGCCATCTCCTGCTAGCTCAACCTGCAAGTACTCTCAATGTTACCTAGCATGAATGAAGCTGACATATAGGAGCCCTCAAAGTTGGTGATATTTAATTCATTAAGATCTATAAGCATCTGCAAGACCACAGGCTAGGTAAAGGACTGCACAAGTCTTCTAAACAGAGAACCTCCATCACTCCCAGAGCTCAAGTCAGAAGCCCCAGACGGGGTGACCCTTCAGACTCTGGAATTTGCTCACTCTCAGCCAGATCAGCTATCTGGGAGGACACACCTTTGTTCTCACATAAGCTGCATGTCTTCAGCCTACAGACTCCAGAGCAAGAGAGATGCAGCCCCGCATTCCTGCAATTTGCATTTGTTCCAGTAACAACAACCTTGCTGATAAATCAGGAAGCTACTTACTGCCCTGCATGTGTGATTGCTAGGACTAATACCAAGATGATTAGAGAATCAATTGCAGCTTCCTGGGGAAGGGATGAAAACTGTCTCCCATCACTAGGGATTAAGAACAGATCAGAACCAAAAACGGAGCAGTTGCACACATGACCCTTTCAGCCTCTACCAACTACCAATGCAAACAAATTAAAAGCTACCTTCTCAAACACAGGCACAAGCTAGCAGTTTCTCTCACCGCTCCAGACCAGTATTACCACCTATCTTTTGCAAGGTGCAGCATAACCATCAATAAGGGCCAGTTAAAAAGCTGTTCCTTCATTTAAAGGACAACTTTCCCCTCATATTTCTACTCTGGGCCAAAAGTGACTATTGCAACTTTAGCAGCCCACCATCACTTTGTAGGAAACAAACCTACTCTTAGCATTCACCCACCCCACTGAGCTTTGCTAGCTTTAATAAGGACCAGGCGATCTTCAAACTATCCCCTGATTCGCCAGGCCTCAGGTTTAGCCAGTAAAAGCTAACCAATCAGAGGAGAAACTGGGCCCTTTTGCACTCAGAGAAGCTAATCACTCTGTGATGGGAAGCTTGCTGCTTTCCAATGCTGGAAAAACACAGTACAATTCTTCTACATCAGCTTCCACTGATCAAGAATTAGTCATTCAACTTTTGAAGGAGGAGGAAAATTTGTGAAACCATCCAATGGCTTAATCAAGTAGATTTTAAAACGTTATTCCTCCTACCCAGCTCCAGGACATGCAGCACAGAGTTAGCTTTGTGCTTCAACACTGAAAAAGATGACATCGGCAGTGCTCTTCTCAGCACCCCAGCACACAGCTACATTACCAGGTGGCTGCAGCATGCTAGCATTTGAGCCACAACCATGTCTCTCGCCAGATGCTCTGTCAGTCACCACGAATATTGCAAGTAAAAGTCACATGCTTTGGAGCTGAAAAGCAAGGGAAGGAAATCAAGTCCCCAGCATGTGCATCACTCTCTTGTAATACCAAGCAGATCTTAAGACTGTTCAAATTAGCATAAGCTGGTAATACTGCTGAAACAAGAAATTCTGCCCTCTCCCTGCCCCCAACAGTCCATCTCCACCTCAAGTGTTTGTGCAAGTATGAGAAGAACCACATTAGGGAACTGAAAACAAACCCAGCAAAAACCGATTATTCTTCAGCTGGATTGGTTCCCTCATCCAAACAAAGGCTGGTTCCCATACAAGGGAAGAGGTAAGAGCAGAGAGCACAGAGATGCCACTCTTGCATTTACACTGAACTAAACAGACTACAGAACAGAGACAAAAATCCTTCTTAGCCGGCATCTTATTTGACAAGCGCCTTCACAAGACAACCCTACTCAATATGCTGTCTACTTCTCCGCACACAGAGTTTATCCTTTCAAACCCAAGCAAAAGAACAGGCATATATTCCAGTGACAACCTGAAGTGTGAAAACATTACCGAGACCATCTCATCCCAGTGAGAAAAAGGGATATGATCACACACTGACTTCAGCGATCCCTTCAGATTAATGCTAGTGCATTGGGAGGCACGAATCAAGCTCAAAGTCTGCCAAAGCAGACAAATTAAAGACACTGATCAGTACTGCAGCAGCTGACACAGACACCAAGCAGAGTGCTGAAAAGCCTTGGAATATCAGCAGACAAAAGTATTTTGTTTGCTGGGGGAAAAAAAATAAAAGAGACTCAGGTCAAAAAAAACGTTCAGCAGCTTGTACTGAATAATGTCCTCAATTAAGATAAAAGTGTTTGAAATGAAATGGAATCTTGCAATATACTCATAATGTTTGAGTTTTAAACCCCATATGATGTTTCAGAAGCAAGGTTGTGTTTTAGAAAATGCTCGAGGTCCACAGAACTGGGTGAACGTGCTTTGAATTGGATAAAAATCAAAAAAACACTTAATCAAAAAAGACCTTAGGTATTAAATAATTTTCTGCTTCTTCCTCTCCTCAATAAAAAAAAAAAAGAAACCAACAGTTTTACTCGTACCTCTTTCCCTCTCCCTGCTCACTGCCCAGACACCAGCTCTAGCCCCTCAGCACCCGCCGGCACCACCAGCTTCAGGCGCTCCGCCGCCGGCGCAGCGGGGAGCAGCACCGCGGCACTCACCCGGGCGAGGCGGGCGGCGCTGCGTATGGCCGCCGCCACGGCGCTGCCGTCGGGGTGCACGCGCTCCACGTGCCCCCACATGCGCTCCCAGGTCTGCCCGTCCAGGGGGAAGCCGCTCTTGTTGACGAGGAAGAGCACCCCGCCGTCCCGGTCCTCCTCCTCCGAGCCGCCGCCGCCGCCCGCCGCCCGCGGCTGGGCGCTCCGCGAGCGGCCCCCCGCCTTGGCGCCCGCCGCCCGCCGCGGGCCCCCGGGGGCGCCGCCGCCGCCCGCCGCGCCCGTCATGGCCCCGCGGGGGTGGCCGCGGCCATCCCCGGCGCCGGGGCTCAGCGGCGCCCCGCCTGCGCCCGGCGGGCAGCGACGGGGACGGCGGGGTCACCCGGCGCCGCCGCCGCCTCCCCGCAGCGCGGGGCCTGCCCGCGGCCCGCCCCGCCGGCCGTTACCGGCAACGCCCCCGGGGCAAACGGAAAACGCCCCCCCGGCAGCGCCGCTCACCATCGCCCCCGGCCGGGCCAGCCGGCGGCGGCGGCGGCGGCGCTGCGCTCGGAGCACGCGGGCGTGGCGGGCTGGAGGGGGCCGGGCTCGGGGAAGGGGCCCGAGAGCCGGGCTAGGGCCGCCCGCGCCGCGCCGCCGGCCGTGGCTCAGCGCGGGCCCCGCCCGCCCCGGCCGGTCCCCCCGCACCTGGCCGCGGCCGCGCTCAACGCCCGCCGCCGCCAACCGCAGCGCTCCATGCCGCGGCGCCGCTCCCCGCCGTGCCCCCATTGGCGGCCGCAACAAAGAGGGGCGGGGCGCGCGGCTCGGGGGCGGGGCTAGCGGCGCACACCGCCCTCCCTCCCCCGCCAGTGCTGCCGCCGCCGCGGCGCCCCCTGCCGGGCGGGTGGCGGCGCCGCAGGGGCTTCGCGGGGGCCGGCCTGGTTTCAGAATGAAGCCTTGATCAAAACTGCCCTAAACAAACCTCCAGTTTGAGTGAAAGTCTCACGCTTCCAGATCTGAGTTTCTCCACAGATGCTCGACCAGCTGAACCCGAGCAGCAGGTGTGAAACGGTCACCCGTTTCCAAAGAGAGCCAGCTACGCTGAGCTCGCAGGCTCCTTGGGACCAAGATGTTAATTCCATTACTAACCATCAAACGTTACAGTGATGGTAGCAAGATGCAAACTGGAAAGCGAGGGCAGCTGAGCAAGGTTAACGGTCCCTTCTGTTGGTGGGCGAAGGAGCGACCCGGGGCTTGGGGAAGTCCCATCACAGGGATGAGCGGCTTGGATCTCGTCTCAGACCTTGGCCTCCCTCTTCACCTGCCCCATTGCCACGGACAGCTCACGGGACGGGGTAGAGGGGAGAGACTCCCCCACTTACTCAGTGCTCGTTCTCTTGCAGAATATTTCCTCCTCTAACAGCAGGAGCAGCGGGTGTTGGATCCCCGCTTAGGAGGAGCTACAGGGCAGCGTTTCTCTGGGTGTTTTGCTGCTGTGCAGACTGCCGGTGGGCAGGGTGAATAGTCTGAATCAGAGCACAGCCCCTTATCCAGGGTGTCTCACACTGCATTATTCATAGCTGCAATGCCCTTCCTTGATCCCCTGCAGCAGTCAGAGGTACCTGTCTCATGTGTATGTATACCCTAATGCCACCCAGTATCTGCGTAGGTACATGCCCACTCCCCACCATGCTAATGCCGGAAAACAAAAGTTTCCAGTCCTCGGTCATGCTCAGTGTGATGGAGCTGTGCATGAGCGCAATGGGAAATCTGCCTCCCCCCCAGCACTTTGCTCAGCCCCATCAGTGGCCATCCAGCCCCGCTTCAGGCAGACAGCTTCCCAGCTACTGCTCCCATCATCACCATGCGGCTCCACTTGCTACTGCTTGTTTCCATGCCCTTACTCATAGGTTTTTCTAGCAATTTGTGTCAAGCAATAGCAACGACAACCTATCACAACTCCTAAGATAGTGGTCACTCCACTTAGCAAATAAATAATAATCTGAAAAATTTTGTTCCTGTCCCTGGCTATGCACTCATACTCTGCACCACTCTCTGATCTCCCCTGCTCCCAGCCAGGCTGCGTGTATACCTGTGCATCTGCCCAGGATCTACATCTATTGATTTTTATCTTTCACCATAAATAAACCTCTTCAGTGCCCTAATCAGCTTCATGAAGACTCTTGGGAATTGTGAGTGTATGTTTAGTTGCTAATCACTCTCCGCAGGAGCTGGCTTCATTTTGTGAGTCCCACCAATAATCTTCGCCGTTGCTTCCTGGCTGCGTGGCATGCCTGAACCTCATCAGGAGGTTTAACATAAAGGAGGCCAGAGAAAGGCTGTTTGATCAGCTAAAGTAAACCAACTGCTTCAGCCTACACAGCTTGCTCAGTGTTAGGTTTCAGCCCAGAAGATTTTGCTCTGGGGAGTTCTCTGAGTGAAACATAGGGGCTCAGTTTGTAAATGGTACGCAATTCAGGGGAGAGGGAGAAGGGTCAGTGAGGGCTTAGTGCTGCTGTGAAGTCTTCACCTTTTCAGCTATGTCTTGTATTTAACAAGTGATCGCATAAATGCTGCAACTGGAGGGCAAACATGCCGGGGTGCGTGCCAGAAGGATATCCTCACTACCCGCAGGGTTTTGGAGCAGACTCTTCCAGGAGAAGTGTGTTCCCTCCCCCTTGCTGAACTGCGGACTTGTGCGTGCACCAGCAAGATGTACGAGTGCAGAGATGGGCTCCAGATGGGAACTGATAAGATGCAGAGACCCAGAAAGGCTGCAGATGGCTGAAAGCCCAGAGGAGAGGGCTCTCAAGGAGCAGAGGAAGGCTCAGGCAAAGCAGTTTAGGGAAGGGGAGGCTGAGAAAGTCTGCAAGTTTGCTGGAGTAGAGCCAGGGGAAAGCTTTAAAGTCATAGTGAACTGGATCTTACAGCTAACAGCACTGAGCAGGTGGTGACAACCATGTGTGAGCAGCCCGGGGACACTCTGCATGTGCTAGAGCCTGGAGCACTGGGATTGCACAGCAGAAAATCATCATCAAAGGTGCTGATACATGAGCTGTCAGTCACATAAGTCCCAGAGCCTTGTTCACTGTTGGAGCAAGCAACCATGGTGAGGCTGCCACGGCCTTTGCTCGGTGCTGCTCCACTGTCCAAAGCAGCAAGAAACCCTCAGACCACTCTCTCCTTTACCCACCCACTTTTTAACCACTCTGGAAGTGTGAAAACCAGAGTTATGCTATGTACTTTGCATCTCAAAGCCTTCTACATTCATCGTGCCAGGGCATGCTCTGTCCCAGAGGGAAGGACAGATAAGTAAGGGGCACAACAAGGTCAGGAGACCCTCAACCCTCTGCACGCCAGCCAATAGCAGCCATTTACAGAACACAGGCACCTTCCCACTGGGACTGAACAGAAAAAGTTCTTACCAGCTCCTCCTTGATGCCCAGGCTGAAGAGGGACAAGTGGTCCTCCGAGAGGCCAGCCAATGGGTCCAAGCTCAGCTGTGGGCTGGACAGGCAGGATAGAAGTTAGCTGAGGCCCTGAAGCTAATGATAACTGCAAAACAATGGCCCAAGGGGACAAAATCAGAGTCCCGAAGTCCCTGCAGCTAAGGGAAAACCTTAATTACCCTCTTCCCAGCTACAGCTCAAGAGTAAAAATAGAATAATGGCTGCACTAGTTTTGCCCAGTACCGTCTCCCCAGTACTGGTCATAAGCAGAAATTCAGGAAGAGTAAGAACAGGGCAGGTATATGCAGCAAGCCCCCCCTGCACTCTGCCGGCCTCTGACTGTTTTCCCCTCATGGGACCACCTCTTTTTGATGCGGTACCTCTCAGCAGAGCTGCCTCCTTCCCCGCTCTGTTCACAGCTCTTCCTCCTCCCTGCTGCCCGCAGGGGTGCACAGGGCCGGGCGCTGCTCGTCTCCTCGCCCCCAGGGTCAGTCCCAGCCAGGCAGGAGGCAGCAGCAAGGTGCTGGGGAGGAGTCCGGGGTGCAGGACCAGAGCAGTGTGCTGAGGTCCCCACAGTGCGCTTCGCAGCCGCAGTTGCCCGTGCCACTCAGGGGTGGCCATATGCAACAGGGAGCTGGCAGAGGAGTGGAAGGAAGAGCTGGCCATCAGGGCAATAGCGGGAGAGAAAAGTTTCTGGTTCTGTCTTTCCGAAGCAAACCTCCTTGTGTTTCTCAGGTGTCCATCTGTGAGATGGGCAGCCTAAAATCCCCTGCTACACAGGGACTGACAAACCCCCTTCACTAGCCTCAGGGAGGTGCTGTAGTGCAGGGGGTGCAGGTATGAAGGAAAATCAGCAATACTGATCTTCGAAACTGGGAGAGGAGCCAGCAGCAATAAGACCCAAAGAGCCCCACAGTCCTGGAGAGCAAGAAATGAACAGATTGACAAGACATGTCAAGTGATCGTGCTCTCACCCCAAGCAGGAAGAAGAACCAAGACTATTATCTTGATTTCCAAAATCACAGGCACATACTCACCATACAAATTTGCACAGCATTTAATGCCCATGCAAATCAGGTGTCTACCTGCTGGCTGCTGGTACACTGCTTTATGTGGCTGACCACAGCAGCTGCATGCACAAAGGCACAAACAGAAATATCTTTTTGAAGTACACGTGGACATTCATTGCCCATGGCTGGGCCTTTCATCCTGAGACCCTGTGAGAACCCAAAGCACCAGGAGTCAATGCTATCGCCCACTCCATTGCAGGGCAACAGCCACGGCTTGTGCTCGCAGTACTGGCTTGTTTGCATGGTCAAGTGTTTTTCTTTGAGAAAAACAGGCGTGTGGCTGGTTGCAACACTCCAGAGTGCAATACACTTTTGATTTTGAAATCCAGTCACTTTGCATGGAGATACCTTTCTAAAGCTAGCTCTGAATAACATTATTAACCTATGGTCTTATTCCTATGCAGAGCTTGTTGCTACCACAGCCTTTTCTGGGTCAAAGGAACTAATTTCATCATAAAATCATGTAAGAGGGTTTTAACCTTCATTATTTTCAATTGCAGACAAATTTAAATGCAGTATTCAAAAGGCCCTGCAGCACAATTACAGAACCAACTGAGGGAAAATTAATGGCTCCTAATTGTACCATGGCAGCAAGGTGATATTAGCACTGGCAGTTTTTCCAAGCGAATTTCTTTTCCAAAGTTGTCACCTCAGCACCGGTGCAGAGTCCCAATAGCCCATTTCCCAGCCAATATCTCAGTGCACACAATAAGAAACTCTGCCCTGCCATGTAGCAAACCCTCAGTGCCCTGTAATATTTCACGTGCATGAAGGCAGTTCATTTATTTACTTATTTGGGATTATTTGATAAATTACGTCCTCCATTACCCACTGTTTCTAAGCAGCCCATTTATGCTGGTGAGGTGCAGGCACTACAAATGAGCAGAAGAGGGCTCCCACAGCCTGTGGCTGGCATAACCCGACACAGGGCTGAGCAGGAGAACCTCAGCTGGGGCTGAAGGGTGGCCTCATGGTTTTGCTATGGAGACCTGGCACTGCGTGAAATGGACCACTGGTGTGACGAGCGTCTGTGAGGTCTCATACACTGAATGCGTTCCCTCTCACTGATAACTGGCTGCTTTGAAATTCATTGGTGTTTTCTGCTCTGCCAGCATGGCTCTAGTCTGCAGCCTTTTGTAAGATGATGCTAATAAGACTCTCCCCCACCTTATCTGTGAACAGATCCTTGTTAAAATAAGTCTCACAGTGAACAGGAATGCTGCCACCCACTGCTCTGTGCTGCCAGGGGGTAAAAATGAAGCATCGAACGCAGAGGTGGGGCGGGACCGGTGGGGGCATTGCGGCAAGAGATGGGCTGCTTTGCAGATTGCCAGTCCTGCTTCAGCAGCTGGGCCTCCAACCCCCTGCAGCCCCCGGGCCACAGGGTGCTTCCCCCTGCATTCCCGCGGCTCGGGAATGGGTGCCAGCCCATACCAGGGCCCTTTGCAGTGCCACAGCACGTTTCCTCTTGCCCTGGTCCAAAAGGCCTTAACACAAATCCCTTTATTTAGTGCTCACTGAAGGCAAAGGGCCAAATCCTCAGCGTCTGGGATTAACAGAGGTGCCCTTCGTGTTCTGGCAGAAATATCATTTTTTAGGGTCTGGCCACTCACTCCCCACTGTCAGGCCACCAGAGAAACCTCAGCAACGCCCTGCATACCCATCCTTGTATGGTCTCATTGATCCATTTAGACAAAATCTTCTTCTAAAGAGCAGTGATGTTAACTAGGGCAGAAGGGGGGGTTTTCAGCTGAGGGGAAAAAAAAACAGCCCAGGTTACTTAGCCGAACAAGGGCAGCTTGAGAGTACAGCTAACCGCTACCTGCCATTGGCAGGGGGGGCTTGCCTCCCCCTCCTCAGATAGATGCTCTCCCTGCATCCCATGCGCTGACACTCCTCTGACTCCAGGTCGGAGAACGAGACCAGCACAACAGCCGCGCAGAGCTGACTGCAGCAGCTAGCCCCAGGAGGGGAGGGAGGCAAAGCACCTCTTCTCCCAGAAAGCAGCCATCAGACTAGCTTAGCTGTGCCATGAAGCTGCACTCAGTGTGGTTCCTTCTGTGTCTCTTGCAGGCAGCCAGTGCAGAGTCGGCCTATGGACCCTTTGCTTGTGGTGTGGGAAATATCATCCATATCACTCCAGCCCTTCTCAGCACATCTGAGGTTTGCCTTTCTGGAAGAACAGATGCACAAATCTGCTGCTGTCTGGGGGTCTGGGAAGGAAGAGCCAAGGAACTGTCTTCTTGGAGCACCTGAGCAACAGCTTCATGGTTTATCTTTTCCTCTTCCCTTCCATCAGCTAGGGGCAAATCAGCGGCAGTATGACAGATCTGCAACTGTGCTGTTATCCAGTTTGGCATAAGTGGACACTAAGTGCTTTGCAGTCACTGAAGGTTCTTGTACCACCGCTGTGTGCATGAAACGCAGGCTGGTTACCAGCAGAGCAAGGAGTATTTCCAGTACTTGCAGCTTACAGTGGTCAGTGCAAAGGACTGAAGCCTGGAGACCTTACAACTATTCCCAGCTTGGGCACGCTGTTCTGCTAAAGCCAGGCCGAGTGATATCAATGGCCTTCTTGGAATTTAGAAATCACAGTATGTCCAGAAAAGCAGTAACAGTCCAAAATATTTAATCCTATTAGGGTGTTCAGCTTTGCAAAAGGGAAGAGGAAAGCACAGGTCTAGAAAGTTTCCCTGACATTGCATTACTCGTACGCAATCATTATCCTGTTACCTGAAAAGACCACTGTGACTTTGTTTGGCCCCTAAAAAGGAAATAAAACTTGTTTGTTTGGGGCTTTTTCCTAGATTGGAAGCTATGCTGGAACTGCATTTGGTTAGCAATGAAAGGAAAGGTTAAACTGTGATAAGGATGTAACCATGGTAATATGTTAATGGATGGTGCTGCAAGTTTGCAGCAGTGATTTGTCAAACGAGTAGGAACGACAACATAACGTATAAATCAATGTGATCATAAAAGCCTGGGAAGTAAATACATAGAATAGATTCTAAAAAAAGGAAGCTATAAAAGGAACATTACGGGTGTGCTTCTTTGGCGCTTTCCCAAGGTAACCTTTCTGGATCACACTGTTTATTTCACACTGGTCTAGCAGAAACACAGCCGTCAAATGCTTTGATTTTAGGTGTAAAGAAAATCAGTAATTTCTATTGATTTCTGCCTGAGTAAGTCTGGTATCTCCTGCAATAATTTTACTGCCACAAATCGTAAACAAACCTATCTAAAATAACCACTGTTAAACAAGCTCCACTTGATCTCAGTCTGATCCAACAAGCAAGATTTCCAGCATAAAAACCTAAGTGTCAGGGAAAGCTTATAAATCAGGCCTAACGAACTAGCCACCTCAACACCCTCCCCCAAAATGGTTTTGCAAGTTTTCTCCTTTCATCTCCCCACGAAGTTCAGCATGTTCTACTTGGCCTGATCCTTTGCTGACAGCATCATCGCTGGCCCTTCCTGTTCTATGTTTATTACAGTAACCTCACTCTGATTTACAACAGATAGCATCAGACCCAGCTGAAGCTGTTATTTCTGAATGGTACAACATTAGTGTCCCTGTTAGCCTGCCTAACTCTTCCAGTCGTGTTCAAAGGTTTCAGCCCCAAATATTGCTGTAGCTTGGGAAAATACCTTAATACAGTTTGCTGTGAAGGTCTTACTAGCCAGCATATCACATGATTCTACCTCCACTGCAAGATCTGATTATAAAAACAAGGAAATACTGACTTAACCTTCCATAAATCTACCCAAAGCACCTTTTTCTGACTGCTTACTTCTTCTTCAACCTTTAGTCAGAGGGCAGTTTAAATTACCCAACACAACTACATTTTGGAGGGGAGGGGGATGCATAATAAAAACACAGCTAACAAAGAAGGGCAACTGCTAAACAAATGATCTGCTGCTCAGAAACAGGATCTCATTTCAGCAATTGTCAACCTTGTTGCAACCCTGTTACATGGGAGCTACACCTGCAGGTGGCTGGCAACAAAGATGAGAGTCAGGACTTACCTTGATGGCAGAGTGAGCAGCTGTGTTTGAACACTGAGTTGTTACTGCCTACATCAAGGGAGGAGGGCACTGCAAAAGAAACATTGCTTGCGTAAGATCAGTTGGTGCTGTTTAAAAGCCAATCAAGCAGTGTACTTCTGTTATGGGATACCCAATGCCCTCTACGAACAGTATCGTGCTGGTTAGGAAAAACCCTGAACAAATTTTGTCCTTATTTATTAAAGTTCCTCAGATGCATTGCCTCTCAAGGCAGTACTTGAAAGTACACTGAAAAAATGCTTACATTCAGCAATAACACAAAAGTCTAGACACCACAACCCCTTGCATTTAGGTGCTTTGTGAAATCTGCAAAGAGAGGAATCCATGCTGTATTGTTCTCAGTACCACAGTAGAACAAGACACTGCAGTACTGATGATTTCAGCAAGCAACTTTTGATCTAAAGAATCGCTTCAGGCTTCCCTGAAAGTCAGGGATCTGCACATTAAGATTCCCCCTCTCCAGTGAACAATGAGTGAACAGCAGTCAAAACACTGCAGAAGTGCCCCTAGCTGAGAGTAAAGTTCATTTGTTGTTCTCTGAACACAAATCCTATTGCAATTTAAAAATTTAAAGCTCTTGAAGGAATTACAGTCTTTTGGAGCAAAGTGTTTTTCTCCAGTCATCTTCATTATTTGCTATCATGTGAACTATATTCATTTTCAGAGGTAACTGGCAAAATCAAGAAGCCTACAGAGCATTTTCTGACTTTGGAGTCATGAACAAGCACGTCACAAATGTGATTGTGCAAGCCGCAGAGTTCAGGAAGCATTGATAATGCTCTACATCCTCTTGACCCATGCAGACATCTCCAATCCAGTGAGATTCACGCATGAATTCATACATTCACCTGGCTGAAGAGGTGAAGCACTCAGAGAAAAATCACACCCAGAACAGTTCTTTGCTCCCCAAAAGCCAATGGACCTCCAGCTCTTCTCTGGCAACAGGCTGGTTTGATAACTCTCTGTCAAGTTTCTGAACCTCTGAGGGCGTCTCTGCCCGTTTAAAGCTTTTGTGGAGCAGTGACAAAATGAGAAAGCATGGCATTTTTAGCCTTTAAGCATTAGTCCTCTTTTGATCCATAATCTCTCTAAAAGAGTACATCTTCTCCAAACTAGGGAGTCAAGACAGTAAAAACTTTACTCACGTATAAATTTGAGAGCCAGTTTATCACTGGCACTTACATGCTGCATGGACTTATTGTAACTAATATCTGTGCAACAAGTCACATCCAGAGGCCCCTGAGGGAAATTCAGTTGTTCTCTGGGAGCGCAAGATATACTCACTTAAGTTCTGTGGAGCCAATTAAGCAGCCAAAGGTGATTCACCCTCACCATAGCAGGATGATGTTTCTTTGTTCAGCACAAGATGTAGGCTTCTAGTGCCTGCAGGTTTGTTCAGAAGTAGGTGATGAATTGTTCTGAGGAAATCAAGTTACATCCCAAGGAATTAATGGAGAAAAACAATATGCACAGGCTTAGACAGGGTGCTGTTACATTTTAGATTTCTTTTTCCCTTGGCATTAGTTGGACAACTTAATTTGCAATATAGTAAGTAACTTTGCACGCATCTGTGGTCCCTAGTCTACCTTATCCAGATGAGCGATCAACAGACGAGCAACTTCAGGATTCCCCCATTCAGAAAAAATTTGAGAAGTTTCTGGTTCAACCCAGTGCAGACTGGGAAAACTTCAGAAGTCCTGAATACTTCTGTGGGATTTTTCCCAGCAATGTCCATGGCACTCTAAGAACTGGGGTTGGAAGTCATAGCGGATATCTCCCTTCTCAGCCTGTGCTCAGACCCTCAACCATGCTGCTCATCAAGGAACAGGGTTTAGTAATTCCTTACATCGCTTTTGAGAGCAGAGCAGATGCATGGTTATGAAACCGAAATTCAATTTTGCTCCTGGAAGTCAGTTGAAGAGACAAATTTCAAAACCACTTCCCAGGGCAAAAGTCAAATTCTCCATTAAGGAATACTTAGATTGAAAACGATCATCCCAAGATCCCATTCTCTCTCTGTATGTTTAATCTACTTACTAAGGCAAGGCATTTCTTTCCAGCTGCTATGTCCAATAATACCAATAATATTTTACTCAACTGACTGAGTCTCATCTGAGACTCTTTTTCACATAACTTTTATAAGTCGCTTTTTCAGAAAGCACACACAAGTACAGATAGAATCCTGAGAGTAAAAACAATAAGAAATTACTACTCCAGTAATAAAACAGACATCACAAACCAAAGTCGCTTAGGCATGGAAAAAGAGGGCTTCTAATTACACATTTCCATTTTAAAATCAACTCACTAGGATGCACATTCACTGCCTCTTCTATGAAGCTGATGAACTCTGACCAGTTGAACTACAGCCACAGCGACAGCATTTCTGGGCTCATGTGAGGTATCTTTAAGCAGTTTTGTGGGTTTTTTTAACTGATTACTTTCATGATACATAATCTTCAATCCACCCAGACTTTATAGCTTTTGTAGATTCTTGTTTCCAACATTTCTACAGCTTATAACACAAGGCCATAATTTTAACAATGCCCCTTAGATACTATTTACAACTTTTTTTAGCAGCCTAAGCATTGTAATAAGCAGAACTGGTTTACAGGAAAAATACTTTTCAACAAATGACTGCATCAGACAGGCAGGAAGAACGCATTTTCAATGTACTTTCCATAGACTGGAGCAGAAATTAAAATGCTGTTGCTTTCCCTCTGCCTGTGCAACATCTTCACTTATCACCAGTTCACTTGTAATGAACCATGTCACCTCATATCCGATTCATTTCAAGAAGATATGCAATGGTCAGGTCACCTCAGGACAGAGTGTGGAGGCCTCCTGGAAATCAATATCTTAGAGGCTAAATTTTGGCTATACTTGTTATTAAAGAAGTATTAAACAGCCTCACCAATTAGTAACTATGCCTACACATTGCCAGTACTTAGCTTTTTTTTTTTTATTGACACATGACTGCTGAAGGACATTCACCAAAGTTCAGGATATTATTGTTTTGTCTTCTGAAAGATGTTGTTTAACTGAAGATTTGAATATTGATTTTGAACATGGTCAGATAAGGCTGGCTCATTGTGCTGAAGTACAGCAGGGAGGAAATCCAACAAGCTTCTGAGAAACCTTTTCAGCATAGGAAACAACTGGATTGTTAGGCACCTGTGTACTTAATCCATGTGCAAACAGCACCACTTTCTGGAAGGAAAACTAACAAGAGTTAGTTAGTTGTGGATATATAGGGCCTCCCCCAGTTGCAGAAACAAAAAGGATCTTCCCTCCAGAACAGCTTTGATTCATCATGGCCAGGATGGCTTCACATCTCCCACTTACCTAGTGAAGTTTCTAGTGTTCTCCTTCAAGAAAAACAGACTGTCTGCCAAAGAATGACCTTCAGTGCAGTAGTAATTTGCTGTGGCTGTTCCTTTCCAACTGTGGGAATGTTTAAATTACAACACTAAATGGGGCTATAGCCTACAGCTTTCACAGAAACACTTTAACAGGAATATGCCCCTATAGTTCTGGCAGTAAAAGAAAGAGCCCAGCTGAAAATTCAACCCTCTGTCCTAAACAACTTTAACCAGATGCTAGTGTTGTTCTCCCCCAGGGGAATAAAAGGCTTGCATTTCCTGTGCTCTGCAACACCTGCAGCCTCATTTTGTGGAGAGTCTCTGATATCAAAATAGCTCAGCGCTAATAACAATTTTGTAGAAAGGGAAAGTAAAAACCTTTCTTTGAAGCAGGTTCCCCAGACTTGCTCGGCTCCCAGCTCACATCCTGGGAATCAATGCTGAACATTTGTTTGCGGACAAATGAAAGAACCCATGCAGGGTGTTCACACAGGTTTTACTGTGCTTCCACTGAAGACAACTCCGGTTTTACTAACAAAAGCTGGGTCATAACTGAATGTTTTGCAATATCTCACTTGTATTCTTTCTACGAAGTTGCTCCATCTCCTCTTCCCAGATAATCTCTCTAGAGCTGGGTGCTTTACTAAAACAATATTTGCACTACCATTAAAGAGCTGACTTTTTGGATTGTTCTGCCTCAGGTGTTAGCAGCGCTTTCTTTTCTTCATAGACCTTTTCCAAAGCAAAGGAGGAGAAATTACTATGCTAGGGCGGTCAAGATCATCTACTGAAGCTAATACTTGAATTGCACACACTGGCACCATTCCCCTGTAAGCCAGTACGCCTGTGTATAATACATTTATATACCACGTATAGATGCAGTACACATATATATATACGCATGCATGTTTATTAAGGACACAGTATATAATCCACATATAAAATTTCCCTAAAATAAATGACAGCTTTTGAGAAAAAAAATGGATCATCTTCAGACCATTTGCTGCATCAGCAGCTATCAGAAATGGTAATTTTGGCTTCAGTCAAGTTACTTTTTATACACAAGACTAGTAACATATAATGATAAGGAATGATTCCCCCCACATAAACACATAGGTACAATATTGCACGGAGAGAATATTCATAAGAATTTTTAAATTTTCTCTTGAAACATAAAGAATGGGACACTAACAAAAACAAATTACAGCCAAGATCTCTGCTATCTTCATGAAAAGAACAAATACATGAGCAGTAAATAACATGGGTCTCAGAAATAAATACACTTCTCAGAAATATTTTTGCTTAGTTCATTCTGTTTCATGCATTAACCTCACTTCTCTTAACAGACTTCAGACCACATGGTGGTGGGGGGGAAATCACATGGGATACAATGATAACATTTAGCTTCTGGTCTATGAATCAATCATTAGTAGTCTATAACACTTAAGGTGGTACATACAAGTATTGAAAAAGACAGCAACTGAAAAGGTCACAAGTTCACAGAATGGAAAATGAAAGTAATAAATACTTATAACTTAACCAATTTCATTTGGTTGTAAACGTACAAGTTAGTCCAAAGATTTTTCAAAAAGCAAATTTTCATTAGGCAACACTGGCTGGCAGCTCTGATTACACATTCCAGTGATGGTTTCAGAGACAGCAGAGCGTCCTGAACACACGAGATGACCAAGAGGATGTAGCCAGGAAAGCTCTATTATCCTGAAATTTTTTGTTACTTATTCTTCCCAGTTCTTCCCTACTCTCAAAACACGACCATTCAGCAGCAGAAGAGATGCTATAAAGGACAAGCACCAATCTACAATACCAATAAATGCTATGAAGAACTTATCTTTCAAGTTGAAGAAAAATTCCATTTACAGAAATTCCAGACTATGCTATCTGGCCTACAATTTTCAAACCTAGCCAACAGAAATGAGGATTTTAAGATCATGTTAGGAATCCTAAATAAAAACGGGTCAATGTTGTCAATGTTCTTTGTCTTTTGTTTTTGTTTTAGAGGTGAATCTTTGCATCTTTTAGTTGAAAGTTAGCAATTATGCACCCTGGTGGGCCACTGGTAACTTGGGGGCAGCCCTACTGCTTACACTAAAGATTACATGGATTTTCTTGCATCCTCAAGAGTTCTCTTGAAGCACTCAAAAAGAAAAACATACTAACCAGCAAAAGCTGATGCATGGGACGGAAAAGTCCCTCCTGACTTGGTTTCCAGTCCCATGCTCTCACAGTTGACGTTTAATTCCATTCATAAAATGTTTGCCTCCAGGCAGGTTTTTTTAGCCCCCCCCACACACACACTTGAGGGCTGAGCCAGAATCACAAGGCTCAGAGTTAGAAACCTTATTTCCAATTCCAGACATAATTTGATTGGGTGGATGTTGTTTATTTTAAAACAAAAATTAAAAGCAGAAGCATAAAAAGCTCCAACAACCCCAGACCTATTTCTTCCACCAGCTGGAACCTCATTTTTTGAGACACTGACAACAAAAATGTTGCATAAAATATCTGTTTTGTTCTTTATTTTGTTATTGGGCCTTGTATTTATATACTTTTTCCTTGCTCGGAAATAGCTTTCAGATAAACATATGTTCACAGGTTTCAAGCTTTCAAGCTCCTTTTGGGGGGGGGGTATTAAATCCAGGATGTAATTAAGCCTTCATTATTAGGAATATTTTCTTTTCAGGGGCCCAGCAGGTTTTCTAGAATGCCAAAATCTTGTTTAAATCTTTTCCAGAGGGGAGCCAAGTAATTTGGCAGAACATAAAACACAAGGAGCCAGCAGGGATAGAGCATTTTTCAGTAATGAACCGAACACCAGAAGGAAGAAGTCAACTTCTTATAAACACCAAAGAAACTGGAAACTAGTAGTGTGGAGAGGAATTTAAAAATTAAAAAAAAAAAGATCATTCTTAGAAGTTGAACAGTATGTAGCAGACATTTAGAAAGCATTATGAATACTGTCAAAGACTTTTCACTGGACATTTAGGAAACACTTCTCCAAAACTGCAGAGCTAAGGTCTTTGCTAAAGGCTTCTAATAGTGGAAATACATAGGAATCAGGGGCCAGGAACACAATAACTGATTTACTGGATCCGTGTTTAGGGAAGGAAGATATAAATTGGCACACACTATTACAGTTTCTCCAAAGGCAAGAGCCACCCACAGTTACCAAAGGCAGCTTCACAAATACTGTTGGAACTTTTACTTTCAGTCTGCTAAGAAATGTTTGCAGAAAGTCAGCTAACTCAAGTTTGACTTCTCAGTAATAGCAGGGCCTCAGCATTATTGTATTGCTAGCAATTCTGTAATTGTGTAGCTAGAGCACAATGTTTTCAGAAGTACTGCTGTGAGAAACCCACATCCCAGTTTCAGATAAATGTAATAACACAAGGTGAATGTTAATGAAGTCCACTCCTTTTGTAGCTGAGGTGCATGATATAAAAAGCAAATATTTCAGATGAAGTGAAGCATCACTGTTTTCCTTTCAGTCATCTTTACAGCTTAAACAAACTGTGAAAGACAAGACATGACTTACTTCTAAGTTACATGATGAGCACAAAAATTTCTCAAGACACGTATGATACAATTCATAATACAGAGAGATAAATGCAAAAAAGAGCACATTTTCTGATACTCCACAAATATTCAGAGGAGATTAAACATGCAAAAAGGAATTTCTTCAGCAGCATTGATTAAACTCAAGATGAGGCAAGGATCTTCTTTACAAAGTAAAGGCACCATCTCTTTGTAAACACGTACTCCTCTCACTTAAACTGAGAAAGCACTCAAAATATTCTGTAGAGGCAATCTGAGTGGTAGCTTTCCATTGCCTATAAACACTTCACAGTAGAGCTATCAAAGGTCTTATTCCTTCTTTTTATAAGAAACTCATCTTCAGTTTGTCTAGCAGGAAACTTTTTAGATGTCCCCCAAAATGTTATGATGAATCTATAAGAAAGTGTTCTCTCTTATGTGCTTTCTGGTATCTATCAAGAAGTTTCAAGGCAAAAGAAATGTCAGATGCCAATACGAAATACTCATGATTGTAGTCATCTCATTTTCAGTATTGTGCTATAGACAAAGTTTCCCAGAATGAACAGTTAGTTTACATCAGATATAGTAAAAAATAAAAATTAAAAAAAACAGAAGTATTAATACCCGCCAGTTGTGCAGCTACCTACTCTCTGACTTTTCAATTGCAGTAGGAAAATCTGAATAAGAAATTAACTAACTCTTGATTTCTTGGAAAAGAAAAAAAGATTAGGTATTTCTGATATGATTGTACTTTAGGATTCCAGATTTTTCCATGTGCACCCTGAATGTATGTTTCTCCCAGGAGTGGAGAGCACTCATACACTACTTTACTAGTGAAACTACAAAACTTGGAAACTGCTAGGATGAACATTCCATATGAAGGTAAATTGTTTGTCTTGGGCAAAATGAACTGGGCATCTTCGCAGTTTCCACCGCACAAATATCACCAGTATCTAACAAACACATTTTAATACTCATATACATACAAATCCAGTGATTACACTAATTAGTATTGTTCAGTGTTCAACAAAAATTGTGCGTTTCTAAGTCACCTTCTTTCAGCCTCACAAAGCTGATTGAATTTTTAATGCAGTACAAGTTTCATGTTCTACAGGACTGTCAACTGGTACCTGTAAAATAAACAAATAAACAGGAGTTAAGCTGTTACGTAGCAGAAGCTACTCCTACCCTCAGTATTCCTCAGCAATTACTAGATTAATTAGACTACACTAGTATATGTGGTCAACTAGTTCAGTTAGGCACTTAATGAAAGCCTTGTTTTCCCTTCTCTCTACAATTAAAAGAAAACATAGAATTGAGTTTCTTGGTATTACTCTAAAATATGTATTTATCGCATGTAGATACTGATCATCACATGGAGATCAACTTTCTTTTTTTTTTCTCTGTTACGTTTAAATACAGCAGAATTGTGGTGATCAAGGTCTGAAATCAAATTTTTATTGTACCTTATTAACACAGGCCGCTCTGTTATTTATGATAACGTTGGGGTGAGGACTCCACATTTTTGTTTAACCTGGTTAATGTAAGTAGTGTTGTGTGACATTAAGCTAATTAACAAGGTGACAATGGAGAAGAGAACAATCACAGACCACTGCCTACAGTCAGCATGCATGTCCCCAGGATAGCCCTGGCCCAAGTTGATAAATTCAAAGAAGGCAACATGGTGCGAACACAGCTGTAGGCATTTCAGGTTCAAGGTAGCTCATAAGGCACCAGCTTGGAATTTTCTGAACCTTCTGCAGACACTACCAGCGCGCAGCTTGATCGCAGATAACAGAGGCTGCTATATATGCAAGACCCAAAGAATGATGTGATAGAGGATCTTACAATACTTGAGTTCACAAAGCTGTTTTCATTATCTTGATTTGGATGGTCAAGAAAACTATGGGACTGAAAAAAGTTTTCAATGTCACCCTTATTTCTAGTAGTGACTGTAATAATACAGAAAAGCTGCTGAAAGATGGTCTTGGGATCTCCTGAACAGGCGTGTAATGCTCACTCTCCCTTTAAATATAGAGGGTGCTCAGCAGAAGAATGGACCTAGCTTTTCATGAAATATACTATAAAAATTGCAGCATGACTTTTGTTCATTACACCCTGACTCGACTTAAAGGGATGTCACTTTTTTTAATAAGATGTGTAGTGTGACCTCCTATCCCAATACACAAAAATGCATCAAAACTTACAATGCTAACTGCAAATGTGAAAGAGCTAGATTCAAAAAATAAAACCAGAGATGAGTATTAGCCACTTAAAATTCAGAAAAATTGAGAGCAAAAGGTCTTTTAGATTTTTCATGGGAGCTAAAGGGAGAAACAGATATCTGAGGGTAGGGTCCCACTTGACTCTTTTGTTCCAGTACATCAAGGAAACAGTCACATTATAGGTTCTTGTCAATTACTGTTTTGCTGTTAATATTACCATGCCAGTAGAAGCCAAGCATTCCAGTACAATAACACAATCAAGGGAAAAGATTCAGCACTTACAGCTTTAACATCCACATTCATAATCCCTGAATTCACATTGTGTCTTCGCAAATCTGATTTTATTAAGGCTAAAACAAAACAAACAAACAAAAAAACGCTGACTATTGACTTCGTAATGACATTCCTTTCAAGGAGAATGTTTTGTACAGCAAAAGCACACAGAACCTGCTTTCAGCATATACTCAAAATTTCTGTATTCATTCTTATGCAATCAGCACTAGTTGCCTTCTTATCAACAATCTGAGCTTGCTCCTCACAAAGCACATGCAGAAAAAGACAATAAAAACTTTTAAGTCATGAGTACCTCAAGCAAAATTTGATGGTTTTGACACTTTCTGCACACTTATAAGTACTGGCATGTGTAAATTACTGGCACCGTTTATGAATACATCAGCAATTCCTCATATTTGAAAAACTGCATACTGTCTGTATACATGTATTCGTATACATCTACTATCCTACTCTGAAGACAGACATCTTCCTCAAGTTCAAGACACTACTCAAGAAACGCATCCAAACAGATGGTTGTTCACATATTAGCATCATCCTTAAAGCAAAAAGTGTATGCACAGCACGTAATTAAAAAAAAAAAAAAAAAAAAAAAAAAAACACACACCCACACACACCCCACTCTCCACTTATTCATAACTTTTGTCCTCAGCCCAGACAGGAGAGCCATGCATTTAAATCCTCGATGTCTGAAAATTTCACAGAAATTCACTATCTCAAAAAACTTCAAATGATTAGATAAGAGATAAATCATGACTTACATTTCTGACTAATTACCTGTTAAGATAATGCCCACAAATATCCAAGCACAAAGAAAGAGGTTTCCTGCACGAGGACTGTAGTTTGTTATGAGCTTTCCTTGAACAAGGGTAAAGATAATTCCAAATATCTACAAACAAATAAGTCGCTTCATCAGTATCACACAGAAAAGATTCACCATTTTATCTTGCAAAGTTTCAGACCACATCTTATAGAAACCAAATTAAAAAAAAAATGAAGACTAGAGCAATATAGTGGGGACATAGCAGCCAAATCTAAGAAAGACTTCTAGCAGAGCGGCCTTGCTGAATGCTACTTTACTTGCAGAAATTAACATGATGTAACCTGTGCTGATGCATTGAGGAGCCCTGATGAAGTGCCTTCAGACTCTGGGTATGTAATTTCCACAGCAAATTCAAACCCGAGAGGGAGATAGCCAGTCATGAAAAACCTGTTGAAGAAGAAAATAAGAGGATGACAAGTGTGGCTTTCTTCTATTATTATGGCCAAGAAAATCAAAACATAAACACATGGTATTCTGAACTAGCTGTTATTCTGAACTATCTGCTTTCAAAACCTAATTCAGGATTCAGGTCTTGAATTCAGTCTTGATTAAGGATGTGCTTTGCCTTGCCTCATTTCCCTGATCTCATCCAACAATTTCAGCCATACATCCTTCTTGTAGGACAAATACATTTTAATATGTTTGCCCTGTTTCCCATAACCGCCTGCATTCCACTCCACACACATGAAACAACCTTCTCAAACAAGTCCACAAACCACTGCATAATTAATTTTAATTACTTTCAAATGGAAGACATACGTGAACACCATAGCCTTATCAATCTAAACATTCATGTTGCATGGAAGAGAGACCATCAGTAGAGGGGGTGGCTGGACACTGGAATGGCAACTAGAAGCTCCTCTGGAAGAAGCTGAGGGGACAGACGAGCGTGAGGAAGGACAGGGGCTTAATGCAGTTGTGGTTGGTTGGTTGGTTTTTGAACTGCAACTCACAAGACTTGCTTCTGTCATTACCTTGCCTGCCCTGTCTAGATAGAGCACTATTCCCTCATCACTTTTTGGGTGTTCTGGATTATATATCTTTCAGGACAGTGATGCATGTTTTTCTGAATTGACAAAGCACCAAACAGGCCACTTGGGCTATCAAAATACAAATTAATCAACATGCACAAAAGCCAGTCTTCCTAGATTTGCTCCGTTAGATTCTAGTCAAATATCCACTGAAGATAGAGAGATTTAACTTTATTCCAGTGTGCTTTTTGAATTGGAACCAAATTTTACATGAAATTCACTTTAGATTTACGTTAAATGAAATTCACTTTAGATTTACGTTAAATGAAATTCACTTTAGATTTACGTTGATGTAACAGAAGGTGAAACCTATTAAACAGTATCTGTACTATAAGATATATCTATATGTTGAGAGTACGGCACCAGAATACACAGTAGAATCATTTAGTTAAAATATCCATTAGCTTTTTACATTATTACGAATATTGTTTGTGAGCAGAACTGCAGTAGGTCTTCTAGTCCTCTTTAATTGCTTACCCAAGTACTCCTCCAGTCACAAACACTACTATAAGGTATCCAAGATCCAGGGTGAAAGTAAACACCACCATCCCCATAAAAGAGAGAATGTAAACAATCAAAGTAGTTTGCCTGCAATCCAACAAGAAATATATATACATTGTTAACATACAATCATGGCACATTGCTGAAGCATGGCAAAGTCATACAACCATTACTCTCTTTATAACTGACATTCTGCAGTTGTGAAATTTGCTTCATGTAATTCTGACTCAAACATATCATGCATTTCCATGAAACCGTATCCCTTCCCCAACTCCTTATTCCCTTAGTTCTATGACTGCTTCACTGATCCCATCAGACACTATTACCTCGAGGCTATTTTAGTTCTCCACTACGCTGTACCTCTCAACCATCCTGCAGCACAGGCCATTACACAAAAATCAAAAGATCAGCAGTGAAATCAAACGTTATTAGCGCTAAAAGTCAGCCTAAGATGCAAGTCAAACAAATCTCATTTGGATGTTTTATTTATATTAGGTCTGGAATAATTGTTGTCCTCCAAAAAAATAAAACACATATCATTTATTTATAAGCCAAACCACATGCAGAAATAAGGCAAGTCTAGAGCATTAATGTCCATTAGGCTCCTAGAGTCCTTGCACATAATGTACTACAAGTCACCAGGGGAGAACTTTTCCTGAAACTTATCCTTGTGTTACAGCAAGCAGCACACCGGGGCACTGCCCACTCCTGGGGGCACCACACCATGGGTGAACTGCCCTGGAGCTCCTACCCCAAAACAGAGTTCTGCTCCATTGACATCCATCCCCTGAATTAAAGCAAGTGTTAGGCTTATTAAAAAGTCCAGGAAGAGTACCAAAAATGAGAATCCATTAATTGTCTGTTTCACAAAAAAAAAAAAAAAAAAGCAGCAGAGTAGATTTTGAGCCTTTATGTGTCCCCTGGAGAAGGAGACAATCAGGCCAGCTGGCCACCTTATGTAGGACATACAAGGCTTTTCTTGTTAGCATTACACTCCCTGCAGGGCCAGGAGTAGATGGAAACCCCCTTCAGATCTTCATGTTCTCCACAGCACACCCTCTCTCATTTCTTTTGGCCAAGAACCAACACGAGAGTCTCAAGCTGCAGCCTCGAAAACTTGCCTCTGTCAAGGCTACTAAAAGATCAGGGACTTGCCGCCTTTTATCATCAGCTCACTTCTTCCCTTACATTCCAGTATTCTTCTAACACAGTTGCACTGTTTTCCTACCCTTAACCCCATACATGCCTACCCACACTTACTTGTATGTTTTAGTGTAATCCAGCCACAAACCACAAATAATCGAACCCACCATTCCTGCCACCACCAGTGTCAAGCCAATTCTCCCAGCGTTCACTTCTTCTCCCTTTCAACAAATATTTATATGGTGCTCATTAATAACTTGCTTCCACTCAGAGTCAAGCTCAGACCTCTCGGCAGTCATAAGCACAAACAAACATTCCTATGACTGCATAGCTGTATGATGCAAGATGCAATAAGCCATACACAGGTATAAAGGAAACCAAACATCTGAGCACACACAGCACCTAAGTAATAAAAAACAGTAACTCTGCAAATGTACAGTTTAAAAAAAAAAAAAAAACACAGTAAGAAGATCTGAGAAACTTACCTCATAATGAGTTATTATCATCTGGTTTAATAAAGTGGAGACAGAATAAAATGCCCCAGTCATAATACCTACAAAACCAAAAGAAGATGATTCATCCTCTGTATTTAGCCACATCATTCAACATGTGTCAGGCAGAATTTACATTTGCATTACAAATATTTCCTACTAGATACTTCTGCAAGAAAACATTGCTCTTTCTGGATTTTTCTGATCCCAGTATCTCATCCCTGTGATCTGTCAAGGAGCAGTGTCAAAGGCATTACTGGCTGCTGAGAAGAACTAGATTATATCCCTAAAGCTGTCATATTCACTACTTCTGAAATTCAGAACTTGACTTAAATCACTCATACTGCAATTATTTTTAACAGTAAGGCAAGGCAAAACAAATCATGAATCTTTTTTCTGAGTAGAGGGTACAAAGGCCATTTCTCTTTTTTCTCCTAGATTTACTTCTGACATAAAATGTCTTCATGTACACATTTAGTTTCACTGTATAGCCCCCTTCCCAAATCTGAGGAAGACTGGCATGTCTTTCACAGCCCTAGAGACAAACAATCACCAAAAAAAAAAAAAAAAAAAACTTTCTTCATTAATTCTTCTTACTTAGCAGGCCCTGTGCTACATTAAGTGGCATTAATTCACTCAGCACTAGTCTTATGCTTCATTTAGCAACTAAGATATACAGACCAAATTTCAAATTTTAGATACAGTTATACTTCAGTCATTTCAGGTCTAGCCATGCAGATCTGCTACCACAAAGAGTTAGTCTTCTGATATTTAAGAGCGAAGTCAGGGGCAAAACCTTTTATCTACTAGGTAAAATCTCTTCTCCAGAGCTATAAATGATACTTTAGATACTGCTGGGTTTTCCAGTACAGGCTGCTAAATAAGTAACGAAGTTTAAAAAAAAAAAAAAAACAAAAAACACACAAAACAACTAAAACCCAACATGCTTTAGGCACATATTTGGATTGTGCTGCCAGACTACAGCCAGACTTCACCACTTACCATAACTGATCAGCAAAAGTACAAACGGAATATTTTTGAATAAGTTAATAATTGACTGCTTGTAGGAGTAATCCTCAGGAGGCACAGTTTGAAGGACTGCTTGAGAATGACTAGGAGGGTATTTGGGCTTTTCTTCAAACACTGGGGAAAAACAAAAAGGAAAGATTTTCATCTGTCTTTACCAGACTAATGTTTTTTTTCCCTTTTGAAATGCAAAGTGTTTTAGTTTGACAGATTTCTTAAGATAGATTTGTGTCTTTTAACACTTTTATAAAAATACTCTAGATTTTCTCAGGGGAGAATCAAGTCACAGCCACTAGGGATATGCTAACTATTTGTTCATATCTGACTGCTACCCAGCATACACTCAGAGATACGCTTCACCAGCAAAGCATCTAGAACTTTAGTCTACCTCTGTACCTGAATTGTGAGAACAGCAGAAGAAATTTACATGGTAACATAATATCCTTCTGCTGGGCAACAAAAAACTAAGTGAACTGCATACCCTGAGAGAGGTTGTTCCAAGTGAAGCATGACAAAGATGATAAATTGGTTGTCTCCTGTCCCTGACGCAACAGGTAAGTGAACATAAGTAAACCTGAGAAAAATGTAACTTCAGTTACAGGCAGAAAGAAGAATGTATTAACTACCAAAGGCTTCTATCTCTTGTCTTCTACTATGTTCTTGTACTTTGAAGATGAAAGTTATGGTTCCTCCCGGTAAAATCCTGTTGCACCCTTCTTAGATGTGAAAGCTCTCTGGTTAATGTATTCAGAAAAATAATTTCCCCCAAAATTTCCTCAGAAGATAAGCAAGAGTCAACCCCATTAATCACATCACCTAGTCCTTGTTTTTAATATTTAATTTGCTTTTCAAAGGGCAAAATTAGGATGATTTATTTAACTCAGCCACTGAAATTAATCTATCTTATATAATTGGGCGTGTTTTTGGAGTAAAACTGTGACAGACTTCTGTAAGAAAAAAAGAGACATCAACGACTTGGAATTTCCTAAACGTTTGAAAGTTTTCTTAAGTGTATTCAAAATCACAACAGGACTGCTCTTCTCACATAGGCAGGAATTTAGACCACCCAATATATCTGGCTAACATGTTCACCACTAAAGCACCACACCTTCTCAATGTGCTACAGAGGGAGCCTGAAGATACCAGACAACTAACTTTGAAGCTAATTTTGGTTGCCTAAAGTAAGATGGTGCAAGTACTCCTATGGATCACTTACCCACTCCTGTTAAGAGGAACAGGAGCGTGGATACTATTGCTGTTCCATAGAACATGATGCTTATATTATGTGCCATTAGATCAATATCATCAGGTGTATTTGGAACCAAAACAGGTGGCAACAAAAAGCCAATTGCAGTGCCAAGCTGTAAAGCAAGAAAAGAAAAACAAAAATTATTTTCCTAAGAATATAAATCAACAAAAGCAAAGAGCCTTACCAGGTAGAATTCAGAATTTATACCGTAATCACTATTAACAAAAATTATGATGTAAAAGTGCTCCTTTAGTATACTAGTTACGAGCCATTTGCTCTTATTGACATTTCACAATCAGGTTTTCAATGGCTCTGGTTTTTAATCTTTTCATTTCTAGATTAAACTGCAATAATACCTTTAGCATACAGCACATTCAACTAAGCATTAAAGAAGTTCTTTTTGCAAAAGAGTATTTTCATAGGAGAATATTATGCATGCACATTAACTTGTATCAGTCATCCTGTGAGCGAAGGACTAAAAAATGAGACAGAAGACTCTAGTTACTCCTGTAGAAACTCTCTTCTCTTTTTCTTCATCAAAATCCTGCATTTGACATCACAACCCTGCCATTATTGAAATGAAGACCAAAGTGCAAGGTAAATTGCAGAACTGATCAAGCAAAGAAGTGCAAGAGAAAAAAAATGTCCTCATTAAAAAACATAACAAGAAACCTGCAGCTTCAGTTATTGCTAAGGAAAGAAAGAAGAATCACACACAAAAAAAAAAAAAAGTAGTGGGTTTGTATTTGGAGTCAGTTCCAACGTAGCAAGATTTAGTACTAAAAAAGACAAAAAATAAGGACTGAAATTTTGGATATGTATAAAGCATTTGAAAACATCAAGGAACAACAGTCTTAAACTTCTCTCCACTTTACCTCTGCTTCTCCTTCAAAAATAAGCTGCATTTTTAAATGTCAAACAATTTTTTAGACTAGAAAACATCCATCTATTTCAAGCATGTTCTCCAGGAAAAAAAGTTAAAAACTATCAAAAGTAGAAAACTCAACACTCAAAGTGTTCAAATTAGAGGTGTGCCAGTCAGTTTACAAAGCAACCTTTGTGCCTTATCAGATTTTTGTTGCTTTTTTCACAAGTCATTGGATTGACCCAGTATCCAGTGCTCACCTGAAGATTTCATTTATTTTTATCCTCACCCTTCAGTATGTGAACCTTATAAACACCACAAACTGAGTACATAATTATTCCTTTTCTTCAGGAATATTTTTTTCCGTGTGACTCAGTAAAGTACCCACAATATTCCTAGAAAGTCAAGTAACACCATTTTTCACTTTTTACATATGAAAAGCTGAAGCACAGCGCTTAAGGTCAGAAGGATCAAGAGCTCCAATAAGTCTGGTGTGCTTAATTTGAAATGCTAAGTATTTTTAAAAATCAGTCACTCATGACAGCCCTTGACAGGTACACAGGTACATTCCCAGTGATTCACATTTCAGCTGCAAATGATCAGCACTTCAAGTGATAATGGGTGTGATTTGATTTTTGATAACTATTCTGTGCCTCCTGCCTGCAATCCAGAGCCCTGTTTGCTATAGCTTCGAAGTTCTGCAAAATATCAGGTGCATAATATGAAGACCAATAGCCCCATTCATTTTAACAGTCTGATTCTGTTACATAGCTCACCTTGTGCAATTAGACAAGCACAATGAGACATGTAATTGAGGTCTGTATCATAATGCATATGCAGAAGACAGCTGCATTATACAGACAACATTAATTGTAGCAGGTTTTTAACTTTCAAGTGCCTAATTTGTCATTTTATTCTTTCAATCTAGGTTTTGAGAGTTTTTTTTTTTTTAAAAAGAAAGCAAAATTAAAAACAGAAAAATTATATTGCTTGGCACTGTATCAATCTCCATGGGTCATAACCAAGACGAGGATCTTAAGACCTACAGCACAAACTCTACAACTTGAGTTAATGGAGTACTGACCAGCTGCACAACAAGCCATTACTGTCTGTGCAGAACAACTGCCAGAGGAGGACAAAACCCAATATCTCAGTGTATTTCCCAGATATTTACTGGGTGGCAGAGAACCACCAAGTACTTTGGTGCTCTAAGATCAGTCCTAGCCTCTGCAGGGGAATGTGCTCCAGCAAGTAACTAAGTTACTGCGTCCACACCTCAGCTACTGGCTTTCTTGTCCATCTTTCTCTTGCTTTCCACCCTCTCAACTCCCGAGCTCTTCCCCTCTTCCTTCACCACTTCATCCCCCAGATCTCAGCATCAGAACAGAGCATCAGTCTCAGGCGCCCAGTTTCCTCCTCAGCGGGGAGAGCTGCGTGCACTGTGCAGCACAACTGAGACCACAGCAGCTCCTTCCGCAGGAGGACTGCTGCCTGTCACGATGAAGCACATGCTGACAACTTAGCTGCCAAAGAAATCTTTAGCCTGACTCCAAGAAGCAGATGCTAGATTTTTGCTGAACTGCTACAGAAAAAAAAAAAAAAAAAAATCAGTCTAAAACGGACAGTTGGTTTGTCCACTGAAGACTTCATCCCAAGAGTTGTTTTGAAAAAGCGTTGGAAAATTGTAAACAGAAATGTAGAAAATAATAAGCAACCCTAACTGTAAATATGTACCACTTCAACCCTAATAATCCAAAGAGAAACACAACTCATTAGAATCACAAGAAGATAAACAAAACCTCTGTTAACTTAGTCGAATTGTACCTAAGGCCTCAGCCTGCACCAGCCAGCCTGATGGGAATTTTACTGTTTTGTTGTCATAGGAAAGCGGGGCCAGTGGCAGGGGGCGAGAACAAGGCTATAGGAGGGGAGAGGAAAAAAACAAAGAAATAATAATAAAAAAAACCAGCATCTTATCTTTACCCAGTCTTTCTGATACACCTGCTCCAGCTCTCTGAAACAGGGTGGGATGGAGGCCTTTGAAGAAATCTGTGACTGGACTCAGTTATCAGCTCCCCATGCGAATTATCATACTGTTACAGAAAAATTCATGAGTCAGCAGAGCCGACTCGGTCTATTGGTGCTCAGTGATTTAAGGCCACGGTAAAAAAAAAAAAACAGGACGGGAAATTAGATGATGCAACTTTAAACACATGGAGTCCCACATGCTCAGCAGAGGAGGCCGGCGGTGGGGTGAAACGTCGCCCGCCCATCGCTGCTGCCTCTGGCCCCCTCATCACCCCTCATCTCTCCCCTCCGCGGCGCTGCCCCACAGCCCCTTCTTTAAGCAGCGTCTTCCCCACCGAGGCTAGTTTTTAAAGGAGGCGACGTCACGCCGAACGTTAGGCTGCCCAACGCCTCGGGGGGGTTCTCAGGTGGTGCCGCCCGCGCCCGCCCGCGGCGGGGCCCTACCTGGTTGCCGAGCACGGCCACGGCGCAAGCCGTGGACACCTCGGCGGGCCCGAACCAGACGGCGGCGACGCGCGAGGGCAGCCCCAGGATGAAGACCTGCGCCACGGCGCAGACGCCCTGCGCCGCCATGGTGACGGCGTAGCGGCCCGGCGCCACGCTGGCGCACTTGAGCCAGGCGCCCAGCGCGTTGAGGCCGGCGCCCAGCAGCGCCGTGAGGCGCAGCCCCCGCGCGTCCAGCAGCCAGGTGGCGGGCAGGATCAGCGGCACGTAGGCCACCATGTAGACCATGGAGAGCCAGTCGACGTGCGCGAAGGAGGCGCGGTAGAAGCTCACGAAGACGTTGCTGAGGATGCTGTACTGGATCCACTGGAAGGCGTTGACCAGCGAGTAGCAGCTGAACACGGCCAGCACCGCCAGCCGCCGCCGGGACAGGCGCGTCTCCGCCCGCCCGCCGCCCGCCGGCAGCATGGCCTCGGCCTCCGCCGCCCGCCCGCCGGGGCCGCCGCTCCGCGCCGCGCATCCTCCGCCGTTGGCCGCCTCCTTGCCGGGGAGCAGCCCGTTGCGCGGCAGCGCAGGCTCCGCGGCGCCCAGCATCTCCGCTCGCTCGCCCTCCGCCTCCTCCTCTGCCCCGTCCCCGGCCTCCACCATGTCGGCCGTCTCCCCGCCCAGCTTCCCGGCGGCGGCAGAGGCGGCGAGCGCGCCCGCCCCGCGGCTCTGCCTCCGCTCGCCTCTCGCAAGGTCACCCGGCGCCGCCGCCGCCCCGCCCGCGCCGCGCCGCGCCGCCCGGCCCGGCCCGGCCCGGCCCGGCGCCCGCCCCTTTCCGCCGGGCGGGAGCGGCGCCGCCGCGCTGGGGGCGGGCGAGAGCGGCCCCTGGGCCGGGCAAGGAGCCGCTTCCCCTGCCCGGGCCGAGCCGTCACCGGCCCCCAAAGCGGGGCGGGAGGCGCGCCCCCCCCGCTGCGGGGCGCGCCAGCGCTCCCGTCTGCCCGCAGCCGCTTTCCGGGCGATGCACGGAGACGACGTGCCTTGCAGGGGTCTCCTCCGCTGCGGCCGGCGGGGTCCAGGGCTAAGGGCGCGGGAGGGGAGGGGACGGGCGCGGCTGCCGCTGCGGATTCACGCACAAAGTGATGCTGCTGAACCTGGCTCGCTTGGGAAGCCAAAAAGGCTTCGTTGCCCCACGTGCCGGCGGACAGGTTTGAAAGGAAGCAGCCAGGCTGCCCTCCGCGTGATGGAGCCCATGAGAGTGCCTTTGGTCACTGTTTTGGAACCTCTGAGGAATTTTTTTTTCAAAGCTATTGCTCCAGCCCTGTTCGCCCAGAAGCTGTTGGGGTACGTCCAGCGTGGGGAGAAGTTGCTTTCTTGTGTGGCAACATCAAGCTGTAATTTTTAAAGAGAACAGTCCTTACTGATGCTAGGTGCTGAGCAGCATTTTGAAATGTGTTGCTTGAAACCTGCTAGCCAAAGGGTTTTTTTAAATACAGCCTTTTAGTTCCTGTTTAAGCTGGACCTGTCAGTGCAGATGGTTGATAAGCGTGTGGAGACAAAAGCAATGTCAGTAATCCCCACGACATCTCAGAGGGAGCAGCAGCGTAATCTCATTCCTGTATTATCTCGTTCCTATAATCACTTTCTTGGCTTGTGTGTCGTATGCAGGCAAGGCTGAGGGGTTACAGGCCCGCGTTCGGTGACCTCCCATCCACAGCACATCTCCCTCTTGCATCTCCCCCTGCCCCTTCAAGTACTGCGGAGGTCGTATAGCCTCCTACACTGCCTTCCTGTGCCGTGCTCACCACTCCCAGCACATCCAGGAAAAACCACGGGCCTTCCCGTGCATCGGCAGATGTGGCTCTCGGCCGTGGCAGCGCAGAGGAGGGTACTCATGTGATGGGACGTGGGTGGGCAGAGAGGAGCTGCTGTTGCAAAGGAGCACGGCCGGGGCTCCGTGTTGCTAGGCACCGTGCAGCCCTCGCCGCCGTGGGTCAGGAGCCTCGGCAAAACATTCCTTCTTCCCACTCAGTCTCCGAAATTTGGTGTGGCTCAGGTGTGTAGTTTCTTACACAGTTACGTATTACTTCAGTGAGAAATCTTTTCTTAAACCCTGCTTGATGCGTATGTGTATAGGAGCAGCGTCTGACAGGCCCCGTCACGGATTATAATTCCGCAGTTGTCGGCACAACACCATAATAAAAAGGTGGATTGTTCTCCAAAGAGCTTTAGGAAAATGCTGCGATATTTAAGTTTGTTAACAATGTTGGAAGTATTTTACTGGCTTCTGTGGAAAATACGTTGGTGTATGTTCAGCAAATAACATACTGCGAATTGTTCATGGATCTGTTAGAGTCTTATCAGATTTGTGTGTGTGTAGTAGATATGCTAAGCTACTGGAGTCTTAAGTTTCCTCATAGATTATTAGCTGGTAGTTTTTCACAAGATCAGGTGATCTAAGCCACAGTTTCTGATGTTATTTACAACATGAATATTTACACAAACACACACTTCAAAATATTAATTTGGCTGTGTTTGGTTTCCCGAAGTACTTAGCTGAACATCAGTAGTGATGGGTGCAGGCACCATAGATTTTTAGAGACTACTGGAGGTGAATCCTGAAGTCAGAGATCACAGGTATGTGTCAGAAAACTGCTTTTTTTAAAATAAAGTTATCTATATCAGATTCAGGTCCTTCCTGCCTTTTTCATTAATTCCAAGAAAAAGTCTGATTTATTTCTGCTTTTCTCCTTTGAAGTCAGATGCAGGGTAAATTCTTCAGAATTCTTCTGCCTGGCTTTGAGTTCAAGTGCTACTTGCTAGAACAACTTCGCCTTTTTAAGAAACAGGATGTCAAGGCGGGGAGAAGTCTAGTGGAAAACAAAAGAAACGTTAGCAAAGCCACAGAGCACAGAGCACAGCCCTATAGTCTGCTTTCACTTTAGGAACACTTGTTGGTGTTATACGTTGGTAGAAATATGCTTAAAACACACCTGAGACCATGCCTGCACTAGTTTTTGCCAGTTCGTGGTCACTGAAATCCAGTCATCTACGCTGTTAATCTGTTACGGCGATCCCTGGCGCAGTTTTGGCCTGGGCCAGTTGCCATTCGTCAGGCACAGTTCAGGATTAGCACATGCCAGGGCCCTTCCCGTCTCCCCGGGTAGTTCAGACGCAGCCACCCTTTTGGAAGGATGGGAGAATTTAACACCACAGGTGTAGCCAGGCTGTCAGCTGGCCTCGGGGCCAGGGAAAGGGCCGTGACCCTTTGGTTGAGTGGTATAGATGTAGCTTTGGAGTCCTAAGCAGCTCCTGTTCTTTTGAAAGAAGGTGTACACATTGATTTAAATCTGATTCATTTAACCAAATATTTCCATTGAATTTTGGATAACCTCAAACTCCATCCAAAGATAATATTTACTCTTTAAAGAGGGGAAACTAGGCTTTATTCTTCTCTCCTTTTCTTCCCTATTGCCACTCCATTGATTCCGTACAACACAGTGGAGCTATTGCCAGTTAGAGCTGTCAGAGTAAGATTAGAATCAAGCTTATGTTTTACAGTTGCAGACACATCTGGGGTTTCACTTCCCTAGCAACCAGACAGCACCATCTCCTTTACCCGCCTGACAGCATGCGGTTTCATTTGCTTTCTGCACAGGACTCCTGCTCAGAAGACACCTGTCTTCAAACAATGTCTGAGGCAGCAAAAAAGCACCTGATTGCCCTGAACATGGCAAGGGAGTCCAGATGTTTGTCAGAAGGGCAAAATGAGTCAGCCTGGCTCAGACCTCAGAGGAGACATTTCCCTCAAAGCAATCGGAGTTCGTTAGAGACCCGCAGGGAAAAAGAGCCCAAGCCTGATAGTGGAAGGAGTTCCTGGACGGAAGTTACCTCCCTTCACCATAAGGAAAGGAGACATTTTCCAGAAAGAAGTAAGTTTATTTACAACAGATCAACATGAGGTCAAATTCATCTCTGCCACAAACGTACTGATCTTGGTGAAGTAAAAAAAACAGGTTGAATTTGATGAGGTGAGGGCAATACAATTTCATATTTGGGGATATTTATCTCCAGAAGTAGCTTCCTAAGCAAGAAAGGAAAAGGCAAAACAAATTGACAGCATCAAGACAAAGTCTTAATACTTGTCTTCTGACTTTTTACACAGCTGTACTTCACAGGTTTCACAGCCATTACTTCTGATGTACATCCATTTGCACGAGAGCAGGGCCAAGGACATTGTTGCACAACAAGAGAAAGTTATCCTGTGAGAAACCTCCAATGCAGGAGTTCACTTAAAGTGCACATCCTTGGATTTCTACATTTCACAGAAAATTTATTAAGCTAAAAACAGAACACTGATGCCAAGGCTTACAGCATAAGTTTAACTTAAAACTGCTGCCATCCGTTTATAATTTACCCTCTAAACCAGAATTTAGGCCTCCCCTGACGATTTCTATTAGAGACAGAGAAAGAAATCACTCATGTAGATGCAAACATTATCAAAATTCTATTTTCCTGAAATCAGTGAAAACAGTAAGATATGTCTCATTTATCAGGCAGTCACTTGAAAACAGCTGATATTAATTTACACCCCAGTAATTATTTTCTTGTGCCCAAAACTCTAGATATCAGGCAGAAATTTTCACTGAAATTTTCAGGCTGGAGAAAATTATAAAGCAATTAGAAACACAATATCCTTATTTCAAGTGGTGTTATTGTTCCTCCTGTAACATATATTCCATTGAAAAAGAAACTTATTTTCATAACTATTTTCAAATTTTAATTTTATCTTGCAGATAATGCCATCTTTGGATGAAACATCGCTCAAAAGCTGCCTTTTTGTTTGAATCTTAGTCACTTCACAAAATAAAGGGAACCCAGCCATTAGAGTGCTGTTTTCACGGTGTATTTCTCTATCTAACACTCCTGGCTAGATTGTTTCAGTGATCTCAGTTCTTAGTTACATCCTTCTTCCAACCCTCAAAGCTGTATCTAAGCTATTCCCCACAAAAACCCACAGGTCAATCTATCTAAAATTTGAGCCCAAGTATAGGAATCTGAAGTGAACAAAGGAGCTGATTCATTAGGACTGTGACTGTAGAATGTTGCCAAAATACCAACGCTTCCTATAAATAAAATCAGAATTTTTGTATTGTATACATCAGGCACACAGTTAAGATTTCCTTTTTTTATGTGTTTCAGATTATGTTTTTCAGTCTTTACAGGCAAAAATCTAAACATTCTTTTATAATGCATTAACTCTCAGTTATGCTTTTCAATGCAAAAGTTGGTCTCTCATACAGCACAGGAAAACTTAAATGGCAGGAATGCCCTGGGTACTTGTCTTCCAGGTGAGCCATTTAAATAAGAAAACTACAGCAGTTTAAGAAAGGGACTTCAGAACAAGAATTCTGAAAACAAAAGAGAAGTGCTGAAGTTCCAGCTGAGCTAGAAATGAATGATTTTAGCAAGTTATTAATCAAATCTCAACAAGCTGGGCTTGAAAGAAAGTATGCAAGAGTCAGATGTTTACATTTCTTGATTGAAAAGCTGTTGGAAAATACAAGGAAAATGTAAACATCCTCTTCCTCCTATGCAGTCCTCATTCCAGCAAGATTTGCTCACTATCCCCACAAGGTAAGGCCATAATCCCCCTCAGAGAATCAGCATTTGTGATACAAGGCACTTAATGAAGTTTGTTTGTGGCTCCAGGTATTTTTCTGGTCACCTCAATTTTGGAACGTAACTGCCCACAGTAGGGCTGTTTTCGATGACCTGGCTTCAATTTATTAAGTATTGACAGGAATATAGAAGAATACTCTGACTCCAGTATCACAGTTCTGAATTTTAAAATATGGTTGAAATATGGGTGCTAATAAATTAGCAGGCTACTGTACTGTAAATAAGGTTAGAAATCAGCATTTCTAGATACCTTGATCCATTTAAAAGATGAAGAAGTGTACATCTGGTACCTCTGTTTTGCTGCCATCTGGTTTTCATTTTGTAATCGGCTATCAATTTGATATACCTAATGGAATTTTATCCTTGACTTTCTTACCAAAGCAGGTGGGGAAAAATTATGTACACAAAGTAATTTCTGTGTACAAAAGAATAAGCACATGTACAAATACAGTAAGTAAAATTTTTTGGGTTATTTACTCAGATGAACAGCTTATTTATATATTAGAAAAATTGTAATCTCCCTCTGAAACCTTTATATGCAATAAAAAGAAGTGCATATGCCTGCAAAAAATTAATAAAAAGCATAAACTGCAGAAGTGTTATCTTTGAGGAACATTTTCATTTTTTTTGACAAGTATTCATTCTTTCAAACGATCTTTAACTTTGGGGAAAAGCTTCAAGGCATTTTTTGTTGTTACTTCACAAACTCTTTCCACTGATACTCCTTTCAGTGCAGCAATGTACTGGCAGACAATCCTGATCTTCTCTGGTTCATTTCTTTCCTAAAAGATAATCAACAACAGTGTTTTGTGAGAGATACCAAATGAGATTGACCCAACTTATCAAGAGACTATGGAACAGAAGTGTTTACAAAAACCAGACTACATTTGTTAAGAAAAAATTGCCGAATTGCGATAGATATTATGGTGTCAGATATCTTGGGTAGGATTCACCTTACCAAATGCAGCCAGCTGCATCTGAGCCACTCGTCTAGATTCCTTCTATTCCCAATGGAAAGACATGGGAACTGCTAGGATGCAATTCGTCCCTTCCTAAATAGCACAACGGGGAGATAACTGCAGCTCCTTTACTAACACAAGCCATTTATCATCTCACTGTGTAAGAATTCAATAAAGTAAGAGGAATTGCTCCCTAAAAGTCAACTCTATTGACTATAACGAGATCCTAAGTGACTAACTCAAATGTAGACCTCTGTAGATGCAGGACATCTGCCTACAACTCCCACTCTCTGCTGTGTCTACAGAGGAACCTACAGCAATGCTGAAGGTGAAACCAGTGAGACCACCATTCAAAGCAACAAAGATAACACTTCTTCACTTTTAGGAGGTCTCAAATGACCTAAGAGTTACGGCAATTTAAGGCCATATACTCATGAAAAACACCATAACGTGACTTAACTTTTCCAACTCTCTTTCACTAGCTGATACATTGTGACTAGCCTGCCCCTTCCATGCACACACATCCTTCGAAAATTAGATGGAAGGGACATGATTTTGGATCCATTAAGAGCTTAGTACGGAAATGTGCTTGTATTTTTAAAGACAGATTGCAGACCCAAGCTTGAGAAATGCTGCTACTCTTGCTATTGAGGAAAACAAATATTTAGTAACAGCTGGAAGTTCCCAATTTCTCTCTGAAGAGGGGTTATCAGCAGGAAGAGAGCCATGTTCTTTAAAGGTCTAAATCTACTTGATAGGAAAGATGCTGGCTGACCTCAGCCTAACTGAAAATCAGCAGGAATTTTTTGTTTAGACTGAATAACAATAAAAGATGCCTGCCCAAGACCCTGGCTGTGATAACGCATTATGGATAATGCATTAACATTCCAGCAGCATTAATCATTTTAACAGGAACTCAGCCAGACAGACACCGACGGGGACTCTTTTCTGCTCCTTTGCTGGGAAACACTCCAAGCGTTCTCCAAAGACCCTTTCAGACAGTTGTCTTTTGCAGCACACCTGGCAGGATTTAAACTATTCAACATTAGCTGCAAGTCTCTCAGAGAAAATTCCCTGCCTTTTTTTGTCAGAGGAAGGTAAATCTAGTGTCTCAATCAGCCATGCCATTACTGCCACAGCCATCAATCAACGGGCAGCTCCTCAGGTGGGACAATCCCAGAGCATCTAGGCCTTTATGTGTTGTGAATTACAACATATAGGTCATCCAGATGTTTAGTGAGCTAGAGGAAAGCCTAGCCTTCTGCTTTCCTATCCTGCCTGCCCAGAAACCTGCTCGGCACTAGCCAAGCACCAGCTCCTCATGGTCCCATGGAGAAGGGAGGGTGCACAGCAACTCCCACAGTCACTTAGCACATGACAGGGTTCCTTGAGGTGTCGATGAAAATATTCATCTGTGTGTATTACTGGAGCAGCTGTCACATAAGGTCAGCCCAAAAGCTGAAGTGTTGACTTACAAATTGCTTCTCTATCTTGTGAGCTACTTGTGGCTCTTCTTTTTTTCGTAATAAGAACAGGCCAGTAAAAAAAAATAAAAATTAAAAAAGAATGTTACATAGTGCTAAGGCTCCAAAGAGCGCATGAACTTTAGAGAGAATATAGGGAAAGAATTTTAAAGAAGTTTAAAGGTAGGGACTAATCTGCCTATTTTTAACTGTACCTCTTTGTTTGGGCCAAGAGAAGGGGAATTGGTCTCCAAGCAAATGTTCTCCAGTGGAATCTGTTTAATTAACTTTGCTCGCTTGTGCAGCCAGGAAAATAAAACAAGAAAGAATAGCACATGAGAAGGTCAGTCTTGCTGCAGCAATCAATATAGCAACGTGCACTGTATTACTTACATGCAAAGTAAGTAACAGATCTGCCAGAGTGGCATTCAGACTGTTTAAGCCTTTGGAGATAATCCTATGTTTCCAATGAACTGCAAGCACAGGCTAAACAGAGTATTCATGTAGGTTAAGACCTCAGACAGTACAAAAGGCTTACACTTTTTATAAACCTGAGGAGGGGAAAGGAGAGGATCCTGATAATGGGTCCTGAGAATAACTCTGCTTTGGGTGCTTACTTCTCTCCATAGACTATACAACCAACTTTGCGTCCTAGGAGGAGCACAGGACAAAAGTTATGTGGGATCCCAAAAAACAGACACACAAAGCTGGTGAAAAGACACTGGTTATTTTAACGTCCTGGTGAAAGCGCTGCAGACAGGCACAACGGGACTGTAGCTCAGGCACACCATGATCAGAAACACCCCAAGCATTCCTGCTCCCGCCCTTTTTCCGTGAACATATAGGGAGAGTTTATTATTGCTTCCTTTTATCCAGGCAGTTCTAGCTTGCTCAGCAAGTATCATGTCAGCTCAGCTCAACCCTTCCCAGGGTAGACATGTGGGTGCTGGAAGCAAATGAATCTGTGCCTCCATGGGGCCGGAGGGAGGAAAGGGGGCAGCCAGAGCCCCGCTGCAGGAGCAGGGCTGGGCAGCGTTTCCCATGTGCCGCAGTGCCAGGACTCCCATGTGCAACTGCATTGGAGTTGCCTCTCCCCCCAGCTGCATTTGAGGCTGGCTCGGACACGGCACAGCAGCGCACCCTCGGCTGTGACCAGCTGGCTGGGAAAACGGCCAGGTTGGGAGGAAAAGCTGTGAGCAGCCTGGACCCAGCTGCCATCCTTGGACCTGCTCTGCTCCCCTTGGGGCTCGGCAGGGCTGCGCCTGCATCCAAGAGGGCACGGCACTGCCTGCCCTGCTGCCACCCCGGCTCCCCGTCCCCCGTGAAGCAGCCTGCTCCCACTGCTCCCTGGCCAGGGGCTGGGAGAGGCTGCACTTTTGTTTGGAAGTGTCAAAATCACAGAATCGCTGAGGTTGGAAGGGACCTCTGGAGATCATCTAGTCCAACCCCCCTGCTCAAGCAGGGTCACCTAGAGCACATTGCACAGGATTGCATCCAGGCGCGTTTTGAATATCTCCAGAGAAGGAGACTCCACAACCTCTCTGGGCAACCTGTTCCAGTGCGCTGTCACCCTCACAGTGAAAAAGTTTTTCCTCATGTTCAGATGGAAGTGTCTGTGTTTCAGTTTGTGCCCGTTGCCTCGCATCCTGTCACTGGGCACCACTGAAAAGAGTCTGGTCCCATCCTCTCGACACCCTCCCTTCAGATACTTGTACACGTTGATAAGATCTCCTCTCAGCCTTCTCTTCTCCAGGCTAAACAGGCCCAGCTCTCTCAGCCTTTCCTCATAAGAGAGATGCTCCAGTCCCCTAATCATCTTTGTAGCCCTTCGCTGGACTTGCTCCAGTAGTGCCACATCCCTCTTGTACTGGGGAGCCCAGCACTGGACGCAGTACTGCAGATGTGGCCTCACCAGGGCTGAGTAGAGGGGGAGAATCACCTCCCTCCACCTGCTGGCAACACTCTTCCTGGTGCAGCCCAGGATACCATTGGCCTTCTTGGCCACAAGGGCACATTGCTGCCTCATGCTTAACTTGGTGTCCACCAGCACTCCCAGGTCCTTCTCAGCAGAGCTGCTCTCCAGCAGGTCAACCCCCAACCTGTCCTGGTGCATGGGGTTATTCCTCCCCAGGTGCAGGACCCTGCACTTGCCTTTGTTGAACTTCATGAGGTTCCTCTCTGCCCACCTCTCCAGCCTGTCCAGGTCTCTCTGAATGGCAGCACAGCCCTCTGGCGTATCAGCCACTCCTCCCAGTTTTGTATCATCATCAGACTTGCTGAGGGTGCACTCTTTGCCTTCATGCAGGTCACTGATGAAGAAGTTGAACAAGACTGGACCCAGGACTGACCCCTGGGGGACACCGCTAGCTACAGGCCTCCAACTAGACTCTGTGCCACTGATCACAACCCTCTGAGCTCTGCCATTCAGCCAGTTCTCAATCCACCTCACTGTCCACTCATCCAGCCCACACTTCCTGAGCTTCCCTATGAGGATGTTATGGGAGACAAATCAAATGTATTGATTTTACCTGGGAAATACTGAAAAAGTTCAGCCTCTCATTTCAAAATGGGCAATTTTGTTTAAAAACAACAGCCAGGGCTGGGAGAGGCTCAGCTTCAAGTTGCTATATGAAGTTTCTCTCTCATGCTTTTTCCCAAATACCCCAAATCCCAATATCTCATTTTCTTTCCAACAGGGAAAAGGGAAAACCAGTTTAGGGGGGCATTGGCATGTTTCATGGCATGGCATTCACTGCCCAGCCAGGCACAGCCAACCCCTCCATCCCCGCTAGTATCACTTTTCCTCCTGCAGTGGTTCAGATACTGGAGAATGATAGCTGGAAAGGGAGGAGAAGGCAAAAGGCCAGGGCTTGTGCAATCCAGTTATAACCCTGCTGAAATGGCTTCCAGGAACTCTCCAAGGACTAACCTGATCTTGCCTTGCAACAGCCGGAGGAAAAGAAAAATAATAGCTGGCTTGTACCCCTTCCAGGGCAACAGATGGTCTTCCAGCGAAATTATGAAGCAGTACATCTTGAACACCTACAGCACACATAAGAAACCCAGAGAGGGAGCTTAGGACACTGGGATCAGGCTGCAGAGCTGAGCACCCCACAGGCTTTCTTATCACAGGACACAAAGGCACCAAGGTTACGGGTCAGGAGTACAATCACTAAAAAATACAAAGCTTGGACTTGTTAACCCTGCCTCCTTATGGCGAGATGGCTGCTGAGTCTGCCAAAAGTGCTCTTGAGCTTTCTTCAGCCCACTGACAGGTACGTGAGTACCAACCAAATAAACTTCTCATTGGTCAGCAGAGGACTGGTAATCAACACATTTTTCAATTAGCACCTGCCTGGCCCTTGCTGAGACTTGTAATTATGGGAGAAATCTTTACTGTAACAGCCCAGCTTCCTGGCTTCCAGATCTAAAACCCCTTATTTTTGTCCTGCTGCCTCCTGCCATGCTTATATTTTAGGCATAGATCCAGTTGTTTATTTTAAATGAGTGATGAGGGTATCCATCTTTTTTCCCCCATAAGGTAAGTCAAATTTGTAATATACAGATCTGCTTAAAATAGACCACAGGGAGAAAAAAAACTCCTGAAATCATACACTTCTTACTCTAATTCAAAAGAAAATGTATCAGATAATGTTGAGACAGCAGTTGTTTTGCTCCACTACTTTCCACCATTTCCCCCAAAGTTGCAATGCTCTCCCTGGTCTCTGTTTCATTAATTTTCCACCTGGCATGAATGTTCATACTTTGCTTTACTTACGTTACTAGATCAATACCGAGTAGCTCCCCCATACTTTCCACCTAGCACTGTAGACTTTACCAAATCTTGAAACATACATTCAAGGTGGAGATGCTTTATCATCACATCTGTGTAAATGGGGGGAATGCGTGTAATTCTTGTATGTGAATAGAATGATCCCAGAGACCAGTTACAAAAAAGAATGATATATAAACCCGTGCCCTATACCTACCATTTAAAAAAAGAGGAGCAATCCTACCTTCCTTCTTCAGGAAAGCAATCGTTTGCCTGCCAGCTGAGCGAGAGTGCACGTTCCTGCTCAATGGAAACACACGCGTTAGAAAAGCAGAGAGACACTGAACTTGTTCACCATTTTTATTCTAAATACCAGTTTGCTTACTTTTAGAAGGTGATACATTTCTTTTAGCAATAAAGAGCAGCTGTGGAAGAAAGCAGAGTTATACTTTGCACTCAGAGCACAGTCAGGAGATAAAAGTACAGGCCACTCGGGAAGATGGCCATGTGTGGGGCAGAATAGGGCTTGGCACCCTCTTGCTGCACGCAGCCATGGTAGTTGTGGAGGAGCAAGACGGACCTGTTTTTTATCCTTCTAGTTCCATCAGCTTTGCTGATGGTGCATGTCCACTGAACACAAACTGAGACCATGGCACTGAAGAGTTACCATGGATGGTGCCATTTGGTCTGTGCCCTTTTATTATTGAAAGCACGAAGGAAAAAAGCTGACTTCATTTCCAATCGCAGGGTGACTCTGCAGGGCAGGCAGTTTGAGGGAAGGAAATGGGCTACGAGGATGCTATCCTCAAGCAATTTCCCAAACCACATATAGAGAGATCTCCCTCTCCACAGACCCAGCTCCCCATGTTTTATGCTTTTGGCAGCAGAACACATGTCAGAAGTCACCTGTAAAGGTAGTTTCAAGTGCTGCTTTACACTGCCTCGCTCCTGATGCTGTTTTGACCAGGCCGTTACAGCCAGGCTGCACAGGGTGAGCCGGGGCTGCCCGGACTGGCCTTGATCGGGACAGTGATCAAAAGTCGCAAGCTGAGATAAGCCTTATTCCAACCCCACCTGCATAGCTGTTATGCCAGGTCCAAAGGGTGGAAGTGCAATAGCTGGCAGCGAATGATCCAACGATACCGGAGCCTGGAACAGCCTTTCCTGATGACTCAGACTGGCTCCATGGCCAGATTACACAGACAGTGCGGAGCAAAGCACTAGTGCTCCAGACCATCATCTTTAATTTCCTCCAAATATTTCTTTTCCAGTGGTCACTGCTGTTATTTCCTTTTTGTTCTTATTTGCATCCATCTGCAGTTTAAGAGAGGCTTTGATTATATTTAACTTGTTTTTATTCTCTTGTTCAGTGCCCCAGGCACCTATACAAATATAGTCATGACCTTTCCCCATGTGCACACACTGCATGCAGCGCGCATATAATAATACAGTTTGTGCGTGAAAACAAAGAAAATTAGATCTTGGTCCTCCTGAGGTTAATGGTTATATCATGAAACTAAAAATAAATTCTCCATAGCAATGCTTTTCCTAAATACTAATACATCAAGTACAGTAGAAAATCATATCTACAGTGGAACAAGGACTTTAGAACAGACAAAGGTCTACTTATATCAGTGTAACTCCAGTGATTTCTCAGGCTTACACCAAAATACCATAGCTGAGCTATAGAAGTTAATACACTAAGAAGTCTGCTTAAGAAGGGTTTCTTTCTCCCCTCCTGCCTCCTCCATTGTAAGCTGTATAGATCAAGGGCTGAAACCTGACCTAGAGTGAGCAGAGATTTGCCAAGAAGAGGACAGGAGGCCCACCTGTGTGGCACGGCCACGCACTGCCATGTCACTAGCAAAATTCCCTGCAGGAGAAAGCAGGCCCTCTTTAGTTTACTGCCTTGCTTCAATGGGAGCCTTTCCTCCACTACATCACATAGCACGGGATATAAAATAAAGGCTTGAGAATAATAATCACATGTCTCTATCCTGAGTGGTCCTATCTGGGGAGCATACCCCAGCTCTCATTGAAAGGTGGATGTGGATACAAACAGTGAAAGGTGAGAAACTGTAATATGGGGTCTCCTTTGGGGGAAAGGCTGGGAAGTCTCCCGCATTCTCAGCAGCAGCACAGCTGGAGAGGAACATTTCTCCAGTTAGTTTCTGGCAAAGATGCCACCCTCCTAGATGCAAGTGCTCACAAGTATTATTTTTATTTTTATAATCTCAAGCCATTGAATATTCGGATAAGCTCAAACTTCAAAACAATCCCTCGAGCTCTGTAAAGGATGCCTGTGGGGATGTAATGCAGGAAACAGGTGTCTAGCCGAGTTAAGGCCTGATGTATGAGGGAGACACTGTTTGAAAGGTTTCTGACTCACACGGGCAAGTCCAGTCATTTTTCTATAGCCAGCTGCAGCGCGAGAACTCTCTGCTGCTCCTCGCGTTGCTGCGGTGTGGGCACAAGCCATGGAGTGAAGTCCAGCCCAACCTGCACAAAGAACCATTTAAGACTTCACAAAATGTGATGAACTTCAAACGGTGGGGACCTAATGTTTTTGTTAGTTTAATTTTCTCATGAGAGAGTGGCAGAAGCTCTTATCAATGAAGCAACAGAGCAGAAAATAGCACCTTCTGAAAGGTGACATACCTGGAAATATAGTAACACATGAATAATAAAAATCAAGCAAACATGATGTCAGACATGAAAATACTCCTCCTGATAAAGATCTAGAGCAGCCTCTCTAGTTTCCCTACAATGTTTTCATTGCAGGAATCCAACATCTCAAAGATCTCCAATCAGTGCTCCCCCCTTGAGGGATTTTGCAATTTTCATTTTACTCTTGCAGCATTGTTTAGTCAGGAAAACAAAGTTTTGGGTTTTAATCTCAACTCGTTTCACATCTATTTGTGCAGAGCAATGCAAGCAACAGCAACCAGAGATTACAATGTGTTACACGCACCTTCACCCAGTTTGCATGTAGTCAAATCAAGTAAACTCTGGTTATACAGAAATCAAAGCACATTACCTCTCTAATGGCCACCAGTTTATCTTTGTATTTCTCGAAGAGAGGGAGGGCAGATTCCAAGTCCTGTAATAAACCAGCTACAGCTCACGCGTTTTGTAAAAACAGCTGGATGGTAAGTTGAGTCAAGGCAAATAAAACCACACATCTGTATTATCACGCATCTTGAAATGCAAATAAAAGCAGAAAACCAAACATTCTGTCTTCATGATGAAAATAACAGTCTAGGGCATAGGGGATCAGTCTACTGTGTTACTAACAACTTCTGAATAATCTAATTCAGCCCTTTAAGAAGGAAATGAAAAGATTTCAAAGAGCGCTGGAGAGGTGCTAGTCCAGGTAACTCTGCTAACGAGTGGAGAAAGAAAGACCCCATTCTTCCTCATGTCTCATTAGTTGGCTGGGCAAGGCCTGATCTTCTGAGAGTCAGGAAACCTCTAAGAAGGGAGTCTCAGCAATTTAATGCATCCCTGGTAACCTGGTCCTAGGTGGTGTACTTCCCAGAGAAATGGTAGTTGTGGGTGCTGGGGAACAGGTCTCATTGAACCAGCCTACCAGACTGGTCACTCACTGCCTTTTCAGAGGAGACATGGAGCTGAGCCCTTCCTCACCTCAGGCTATTAAAGAGCACAGGGTCATTTGCACCTCAACAAATAAAAGGGCATCTTAAGGACTCTGTGAGGAAGCTCTGAGCATCCTGATACCGCAGCAGCCTCTGGGTCCTGGTGAAGGAACCACCTTCAGGTTGGCCAACAAGGCTATGATAATGGCAGAGGGTTACGGTACATCCAGGTTTTCTTAGACAAATCCTCTTTTCCTGCCCTAAAATTTTGTCCTTGGAAAAAGAGGGGTTTGGAAGGTTTTCTGGGACTTCTTGGCACTTAGGAGCCTTTTTGAATAAATGTTCCCCCGACACAGGGAGATTGGCTATATATGCACTGCACAGAGGGGATGATTTCAGAGCATGCTGACATCTGCACATGCATGTCAGCCCATGTTAGCCCAGCGCACGGGCACTTGTCATTGCCCAAGTCAGCCCAGAGGTCCTGTGTAGTACAGAGCTGAGTTTCCACCCAGAATTTCCCAGGCAGGAATAATGACCCCTAAATAGATGGGAAATTATCCAGTGATGCTTTGATTGGAGCTCCCCACATGGTGCTCCAGTTGTTCACTTCCTCCCACTTTGTTGTGTGTCCAGAAACGTTCTCAGCACAAAAACGCTCTCTGTACATATTTATAGCACTAAGCCAGTGCCAGCCAGGACTTCAAAGCTGCCCTGCTCCAGGCAGCGCACTTCACAAGGACAGGCCTTCCTGCTAGATAATCCCAGGCCCTCCCCGCTCCAGGGGGACACGGCCAGCCGGCCATGCATGGATGCAGCACCGAGGACGTCCCAGTCAGCAGGTCTGGGTCCACCCCGGAGACGGCTGCACCACACCTGCACACATCCCTGTGGAAATCAGTTAGCGGGGTTATGCCGTCTCTTAATCCACATTTTGGCGACTGTCAACAAAGTGTTCCTGGGGAGAGCCCAGTGGGTACCCGCAGGCGCTGGCAGCACCACGGGGGAGGATTTAGACGTAGAGGGACCTGGCAATACGGCAGCCGGGAGTGCTGGTGCCATGGGGCAGGACTGCAGCACTGCGCTGGGAGAAGCGAGGACGTAGAAGACCGGGATTACTGCGGTGGGGAGGTCACAAATCCCTGGGAAACAGAGCTTGACTGGCCGTGCCGCTCACAAGATAACTTGTCTTCTACTAACGAGGGACACGTACTTTATCTGTATTGAGGCCGGTCCCTGACAAGGAGTCAAGTGCCTGTTTTCGCTCGTTAGTGACAGAAGATATAGCCCTGGTAAAGCAAAAGCACCAGAGCCAAAATAGGCTCGTTCAAGAAGTCAAAAACAGGCTCCACACACGGTAACAGAAGTAGGAGATGGCCACGGGAAGGAGCTGGGCACCTCACCTGGACTGTGGCGCTGTGCCATCCTTCCGCACCGCTCCGGATCGGGTGAACCCCGAAGCACGGCATGACAGAGCTGGGGTACCTGGGGGGCACAGGAGATGGCAGGGACACGTAAGCAGCGGTTCCCCCCAGCCAAGGCGGCCCCCTGCCGCGCAGCAAGCGGCAATCCTTGCACTGACACAGCCAGCCGCGGTTGCTTGCAATACATTTAGGGAGGGCAGCAAAGTGCTCCGTCCCTGGAGGGTTTGCTGCCCTGCAACAGCTGTGTGGCAACAGCTCGACCCCGGCAGGTGCGACCAGCGCAGCGGCTGGCACGGCTGCAATGCGGCCACAGCGAGGCTTGGGCGGCGCTGCTGCCGACCCTGTCATCCTGCCCCTCCGCGCACCTTTGTGGCTTTTCCACGTCTCACTTTCTGCATTTGCAAAGCAGGCGGAGGCGGCCCTGCTTCCCCCACACCAGCGCTGCTTCCCGGCTTTTCCGGCAGTGGCGCACCGGCCTGTGCCAGAGGCCAAGGGTTTGCTCAGCCGCCCCACAGCACCAGCCCTCTGCTGCAGCCAGCCGGGCTCAGCCACATTCAGCAGCCGCCTTTAGAGGCCGTGGAGCAACCACGTCTGCCTTTGAAGGCATTATATGCAGGCATATTACCTCGCCCAGGCAATGCAGACAGCACCCATTCATTTTGATTTTGACCATCGCTTTGGTAGGACATTAGGTCCATCCCCAAGCCTTGTCACAGGAGTAGCTTGCTCTTCACGTAACAACCCCTTGAAAACAGGCCAGATTTCTGTGCATGTGCCACTCTTCTGCACTTTTTTCAGCTTTGCCATAAGTTTTTTTATACCATCTGCACACTCGTCTCATGACAAGTTCTCCACGCACCAGTGGCTCTGTGCAATGAAGCCTCCTGCGACAGCTAACCCAAATGACAGCACTGCACATTACGCTGTTTCCCAGGGGAGAGAGGGGCTACGTCTCTGATATTCCTACAAGCTCCTCATCCTCATGCCTCACTGTTTTTCAGGCAAACCGTATCATCGTTTCTATCAGCAGCCCCAGGCTGCTCCCCAAGGAGGGAGCAGGGCAAATGCTGGAGCACAGCACTGAGCACTGGGGGACACACATATTAATTCCTGGTCCAGCCATGGATTCATCAGGGCCATGGTCCCCACTGTGTTTGCTCACTGCTTTGTCATTCACAGCAGCCTCAGAATTGCCACGTCTGAAGGTCACTGCACAGTGCTGCACACATGTCCCGGGCAGTGAGGGATCTCATGCCTGTGCCCCAGCTAATTCAGGCTGATAGAGAAACCAGCCCCAGCACAGGACATTAATGGATGGATAACCATCTCCGGCAGAGGAAAATGCTGAGACAACTAAGTGCTATAGCAATTTGTATCCTCTCTTTGATCTCAGCTGTATCATTGTACTGCATATAGAAAGCAAAGAGTAGAACAACAAACCTTTCTGCTAAGCCAATAACTTTCTCAAATTCATTTTCCTGCTCTGTAACGGAAACAAAAGCTTGAACCCCGGCCTGCATAAATGAAAAAACAAACAAAAGCAGGAGCTCATTAGTGATGAAAGTTGCATTTCCATCTAATTATTTATTTGTTTCTGCTTCTAAAGAACCTATCTATGCATTGCGTAGGAGCCTGCTGGAAGCACCTTCAGTAGAAGACTTCGGTTAATTTGTTTAAACTCTTATCACAATAAACAGCAAGATTAAAGAGTGTATCATCTACTTGGCCTCATCACCATCTCCTCACTTGTTCCCATGTTAAAATCTTGAAAAACAAATCATCCTCACAGTATGCCCCGCTGTTCAACACACTCATGCCCTGCTAGTCCACGACTACCACAAGTGCCAGAACAAGGGCCCTCAGAGAAGATGCTCCACCTCAGTCCCTCCAACACCACCTGAGCAAGCACAAACGGCTCAAAGGATCCTCAGCTGTTGCTCCTGAACTCAGAGGTGATTTCCAGGACCTAAGGAGTCCAAGTGACTTACGCTGAACCTTGTAGCGGCTGTTACACCCACTCCACCCTTGCAAGTCACTTGACCTTCACTCAATGTTACCTCAGCCTTCTTCCCTTTAAGTCAGGCAAACAGCTTGGCAGGGGTGGTCAAAGGGCAGCTGACACCAACCAGCCAAGGCAGTGCAACTCCCATGTCCTTCCAGCCCCCACTATCGACTCAGGGTGTTCATTGAACCAGGAAGACGCAAAGTGTCTCAGTGTGATTTCATAACATATACAGTGAACCACTATTTTGTCTCTTTTCACAGGCAAATCAATTTTAGAAGCTTTCTAGGTCTCCAAGCTCTGCACCATGGAAAGCACCTTCCCATCATTATTGTCATCCTGCACCCCCCTGCTTATTTACGGCTTGTCCGGAGCTGTGCATTCCTGTAAGCCCTTGCGCGCGGAAGTCCCCAGTGCACACAGCACATCTGTGTACTACATTTTAAGCCTGGAAAGAACCAAGGGGCAAGGTGCTTTTTTCCAGTGGGCTGCTGTAGGGGAAAAGAAACTGCCCGTCTGCACCGCCAGCTGGGCTGCGCAGCACAGGGGCAGGGGGAGTCTCACACGCCATGTAGTCAACTCAAGAGCCAGCGCAGTATCAGTAAAAAAGAATAACACCGAATAATGAGTGAGGCGCTCTGAAGGTACTGAGGAATTGTGTCAAAGAAATCACAAACCTTTCTTGATTTTTCTATCACATCATGTACATCCTGCAAGAGAAAAAGACATAAGGTGTCACTCAAAGGACAATCAGTTCTGCTGCTTGTAACATCCAAGGGAAAGGTGGTGACTAAAGGCGTCAGATGGGAGCTTGGGACTTCTCATATTGCTACAGACCTCCTATGCCATTGGGCAACTTATTTAACTTTTGTGCTCTACTTTTTGCAGACACAAACCCTAGGAAACCCTGCTTTTCCCAGGGGTGTTGTGAGAGGGAGTTCGCAGGTGCGGTTAGCGCCTCAGGGAAGTTGATGGCATAGCCAAAAAGAAAAGCTGGGTCTCCACTGAATTTCTCTCTCATTTGTCCTCACTTTTGCTGAAAGCTAAACATGGCATCCAGCTAAATTTGCACCAGGTCCTGCCCCCAGCACATCCCTTGCAACTCCAGTGTCCGGGGCTAGGATGCCTGAGGGCACGGGGCCAGCCCAGGCAGCTGGAGGCTGCACGGGGGCTCAGCCTAGACACCCCTGCTTCTCACACCAGCCCTCGAGGGAAAAGAGGGTTTCATGGGGAAGCAATCTGTTTTAAAGAGCGCTGGTTGTGCAGGGCAGCTCCTCCAGGACGGGTTCTGCTCTGTGCCACTGCCCCCAGGCGTTAGCCCGGCACAGCGGGCAGACAGAGGAGCTCGCCGGCGAATCCCCGGGCACGCAGGCAGCCTGAGTGAGCCTGTCGAGGTAGAGGCACCGGACGCCTACAGAGAGCAAGGAGGTTCCCAGCTCACAAACCGCCCTTCTTCTCTTCCTTCCCATGCACTCCAGGGCTACCAGCAGGCCTGCACAAATGCTTTAAGAAGTCAAGCTTTCTGCACAAAGAAATGACATTCATCTCACAGCCTGCTGCAGGCAGCTGGAGAAGAGTTAGCAGAGCGAAGCTAACAGCAACCAGAGAGATGGTATTACTTCTGATCCTTGTTTTATGTAAGAGAAGCCAAGATGGAGCGGGATGACACTGCGTTTTCTTTCTCCAGAGCATTAAGGCCACAGAAGCCGTGCCTTAATTCAGATGCTCCCAAGAAGAGATCGGAGCCAGCCTGCCCCCATGCAGCCCCTGCCAGGCTCGTGCGCCCTGCGAGTGCCGCGGCCAGGCTGGCACAACACGGGATATCCCCACCAGCAGCTCAGCGGGGACGCTGACCACCCGTCAGCGCCGCAGCGCAGGCACCCGCGTACGCCCCGCTCCCCCCCAGGGAGCAGCGCGACCGTCATCCCACCTGGCTGAACTCCCCGGCTGCCAGGTGGCAGTGGCAGTCGATGCAGCCCCCCTCCTGCATGCTCCCAGGCTGCCCAGAGCCCCCGGCACGCGGGCCCGGCGTGTGCTCTGGGACTGCCGCAAAGTGGCACTGGGCAGCAAGCTGCGGCTCCCGCCGCCTCCCCAGCCGCGCGCTCAGGCCGAGGACGGCAGGAGCCAGCGGCCGAGCGGTTGGACGCAGTCTCAGAGGGCCCGTGCCCTTATCAGCTGGCCTCGGCACGGGACAGAAGCCCTTGCAATCAGCCCGGGGCTGAGCCCTGCCACTTCCCTGCTGCCTGTTCCTCAGCCCGGAGCCGCAGGCAGGAGCGTTTCTACAGTCTTTTGCAACGGCTCAGGTTAGAAATCATTATTTTGCCAGATGTGATGGGGCTAGGCCTGAGCTGGAGCAATGCTAGCCATCTGCAGAGAGAGGGATTTTGAGCAGAGTGAATACCCAATATGCCCACTTGGACAGAACTGGTGTTTTCACCTAGGGCTAAGAATTTCATAGGTGCCAGCAATGTAGGCCCAGACTCAGCAAACAGTTGGGCATATGCCTCACTTTGCTTTCACTGGGAGCAGCTCCATACATAATTGCATCCCCATGCAATATTGGGAGGCTTTCCTTTGCATGGTCAGCATGAAGCACCTGTAAGGTTACCCAGTATCACCTTTTTAGCATCTCCTATGACAACATAACTAATAATGATTAATATAAATCATACTACTATTCTTAAGAATGTTGCACACCTGTTTTCTAGCACCATCTGCAGGCAAACTCTGTTTTCCACCCAACTTAGTGGAAACGGAGCCTGTAGATCCAGGATAACAAAAGGCTCTGACTATTCTGGGTCAAAGATCCCGCAGACGTTCAGGTGTTTGCTGATCTGAATCGTCATTGTAATAAAGACAACAGATTTACATTCGGTTGTTTGCTGGAGGAAGAAGACTGTTCAGCAGCGTGTTTAAACTTAATAAGCTAACTCTAAGTAAAAGTCAGAACAATACTGCTTCTCTGCAAAAGCCAGTGAAAAAAACCTCTGACAATGCCGTTTTAAGAAATTGAGGAAGAAAACATAGAGGACAACCAAATGCCTAAGATGAGTGGCACTTACATTACAAGCTTTTCTTCCTGAGAGTTGATACCTTCTCCTGTCAAATGTTTCTTCAGACAGAAAAAACAAAAGACCTTTCTTGCTGAACTCTAAGACAAGAGTATCAAGCCTTAAACTATTCGCAGTGAGGAACCCAATTTCCAAGTCAGGTCAATATTCTCTTTCCTCTCTGTCCCACCCCCAAAAAAGGTATGAATCATCATCAGATAATTTCATAGCAGTGCTTTATTAACCATTTCCAAAAGGGCCAAGAGGTAAGATACCTAATCAGTAAGGCAGAATGGAGTCCAGCCTGAAAAATCACATAGCTACCAGAGACCTAGAAGAGACGAGCCAAAATTGTAAAGCCAGATGCCTTTGATCTTGCCAGAGGTTTGTATGATGCATGATGCATGATTTTGTATCAGAGATGGTCATGGACAAAATTAATACTCATAACATCATAGAAGAAGGCTGGAAACTGGTCACTGCTCGTGGGAGAAGAAAGGCTCCTACTCCTCCTGAAGACCTGAAGCTGAAGAACAGGTTTAGTGCCCTCCAGGATGAGGAGGAGATGGGCATGGCTGCAAGGGAAGTACCTGGGACAACAGACCCTGTGCCCTGCCGGAACGCCCGGAAGAAGCGGTGGGTGATTGTTGTGGGGGACTCCCTGCTGCAGGGGACGGAGGCATCTATCTGCCGACCTGACCTCTTGTCTAGAGAGGTTTGTGGCCTGCCAGGGGCTCGTGTGAGAGATGTCATGCAAAGACTGCCTAGGCTCGTCCATTCTTCGGACTGTTACCCACTGCTGCTCTTCCATGTGGGCGCCAATGACACCAAGGGCAAACTGGAGACCATCAAGCAGGATTTCAGAGCTCTGGGGATGGTGGTCAAGGGTCTGGGAGCCCAGGTCATCTTCTCCTCAATCCTGCCAGTGAGGGGGATGGATGAGAGGAGGAGGAGACGGACTTTCCAGGTTAACGACTGGCTGCGCCGCTGGTGTTGGCAACAGGGTTTTGGTTTCTATGACCATGGGACCCTGTTTGAAGATCGACAACTGATGGCGAGAGATGGGATCCACCTCACGAGGCGGGGCACGCAGGTCTTTGTCAACAGGTTGGCCAACCTGGTAAGGAGGGCTTTAAACTAGGAAAGATGGGGGGAGAGTTATAGTGACAGGGTAGTTGGCAAAAGACAGCTCAAGTCAGGATGCCTCCAACAGGTGAATGCAGCCAGGGAAGTGCGCATGGGATGTGGCTATGGAGGACCCTCTTTTACCCCTCCTGGGAAACCTGCATGCTCGATCACCTCCCTGAAATGCCTGTACACCAATGCATGCAGCATGGGGAACAAACAGGAAGAACTAGAGATGTGTGTGCGGTCGCAGGGCCATGATCTCATTGCCATTACAGAGACATGGTGGGATAGCTCACATGACTGGAGTGCTGTCATGGATGGCTACGTGCTTTTTAGGAAAGACAGGCCAGGAAAGCGAGGTGGTGGAGTTGCTCTTTACGTGAGGGAGCAACTGGAATGTATTGAGCTGTGCCTAGGGGCGGATGAAGAGTGAGTCGAGAGCTTATGGGTAAGGATTAAAGGGCAGGCTAGCATGGGTGACACTGTTGTGGGTGTTTACTACAGGCCACCTGATCAGGATGAGGAAGTCGATGAGGCCTTCTACAGACAGCTGGAAGTAGCCTCACGATCACAGGCCCTGGTTCTCATGGGGGACTTCAACCACCCCGATATCTGCTGGAAAGACAACACAGCTAGGCACAAACAGTCCTGGAGGCTCCTGCAGAGCATTGGTGACAACTTCTTGACACAGGTGGTGGAGGAGCCAACAAGGAGAGGTGTGCTGCTGGACCTCGTACTAACAAACAAAGAAGGACTGGTGGAAGATGTGAAGGTCGGGGGCAGCCTTGGCTGCAGTGACCATGAGATGGTGGAGTTCAGGATCCTGCGAGGAGGCAGCAGGGCACTAAGTAGGATCACAACCCTGGACTTCAGGAGAGCAAAATTTGGCCTCTTCAGGGACCTACTTGGAGGAATCCCATGGGTGAGGGCCCTAGAAGGAAGGGGCATTCAAGAGAGCTGGTTAATATTCAAACATCACTTCCTCCAGGCTCAAGAGCGGTGCATCCCTATGAGTAGGAAGTCAAGCAAAGGAGGCAGGAGACCTGCATGGATGAGCAAGGAGCTCCTGGCAAAACTCAACCAGAAGAAGGAAGTATACAGAAAGTGGAAAGGGGGACAGGCCACTTGGGAAGAATATAGGAACGTTGTCAGAGTATGCAGCGATGCGACGAGGAAGGCTAAGGCCCGTTTGGAATTAAATCTGGCAAGAGAGGTCAAGCACAACAAGAAGGGCTTCTTCAAATACATCAGTAGCAAGAGGAAGACTAGGGAGAATGTGGGCCCTTTGCTGAATGGGGTGGGTGCCCTGGTGACGAAGGATGAAGAGAAGGCAGAGTTACTGAATGCCTCTTTAGCTTCAGTCTTTACTTCTCATGCCAGCCCTCAGGAACCCCAGATCCTGGAGGCAAGAGAAAAAGTCTGGAGAAAGGAAGACTTTCCCTTGGTCGAGGAGGATCGGGTTAGAGATCATTTAAGCAAACTTGACACCCACAAATCCATGGGCCCCGATGGGATGCACCCACGAGTGCTGAGGGAGCTGGCGGATGTCATTGCTAGGCCACTCTCCATCATCTTTAAAAGGTCATGGAGGACAGGAGAGGTGCCTGAGGACTGGAAGAAAACCAATGTCACCCCAGTCTTCAAAAAGGGCAAGAAGGAGGACCCAGGGAACTACAGGCCAGTCAGCCTCACCTGCATCCCTGGAAAGGTGATGGAGCAGCTCATCCTGGAGGCCATCTCCAAGCATGTGGAGGAAAAGAAGGTGATCAGGAGTAGTCAGCATGGCTTCACCAAGGGGAAATCATGCCTAACCAATCTGATAGCCTTCTCTGATGGAATGACTGGCTGGGTAGATGAGGGGAGAGCAGTGGATGTTGTCTACCTTGACTTCAGCAAGGCTTTTGACACTGTCTCCCATAACATCCTCATAGACAAGCTCAGGAAGTGTGGGCTAGATGAGTGGACAGTGAGGTGGATTGAGAACTGGCTGAATGGCAGAGCTCAGAGGGTTGTGATCAGTGGCACAGAGTCTAGTTAGAGGCCTGTAGCTAGCGGTGTCACCCAGGGGCCAATACTGGGTCCAGTCTTGTTCAACTTCTTCATCAATGACCTGGATGAAGGGACAGAGCGCACCCTCAGCAAGTTTGCTGACGACACAAAACTGGGAGGAGTGGCTGATACACCAGAGGGCTGTGCTGCCATTCAGAGAGACCTGGACAGGCTGGAGAGGTGGGCGGAGAGGAACCTCATGAAATTCAACAAAGGCAAGTGCAGGGTCCTGCACCTGGGGAGGAATAACCCCAGTCACCAGTACAGGTTGGGGGTTGACCTGCTGGAAAGCAGCTCTGCTGAGAAGGACCTGGGAGTGCTGGTGGACACCAAGTTAAGCATGAGGCAGCAATGTGCCCTTGTGGCCAAGAAGGCCAATGGTATCCTGGGGTGCATCAGGAAGAGTGTTGCCAGCAGGTCGAGGGAGGTGATTCTCCCCCTCTACTCAGCCCTGGTGAGGCCACATCTGCAGTACTGTGTCCAGTGCTGGGCTCCCCAGTACAAGAGGGATGTGGCACTACTGGAGCAAGTCCAGCGAAGGGCTACAAAGATGATTAGGGGACTGGAGCATCTCTCTTATGAGGAAAGACTGAGAGAGCTGGGCCTGTTTAGCCTGGAGAAGAGAAGGCTGAGAGGAGATCTTATCAACGTGTGCAAGTATCTGAAGGGAGGGTGTCGAGAGGATGGGACCAGACTCTTTTCAGTGGTGCCCAGCGACAGGACATGAGGCAACGGGCACAAACTGAAACACAGACAGTTCCATCTGAACATGAGGAAAAACTTTTTCACTGTGAGGGTGACAGCGCACTGGAACAGGTTGCCCAGAGAGGTTGTGGAGTCTCCTTCTCTGGAGATATTCAAAACGCGCCTGGATGCAATCCTGTGCAATGTGCTCTAGGTGACCCTGCTTGAGCAGGGGGGTTGGACTAGCTGATCTCCAGAGGTCCCTTCCAACCTCAGCGATTCTGTGATTCCCTTATTTTCTTCACTGATCTAGTAACCTCCCCAGGAAGACAAAGCCTCCTGTTCCTTAGCTGGCCCTCAGAATAGTTAAGTGACATTTATAACTTACTTAGCTTGTTGCTTTTTTATAGTCAAGAAAATTTTGGTGTTTCGACAGGTCCACACCCACACAGGTCCTGTGAGGCAGCAGACTATTCAGTTTTTAGGCCACTGGCCAATGAAGCATAATCCACAGCTTCAAGGTATGTATCCAATATGCCCATACAGCAGACAGGCACCTCCAATATCTCACAAAATTGGTGCTTGTCTCCCTCTCATATCCCATCACTCCTGATATTGATCAGTCAGAAAAGTAAAAAAAGTCCTTGAAATAAGACTGAACTCAAGGCTCCTCCTTCCCAAACTAGTTACGGCTTCCTTCCAGCCCATAGTTTCTCTATATAAAATAGAATACGGTCCAAAAAGAAAAACAAACAAAAAACCCCACAAAAGCAAAGCAGAACCTTCTCAAAATAGCAAAGATCATTAGTCACATGTCTTCTGGGACCTATTGGAGATGTTGACCTGAATCATCTTGAACAGAGAAAGGAGTGAATCCAACTGACCTCCATCTGGGAGCAAGCAACTACTGAGTTACTGTATACAAGGGAAGAGGTAGGAAAGAGAAGAAGGGCTACAGCTCTTCTCCTTCCAACTCTGTTTTGAAAGAAACTGGAGTTGCTGCTTCTGCACTACTCTCAGAGTCCAATCAACAAGACATACCGAAAACATCTGTCCAGCTGAGCTTTTCAAATGGCTCAGATAGGGATGTGTACTGGAGCTTATGCATTACATGAGCAGGCCCATAACTGAGCGACTTCCACACATGCACAAGAGCAGAAATTAAGGAATGAGGAGGACATTAAGCATTGAACATTAGCCATATCCCAGGCTAGGAGCAGCTGAGCAAGGAGTCTGCGAAACTAAACTTTGACTTAAATGCCAAATTTTGTGGTGCTCTTCTTTACATTCATTCAGAGACATGAGGGAGAGATGCAAATGAACGATCTAACTTTACCTCATCTTAGATACGACAGTGATGTGTACAGAACAACGTCCTCGAGAAATTCACACTATCCATTGTAACATGCATCTATGTAACAGTGTGCTCATTTCTTGGACTCTCCTACAGCAGAACTCCAGTTTGAGGCAAGATGTGTGTTGGTTTTATTTATTAGGCGATAAACAATAGTTTCTGCAACATAATTTATTTCAGATTTTGTGTGTTGCTAAGCCTATATCCAAAGGAAGTTCCGAAGTTTGGGGAATACTTTCAGCGCATTCTGTGTTGTCACTTCTATAACTTCTTCAACTGGTATTTTTTTAATTTTGGCAATACATTCTGCAGCAATGTAAATATTTTTTGGTTCATTTCTTACCTGCAGTGCATAAAAACAGACAGAATTACAGATCCCTACAGATGACAGGTGTGTCAGATTCAGTATTTCCTGACAGTTTCAATCATGTTGTGGCATCTATGACATTTATCTATCCTCCTTTGATTATTCCTCCCTTTGCACATTCCTGAAATTTCTTCTCTTTTCCCAGACTCAGGAACACTCTCTCTTTAGCTGCTTCTTTGACCTGTTCATCTAAAAATTTTCATCTGGCAATCTCTTTCGTCCCTTTTCTCTGCTTACACTACTTGACTCCCCCACCCCAATAGCTAGCCTCCATAAGGTATGTTTTTGGAAGTATAGAACTCTCCCCACAATTTACCTGTTTTTCAGGCCCCAGAGCAGGAGAGTCACTTTCTAAGCATATACTTTCCAGAGGTAAGAGTTTCACAAGCTTCTGCTTCTTGAAGAAAATAAAGACAACTATTAAATGCTCTATTCATTTAGACGTGAGGAAAAAATGCAAGATGAAGGGATATGTTCTACATTTAAAAGCAATGTCCAAAGACTTTGGTGCCACTGATAGTATTTTATCAACAATTTCAGAATGGAAGCAAAAATATCAGGAGCTGCTCAAGAAGTCCTTTCAAAAACAGAATAGCTCTGTCTTTGTTACTCTCAGTAATAGTACTATTAATACCTAAAGTACTATTTCCTAAAAACTGGATGCATTATTATTTATTAAATCAGATAATTATATTGCACAAAATACCCTATGCTTGGAGTTACCAATGCAATTTTAATTTGTTACTTCTCTGTATATATAAAATTTCTGTATCTTTTTTTTCCTCAACTCCTGTGCTTGAAGTATGCCTTTTCTTTTCTTATATTTGAACTTACTACAGAAACTGCTGATGGTGCAGAATGGAAACAGTCTCCCTTTCCCTCCCCCAGAATAAGAATTTAGCATAGCTTGCAGCAGCTCAGAGCAGAAATTACAAGGGCATTCTCACAAAGTCAGGGGTGAATGAGGCCAATGCAAACAGTCTTTAAGCAATTTAGCTGCTTCTTTGCTCAGCATGCCATGTGCAAATCACATTTTTTTCAGAAGCCTGTAACTTAGCCAAATATGAGCAGATTTTCTTTTTAGGGAAGATGGGGAGAAACACGGTATCACTGCCGTATAAACCAGTCCTTTTCCAGATTTTTAAGTCTCTGTGCTAAAAACATTGCAGTGATAAAAGTTTCCAAAGTAAAGTTCTCCAGAACACACTAAAATGAGGAAAAAAATTGCCCCATTTCCTCAGAAATAGTTGAACTGTTTTAGCCAGAATTTCCCTCCAGATGTGTAGCTATGGCAAAAGCCCCTAGATGGAAATTAAGCCAGAGTTAAAATGTGCAATGCTATAAGCAGCTGAAAGCAGGTTCTTCTATGAAAAAGTGTCTGGTGACATTAACTATAGGTGAGTACTGCAAGTACCACTTCAAATTGTACAGACTTAAAAAAGCATACTTTTGAGCTACACAATAAAAATGTAACGCTTTTCATCCTGGATAAGCTGAGAGTTATTATCTGAAATCCTCAAGCACCAAGACAGAGCAATCCCCTTTAAATGTTACCTGTTCACTCCTTATAATGGAAGGAGGGATGGAGAAGAAGTAGCCAGCTTTCACCCCTTCCATTGCTACGGATGGCTTCCCATCGAATGCATGGAGTAACACATTCCCAGCACCTCAAAGAACAGAGCCAAACCAATTCATTAACAGTGTTTACTGTAGGTCTGTGATGTCAGCTTCCAATGGGACGTTGGTCCCATCTTTGAACCATTCCTCCCAAGTTTCATGTACACAAACTGATAAGAGGACATGGCAAAATTGAAGAAGTTCTGCTGACAAAAACGATGAAGGACAAAGTGCACTAAAAACATACCTTGTTCCTTTAAGAGATTAATGGTTGGTCTTCCAGCTGAGCGGGAATGAACATTTCTGCAAAGCAAGGAGAAGCCTGGCATGAGGGAATTCAGCAGAATACTTTCCCCCACATACAAACACAGATGAACTGACAGCAGCTCGGGAAGGAAAGAAAACAATTAATCTGTATTACATCTCTTATTAGGAAAGATTTCTACAGATATATAAATGAATCTTTTTAGCTACTGTGAAGACATAGCAACAACACAGCAAGGACAGGACACACGGAAGACCACTGTATTCAAGGGGAAACATAGGGAAAACTCAATAATTACATCTCAAACTGTAGACTGACAGGCTGAAAATGCCAGTGTAATCCATGTAAGAAAAGTTCCATGGGCTCTTAGTAATTATAAATCCTAGAAAATATTTTCTTAGGTTTTTGAGATCTAGCAAATTCTCTTATTAGTATAAACAAAACCTACAAAGGCAAATCCAGTCTTCTTGCCAACTCAACCTGCTTGATCAAAACCTGTCTTTGTTCTTCCTTCTGTTCATCCGTGCTGGCAAATCTGGGAGTGAAATCTAGTCCAACCTAGAGTACGAGAAGAGAAGTGAGAAAATTTCACATACCTAATGCTTGACTAAACGACAATACCATATATAAAGGAAAATATGCCTCAAACCTGCAAGCCATTCAAAAATGTATATGCAAGAAACTGCAATTAAAATGAGCTCAACTGTAGCTTTTCTAATAAAAGAATTCATTCTAAAACATCAGTTTTTCAATTGTGAAAACATTTGGGAGATAGTTACTAACAAGTTTATTCAGCATTTTAATCTACCTCTAGTTTTCTGCTCTTTTATACATTATTGAATATTATTTCAGATCTGGATCATGATAGAAATTGAATTTCTGAACTGAACCTGTAACTTAGTACTACCTCTAGCAAAAATTAGACATTAATTCTATACTTTTTTGATTGAAACACATTCGAATGAAATTTAATGTTTGTCAAAGCAGCCCAATTCACAGTTATACCAACTGAAGTCCTTCATGTACAATACAGGTGCAACACACGACAAGTTTAGCTACAAAGCTCTGCCAATAACTGGTTTCCCTGCAGCAAGTACAGAACCAGCCACAAGCCCCTTTGCTACCAACACACAAAAAAGGTAACTGTATCCTAAAGTTTTCAAGGCTCAATTAGTTTACAACCAAATATAAGACAAGAGACAATACATGGATATAGACAGACAAGGAGTCACAAGGAACCAACATTACATAAGCCTACAAGGTACGCTGAAATCAAAGCTTAGCCTAACTTTGTCAGGGCAGGATGGAGGAATGATCTGAACGAGGATAACAGCGTGACTCAGTGTTTCACTGTACCAGAGAATAGGTCAAAAGGCATCCAGGTATAAGAGAATATATCGTAATTTTGCAATTCTTCCTACTAAATTTAGCACCATAAGTGCCATTTATTTCCTAATAACTAAAGAAAAGAAAAGATCAAGCAAATATATGAAGGAAAGTACAGTAAGGCAATTAAAAATCAGACTCTCCACTTGTTCAGCTTGTTAGCAATATTTATTGCATAGAGACAACCAAATGTTTAGTAAATATTTGTAATTCTGGTGACAGATGCTGCCAAAACCACAGCCATTTAAACAAAATATAGGATTCTACTCACTTCTCCAATTGCTACCAATTTATCTTTATAGCGTTCTATAAGTGGCAGTGCAGCATCCAGATCCTGCAAGAACAAATTAAAGAAGTAATCCTCACTGTCCTTATGAAACGGAAGCAGTATGAATTCAGTATCATCATTAAATAGGATTTCCCTTCATTGTTCTTAACTCCAGCATCTTGAAAGTTGCTACTACAGTAAGTGAGAGCTGAGTGGTCGATAAGATTTTAGAAACCAGCAGGATTCTCCTGCTTTACTCAATGACCCTTCATTTCAAGCTGATCTTTCCATAGGAGCTGAAGAGTTAACCAAAACAAGATCCATAAAAAGTCTGACATTACATGGCAGCAGACGGCTGTCCCACTTTTTCAGGTTAAAGGCACAAACGGTGAGCTTTCCACTTCCCAGCTAAAAAAGGGACAGCTGCAAATACACATGCATTATGTTGGCTGTAAACAAATCGTTCACCTGGGATTTTAGAAATGTAGTATCTGTAATACAGCCAAACGACTTCAGTGAACAATTTTGCTTTAGGACTAACATAGACAAATGGTTGCGTTAAGAGACCCTGGGATTTGGTCCACTGTGCTTTTTATATTACGGAAGCCCATAAAAGTCACTGGGCAGATTTGAAGCTCAGCTAGTTAGACCAGAGCATTCTTTGAACACTGCATATCCAAACCAGTCCTAGAAGCATTTTAAAAGCTGACTCATCTGACCCGCCTGTATTTTACCTCTAAAGTCGCACTGCGTTGCTCTTCTGGCGAAACGTCCTGAACGGGGTGAACCCCTAGACAGGGCAACACAAACCCCGGGAACCTAGGAAGGGAGCAGGCGGCGGCAGCGTGAGGGATCGCAGGCGGAGCCAGCTCACAGGCGCGAAAGGCGGCCGAGGGGCGCCGCGCTCCTTGCCGTTGCGCCAGCCCGCCCTGGTGCCGGTGCCCGCACCTCTCGGCGAGCTCCGCGACCCTCGCGAACTCCCCCGCGTGCTCCGCCACCACGACGAGCGCCGCCACCGCCGCCTGCGACACACAGAGACCCCGCTGCAGCCGAGCGCGGGCGGGCGGGCGGGCGGGGGCCGCCGGGGAGCCGCCGCCGCCGCCGCCGCCGCCCCGCGCCGCCGCGCTACCTGCTCCGCCGCCCGCACCACGGCCGCCACGTCCTGCAAGAGACACGCACCGCGTTAGCGCCGCGCCACCCCGCCCCGCCGCCGCCCCCCGCGCCGGGCCGCGCTCACCAGCAGGAAGCAGGGCGCGGCGAGGTGGCAGTGGCAGTCCACCAGCCGCGCCGCCGCCGCCGCCATGTCGTGCCGTAGTCCCGCCCCCCGCCGCGGGCCGCGGGCGGGTTCCGCTTCCGGGGCCGGCATTTTCGGTTGCGCCGCGGCGGGAAATGGCGGCCGGGTCGCCGCCGCCGCCGCCGCCGCTGGGGGAGGCGGGCGCGGGGCCGCTCAGCCCGGCCGCCGCCCGGCGGGACCCGCGGGTGCGGTGCTGCTCGCGGCGTGCCGTGGGCGAGGTGGTGGCGTTGTGCGCGCCCTTCGTGCGGGCGCTGGCCCAGGGGCTGCCGGGCGCCGCCGGGCCCGCGCCGCCGGGCGACGCGCTCTGGGTGAGGCCGCGGGGCTGGCGGGGAGCGGGCCGGGGCCGGGCCGGGGCCGGGGCCGGGGCGGCGGCGCTTCCCCTGCCTGCGGGGGGCCTGGTCTAGGGGCCGGGGCTTCCCGCGGTGTCGGCCCCGCGGCAGCGCTCGGCAGGGCCCTGCCCCGGGGCGACTGGCTGCGCTGTTGCTTCCCCGCCCAGCCGGGGCTGTGAGGCGGGAAGGGCCTCCCCAGCTCTTAACGCCGCGCCAGCCTCCGCTGCGGAGCGTTTCAAGCCCTCCGATGTCTTGCAGAACTTTGAAACGGCGGTGCAGGAGAACATCTCCATTAACGGGCAGCCCTGGCAGGAGACTTCGGACGACTCTGAACTGCAAAGCGGTATGTGCTGTTTTTCGTTAACTTCTTTTTTGTGTGTTTTTTTTCCTAAAGTGTAATATTTTTTCACTGGGCTGTTTTGCCTCCTGCTCTCTGTGGTAATAACGATGCCCGTGGAGCAGGTAAGGCTGAACTCAGGCTCAGATGTGTCCGTATGCAGAACTGAAGCACTACCCTGTAGGAACACGGCGCGTACAGATCGGTGTTCATAAATTAAAAGAAAGGTAACCAAAAGGTATAGGAACTTTTGTTCAAGAGTAAATGGCAGAGAAGACAGCTTTATTTGAAGCTCATAGTTCTGTTTGACACTTACAGCAAGATTCTTATAGATCTCTAGGCACAAATTCCAGCTATTACTCGTTACAATATCTAAATAACTTTCAGAATCTACTTATAACTACTAAGGAAGAGTAGCTTAGAGACTCCCAAAGTACCTCCTGTTAAAATAGAAGAATTTAAGGTTTAGCCAATTTTAACGGCAGCTATCTTGCTAGAAGGTTTACAGCAGACCTTCATGAAGTTTGCAGATGACCTCAAACCAGGGTGGCGTGCTGTCAAAAATGCTCAAGGATGTGCTGCTATTCAGAGAAACCTGAACAGGCTGGAGAAATGAGTCTGCTGGAACCTCATGAAATTCAACAAGGGCAATAACAAAGCCCTGAACCAGGGAAGGGGTAACCCCCTGCCATGGCACAGGATGGGAGCTGATTGCCTTTACTGAAAAGGATATGGGGGTCCTCGTGGGCTAACTGTGAGCCAACAGGGTGCCCTGGCAGCCGTGAAGGCCACAGCCTCCTGGGCCGTGTCAACAGGAGGGTAGCCAGTAGATCCAGGGAAGTGATTGTTCCTCTTTACTTGGCACTTGTTGGAGCACATCTGGAATAGCGTGCCTAATGTTGGGCTTCCCAATACAGGAAAGTTATAACAAAAAAAAAAAATCACTGTGAGGATGACTAAGCATTGGAGGAGGGTGCCCAGAGACACTGTGTCATCTCTGTTCTTGGAAGCTTTCAAGAACCAGCTGGACAAAGCCCTAGGCAACCTGGTCTGAATTCGGTGTTGACCCTGCTGTGAGCAGAAGGCTTGACTAGAGGCCTCCTGAGGGCCCTTCCAGCCTGAGTGATTCTGTGCTGGGGGCATTGGCCAACATCTCTTCTTATCAAGAGAACTAGCAGTGTGTATGTTGCTACTATTTAATGTACTAATTAAGTAAAAGTTTATAATTACTGCTTGGAATGTCTTTTAGCTGATAGTAATGGGGATTCTTGATAAAATGGTTTTCAAAGAAAATTCCTGTTTGATTCATTTGTTTACCTATGTTAGCATCAGATGTTCTTTGCCTATAACTTGATGCTCTTCAGTTGCATGAAGCTGAAAACACAGATATTGAACTGGTTGTGGAGGAAGAGCTTCTGCAAATGCAGATCTAGAATGATAACGCTCCTGTTGTATACCTGGCATGTTGCATTTTCTTCAGAATCCAAGAGTTCCTTCCTAAAAGGAAAAAAAAATCTCAATTCAGATCATCCTGAAACACTTCTCCTGAGGAATTTGTTTCTATTTTAATATGGATGTCTCAGAGTAGAGTATTTATCCATTGTTTTCAGTCTGTAGGTTTTAAAATATTGCTGAACTTTCGCCCCATGAGACATCAAGTCCAAGTTTGACCTACTAAAAGGTCAAAAATGCATTGGTCTCATGATGCAAAATGCTGAACCGATTCAGCCTCACTTCACTATTTCTAATTTGTTCAAAAATTCTTAATGGGAATAGTTTGTCCTTGTAGGTATTATTTTCAGTAACTTATCCTCTGTACAATCTACTTTTGTGCCAGCTGAGATACTGCTGTTTTCCTGTAACTGGTATAAAGTAGGTATAAGCACTGTGTTGTGTTCTTTAGTTTGACATAATTTTAATAATGTGCTTATGTCTGATCTTGATCCAGTTTGAATCACCAAGTGTTCTGGTATTTCATGCTTTTGGTGTTTGTGTGGACCTGCAGCTCGAGCCTTTCCTCTCTATACTTAAAGATTTTATGGTGATTTGCCACCACCCCTCAAAAAAACTCCCCAAAACAAACAAACAAACAACCCCTTGATTTTGCCTTTGAAGTTTACAATCATCTGATGCTACACAGATTGACCAAGAGAGGGAGCTCAAAACCTGTTCTTTAGCAGTAGATCAGCTGACTTTGCAAGTTATGCTCAATACATTAATGGGACCAGTGAATTAATTCTAAAAGGTCTGCAAAAGTAAACCAGTTTGAAAATATTATCTTAAGCTTTAAAAATTGTCAAGTTTAACTGCAGTCTTGGAGAGGCTGGTAGTAGGGTAACAGTAGTCAAAACACTTCAGTCAACAGCAGGAAATATGTTCTAAATATTTTGTCTAATTTTGCGATCAGAAGAAAAGCCATAAAAGTTGGCTCCTACCAGATGCAGTCTGTTGGGCATCGGATATTGAAAACAAACATATTTTATTTTTTACACACTGCACGTATCTAGTAATTATGATGGCCTCAGGATGCAGGGTATTTTGGGGAAACAAGTTTCATTGAGGTGGTATAGTATGTTGTTGAAGATTCATAGATGAATCTTAAAATTAAACTGTATGTCTGTTATACAGACATATAGATATCATATAGATATGGAATATACAATCATTTAGGCTTTTAGTTGTCCAGCGAATGTGTTTAATGCTTGTAAATAACACAGATCAATCCAGTTTTCTTGCAGCGTCTTGCATTGCTTATCTTCAGTTGAAAAAACAAGTTACTGCAAGAGACAGTCCTTCTTTGTGAGTCTCTTCTCTTCAGTTTCAGAACACACAGAAAAATGTTTTGGAATTTTTTCCCAGAGCTTTGCCCCACTCCCTTCCTTAAAAAGTAATTGGTCAACAGCAAGTAGTGTTTCAATTTCCATTTGGCCTTACAAGTAGTTCCAAGGCAGATGCTTTTATCTTCAGTGATAATCATGCATGATTTCTTATTTCAGATCTAAAGCTTTTTCCTTACAGCTTTGTCTCAAATGGAAAAAAATTGTAGGAGCGTTCTTATAATAACTTTGCATGCCTCTGATTTTAGGTTCAAACATCAAAATTCTTGAAGATCAGTTTGATGAACTTATTGTAGAGACAACAACAAAACGTAAGCGGTGGCCTAAAAAGATACTAATGCATGCTATCCAAACCATGAAAGGGGAGCAAGAGATGTTGGTGAGTAACCTACAATTTTCAGAAAATCTTTGCATAGAGTAGTTGCTGGCTGTAAGTAGCTAGGAGAATTCACTAAATGTTGACCCATAAGTTCCTTTCTACAGTTGCTTTTGATTCTTTGTTATATAACAAAATTATTTCTTTGCATTAATTTGCATTAATTTGTTCCTCAGTAAATTGAGGGTTGCTATGAAGTGTTGTGAAGTATGAGTGAATTGGGGCTGTGGCGCAGTTCAGCAAGTTACTTAGGCAGATTGCTTCAACGTGATGACTCGTGTTAGAAGTTAGTATTTACCTATTTATCTTGTCAAATCAGGGTTTCTGAAATCCTTGGCTGAAGGCTGCTGTTGAAGTATTAAATATTATGATATATATAGGTAGATATTATCATGTGCAGCATATGACTTTCTAAAGATGTCTGAGTTTTTCCTGAGCCCCTTTGTTGAGCTAATATCTACATTGGATAAGCAAGTTCAGTAAAGAAGGAAAAAAAAAAGTCATGAGTAGGTGCAGTGATTTCTCTGTTTTTTGGCACTGAGTGTAAAATAACTACTGGCATTAAACAGCCCACTCACGTTCTTGGTTGCTAAATTTCACTTTCGCAGCTATGCTAGCTCTGCCTTTTGCTTACCTGTTGATTAATCAGGAGCCAACTTTTTTTCCATCATTTACGTTGTCATCCTAAACAGCTGCCATTTTCTTCCTGTCTCTTGAAGTACTTTTTAAAGTATCTGTCCTTTGACTACATTCTTAAACTTTATTGCTTTAGTGGCTGGTTAGTGCTTTATAATATGGTTTTGGAGAAAAAATCAGCTCAGTCTAAGAGTAAAAGGCTTGGATGTCTTTAAAAAGACTGTCAGTTGTTTGAGCCATTTCAGTGCGTGTGCTTATGTTTGTAATCAAATGTGATGTGATTTACTGCCCTCTGTTCAGAGGCTCCAGTTGGGATGAAAGGTAAGAACATTTGCCATATAAATTGAGAAATAGTTCCTCTTTTTTTTCTCTCTCCTCTCTTAATTATACCTTGCATATGTTGTACTATCAACTTTCCACAGGCAAGCTGTTACTGTTTTTTCATAGATTTCTGCCTCAGTAAAGACTTCAGAATTGCCTTCTTCAAATTGGAAGCATGGGAATCCATACATGAATGAACTGCATCCTTGCTAGAGGGGAAGGGCTAAGGAAAGGCTGGCATTATACAGTGCTGTAGTCTATAGGGCTGCTGTAGCATGCAGGGACCAGGTTAGGAAAGTCAGAGCCCACCTGGAGTTGAATCTGTCAAGGAAACATGAAGGGCACCAAGAAGGGCTTCTACAGGTATATCAGCAGCAAAAGAAAGACTAGTGAAAATGTGGGCCCACTGCTGAATGGGGCAGTGGACCTGGTGACAAAGAATATAGAAAATATTAATGTCTTCTTTGCCTTAGCTTTTATGGGTAAGACTGTCCTTCAGGAAACACAGGCCCCTAGAACCTGTGGGAAAGTCTGGGACAAGGAAGATTTACCCTCAGTAGAGGAGGGTCAAGCTAGGGAACATTTAAACAAACTGAAAGTACACAAGTCCATGGGACCTGATGGGATGTACCCACAAGTGCTGAGGGAGCTTGGCTGATTCCATTGTTATTGCAAGGCCGCTCTCGATTATCTTTGAAAGGTCACGACATTCAGGGGAGGTTCTTGACAATTGGAAGAAAACAAAAAAAATTCTGTCTTCAAGAAGGGCAAAAAAGGAGAATCCAGGGAACTTCAGGTCAGTCAGTCTCACCTTGACCCCTGGGAAGGTGATGGAGCAATCCTGGAAGTCATCCTAGATTTCTAAACATTAAGGACAAGAAGGTGATTGGGAGTAGCCAGCATGGATTTACGAAGCAGAAGTGATGCCTGATCATCCTGATGGCCTTCTACAATGAGATGACTAGTAATGGATACAGGGAGAGCAGTGGATGTTGTTTATCTTGATTTTTAGCAAGGCTTTTGACATTCTCTCCCATAATATCCTCACGTCCATACTGATCAAGTATGGACTAGATAAGCAGACACTGAGGTGGATTAAAAAACAGCTGAATTGCTGGACTCAAGGGGTTGTGATGAGCAGCATGAAGTCTGGCTTGGAGACCAGTCACCAGTGGTGTATCCCAAGGGTCAATACTTGGACCCATACTGTTTAACATTTTTATTAATGACCTGGATGATGGGACAGAATGCACCCTCAGCAAGTTTGCAGACAATGCAAAACTGGGAGGAGTGTCTGATACACCAGATGGTTGTGCTGCTGTTCAGAGGGACCTCGACAGGCCGGAGAAATGGGCAGAGAGGAATCTTGTGAAGTTCAGCAAGGGAAATGCCAAGTCCTGCACCTATGAGGAATAACCCCATGCACCAGTACAGGCTGGGAGCCAACCAGCTGGAGAGCAGCTTTGCAGAGAAGGGCCTGGGGGTCCTGGTGGACAGCAAGTCAAACATGGGCCAGCAATGCTCCCTTGAGGCAAAGGCCAATGGCATCCTGGGCTGCACTGGGCAGAGAGCTGCCAGCAGGTCAAGGGAGGTGATTCTTCCTCTCTACTCAGCCTTGGTGAGGCCACACCTGGAGTGCTGTGTCCAGTGCTGGGCTCCCCAGTACAAGAGACATGGACATACTGGAACAAGTCCAATGAAAGGCCACAAAGATGACATCCGATGTACAACGAGAGGCTGAGAGAGCTGGAACTGCTCAGCCTCGAAAAGAGAAGGCTCTGGGGGATCTAATCAATGCACATAAATATTTTTTGAAGGGGTAGTAAAGAAGATGGAGCCAGACTCTTCTCAGTGGTGCCCAGTGACAGGACAAGAGGAAATGGGCACAAATTGAAATACAGGAAATTCCACTTAAACATAAGAAAAAAAATTTTTACTCTGAGGGTTGTCGAACACTGGAACAGGTTACCCAGCGAGGGTGTGGAGTCTCCATCCTTGGCGATATTCAAAACCTGACTGGACACAGCCTGAGCAACCTGCTCAAGTGGTTGACCCTGCTTTGAGCAGAGCTTGGACTGGACTGTGTCTAGATGTCCCTTCCAACCTCAGCTGTTCTGATTCTGTACTAAAGAAGATGGGAATTTTTTTTAGAAAGTAGTTTAAGAGCCTGTGTTGCATTTCTAAGGACTAAAATTGACAAAGGGTAAATAACTCTTTCGTTTAGCCACACAGAGCTGATTTACAGTAAGTAAAAACATATTTGTCTTAAGTCTGGGATACTTCCCAACATATATTGCATTTTGAGATCTCTCTATATATTGGCTGTATATCAAGTACATCAAACAAAAATAAATAATTTAAAATACAGTTTGCTATTGTATAACACAAAGATTTAATATGACCTTTTAATCTTTTTGCAAAAGGAAAATGATAGTAGAGTAGATGAGTTATTTAGCAGGTGAGTATTTAGAATGCCTCTCGGCCTACCTTTCTGCTGTTGCTGATCCTTTCAGATTTTACAACAACACAACTGGATGATTATTTTAGTTAAGTGTCTGCAAAATATGGGAAGTTTCTAGTGTACCTCTGTAAATGAAGTGGCTTTTCTCCTCTCAGCTACTTCTGTGTAGCTACTAGTGGTTTCCCTGTTGAGTGAGGAGTTCTCATGTTCGTTTTAGACCCTAACTACTCTTAAGATGCGTGTTTTCTGAGACATGAGGTAACTATGAAGATGCTGTACATCACAGAGGTTTAACTGGAGAGAACCACTCATTTAGTGTGGTGATCTCCCTACAACTGCCAAAGCAAGACTCCTCCTGGAGGTTTTCATTTGATAGTTCTGTGGTGTTTGAACTAATGCAAGCTTTCTTCTGTTTGAGGCCATTACTGTAGACTTGATAATAATATGTGTGAACTGTGAAAGTTTTGCTCTGAAAGAACTACAGGGAGGAATAAGTAATTTTCCTCTTTTTACGTTTTTTGGTTCAAGAAGAATGAGGGACAGCTCTTGAAGTGGATAAAATTGTTTAATTTGAAGATGATACAACTTACATTCCCTTGTCTTTGCTTTGTTTCCTCTTTCCCCAGTGGTCTCTTACTTATAATTCCACCTTGAATAAAATTAAATGTTACAACTTAGTTTCTGTCACAATTAACTGATGTCAAGTCACAAGATGCATGATAGGGCCAAAGAGCCAGAGAGCCTGGTTTGTGAAGGAGAATGTTCTTATTCATGTATAAATACTTGCAGAGAAATAATATAGTCGTTTAAAGTAGTTTTCTTTTCTTAGCTTTTTGTATAAATGTACCCTTTGTTCAAGTTTGCTGCTCTGTGAAAGCGTACCAGTTTTGTGAATGGTTCCTTAGAAGTCACAGCAGTTCTCTTTCCTCGGTTGTGCAGCAGATGGCAATGCTTCATCCAAAATTTCTGGATTTTAACTTAGAAATCCTCATGCATTAATAATTAGAATTTTACAAACTAAAGTAGATTTTTGGAGACTTGTGCACAGTGAGCATATTAACTGTGTTAACCAGAACACTGTTTTCAGTAACTGAGTATCTATAAAATATGCATCTGATATACTCTTTATCTAAATAATTCCACCATCTCCTTCCATTAGCCTTTTTCCATTGTTCTAACTGCTGTGTGTACATTAGAGATATATTACAACAAGAGGGTATTTCAGTTGTGGGTTTTTTTGTTTTTTGTGTTTTTTTTTTTTTGATATGCAGAAGCTCTACCAGCCTGTTGTAACACCAGAAGAGATAAGATCACAACCATCTCAAGGTAAAGATTTCTCAAGGGAGGGCAGCTGTATTGAGAGAATACTACCTACCTTACTGGCTAACTGTTAATGTTTTAAGTTTTCTTTCTTTAAATTTATTTAAAACTGTTCAAATACTTCAGCAAAATAGCTAGATGTTTGTCATAGCTGAATATATTGCTGCATCCATTTATTAACTTGTATCCAACCCTAATTCTGAATGCTGTGTGCTGTTATGCACTGTACTTAAAGGCAAAAGCTGGCCACTGTGCGGGTATTGCGTAGAAATTGTCACATAATTACCCTCAACAGGTTTTCTTACCTCTTTCCTTCTCCACTGGTGGAGACAAGATGTGGAACTAGATGGATCATTGACATTAAACTTTGACAGTTCTTATGTTCCTTTTACATAAGTACTAGAAATGTTTTGGTCTCTCTTCCTAATCCATCAGTTTCTTCTGGAGATTGAAAGCAGTTGTTCAGTACTGGGTGATAGTAGAGTCGACTCTCCTAATTTGTAAAGTATGTATGAAATTTTATCCTGTTTGTGCAATTTGTAAGTGCTGGAGAAGAAACATAACAAACTTAGGGCAATGTTTACAGTTCGGTGCTTTTGAAAGGTTATTCGTTATACAAACCTCTTGGAACGGGGTGGTAAATTCTGCAGCTCGTGAATGGGCTGTGCTTTTATGAGGCTGACCTTAAGAAATGGCAAATTCTAACTTGCCTGTTCTTGACTATTGAAAATGACAGAGTTTACCAACACTGTATAAAGTTGAAAAATGTGGTTACAGAACTCTAACTATGGATTACTGCACATAATATAAAGCTGGTGTAGCAAACAGCATTGTTAAATGAAGTTTGAGAAGCAAAGCTTAAGCTTCCAGGTCTGAGCCTGCTGATCTGACTTTACTCTAGGCACTGTTTCCTCTTTGTAAGCAGTAGGAGCCATTGCTTCCAGAAATGCCAGCCTCTGCAGCAAAGCAGCCAACAGGAGCAGTATAGAGCTTCACTTCGTATTTGGGTTTCTTTCAGTTTCTGGTATCCAGATCTATGCTTTTCTGATGTGAATAAACTGCTGCTTGACAGTTAGTAATAGCTTGCACTAAGATACTGCCTTTTCAGGTTAGGTAACAGTGAAGTCCTAACCAAGACAACATAGAGTTTGTGCTGAATTTTAGTATCTATGTAGTCTTTGGGAAGTTTATGTATCCCAGTTTAGCAAGTACAGTGGCCAGAAACCAAAAATGTTTAGATTACTCAATACCTTTCATTTCCTTTTTTCATTTCCCTATGTTTTGGAAAGCCTTGAACACTGAGGAATATAATGTTGTCCATGTAAAGCTCAACTCCTGCAGGCAAATTTCATTTAACTGTGTATCAGTCTTTCTGTATATCTAGAATAATCCAAGTAATTATTTATACTTTTGTTTAATTCCTTCCTTGGAACTTCATAGGATCACCAGTCTTCTAATCTCAATATACTGTTGTAAAAAGTCTTCATTATGAACATATCTTTCTTTTAGAGAGTGTCCATTCATAAGTCTCTGCTGTGTATTTAAAGAGGCTGCTGTTTGATTATTTGTCCCTCCAAATGCTGAACGATTGTGCATTTTAGCATCCATTTCCATACATTGATTATGCATTCCTAAAACATGTCTAATTAGTACATTGTGCATGTGGACAGACAACAAAATTTTGTCTCTTACTACTTACTTGCATTTCAGCAGGAGGTCACTAACACCCTGTGCTAGAATATGGTGATTGACTTGAATCATCTTCAGTAGCACTGATGAGGTTGGCTTAAGATGAAGTGCCATGTTTTGCTCCAAGATGGATTATATGTGCGTGCACCATCGACTGGTATATTCTACTGCAGGGACTGGTGAACCCCTACTGAAAAACAGTAAGAGTGGGAGGTGGAGACTAGTTAGTTCCCAGGAGCACACTTGCTTGTCTGCTGCTTGTAAGTTTTTGTTGCTGTTGTAGCTTTGCAGAGAGAACTCTACACTGAAAAATGGCAGAGAACATGCAAACTTGGTTGGGTTTTTTTTGTAATTTATAAGAGCTTAACTCTTGACTAGGAGAATTATACTGCTTGTAAATTGCTTCCAATTTTCCTACTCATCAAAAATATATATTGTATTGATGATCTTATGTTGTTACTGCAATCAAATATATGACACTTTTTCCCCAGTATTCTGCACCTGCTGCCTGCTTCAGTGTACCTGAAAGCTTCTTTTCTTTCTTTTCATATTAACCCGACAGAATTAATGCAGTTCTTATTGTTTACACTTGCTGAGTTAAGCTGGGAAAGAAATGTGGCCTTTAATGTAAAAGCTGACTGGTTGCTACCCAGCTGGAGCTGTAAGATTTGGGTTTTTTCCCTTCTTAAGTGGGTTTTCTTCATCTCATTTTCTCCACAATTGTGTTTATCCTCCTTATTTCCTACAGTACTATCAAATGTAACATGAGCTTGAAAGCATCAAAACAGGTCTTTTTTTTTTTTTCCTTGTAACTGTGTTCTCTTCCTTTATTTCAAATACTGTCTTTGTTTCTTGTGTTTTGTCTAACCTGTAGGATTTTTAAGCAGAGAACTTTGTGGCTTGCTGTAGTCGAGACTTCTAGGCGCTATTGCATGTTTAGTGGTTAAGAGTGATAATAGTAAGATAAAACACATCAGCTGTCATCTCCAAAGCTATAATGCTACATGTAATTTGCATTGTAGATGGTTTTTGCAAGTGAAGGGGATATGCTGCAGGTTTAGTATTTATACAGCGACTATACAACTTTTCTGTCTAACCTACAAAGTCATTAGCAAGCAAGGGGAAAGGGGTTGCATTTCAGAAGTTCACTTTTGTTTGTTTGCAGATGCTTACATGGCAGAGCTGAAGCAGCTGGCAGAAGTGGCATCCAAACAGATTAGTGGTGTAATGAAGGTGAGATCTCTGTGCCCTCCAAGAGGATATGGGTTTTTTTGTTTTTTTTCTTGATCTGATTAAAATGTCATCAAATACAAGTTCTAACTCAGTTTATAATTTTGTATGAAAAAGCCTGCATATGTACTTTTCAAGCAAGTACTCCTTTAGGTTTGGACTACTAAAGCATTCCTTCCTTAACTGGGAGTAAGGAAGATTGCCCTGTGGCTATAGAAAATATTTTTATAGAGATTTCAGAACCTGTAGCATTTGAAAAATTAAAACATCTTCTGAAAAGACCTGTACAACGTCATGTGGCATCATTTATTACTTTGGTACCAGCTTAGACATGTACTGTAGTGTTCTTCTCATATTTATTCAGCTTGGAGGTGAAATGGAGAAGCATTTTAAACTTGTGTGGAATGCTCTTTATGTGACCTGTGAGTGTAGACACTTGTCACTGTTTGGCTGGTAGCTCTGAGTTCTCTCAGTTCTCAGCCTTCACCCATCATCCTAAGGTACATCTCTGCAGATGCTGATGCTTTTGTGCATGTCAGATTCTAATTAACACATTGTGTTCATTGTAACCCTTACTTTTCCCATGTAACTTGAGGTGCTTGGATTTGTTTTTGCAGTCTCTCCCAGCACTAATAGAAAGAGCAGAAGGTTTTTCCCAAGCATTAACTTGGCAACCAACCTTGGAACTGTGCAAGCTGCGGCAAGAAGTCTTTGCTGGTTGTAAGGAGAAGGAGGAAAATAATGTCCAGAACTTCATATCGCCAGCGGAAGTCACACCAACAGACACTGATACCAATAAAAATACTTACGTTTTCTTGAAAAGAAAGAGAACTGCAGAGTCACCACAAGCAAGACGCTATCCACTGCGCCGGAGGAAAATTACTCTCAGCACATGAATTTCTCATTTAGTATTTTTGGATTTGAAACTTAGTTGTACTCTTGTTCAGTGTGTTCCGTTTTTTTTCTTAAACCTTCTTTTCCCCTCTAATTCAGTGCTATACCTAAGAACTTTCTTAGTTATTCAGTCTTTGATCTTTTTAAATATTTCTCTTCTGTTACACTGCTAGTATATGAAAGCCTAAACATATCAGCAGCACCTATCCAGCAAGTGTATTTACTGATTAACTCTCACTTCTTGCTCTTTTATTACAGGACTCAGCGTGGGTCCTGATGCTTCAAAGAGTTGTGCACATGCTTTATGTACGTGGGCAGTCTTTTTGTAGCCCACTGACTGCTCATTTAAACTAAACATGTGTCTAAAGAGGTTGGAGAGTATCTAGTTCTCCAAATACACCTTCATCTATACTCATTTGGGTGACTATTTTCTTTACTAAGTCAATAAAAAAGAATTTCACGCTGGAACGTATTAAAAACACCATTTTAGTGTGGTAATACAGTTTAGAAAATCCACATGTAAATGTAAAATTGGTCCCTGCTATTAGACCTTTCCTGAATTTAGTGAGCTGGACTTATTTATAGTCATGTTTGTTTAAACTTGGAGTTTTTATAATTGTATATATTTACCTGCAGTATGCTATTCTGAGCAAGGGTGGACCATACATATCTTACCTGATATTTTCATTTCATGTAATCCAAGTATGCAGTCTGGGGGTTTCCTGGACAATATTTCTACACATTCCAGGATCTTGACTTCAGTCATTTATGCATTTGTGATATTTGACTAAACTTTTAAAATCAGTGTAGAGTAACAGTAAATGGTATTAAGTTGAGCTATCCTACACGTCTACATATTTGTACCTAGACAATTGCACAGTACTACTAAATTGAGCAGCATGCCTTAACCATTCATAACTTCTAGCTTATGATTGCATATGCTTGCAGTATATACTCATGTGTAATGTGTGTTTTCTCACACAGTAATTTGAGGGTTTTTAGAAGTTTTATTATGTACTGTAGTAAGAAGGTGGTCCAACTTAGTATTTAAGAAACTGAAAATTTTCAAGAAAATGTGTGATGAATTTCAGCATCATTAAATTTGAAAAGGTGAGCATCTGTATTGATTTTGTATATTTAATCACATGTAAATACTTGTTTCAGCTCGCTTTTGTATATATGAACTCAGTTTTTATACAAAGCAAATTAAATCAATTAAGAAAGATCAAAGTTTCAGATCATGTTGTCCGTTCTAATCCTGGCATTGGTATACTAACACTTCAGAAGACATCTGTGTTAAATTCTGGCTTGAGTAACTGAAGTAGTTCCTTTTAGTGCCTTTGAACTCACAACTGTTATTAATCTCAGGGCTACAAAGCCTCTAATATAAGAGAGGACAGGATGTGTGAGGGACTGGAACTGCAAAGCTGTGGAACGTGGGGCCAGGACTGTTTTTCACACAGCGAATTGCTGTTCTAGCTTCTTTGCTTATGTACGCCCTTGCTGGGTTGAAAACCCTAACCATCACTTTCTTCATCAAGATCCACATACATTCTTTAATCTGAATGTTTCTAGACTAAGCTGAGCACTGCAAGATTTTGTATGTCTACCATCATGGCATTTGAGCATTTTCTATGTTAATAGAGAAGGTCAGGGAATCTTTCTGAATAGGCAGGTAAAGAAAATGGCTAGGCTTTATAAGGAATAGGCACATCTCTTTGAAGAGGTTCCATCTAAAAAGGCCAATGTGAGACAAATGTCTTCAGAAATAAGAAGTGAGAGCACTGTGGATTAAGACCTAATAAGTGAATTAATGAATTCATCCTACAATGCATGTTAACACTTACGTAGGAGACTGCAAGGACAGTCAGACTTTATGGGATTTGAAAGAAGTGAAAATGGATGCCTGGTAGCCTGGGCTAGGGCAGTTGTGCCTTGTTCTGTGCCCCTCATTTCAGTCACTACTGGATGGAAAAAGAAAACATCTGGAAACACTGGCCAAATACATGGCATAAAGAAGGATAAAGAAAAATCAATAAAGATTCCAAGTGCAGCATTTAAACTATGAGTTTACAGATCTCTGGGGGCCACTTTTGGCCAAGGGGAATGGAAGGTGTCAGAGGCCCTCTCATTAAATGAAAGTCAGGTGAGCTGAAGTCAACACTTGAGTGTTCAGCTGTTTTTCAAAATGTTTGTTAAAAAATTCTACATCAAGAGACACTTGCAACAAACAATGTCTGGGTTATATTTTTCCCACTGTCAGAAATATTTTACATTTTCCTATTCCAACAGCATTGTGTCCTTTAGTTAACTTTTCATAGAAATCTGCGACGTTGTGCAAGACAAGCGTCTAATCAGGCTTCTACTGAAATGTCACAACCTTCAAACTTCTTATTTTTAACTTGGGGCGATTTGGTATTGCATCAAGAAATGTCTGGTAGTTTTTCTTAATATAGCCTTTAACTTTTGTAAGACAGCTCAATAGTGATGGATGCTTGGGAATATTTGCAAACAGGTTTTGAACTTCTTAGCTTTTTTAGGTGAGATGGAGCGTCTCTCTGTTTGTTGGTAAGTACTGTTACTGTGCGTAGTTTTCTGAACAGAGGCTACTGCACACAGCATGCAGGGGAACTCCTGTTCCAGAAATCTTCCCATGGACGCCAGTGGCAGTTTGAAAGTTTGGGCACGTGGTGTTCTGAAACCCAGTTCTGATAGGTGCCGCTCTTCAAAAAAGCCGTGTCGTGTTAAACTACATTCAGCAACTCTAGCCTGAATGTGTGTAGGTTGCTTCACTGCAGACAAAAATCACTGATAAACTGCCACTATAAAATGTAAACTCAGCTGACTAGTCTGCTTTCTGGACTTGTTTTCTCTCTCCTGTATAGAAATGCTCTGCCGTTACTGCTATGTTACTTGGAATTACTGTGTAGGCATTTTTACAGATGTACCAGAGATAACTTTAACACTAAGCAGAAACTTGTTCCCATAAGCAAATTTTGACTTTTCATTTCCTTTGCCACACTGAACAAGAGTGGACCATACTCAGGCTTCAGAGGGACTTTTCTGTGTCTTGTCCCATACTTGTGGGATCCTAGAAACCTCCTTTCTCTGCAGTATTTGGAAGGTGTTGACTGTTGCCAGGAGTTATTCAGTAGGGTAGTTATACAGCACTAACAAGTCTTTGGTAAACTGGTCAGCACTTGGTTCAGTTAGATCATCTAGTTGTGCAGTTGCTGTTAATAGCAGTATTGCTGCTGGAAAAGCATGAAAGCTTCATGTGGAATCTGTTCAAAGTCCTTCTGTAAGAAGGGGGCTTTTTTCCCCCAAATCACTCTGATTTGTTCATAGATATTTTTACAAGAGAGAATATTCTCCGAGTTCTCTGAGCTTATGCAAATACTGAGTTCTAGTCCTGTGCTTTGTTTAAAACATGCTTAAGCTTTAAAGACAAGGAACATAGTGCTCTTTTCTTAAGCAACTGTCCCAACTAATTCTCCACTCATGCCTGTATTTACTCCTTTAACTCCATGATGAGTGGTTTAATGCAAAACTGGACTGTTTCCGAAGGAGTGGTTGAGAGCAATATGCCCTGTAATTGCTCGCTGCCTAATGGGTATGGCTAACTTCCAAGAGATGTTGGTTTGGTTCCCTTCAGCCAGACAGTGGCACTGAACCCGCACCCTCTGCCTCTTTGGTGAGCCCTCGTGTCTGTATTGGATGAAGCGGGAAGGGAGAAGGAGCTGCAAGACTGCTTTTAAAGAAATTAGGGGTTGGGAACATCCTGTGAGGTGCTTGGCTGACCCAACACAGTCTGAGGACACAGACTAGGTCGTGGCACTTTGGCAAGAAAGCTGAAGGGGCCCATGTGGTTTGTGGTCCAGGGGTCGTGAAAGTGGGGAAGGCTCACAGGCACTCAGTCCTTGTGGGCTGAGAAGCTCTGAGAAAGTGCCAAAGTGAAGCTGTAGGTGGCCTGGAAAATGGAGACACAAGCTGCTGCGAAGTAGAACAGCTGGGGAGAAGGGCTTCCCGGTGGGGAAGTCCCATTCAGGTCTTTCAGTAATAGTGATCTAGCTGATGGTCCCAGAGTCAACCAGGAAACCTGCGGTGGAGCAGAGACTTCAGTTTGACTCTCAGACTCCCAGGCAGCACGGTTCTCTCACATTCATCATGAACTGTTAGCCAGATCTTCCTGAAAGGATAGTCTATATTTACTCAGTTTGCACTTTGTAACCTGATGTTCATTTAAGTTGTATGACTCAAACTTCTGGGGAAACCAGAAAAATAGGGAAGTATCCAATGTATTAATTTAACATACCTGGGGCGTTGTAACTGACTGCACTGCAGTTTGGGGGCACTTTCCCTCCTGTGGACATGCTTTTGCATGTGATTTGAGCACAACCAGCAGTGCACATTAGGCACCATATACAAATATATCTACAGTGCCACAAGGATGTTGCTATGTATCTATCAGTGCAAATATGCATTCACCTCCTTTAGAGCTGAGGGAGAAGATACGGTTCAATTAAAGTGTAGGAAAAGTGTTTGGAAGGATAAATGAAACATTTCTTGGAAGGAAGGATAAACTTGGAAGGTTTGGAAGGATAAAAGAAACGTACTGTTGTTGAAATGCTACCGAACAGGGGTTTGTATTTGAAGCGCCTGTATGTTCAGCAGGCACTGTCTTGCTCTGCCTTTACAAGAAGCGTGTGGCATTTCCTTATTATTTAAGGGAACAGGACGAGTAGCGAAAGTGAAAATGTTTTTATTCCAACACTGATACCTTGTCCTTACGCCAGGGAATACCGGCTTATCTTGCCGTCCTTTCTCCGAAGTTTACGCCGCTTTGGAAAGCCGATGTCGCTGTATCAGCACAGCCGTGGCCACGAGCGCGCCGGGGTGAGTCGGACTCTGCCGGCGGCCGCCGCTGTTCCCGGGGCTCCTCGGGACTCGCCGGGGAGCCCGGGGCCCCGCGCTCGGTCCTCCCCTAACGGGGGACCGGGGCGGCGATGGCCCCGCGGCCGGCAGGGGACGGGCGGCTCTGCCGGGCCGGCTCCGCGGGGGCCCGGGGCGCGGGGCGGCGGAGCAGCGCTGGGCTCCCTGCGCTGCCTCGGGGAGGAAAGCTGGGGAGAAGAGAAACTCTGCGGCGGTTCTTTCTGAAGGCGAAAGCAAGCGCCGGGCTGCGCGGAGGGGCGCCGAGCCCGGCAAGCCCCCGGGCTGGGGCTCTCGGGGGGCTCAGGCAGCGCGGCGGCCGGGGCGCACGGGCTGCCCCCGCCGCGGGGCTGCTCCGGGCGCCCCGGGACCCCTCGCCGGCGGCGCTGCCCGCCGCAGGGGCGGCCGGCGAGGGGCAGCACCGCGGCGCCACGTGATTTCCATTCAGGCGGCGGCGGCGGCGGCGGCGGGGCTCCCGGGGCGGTGGCGGGCGGCTCCACCCCCGGGGCCGGGGCCGCGGAGCGGCGTGCGGGCGCCAGGTGCCGGGGCGGCCCGGGGCGGAGCGTGCCCTCCCCGCCCCGGCCCGGCCCGGCCCGGCCCGGCCCTCCCCTCCGCGGGGCCGGGGAGCCCAGCGGCGCTGAGCGCGGCGCCCCGGGGCGGCTCCGCACCTCCCGGGATGTCGTGCGCCGTCCCGGCGGCGGCGGCGGCGGGGGGCAGCGTCCTGCAGCGGAGCGCCTCGGCCGAGGGCGCCCAGCAGGTAGGGCCGGGGACCGGCGCCGAGCGCCGCCGCGCCGAGCACATGGGGCTGAGTCACGGCCGGCGGCCCCGCCGGGCTCGGGCGCCGCGGCCGAGGGGCGGGAGGCGCCGCGGGAGCTGCCGCCGCGGCGGGCGGTGTTGCCGGCCGGGTTGTGCCCGGGGCCCCGGGAGCGCGCTGCCCCCGGGCATCGGCCCCGCGGAGGCTGCGGCGAGCGGGAGCGCGGCTGTGCGGTGGGCAGCTTCCTGCAGCCTCCGCGAGGCGCGAGCAGGGCCGGGGAGCCGCGGGCGGGCGAGCGGCGTTTCCTCGGCCGGGAGACACCGGCGGGGAGCGGAGACGCGGCGCAGGCAGCGGCCGCTGTCCCGGGAGCCCGGCGGCGGGGAGCGCGCCGACTCCGCTCCCTGCGCTTTCCCTGCGCCCGGGCCGTGCCCGCCGCGGGGCGAAGCAGGTGCAAAGCGCTGCCCGTGCAGGGGAGCGGGTGTCGGTGCTGTCCCGGTGCGCCCCCGCGGCGGGGCCCGGCTGCTCTGTCCGCATCCCTGCGCCTCGGGCCCCGCCTGTGCAATGGGGATAGGGGTCGTATCGCCCTCGCGGGGCACCGTGTGGTCCGCGGGTGTCTGGGGTTGCATGAGAGCCTGGCCGGGCTGTGAAACTGGGAGGACCCGCTCGTTCTTGGCAACAGCTATGTGACCGACCTCCAGAGTCTCCGTCTGCACCTTAAAAACCAGCAAGGTGACTTGTGTCTTCCAGAGTCACGAAGAAGATGACAGGAAGGTAAGGAGGAGAGAAAAAAATCGAGTTGCTGCCCAGAGGAGCCGGAAGAAGCAAACTCAGAAAGCAGATAAACTTCACGAGGTGAATGGGTACTTGATGTTTTGCAGGCACAGCTTGGGTGCTATGTGCGGGACTTTACGATAAATGGAACTTCTCAAGCAGGCGTGGGCCTGTCGTCATGCTAATCCGGCTCGAGGAGGTGTGGGTGTGAAGCAGAGACAGGCATATCGCCGGTCAAGAAGTCTTTGCCACAGGGTGCTCACGTTGGACAAGTGGCGGAGCCGTACTGCCACAGAGAGACGTGGCCTGGCCCTTGTCTCGCCTTCCCTCTTGTGCCATCACAAGTGTTCCCACGACTGCCCACTGAACTGGGCACGAGGCTCCTCTGGGCCGAAGCAGAGCCATTTTTTCTGGGTTAGTGTTGAGCCTCGTGGGTTCGATCTGTCAGTGCATGAATGCTTAACACCTCACAGGGGAGTAGGGGCTGGAGGAGGAGGGGACCATGCCTTTCTGTGGCGGCATCAGTTTAAATCGGTTCCAAAACTGTGGTGTGAGGAAGAAATACCCAGCCAAAAAGGCTTCTTTGGAACTCCAAAACCCCCAAGCGTGAGAGCTCAGCTACGCTGCGCACTGGTGTCCCCTCATAGTAACAGCGGGTGTTTCCAAAACGCATGCAGGTATCTGATTCTTCCAGAAGCTCCTAATGCTTCTTCTCAATATCACGGTGTGGTGCAGGCTTTTCGTGTGCCTCGTGCAAAGGCTGGAGGACAGGAATTGCCTTTCTCTGCATTTGGATGCTGTCGCAGACAAGAGGGCTTTTGGTGTAGCCGGGGCACCTGGGGCTGCCTTGGGGTAAATGTCAGTGCTGCTGCCACAGCTGCTGCTGTGCCAGTCGTGCAGCTCTGGACTTTGAGCACAGCCTCTTCTCTCTCATAAGGTGGAAGGATCTGCCGACAGGAGGCAGAGTCTCGGGAGTTTTGGTTTTGCTTTTTTCCAAATTTCTTCTGAGTCAGCGCCTGAGAAAGCCAGTTGCAGGGTACTTCTGGAAAGGGGTAACCCCTGGCTTTCGTGGAATTGTTACTGACTCCTGTCTCATCCGACAGCCTTTCTGATGCTCCTGCTGCGCTGTTACTGAGGATCTTACTCATGGTGGCAATCCGCGTTAGCGGGCAGGCAGGTTTTCCCAGGTGCAGGGAGATTTCGTTGAATAAGTATCCAGTCTTAGCCCAGCAGTTTGGTATTCTCTTCCCTGAAAATGGTACAGATTACCTGGAGAGTAACGCTTGCTTTGAGTCCTGGGAGTTTTAGACAAAAAGAGGTGATCAGAGCCGGAGTAAGGGATGATCAGCTTTGCTGGAGTTTGGCTACACTTATGCTTAGGAAGATCATGCATGTTTTATTCTGTGCTTGCGAGATGTGGTGGGTGGTGAAGGGGTGTGAGGAAGGCAAAGGAATCCTTCCACCTTATGAGAGAGAAGAGGCTGCGCGGAAACTCCCAAGCTGCACGACTGGCACAGCAGCAGCCGTGGCAGCAGCACTGACATTTACCCCAAGGCAGCCCCAGGTGCCCCAGCTACACCAAAAGCCCTCTTGTCTGCGACAGCATCCAAATGCAGAGAAAGGCAATTCCTGTCCTCCAGCCTTTGCACGAGGCACACGAAAAGCCTGCACCACACCGTGATATTGAGAAGAAGCATTAGGAGCTTCTGGAAGAATCAGATACTTGCATGCATTTTGGAAACACCCGCTGTTACTATGAGGGGACACCAGTGCGCAGCGTAGCTGAGCTCTCACGCTTGGGGGTTTTGGAGTTCCAAAGAAGCCTTTTTGGCTGGGTATTTCTTCCTCACACCAGTTTTAGAACCACTTTAAACCACCACCGCCACGGAAAGGCAAGGTCCCTTGCAGAAGAGAAGGGAAGCAGAGGCAATCTCCAAAAAAGCCAGAGGAGCCCTGCATGAGAGGCTCTCCCTGTTTTCTGGTAAACAGGTCTTTTAAAGCACGTGTAGGCTTTGATGTTTGCTCTGAAGCTTTCCCAGGGAGGTGAGATTGAGTGGGTGAGCGCTGAGCCTAGGCTAGCAGCGAGGTGCAGACACCTGCAGGTTTTCTGTGGGCTGGATCTGAACCTTTAGCTCTCTTCTCTTTGGGATGAGCAGTCTTGGCAGCAGGGACACTTGTGACTTGCAGTTATCACAGAAATGTGACATGCAATTCTCGCATCCGTCACAGATGTATGCTGCAGAGCATCTCAAAACTCCTCTGCATTAAGAGCAGCTTATTCATCACCAGAGAAGCCTCAGCACAAAAGCAGCCCCAGTCATGGATAATCGAGGCACTGGTCAGGATTTCTGGTGACAAAGCTGGGCTGGAGCAAGCTGACCCAACACTCACCTCCCCAGCCTGCTCTTGACTTCCCAGGCGTTGAAGCAGGTGGCTACGAGCCACGGCAGGGGTGGAGGAGAGCGGCTGGCACCACGGTGCCTTGTGCTGCTCAGCCAGGGCCCGCCTAAGCCGCTGCTTCCCCGCACTGCCCGTGGCGGGGGCTGCCTTTTCCTCACCAGCAATGCCGAGCGCTGGGGTTTCCCAGCACCTACCGGTACTTGGTGCTTTCATTTTCGCCGCTCTGCCTGTGGGGGCGGCCAGGGCTGGCAGAGGCTGCTCCGGCCCCCCCAGGGTGCAGCCACCTGCGCCTCCAGCCCTGGGCTGCCGGGGCCCTGCGCAGGCTGGGGCACCTCCATGTCTTCAGGGCCGCAGAAGGAGTCACAGCTCTGTCAGGCTAGGGATCATAAATCATACGCCCTGTTCAAGCACCCAGGTTTACCCAAGGCTGTGTCTTTCCTGAGCATTTTGCACATCTGTAATAAGCAGAAACTTTTCTAGTGTGTCATGAATATGCGCAAGGTGGAAGCACTGAAAGGAGTGTTTTGACTATGAGTAGGCTCCTTTTTTTTCTCCTTCCAGGAATATGAATCTCTTGAGCAAGAAAATACCTCCCTGAAGAGAGAAATTGGAAAGCTAACAGATGAAATGAAACACTTGAGTGAAGTGTTGAAGGATCATGAAAAGATCTGTCCACTATTGCACTGCTCCGTGAACTTTGTGACCGTACCGAGGCCTGATGCACTCACCAGCTGCCTGCCGAGATGAGAGCTCTCCTTGATCACCTTGCAGTGAGGGCAAAGGCACCCATTAACAGGGGAGATTTGAAGAACTGCCTACTTACAGTGCAGGTCTTCCCTTAAAGAGGACTGGACTTGACCACACAGGTCTTCTCCATGTCGAAATGCTATAGTCTTCTGAATCTCAGGAAAACATCAGTATGGAAAAAAGCTTGAACTGTGACTTCTTCTTTGGCAGAATCCACAAGCCATGGTTTTGCGTTCAGCAATGTCGAAGTAGGCTGCAGCCCGCCATCGCAGCGTGGAATGCAGTCACAGAAGAGCACCGGCCGCAGGCTGGGATGCCTTTCTCCCACACGTCTACCGCTAGTAACCCTTTGTCAGTTGTCATCCTTAGAGATCATATTCTGGCTGCTGTTTTTTCTCTAGGCAGGTTTGGTTAATAAAAGCAATGGCCTATCTTTATGATGTTCTCCACCTTATTCAATATATAATGTCTTTTGAACATCTCTGGTTTTACTTACTGGTCAAATCCAAAGTCTAATGCTAATCTTCTTCCTGTCAGTTGTTTTATTATTTGCTTATCACCACTTCTTTGGTTCCTCTTTTGAAGTGTGTGCAACAAATGAGTTTTGCCAGTCCTTATTTCTTTACTATCTGTAATCATCAGCCCTAATAATATTAGTTCTCAGTGTTTTATATCGTAAAATACGGTTCGGCCAATTTCACATGATGGTTGCCTGTTCTGTATGAAGAAAGACTAAAGCAGGATTTGCCATTTTAAAACTTTGTTTTAAAGAACAAATTTTAAAATTTATTGTTTTATTGCATCCACTGGAAATAAATGAGGAGTTGGTTTGATTTGGGGGAGATCTTTTGTTTGGTTAGTTGGGTTTTTTTTGGTAATGCACTAACTATCCTTATCCTTTATCTTGCATGTTGCCTCAGGTAAGTGACTTCCGTGGGTAGAACAAAGTCAGTTTCGTTAAGCATTTTGCTCCATATCAACACTGAAGATGTTTGGATAACTGTTTGCAAAAGAAACATTGCATTTTATCACTTTTTTTTTTAACTTTTTTTTTCTGTAAAGGAATTATTACAATGTGAGAAATACATTGAAAAATGTCCTTGCTTTCTTTGAAGCTTCTTAGTAGTGTCAAGCTCTGGAAATGTGAATGCTGTAGCTTGGGCAAAGAGTGTTTTTCTTGCAGCATTTCCCAGTCAAAGAATGCCTTTGGAACATACAAAGTTCTACCCCTTTGCCAGCTCTCTCACTTCAGCATTTGGATTTTCTTCAGTCCAACTCAAGAGATTAAGTTCTCCCCTCAGCTGGACCTGTATGTTTATCAGCAGAATATAGTCTGAAATGTTAATTTTTTTTTTCTATTTAAGTTTCTCAGGTAAAATTATGTGTTGCTGTTCACCACAAAGAATTGGGGAAACTGTGTAGCCAAATCTCTGCCTTCTGAAAGACACTCTTATGCTGTTGTTTTATGCCAGAAGCTCAAGACCAACAGGAGGAGGGAGCCTTTGACTTCTCTAAGTTTTCTTTAGGTTGTTCCCAGGTGAATTTTCAGCACTTGCAGAAGCTGTCTAAAGCCTAAATGCAGTCTTCACAGTTTCTTATGGTTCTGTAAGAACTGCATCATCTTGAAAGAAAGTCTGGTGCAGTCCCTGCAAAGGAAAATGAAAGCTTCAGGATACTTCACAGGTGCTTTTCAGATAAATTCCTTGATAGGACTCTGCATGTCACCCTTAATGAAGCTCTTGTGGGCATCTTCATCTACCTCACCCGCATTATTTCAGTCCTCAGATGCCAGCCACAGCATAATTTGGGAGGAGCAGAGTTGTAATAGAGAGCATAGTGGAAATGAACAGCATCCACTTAGGGAAAATTCAATATAGCCTAGGATGGAAGGAGAGAGAGAGGATGCCTCACCTTTTAATAGATGCATGCAGCTGAGCTGAGGCTGGTGTTGGGAAGGAGCTAGTGGAGGTCAGAGCTGGTGCAGAAACATGGTCTCTCCTATGTAGCCCTGCAGACCTTCAAAAATGGGAGGAAAGAACAACCACTCTGTCAAAGAGAGGCCATCCCTGCAGAATCCTCCCAAGAATTTTGTCCCACAGGTGCTTTCTTCTAGAAATGGAGATCCAGTTCCCTCCTCCTTACACTGGAGAGCCAGCGCATTTATTCTTCTAAACATCTGCCAAGAAACAGGCTCCAGTTTGTCATTCAGTAGTCCGAGATCTGTTGTACATTCCTCATCAGTAAGCAGTATTCTCCCTCTTCTGCTATGCAAAGCTTAGTTCATTGGTTCTGCATTTGTGTTTATTATTAACTGTTTAATGTCTGTGTAGAGTTTAAAGGGGAAGACAGCCAGATTCACAGGAACACTGTGTGCTTACAGCAGCAGCGTAAGCCCAAGGTAGCGCTGCTCTTCCTTGGGAGGGTTGGGAGCCCTGCAGAGGCCCTCAGTGCCTCCGGCTCACCGCAGCCACCAGTTCCTTCCCACAACCGCAGGGTGTAGCTCCAGCCTGCACATCTTGTGCATTAGTAACAGCGGGCTTTGAACCCTCCAGGGCCTGGGCTGCTTCTTCCTCCTGCATCTGTTGCATCACTTTTTTTTCCCAGCACTGTTACCAAAGGGCCTTATGCATCATCCTTCTGTTTAATAGTTTAACCAAGGCATCATTCACAAACAGTATTTTATATGACTAATGTTCAAAGGCAGCTGGGAACCCCAAGCAAAAGAAATGAGCAAAATGAGTGTCCCAAGCCAAATAAACCCAGCATTCTGATATATTTATAGAATTAATGTCATAGCCGAATCATGTGTCAAAAGGGACAACGAACTGCTAAAGCACAGGCTGTTAAAGCACAGACTAACAAAACGATATTCATGCAGGCAGGTCAGACTATTTGCAGGAGCTGTTCTTAAAGACATTGGTTTACAGTGAATTTCAAAACTGAAAGTATGTTCCGGAGCCTGGGATAATTGTGACATCAAATAGGGAACCAGAAAGGAGAACAGAAAGGAAAAGGCCCATTTGTTAAGGAAGCAACAGAAAGACCTTTTTCAGATCCAAACCTCCCCTGCAGCAGGGTACACACCATCACAAACATATTTCATATCTATATATGGCTAAATACTGCTTGACGTGTTCTGGCTTTAGAAAGTTTCCAATGAGTTTGACTTGTTGTCTATGGATGTGGTCTGTAGTATGTTCACATGATTTTCAGATGCAGGTATATTGGGAAGATCTTTTCTGTGTTCAGATGTTGGTTCACATGAGGAGTACTGTCTGAATTGCAGTCTTCTTTGTGGATGTGTAATGTAAGTGAAGGTTGCCAAGAAATCTGGATTTTGGCTCTTGGGTTCATAATGAAGGTTACAGTTTATCTAGATTTGGTTAGTATGGATTTGGTGTTGTTTGTATTTCCTGTGACCCTAATTCAAAAGCAAAATGCTCAGCACAAACTTATCCGAAGTTTAAGGTATTCATTCTGGTAGCAGATGGTGTCCAATTTAGCTATTTGTCTATTCATTTCTTTCAGCTAGTGTTGGGTCAGATTTAAATTGATCATGTTTCAAAAAGCTAATTTTAGCTTCCAAAGGTAAAAAATCAACAGAAATACAAAGCTTTCCAAAACGGTTAGTGTGAATATAACCAAGGTCAGTTATTATACCTCAAAAGAACAGATTTAAGAGAAAAAAAAAATCTACTCCTTCCCACTTATCTTTTACATTTATGTTTGTGAATGTTTACAACCTTCTTCATGTAGTCATCCAGAGTCCTGCTCAAAATATACCTTTTTAAAAACGCATTTGCAACAGCCTATTCTACAGACTTTGCGTCTTTCTGTTCCTTTCCCTGGTACATTTCAACTGCTGCTTGTTCTCTAATACCTGCTTGTCTTGTCTGCATTTACGGCTATTTGCAGTAGCCTTCCTGTTCTCCCACCATCCAATTTCAAATGCCATTTTTTTTCCTTCTTCCTGTTTTCCTTCTGTTCTTATGTAGCTTAGTGACAATATTGCTTAACGTTGTTAGTATTACAGGTGCAAGGCTGATCTGTAGGAGCATATAGAAATTGAATTTCACTGCTCATCCTGTATAGGATTAAAGGATTTCACGTGTGGCTGGCTTTGTCAGTTGACTATTAAGAAAGGTGTCTGTGCCGTCTTTTAAAATGTATTTAAAAGTGACATAACCTTTACTCTAACCTATAAACCACATACTGCTTCCTGTCCATAGATGAACGCTTTGCTGTACAGCATTTGGGGTTTCCATCTGTGAATCAGTCTAGAATTTCTGCCTAAGTACCTCAGTGAAAGTGATAGATAAAGCAAACTTTTTTAAAAAAAATCCCTTTTCTCTTCTTCCCATCAGTGTGGTGATATAATTCCTGTCACAGGAAGGAAGCATGTCTGATAAGCAGGAGAAGTGGTGGGTTTGGTTTACTGTTACAAAGACTAATGTTATTCTCTTGATAGGAGGGTAGGAGTTTTCTGTATGTAAACCCTGGGTTACTGTCAAGTGGTCACTGGAGAAATATTTTACATGTACACACAGCATGTGGTGTAGGCATACATCTACAAAGGAGTGAAAGAATTTGGGTTAATTCTTTGCAGAAATGTGGGTTTTACACTGATTTCACTGGAAGCAGAAACAGACCCACAGCTGCCTTGGAGGACATGTGGCACTATGCTTACTAACCTGGGTAATATTTAACTCAAGAATAGTTACAGGCTAACTTGAAGTGGTAATTCTTAATATGGAAACCATAGTAACAATCATCCGTGAGATTGCACGCTCCTTTTCTGGTACTCATTTGGGCTTTTTCCTCGATAGTTCCTATGGAAAAAATCCATAAGAACTGAGTAGGATTTTTTTCTCCCACTGTAGGATTTTTAAACCGTGACATCAAATGTAAGGGCTTGATTATTCTGGAAATAGCTGGCATAGCTTTTGCAAATAGTCTGTTCTGTACTAGCTATGTGTTTGGTCTGCTCTAAGAGAATCTCTATGGTTCTCTTTAGAAGTGGATAAGCTAAACCACAAAGGGCTGTCTTGGTATAGAATAAAAACATTCATTCAGGGAGTTAGTACAAAATGACTACTGTGCTTCAATTTCACAGCTTTTCATACTCTGAAGCTGCTTCTCCATGTAGCCAAATAGAAAATGATATCTCTAATATGTGTTTTTGTTTTAAATCTGTGTTAGAAGAGTTTTTATTGTATGTGTTTATTTAGTAAGTTCTATAGCCTGCCAGCGTAGCTTTCTGAACTGCACCACAGGCAGCTGCCCTCAGAACTCAGTCAGTTCTGGGTAGGTGTTTTGGCTGTCTGTTCTCTGGAAAAACTTTCTCCTTTAATTGTATCCCATGATGAATTTATTGTCCTGGTTTCATCACTATAAATTATTATAATGTTAAAACTTTGCCTCCTAGAAGTGAGATCAATGCCTAGAGATTCTAAGGGAGGGTCATAAGGAAACTGTCTTGGGATAAGCAAATTATTCAGGTCTGTCTTCCCATTATGAAGTAACATTTTGAGAATACTAATTTGTTATCTGTCTTAGGCAAAATAATTGAGGATAATGGCTAAGCAAAAAGACTCTGTTTAAATACTTGATGCAGTGCCATACAAGATACAATTACTTCAGCTGGAGATGATGTGAATTAGTACAAGGATTGAAAAATAACGAGGGAACAAGCTGAAGGAAGATGGCAATAGTTTGTTTTGAAAAGGGAGCTATCAGGCTAACGACAGGTTGTCAGTGGAGGTTCTCAAGGGTCGATCTCAGACCAATATTGTTTAATGTCTTTGGTAAGGACTTTGAATACAAAGGAACTGTTAGTACAGAGGAGGGTTGAAATAGCCTGCATAAAGAACTGCATGACCTTGAGGATGAGGATAGTAGCAATGCAATGACAGTTAATGATGCAAAGTCATAAACTTGAAGAACTAATAACAAGAATTTCTCTCACAAAGTGGAGACTCATCAACTGGAAATTACAATGGTATGGACAAGCAATGGCATATGAGTCAGTAAGTGACTCTGAGGTACCAAAGCAATGGGGCAAAACAGAAGTTAAACAGGAACTTGGAAGCATGTGTACTTCCAAGACAGAGAGAAATATCAATGTCACTATGCAAGGGTCTGTCAAAACTTCATGTGGAATTCTGCTTACATTTCTGGTCAACCATGATGAAGAAAGATGAACTGAAACTAGTACAGGTACGTAGAAGGGCTGCTAGGAAGAATGAGAGAATGGAGAACCTAATTTTTTGAGAATTTCTTTTAAGCTGTTAGACAAGTGAAGTCTGGGAAGCTGTAGGATCGCTGTCAAACTAATTACATTGGAGTAAAGACTATATAAGGGAAGGAACTATATAAGATAAGACATAATGTTGGTAGAAGAATAAGTAGGTATAAACTGTGCATTTGCGCTGTAGATGTGAAGCAGTTTCCACCTGTCAGAAGAGAGAGATTCAGGAATAGCCTTCCAATAGGAACGCTGTATGTGAGTATGTTTGTGGGTAGGCAGGTACACATGCAACATGCCTGGTTTTAAGATGAAGCTTAACTGGTGAGTTTTACTGGTGATCCAAAATATTTCTTCCTGCCCTGTGTCCTTATTTTCTTCAGAGGAGGCCTTCAATTATTTTTAAAAAGCAAGTGAATCTAAAAAAAAATCCAAGATCCCTGAATCTCACATCATTACTCTGAGGCTCATTTTGACAGAAGAACTAGCACAGGTATAAGGTTTGGTCAAACGTAGCATCTCTTGTTAAATTAAAGTATGCGTCTCTTGTTAAATTAAAATATTTGATTAAATCCAAGTAAGGAAAGAGCAGAAGAAAGAAGGAAATTTCTTTTTCTAAATAAACGTCTACCATTGAACTATCATATAACAAATTGCATTTCCAGAAAAATCAGAAAACTGTTCACAGAGAAGCAAAAACAAAATATAACAGGAATTTTGGGAACTTCCCTGTTTAATTGTTTACTTTAAAAACTGAGTTATTCCAACATTGGGAACATGCATTTAACAGAGGATTGCAGGCAATTTCTGTTTTTCTTATGTCTAGTTCATTGATTAGATATATAAACAGGATGTCTTTAAGAGCAGAAGGTTTTAAAACAGGATTTGATACTAAGTGAGAGAGAAGCTAGTTCCCTTTTAGCTGTTTGAGTTTCATCTTTGCTTATCAGAGCTGTTTTAGGGTACAGTAATTTCCAAGTGAACTATTGGGTTGCGAGGTAAATAGTCTCTAGAGATGAATATTTTTTCTTTCTTTTTTACTGTAAATGACAATAGTACATAGGGCTAGAAATTTCCCTTGTAAATTCTGGTCATCCCATTTGTTTGCTAAGTTCCAGCATGGACTCAGGACCTACTCCGTCAGTGCAGGGGTTTATGCTCCCTTGCTCATGCCTTTCTAGAGGGAGGCGATCCATCAGCTGTGTTTAAGAACATGGTTAATGGCCAAGCGCCATGGAGTGTGAAAGAACCTTTTTGGTCACACAGGTCAGGTGAGGAAATTAATGATGCCTATTTACATATTGTTTTTACAAGAACAGAAGTCCCATTTCCCAGGTTAATAAAACGTTGAGGGAGCCTGCCTCCATCTGAGGCCTCCGTCTTGCTGGTAATTCCACACCTCTCCTGTTTGGCATTTCAGACAACTCAGTGAGTCTTCAACAGTCAGCAAGACCAGCCCACGCAGAGCAGCTTGCAGCAGGAGCAGGATCTAATTGTGGATACAATTCAAGCAAAGGAGTATAAATAAGGATATGGGTGACTGAGAGTCGTGATATAAAGTTACATGATTACTCTGGCTTTTTATGGGCAATTCTAAATGACACTCACATGTGTACACATCTACATTTTTACCGTTGTGTTAAGAAACTGTGATCAATACATCTTTCCTGCCAATTATTAGATTATCAGATTTTTATATCACTTTATATCACTTTGCTTGATATTTTGTAGTAGTCTTCTTAATTCATATTAAAAACAGTATCTACAGTTTTTCCTGATTGCTTTTGTATCTCTATTTATTTCCATTTATTTTCTTTAAATTTCCAGCTCCAAATGGTCACTCTCTGTAGAATTCAGGAAATATTGTACAATTATAGATGATTATTTCAAGTTGTAACTTTTATCATGGCTGAGAAAAATGTAATTATTTTTACTTTTTAAATATCAGCTATATAAGTGCAAAAGAAATAATGGATGATGTGTTTTCAATTTTTTTTTACAGCAATATGTGTCATCAGATACATATGGAGAGATTTTAGCTGCCTTGTTTTCTGGCTCATGCCCACAAACTGGAAGAATATTTTATTAAAAATGATAACACAAGATCATTAAACTGTTGCATGATTTCTTAATAGAAATCCCATCACAGTCTTCATGCTTGTTTATACCTAAACAGCAGTGTTTCCAGAGCAGTAATTCAGTTACTGAATGCATGTTTAAAAAAAAGAACAGCGAGTGAGAAAGCAATGATCTATCCCAAGTCAATATGTAGATTCTCTCCTTCCTGGCTTATAAACATTTTCGATTTCCCTAGTAATAATATTTTTGCATTAATCTCTACATTTTTCAAAATGCTGTTTAATGAACTTCATTCAGTTCTATCTCGCTTTGCAAGGTACATTGCTATTTGTCATTTATCATCTTAGACGTATCTCTTTCTAGTACCATCTGCCCATTTTATCTACTAGGAATACAAGTTCATCAGGGCAGGAGGCATTTGTTGCAATGACTAGCCAATTCAGGGAAATGTTCCAGTACTTTCCTGGTCTTTCCATGCACTGATACACTTGAACAAAACTCCTCTGCTATTACTCATGCTTTGTCATGCAATAATGATGGCTCTGGGAACATCAGGCTGTATCATGTGGCCTGAAATGGTTGGTTCTGTATTTCATGGGTTGAGCTTCCTAATAATTCAATGGTGGTTTTGAAAGCTATGTATCTGTTTATCTGCCATAGGCCCAACCTTGTGGCGGCAGATCCCCTGTACACTTCACTTTGAGTTTTTCTTACTTTCCCTTCGCAGTATGTAGTATCTGTTCATGCTTGGTTCAGGTTGGGATACTTGAACTGTAAAAATTCATTGTGAAATTGTTTTCATTTTACTAAAATATTTTCTTAATACAACCAAATTATATCAGTGTTATGCACATCTACAGTGCCTATTTCTTCAGCTTAACTCTGGTCTTACTCAGAGGCCCTCTACCGCTGACTTCAGCAAGACTGTAGTCAACAACATGGCACCCAAAGGGCAGACTATGGACTGTGGCATCCCATGTACAGTGATTACTTCATGTTAAAAAAAATTGTCCAGTCCTGCAGCACATTCAAGAAACTTGGCACGTGCACATAGTGATCTGTATAGGCTCCGTTAAGGGAACATAGGCTGAAAGATCTTAATGTGAGAAACTAAAAACATAATTTTCTGCTTCAGGGTTCATTTTTGTTATTTAGCACCTAGATTTCTGCATTATATCTGTTCTTTTAGAAACAGTTTTATAACATGACATGTTTGCCAACACAATATTAAATGGTCCCCAGATAGTGTTAAACTCACTTGTCATGTTTTCTATACCATACCTCACTTTGTAATTATGCTGTCTCCCACTGCCAATAATTCATCCCTTCCAGAAGGCCCTGTTTAAGACTGAGTAATAAAACACTGAGAGATTAATATTAGGTTGATGACAGATCATTTAATGCAACTCTTACCAAAACTCTCCAGAGTCTGGGAAATTGGCAGAATACTGTTAATGGGAAGTTCAAGGGCTGCTTTCTGATGTCATTCAATTAGCAACCAAGGGAGAGTTTTCTTGGGTTATTCTCCTGAGTTTAAAGAGGCAGATTTCTTTTTAAACTTCAGTCCTTTCAGGGAATTGTAGCAGGTGGGTTTATTTCATGTATATTTGGCATGACAGTGGATCTTTTTAGATTACAAACCAAGATTTGCATTACTGCCTCAGCAACGTTTGTTAGTAAATTTAAGTATTTTCTTTTCACTGTGTGCTGACACTCCCAGTGAGAGCAGTAAGAGCTTCATGTGCCTGGATCCATATACAGGATCTGAAGTTGTCCGCCACAAGCTATGGAATTAGTGGGCTGCCAGATTTTCCACATGCCATATAATTGCACAGCAACAAAAAGAACCAGTCTAAATTTTTTTAAAAAATCTAATGCTTATGTGAAATTGTAAACACTTGCATATGTTGGCAAGCACTTGGATGAATTGTCTTCCTGATTTCAAAACCATAGTCCCAATGACTTAACTAAAGCACTAAGATATCAGACCTTTTGTTTATCTAATTTACAAGCTGATTTCAGTAGGGATGTTTATGTGGGTACATCCCAGCCGAGTAAGAGCACTGATAAATTAGCTCTGGTAAATTTAACAGCCACAGTTTAAGATGTTACTGCACAGATGTCACTGCTCCTGTGCCACGGATTACCAGAACTGACAGAAAGGGACACATATCCCAGCTTCACCTACTTCAGTTCTCACTCAGATGCCTTGGTTCCTTTGAGAAGCCACCGATGGTTTAAGTTAAGACATTGCAGTGCACTTATTTCTGTTTTGTTCCTGATGGAGTCAAATGGTAAGAAGCTTTTGTTTTAAAACTGGGAGAAATGCTGGCGTGAAAGTTGTCCCCCTCTGCCTTGCAGCCAGGATTTCAACACAGGTATTCAGCTCCTATTCAGTGTGGGGGAAAGAGGAAGGGAAAGCACAGAGAATACAGGTATCCAAAGGAAAGAATGATGGGGAGGAACATCGTAGCTCATTTCCCATGAACTTTGGTTGTCTCTGAAAGCAGGCTACACTAGAAATTTTGTGACATAGTAACACTGCTTGAGCATATTTTCAGGATGTACACTGATGTAATGCGTAAAAGCGCTAATAGAGTATAGTTCCACACACTGTTTCTGGGTGGCAACACCATCTAAGGCAGGTCTCACTCTCCCACTCCCAGCTACTCCTTCTCCCCCATTGCAGCCCTCTCCCTGGTGCCACCACAATGTTTACGGACTGCAGAATAAGCCCATTCAGTGAACTGTAGCTGGTTAAAAAGTAATCTTGGTGGGGGGGAAAGCCTTTTTGAGTATCTGCTGGCTGATCGTGTTTGCAGAATGGCTTCACAAACAGCAGAGCTAGCACAGCTGAAGGGGGCAGCTTGCCATGACACAGACAGGAGTGAGCAGTTGGAGGTATGGGAATGCCTTAACTGGTACCTGGTGCTTGCTGCCGAACTCTTTGTATCAAGCACCCCTCCACCCTCATTTGACTTCCAGCATTTGTATACATGAACAGAACAAAGAATCTGTCATTTGATATCTGCATATATATATATATATATATCTCAGTTTACATGCTTTATCTGCATATGTATCTCAGTTAACATGCTTCAGTAATAGCTAAACTCCTGGACATTAATATGTGGTTGAGAAGTTACCACTTGTTTCCTGAACTGACCACTTCCATGCAAATTAAGAATATAAACCGATTATTCAGAACCATGTTCTTAATGGTCATCATTTCTCTGGAACTTTTTTGATTTTGATGTAATCGCCTTGAAAGATTCCTCTCCTCTTCCATTTTCCTTTTGGAATAAACAAAGCAGAGAGAAGCTTGGAACAACTGATGAATAATTTTGAACTTTCTCTTGAATTAGAATGATGACTTTTTGATTTTGTATACAGAGATATTATTTCAGGTAGTATCTTCTTAAGTAGTGTGAACCTTTGGTTGTCACTCCTCTCTTCTTTATTTTTAAAGAAATCCATGTGACAAGAGGATGCATTAAGTAAGTGATGAATTATTTTCAGCTCTGTTTTGATACTTGCTAGGGCAGTACCGGTTGATACCCAATAAAGGAGATGATTATTCTTCATAATTTTTGGTTTTAGCATTTCAAAACGCTAAACTAGCCTCTGCAGTAATGTGAACTTGATACCCTCCCCAAAGCTTTTGTGTCCCATGAATCAGGCAGGATAGGCAGTTCATCCCTACATCAGTTCACTCTGTAGGATGATTTGCCATCACCACAGAAATGGAACAAAGTCTGAGCTGAATGCTTCTTGTGGTTTCCTCATGCTGTTTTTATTATAGGAGTGGAATAATGTCCAGTAGCAAAACCAGCATGTCTTAGATAGCATCTGATGTACAGGACTGCCATTCCCAACCAGTGAGGCAGGACTCACAGCTGAGATATGAGTGTGTGACATGCAGCACTCTGCTCCTTGGGACTCTGGGAGCTGCAGAACATTAACAATTTTCTCAGGTGAGGTTCAGCTCCCGGAAAGGCCACTCAGAGAATACTAAGCATTCTCACTGAATCACATGTATTTTTCCCTTATACACTACACATTTCAGTTCTTCCTGAGTTTCCCCGTGACAACTATGTACAAATTTAAACTATTTGGCTAGTGTCAATTCCTTTGGGACCTGCTCATCATAGTATTGGTTAAGAATTTGGAACAAATGAAAAGCCATGCCCAAGGAATCCTTCATGAGTTCACACTGAATTCACTGCCTGGTGGGACAGGACTTGGGGAGTTCAGTGCCTGAATGCGTGTTTTTCTTGCTGAGTACGCATGATCAATACAGTTCAGGGTTTGTGTATCTCTCTGTGAAGGCTCCAGGCATGGACTGAAGGAGCAGCGAATGAAGTGTTGACTACAGATTGGACAAGTACCTCTAAGAATAAAATATTAAAAGCCTTAAGATAAAGCTGCTTAAAAGAGAAATTGCATCCAATATAAAAATGTGTTCTGCTTCCAGTTGAGAGAGAAGGATTTGGGGTAACATTTTCCCAAAGTGCACAGCCACTGTGTTACGAGCTTACAGTCTTGGTTTTTTTATTTAAGATGTTACATGTTCCTTTGCTCAGCACTGCAATGATGTGACATAGGTTATGGGGGCTATTATTGTCAAAATGACCTTGGAGATGTTTGTTACTACCTTCTTGCCAAAAGTTACCAACTCAATAGCAGCATCAGCAGAGCAGATTATTCCTCACTGTCTACTATGAATGATCAAACTATTCCTTGAGCTGCCTCCCAGTCTTTGCACTGAAGTGGCTGCAGAGAGCTTATGGGATTTGTTCTCCATTCTCTCTTCTGGGCTGCTAACTTGTTAAATCACTGTACCTGTTTGCTCTGTGAGTGCATGTAAAAATCTGAGGGCATGTCTGTGTGGCACAATGCAGTAGACTCTAAGTACAAAAACTTGGTACCGGAAACAATGGAGATGAATTGGCAGGCCAAGGGATAGTTATTCTTGCTGAGAGGCAGAGCTAATTGTACAGCATCTTGCTAATAAGGACTAAATTAGAGCAGTGCTGATAGGGAAACTGCATGACCGTGCAGCATTTTTCCTGTTATATGACTGAAGTAGACATGTGCTACAAGCTACTTGTGCTCTAGAAGTCAGTGCTTGCTAAAACAGCCTTATCACCTTTGGGACTTGAGTTAGTGTTTTTGAGCTGTGCTCTGAGGACACACATGAAGGACGCTGGCCCAGGGTTCTTCAGTAGTTGTCTGTAACTCTTTGGTCTACTGCTTTCATTAAGTGTTTGCACACACCAGTAACTGCCCATCTATGATTTAAAGCTCTTGGTACTGCACAAACAGCTCATGCATTTGTATCTTATCCTTGTAGCAGAACAGGCTCAACAGACAGATCTTTTTCTGTCAATAACCACTGTGAGCTTTACATTCAGCTCTCCTAAAGGCACCTTGCTGGGCTATAGCTGAAAGCTATCAGAAAATTCCAGTGACCATACTTCGTTAGTCACAAAATATAGACTATAAATTGCCATCAGGGACTCTCCATCCAGATAACTAATGGGGTCAGGTTTTCATTTACAAGATCTAGGCTTGCTGAAATAAGGGGAAGTCCCTTCTATTGAATACCATAATGTTGCATCAGTTTGAAGTGCCTGGAAGTTACATGACAAGCCATATTGTGCTCTTGGGCACGCTGCATGTCCATATTGAAATCAACAAAGGTGCACCAGGTTTATCACGGCAGAGTTCGGGTGCAAGCCTCTAGCCTGGCCCCTAGAAAATGCAGCCAGATTTGACCCCAAGTTAACCTTAAAAACACCCACCTCAAGTCAGTGGGTTGCACATTAATACGGGGTGGAATGTGAACCGCTGGGTAAGTGACATCAAGGTAGCAGAGTGTGAACTAAAAATTCCTTTTAAAATATGGATCACTGGCTCTTTATAGACCTTATACCCCGCCTTTTAAGAGAACAAGCACAACACACATGCAAAACCTGGACCTACAGGGTGCATTTCAGCGAGCTTTGCTACCAGTGGTACCATCACGGAGAACTAGGCACGTTTGATGGCCTGCAGGCGAGGTGACACCTGCGATGTGCCCAAGTCTCCCCGAGGTGTTCCCCACAGGGGCAAGGAGGCCCCGAGGACCCCCGCCTGCAGCACCTCCTTCCCCCCCCTTCCCCCTCCCCCACCCCGCGCGCCGCGTAACGGCCGCTCCTAACGACCGTGGAATGTGCGCGCCCCAGCGGCCGGCGTTCCCCCTCCCCCCGCCCCTAACGGCCGTGCCGCCCGCTGCGGAGCTGCGCCCGGGAGTGCCGCGACGCGACGCGACGCGACGCGACGCGACGCCAGGTGGCCGGAGCTGCAGTGTCCCCTGCTGGCAACGCGTGCGCCCGCTGCCTCGTGCTGACAAGAAAGTGAAAGCGTTTCAATTAAAGTGTAGAGTTTCGAAATTACAATGAAGAACCTGATACCTATCTAGGCACCTTTTATTTTATTTTATTTTATTTTATTTTATTTTATTTATTTATTTTTGTTATGAGGCAAAGGGACACGCAAAACCTCGGTCCTGCAAGCTGATCCATCTGGACCTGTTGGCAGAGAGTCCTGTTGAACGCAGTGGGGCTCGGCACATTCCTCGATAGCTATAAGGCAATCAGTTGCAGCATTTGGGCCGAAGTAACTAAGTTTTTATTGTTAGATAAATATAGAAAATGTTTAAGCCGCTTTCCAGTCTACTTTGTTCAGTTTATGACTTTTGGGAACATGTTGAGCTGATCTGGTTCTGACAATGTTGTCCAGCCTGCTGAAAACAGCCCAAACCCATACTATTATAAGACAGTAATCGTCCATTCTGATATAAATGCCAGTAGCCTTTGTGTGACTAGTTGGGGCATCTGTGTAATGTTGGCTTATCATTAAAGAGCCAGCTCTGTGCAGTTTTATTATACTGCATGCAATGCTGTTTCAAATTAACTAAAGTACATGAATCACATCAAGATGATGCAAGATAGATTCATAGTTTAATGCAGGAAATATGTAAGGATCTTGCACAAGCCATGCATAATAATTACATCTTTATAGTATCAGTAATAGGACTTGTCATTTGCTGCCACAGTACTGAAGTTAATAAAAGAAGCAAAATGTGTAACGTTTCAGAGAATTGTGCTGTTGTGTGGAGGATGGGAGAGGAAACGGAAAGGCCAACTATGCTTGGATGTTAAGTGTTAATGCACTATCTTATCTTTAGTCAGTGAGCGAGAAGGAATGGAGCTGCTGTGAGTAAAGTGCATTTGAAAGCTTGTTTCACTTCTGCTTGGTGTTGCCTGCTGTCCAGCCAGCACGTATCTGGTTACTGCCTTTGAGCTGTTCACAAGAGCTGATCTGGGGACTGTTTGAGAAACATGTAGTGGAAATACCACATTTCATAGAAGGAGACAGTGAATAGAAACCCTGAGCTTGGGCTCTGTCTTGTTTCTCACTATCCATACCAAGAAAAGGAAAATATCCCACAACTTCACATGATTCTCTGTTGTGCTACCCGTAGAAGAATGTACATGTATTTCATGGTGAAGCACTGGAAGTGCCATGCACATATGTGAATTAAAGGGTGCATGAGCTAGCCATTTCTCGTTTTGAACAATCAAATTATGTGCAAAAACCAAATCACTCATTAGAGGACTAGTAAAAAACTAGATTGCATGAATCAAATTTTGCCTTTCATTGTACCTATTGCTATTAGCCATCAGTTTCACTCATGCTGAAGTCCCTATTACTAGAGGCAGAAACTAGCCCTACATCGTTCATGTTACCTATGAAAGGAATGGATTCAAGAATGTGTTCTTCCCTCCTAATTGTCCAGAGTCCCTACTATTTCCTTTCAGTATCTTCATCCCTATGGCTGGCAACTATTTTTCTTAGAGAAGCCAGTCATGAACTTTCTTCAGAGTCTAACTCCTGAACCAGCCAGCAGTTCACTCAAAAGAGATGCAAGAAACTATTTTTTTTGCCAAAGGCTGCATATGCTGATCTTTAATCACTTTATCAAAAGTGAGGGTAAACCAGGGAAATCGTCTCTCTGGAAATGTTAATTAATTTCTCTCCCCCCCCCCCAGCAATTTTTCTTTCTTTTTATATTTTTCTGTGCTTTTTATGTGCAGATTATGTTGCTATTTGCTATATTTGCTATAAACTTTTCCCCTGTTTGAAAAGCAGAACATATTTTCCTTTGTCTTAAATGGTCTCATACATGAATAACTGATCAACAGGTAGCTTTTGGACATAATTTCCCATCTTTACCAACTGATGTAGGATCTAAACCCCAGCCCCAAACTTTGGTTTCATGTATCGTTCCATTCAATAGATATTGCTAATGTGTCCCTGAAAGGCATGTTAGTGATCCTTTGCCTTATTTTTACTCTGGTACAATAAAGTTCTATGTTTTGCTGTATTAAGTAAATGGAGATGCATGACAGTAGAGTCAAAGAAACTCCTCTTACCTCTCTTTATGAATGTCTACCTCTGAACTGTTTATGAAAACTTATTTCAGATTTTTCTGAACTGATTGTTCAATTTCAGTCTATGATTTTGGCTCACAAGTTGTCTATGTAGCCATCTAAAAAGTTATAGGCAGGAGAATGTCTCTGATATATGTTAGTGAGAAAATTGCACCCACCTCTGGGAGATGAACTAAACACAAACTATCCAGATTAAAATCTGGATTGGCCAGAAACTTTTTGAATGTCTGAAGGGCAGAACTTTGCTGTGGTTTGTTTCTTAGCAGGGTGGTGAAAGATGAGGTAATAGGAAGCTTTCTGTTTGTTCCAGGGCTTAAGAAATCAGCCTCAAGCTTAGTGTGTTGCCCTTGCAAAGCCTTACATTACTGGGATTCGTTTGCCCATGTGCACTGGGAACACAGTTACGTAGCGGTCAGAGATGACTGCAAATTAAAACTAGCATTGTAAAAACCAGCAAAGCTGGTTTTAGTGTCAGGAGTCTGAAACACTCTTTTGCTCATGCCTTTTTTATTAAGGGATTTTTTTTTTAAGTAAAAAAACAGTTATCACTCTTTGTAATGAAATGGTCCACTTAATGAGAACCCATGGAATACTAAAGATCTCGCAGCAAGTTTCATGGCCTGAGCTTCCCATCCTTTTAAAATAAGAAAACCACTTTGTGATCAAACCCTAAGAAGCAGTAAAAAACTCTGCCTGGTCCTCACTCGTAAATTGGGGGTTGCAACACGCCTTTGTTCCCAGTCTAACTGTGTTTTCTAGGCGGGTTTTTAGGACTTCAGAACGGAGTTGTCCATTACTGTGTGTTTGTGTGGTGTTTGATGGCACAAGAAAGCCATGAATTAACATGTGTTTTCTAGGCACTGTTTATTATGATGCATACTGACAAGTTTAACAATGACTTAAATTGTGGTGTAAGTAAGTTTCTCATTGTATGTAAATTATTCCTAAAAGAGGAGTATGTGATAAAATGCAGTAATTTGAGCTAATTCAGCACTCAGCAAACTTGCAAAACAAGTGTAATGGAGATGCTAAAGAGGAAGGAGTGTGGCAAGAGAACATATATATTTGGGGAAAACTGTTTAAGATTACTCCCCTGTTATTTGTGTCATCACCGGCTGGTCATTAGATGCTATTAGAATAAATGCCATTAATAATGCACTCAGCCTCTCAGCAGAAGCTATAGAGCGGCCACCGAGCGCAGCAGCAGCACTGGGATGTGTGGTGGGGTATGAGGGAACTGGTAACGCACTGGGTTGAGCTGGGAGTCCTGGGAGCAGCAGGCAGGAGACTGCGTTGACAGAGGTGCTCATGCTTTGGGTTTTCGATAAGGAGGTGGTAGGGGAAGGGCCCAGACAAAGAGGGGAGGCTAGGACAAGCTCAGGGTAGGAGAAGAGCCAGAGAAGGAAAATGTAGTTTTCTACCCTTTCTCACCTTTACTGTAACAAGTCCTAGTTCTTTTTATTCAGAAAGTCAGAATGAAAGCGAAATGCCTCATTTCCCTATTGACCTTTGGCTTTCCTTGCCAGAACAGTTCCTGTGACAATCTCAGGATGGGACAGTACTTGTTTTTCAGTTTAAAATTGTGGCTTATCTTCTGAGGAGGTAGATGCATACAGTTCAGAGCTTGGAGGGATAATTTATTACCTACTGCCACAGTGCTTCTCATTGACACTTGCCGCTACTGTCCTCTATGCTGCCGCTTTCTGCCATCGGGAAGGTAATGTTGTATTCATTTTCCAAGCCAGTGCATACTAAACTAGTGCCGATCACTCTGACCAGCACCTAACTGTGAACAGTTTATTACCAGCAAGTTGATTCTCATCTTACATATTCTGAAGGATAACCATTGAAGCCAGTGATTTGCTCCTCTCAGACACCAGGATTATAGTTCTCACCATTATTTAGACACTGTTGAATTTGACCTGTAGATTTTGAGGAGATGCATATGGCTACACTGCTTCTGAATTTAGCCCATTGCACTCTTACTAAAAGTCTGGAAGAGACAAAAGAGACCTCCCCCTGAAATTTGATCTGGAGCACGTGTGGTATAGCACAGAACAAGAACCAGAGTCCTCTGCGAGTCCTAGATCTTATAAAATCTAAATGCACCAATAATCACAGAGGTTATTTTTAAATGTTTAACATTATTCTCGAAGGCACATACACATTTAACATCTGTATCTTTTTAAAGTTTTATTTATTCTCATATATCACATCTCTGGCAATAATTTTGTGCTAATTGCTCAGAACATGCTGTCCTTTGGGGGATCATAAATTTAAGCATGACATTTACTGTTTTTTTTGAAATTTACGCATATTGAATATTCAGCTAACCTGACATCACTGGGAGCTCAAGATAGTTGGTGATTGTCCGTTTCACTCCACAAGCATGGATTTATTACCATGACTCAGAGAAGTAGAATTACCTTTTCATGAAGTTGAAGTGATCTGTCTTTCCATATAAGATACTGCTATGGTAATGTTGGTCATGTTACTAGGGTGACCTAAAAACATTAACTGAGTCTTTTACATAGAACTCATTTTAAAGGAAACTGAGCATTACACTTACCTTCTGTTTCCTTATTAATGCACGTACATATCCCTACTTAGAAATACTCTTTAGTTCTTGATTTCTTGTTACTTGGAGTTAGGCCCCCAAAAGGATTTGAGCACCTTTGAAGTCCTCATAATCCCCATTCTCTGGTGCCTAACCCTAAATTTCTGTTCTGCTGGCTCTGCATGAACACCAGGATTTGTCACCTGCATCCTCAGTCTGTGCAGCTGCTCAGACGCTTATTTCTAGCAAGATGCTCTGAGCAGATGCTTGCCTGCCTGTCCAACCATCGGGCTCTAGTGTGGCATCATTCTGAGAGCACGCACAACTCATTGGCCTCGCACCACAGCTGGCAATGAACTGGGCTTTTCTGAGCTAGCTTATGTGTATGAATATATATGCATTCATCCATGAGGCAGAATGCCTGACTTTGTGCCTCTGGTCCAAGCAAGAAGATACCACTGAAGGTAGGGCTTTCCTCAGAGGAAGCAAGGCAGCATTTTGCCTTCCCTGTGTTTATTATTTTTCTTAGCAGGAGAATAAATAATGGTATACTTACATATAGTTATATGTACATAATATACAATGAAGAATTAAGCAAAATAAAAAGAGAATTTTTACAAATTTACAAATTTTTACAAGAAAAACAACTCAGTACATTATTATACATATTTTAGTGCTTAAATATAAGACAGTATTTTAGTCTCAGAGGCATTAGGTAGGTAGCAAATCGACAAATGATATCACTTCCCTTTTACAATTTCTTCACTTCAACATACTGAAGAGATATTACCTCCCTACTTTTGAAAAGCGCTTTGAGATTGGTGGTGTCTAAATAAAAGTAGCTTGCTCCTTAAAAACTCAGAGCAGTTGCAGTTTCCATTGGCCTTATCAGGCTCCAGATGTACTCAGCAGTTTTAAAATTCAAGATACTTTTATTTAAGTATCTGCAGAAAAAAAATGGAAATTTCTTTGCCATTTGTTCACAGGTACATATGATATCGTTCATGGGGTTACACATTTACTTAAGCACTCTTCTGAACGGAGATATATATATGTGCAATTTCTTAGTAATTTGGGAGCTGCATATATATTTAGAAGACTCACATAAGGAATTCATGCTCAAATGTTTCTTCCATGGTGACTATTCAGATCACACACAGCAGAGGCTAGGTTGAAGACACTGAAATTTCTCTTTAAAATCACAGGGCTCTTTATCAAGACTAGCAGGGTTTTTTGGTAGGATGTTTTGTCCTGTCCCTGGGACATTCATATCCTTTCTCCATTCACGTGCAGGAGTAGTACACTAATGACTGCTTAAGGAGCGGCCTGAAACACCTGACCTAAGTGGATACACTCTCAGCACCTAGGACACTGTCTATATGCCTGTGAAGAGAAGTAGAGGCTTGGTGAAGAGAATGGAATCCTACCTTGTATTCAGTGTCCATGAACATTCAGAAAGAAGAAGTCAGTTATGAAGAATCTAACTTGCTCTGTTTTTGCGTGTGACGAGTCAACTTTTAGATGGAGTCCAGTTTCCAGGGTATTGTGGTCACTGCGTTGTCATGTCTGAGCTCACAGTGTCCGGAATGAGCTTGCCCGTGCTTTAGAAGGTTGTCACTAAATAACTGTCCCAGCAGTCATAAGTGCTAGTAGGGCACTGCACAGACAATTCAGTTTGCAAGACAATTAAATGCGCCTTAAAGTGTCTGAAAAAACAATGAAATACCTCAAATGTCATTAAATGATGGCACTGTATTTTTGGAAAGAGATAAAAAAAATGGCCCTCTGACAGGTTACAGGTCCTCCTTCTCTGATGCACTTACTGTCATGCATGAAAAGTATCTTTGTTACCCTGGAATTTAAATATGTGTCATATGTGCCATACTCATTAGGCTGGAGTTTCTGGTTTCTAGGGGAGAGAAAGATGAGAAACCAAAGAAGAGAATCATTCAAATCTATCCTTCTGTCGAGCCCCTTATCATTTTCCCTCCAGTCATGCAAATCTCTCATACACTTTTTTTCATTGTGCAGGTGTTTCAGCTGCTCACACATGGCCATAGGTACACTGATGCCTTAGGCAAATGTGGGATTGCACCTACTCTCTCCCGGGTCCCATTGTCTAGAAATCACACCATCTCACCCTTGAGTGAGTTCTGCCTCCAAGTGGGGTGTGTGAGGCTTGATGCTCATCTGATTGAAATGAGCACCTTCAGTACCCAAATGCACTCTGGGAAAGGGTGTCTGCAGCCTCCAGAGCCCAGGGTTCAGAAACACAATAAAAGGAAGCTGCTGATGAGAGCTCAGGGTGGAAGGATGACAGGAGGTGGCTGCATGAAGGTCTCCCATAAAGAAGTGTTTGATGCTAAGAGCTGATGCGGCTCAGTAGTAGTTCACTGTCTCTTTAGAGCTGGTGCTAGAAGTAGTTATCTTCTTCATTTGTGCTAAAGGCTGCCCTTGCTGCCATGGTCGCCTGTGTCCAGGAGACTTGAGGAGAATCTGAGGAACTGTCTGCAGTGTAGAGAGCGGGGTGAGGACGAGAGAAGAAAGAACTGGGTGTTTGGAAGAAAGATATGTGTTTATTGTTAGCTTTTGCTCAGGTCTCATCTGTGGCTTCTGCCACAGTGACCTGTTCTGCCCTAGGCAAGCTTACCATGCCCCTCTCAAATGCTTTTACAGAATTCTTACCTGTGCTGAAGAGGACTCAGATACTATGTCTTACAGATAAGACTTTAGCTCTTACACTGACTGAAAGCGTTACCAGCGGCAAGACTCACTTTCCCCAAGGCCTCCTCAACACCTTTTCTAATTAGACATTTATTTAGGGTATAATTATCACTTATGTGATGCCTTTGTGCTACACAGACTTTCAGATTAGTCCCTTGTTCCATTCAGGAACCCTAGATGTGTGGATACCTGTTTCTCTGAGGTTGCAGCTGCAGTTTTCGTTAATAAATAGCTCCTAGTTAAGAATATCTGTGAATCCATGTACACGAGAGCAAGAATTCAATCATCTCATTTGTCGAGCATTTGTGTGGACAATTTCTTATAGGATTCTGTTAGCATTAGATACAGAACTGTGCAAACTACTGCACACACAGAGTATGAAAAATGTGGTATGTTATCTTATTTGGAAATAAGCGCTCATGCAATTAGAAGATATTTCATCATACGCATAAGACAGCAGGGTTGAACTTCTGCTTGCACCCTCAACACTGGCATTTCCTGCTTTTGAATACGTATTTGTGGAACTCAATATTTGTTTTAGCTTCCTGTGGAATAGTTTCTCTTTTTTTTTTAAGGGGACTATTATGTTGTGTGCTATAAACCAGCTTTGGAACATTCTGTTCAGTTGAGTAACAGCTTCTGGAAAGATGTGAAGTGGAGGGTCAGTCCACAGAGGGGTAGGAGGCTCAAAAATATATTGTAGAAATTCAGATAAAAGTAACAGAAGATAAGTGTAAAATAGAGTGCTTCTCACTGCTTTTAGCTAGATGCAGAGGGGCATGGCATTATTTGAAAGGCAGGTAAAATTTTAAATGAATCTCTTCTTTCTCTTGCAATTAATTCTAAGGATTTTTTTATTTGAAACTAAAATTCATAACCCTTGAGAGTCAGCACTGATAACTTTTTCTACTCGCCCTTTCCTTGGTCTGAGGACGGTTTCGCTGTCAGCAAAGGAATGTGGTGTGACCAAACCCAGACATTAAAAAATCCTGTTTAAAAAAATTCCCCCCCCAAAATCAAGCAAACAAACTGAAAACTCCAGAACATTTGTTTCTAAACATGAAATGTTAACACCCTAATGTATTTTGAATTTCTTTTGTTTTTTCCTGGTTTCTGAACTTTTTAATATACAGAAGTAATGTATCTAGGGCTTTCCCTATGATCCTGAGGAATGAGGTTCTCACTCCATCCCATACATCTTGGCTCTGGGGCTTTGAGAATGCTTGATAAAACCACAGGAATTTACACAATTACGAATTACTACGATTTACAAGCCCTGAGTGGTTCGGTTTTGATGGTTATAGTAAATATAAACAAGAAGGGAAGTTCTTGCTGTTCCAGCATCAGAGCACTCTGCTTACCCAAGCCAGGGAGAGGAAGGATCTGTGCTTTAGCCAATGAAAGATAGCTGTGCTCCATTCAGCACAGGGGCTATTGTATGCTCAGTTTTTCTCCACTATTTTCTTTTGTTCTGCTCTCAGCTCTTGACCGAGCAATTGTCAATGGCCTGAGAACTTGGACTGCAGTAGGTATTGGATAAAAGCATCAAGTGAAGCATACACATGCTGTACCAACAGAACGTGTCTTCTGGCTGTCCAGGAAAAGTCTTGACGGGGATATTCTGGTTCTACTTGTGGGTAAATTTTGCACATAAAATAGATCCTTTGCAGTCAGACAATTGCAGGATCAGGGTCTCCATTCTAATCGGGTTTCTTAGTTTGGATTGTGTGAGTGTTTCTGAATGTTATCTAATAGAATTTAGATTTTGTTTTCTCCTTTATTATTCATTTTTGGGAGCATGTTATTCTTGTGAGTTTTTTAACTACCTGTAAGATCTTTCTTTTGCAAAACCTGTCATATGCAGAGGGCATAACTACAAATTTGCCAAATGCTGACTTGTCCTCTTTCACTCTGAACTAGCCTGTAACTCCACTGTAAGCTGGGTAATTTATGGTTATATTTATTTTCTTTAGAGGAATTGTTCTCTTTAAAATATATTTGACTCATGAATTGTTTATCTCCATAGTGTCAACATTGCTCTCAAAGGCAAAGAATACAAAAAATCAAAAATAGAAAGAAAACCAGAACGAAATAAATGTATTCATGGGTCTGGGTTGGAGTGGAGTCCCATTTCATACAGGGGTTTTGGAAGAATTTAATGTAAATGGTAATAATGTGGCAATAAAAATTTACCTCTCTCTTCAAAAGCTTTGCAGTAACTCATTGCAATTTGGAACAAATCTTGTAAAGATCCTTAATGATTCAGTCTTCAAAAGCAAGGGATTTTATTTTTCTTGGTATGAAAGGTAGAGTGGCAGTGCTATAACTTTTTAATTGAGATAAGCTCTCAAAAGGAGGATATTTTTAGCGTTTTTTTTTTTTACACTGCACAATTTTCTGGTTGAGAAAAAAAAAATCACTTTTCCTTTGATGATGTTAAAGTGCTTTAGAAAGGGAGGTACCAGTTATTATCCCTGTCTTTCAGATGGAAAAATAGAGGTATTGGGTGGTTTGTGTGATTCCGTCACACAGCAGGGCAGGGACTGAAATCCAGCAATAAGATTTTTACCTGCGTTATGGCTCCTTAATACCAGATGAGAGGTTGGAGTGGCCTACAGAGGCTCTAAAAGTTCCAAATGTGTTCTGAGGATGACGAAGGCCCTGTTATAGGAGACATACTAGAGATAGAGCTTAGGGCAGAAGCAGCCTGTCAGAAGCAGTTCCAGGGAATAGAGTGGCTAAAGAAATTGAAATAAATGCTAAATCATCCTTCAAATATATTTGTAATAATTAGTCTGTTAGACAATCTAGTGCCAAAGGATGATCAGGGTCCAAAGAGAGGAATCCCAGCTCTTCAGTGAAGGGAGCCAGCAGAGGATCAGTCTGAAACTGAAGTGACTGTGGGTGAAGTTTTAGAGAAAAATCAACACTAACCAATCAGGTTTTCACCCAAGAATTCAAAGAAAACAGAGAAAAATTACTGAATTACTAAAAACAGCATGCAACTCATTCTCACTTAATCTTCCTTGGTATCTGTAGACTGAAGTGTGGCAAATGTGTCACTGACCTTTACAAAAGGAGGATGATCCAAGGAACTGTAGGCCTGTCAGTCTGACATCTGTATCAGGCAAAGAAATGGGAATTAAGATAAAGGAACTATGAATCAGTAGGTACCTGGATAAATACAGTCTACTTGGAGAAACTCAACATGTTTTTCAGGAAATGAAATTCAGGCTTACAGACCCATTTGGAGATCTTTGAAAGGGTGGACAGACAGGTGGATCAGGGTGATCTAGCAGATGTAGTCTATGAAGAATTCTAACAGGCTTTCAATAAATTCCCTCACCAAAGGTTTATATGGAAACTAAGTAGCCATGGGATAGGAGAAAATGCATATGCATGCATCAAGTCTTGATTAAAAGATAGGAAACAGAGGGTAGGAGTAAATAATGAGTTCTCTTAGCAGAGGGAGAACATCCAGTGCAGTTCCACAGGAATCTGTGCTGGGACCTATACTGTTCAACATTTTCACAAATGAGCTGGTAAAGGGGTGAGCAGTATAGTGAGAAAATTGATAATGGTACGGAATTATTCAGGATAGTAAGGAGTACGGATAAGGGCAGTCTGAGAAGATTTGCAGAAAGACTTTATGAGATTTACTGTCTGGAAATTAAAATGGTAGACAAAATTCAATGGAGTAAGTATAAGGTGATGCATGTGGGGAAAATTGATCCTAACTTCATATATGAAATGTTGGGCTCTGAGTTTACCATCACTATTCAGGAGTGAGATTTTAGGGTTTGATAGATTGTTTTATTGCATCATCAACTCAGTGCTGTTGGCAGTGGTCAAAAAAGCAAACCAAATCTTGAATTACTAGGAAAGGAATAATGTACATCATTACATGCGTCAGCGTACATGACTACGCTGTATTAATCCATGGTTTGACTACACCTTGAATACTGTGAGGAGTTCTGGTCCTCTTGTCTTAAAGCACATATTAGAACTCGAAAAGATACAGTCCTTTCCCAGAAAAGCTGGATAACAGGGATGGTCAAAGATGTGAAATGGTTGCCGGATGAAAAAAAGACTGAGCAGGCTGGGACTCTTTTCTTCCTGAAGAAGAAACAGTGTGGAGGGGTACAAAATTATGCATGGCATGGAGAGGATGGATAAGTATTGCTTCTTCCAATTCAAGAAGAAGGACTGTAAGTGAAGCTAAGGTGACAGGTTCAAAACAAACAAAAGGAGCTTTTTTTCTTGTAAGTGGCAATAGGCCAATGGAACTTACCACCAAAAGCTACTGTAGATGAGAAACTAGTCAAATACTTGAGAGAAAAAGCTACTCAAAGTTACTAACTAGAAGAATCATGTTGCATTAATGTGACTCCTGAGCTGAAAATAGTCAGAATGTGGGAGAGCACCCAGCAAAAGTGTCATGTCTGCTTGGTCTGTTTTTATTCTTCCGTGGATATCTGCTTATGATCACTGTTGTACAAAGCAAACAGGGCTGGATGGACCTTTGGTCTGAAGTGGCAGAGCCATTTGTTGGGAATCCAGGCAGCTACTTGACAGGCAGGTCCAGAAGGTGCACTAACCTGAGAGCTGAATGACACTTGAGCTGCCTACAAATGAGCTACCTCAGATGCCAGCAACATGCAGAGCTCACCTGCTCAGGGGCATCAGTTGGCACATGCTGAGCTTCTTGCTGTCATCACTAGGGTGTTCCTGGTACTGAACTAGTTTGTATAAAAGTATTGCTATGCTACACTACTATTTGCTGTGTAGACATACCCAATGTCTAAGTGGATATGGTGGTGCACCAATTATTTTGGCACAGTCTGCAAAAGTTGTTAAATATATATATATACAAATATTTAGATATATAATAAAGTTGTTAAATTCTCAAAAGCAGAAAAAAAAGGATTGCAACTTCAGCTCTCAGTTTGTTTCCATTTTCCATTTATTCATTTCACGGGTCTAATCAATTTTCTGACTGAGAGCTTGGGGTCTGAAAATCAGTAGGTTTTTTTCGGTTCATGCATCATTGTTGGCAATAATAAAGATACGCAGTCAGAACTGATGCTGCATCAAGAATAGAATCCAGTGTATTCTCCTTTGACTGTGCTGGCTTTGAAGATCTAATAGGACTGAAAATTAGTAAATAACTATTTTTATCACTAAAGTCAGCAGTTCTGACTCAGTGTGTCCACTAGGGAGCTGAGCTTCGAGTACGAAGATTTTTTTAATATTGTCACTCTTTATCTTAGCTACACTTTAAAAAGGAATGATGTCTATTGTTTAAACAAAAGTATGATATTGCTGTCATTATAAGCTGATGAAGAATGCTATTAAGTATTTCTGTGTAGGTTAACATTTAGGAGCAACACCTTTATCATGTGCTTCTCAGGGTCTCCAGTTGGGGGCACTGCGCAAACACAGAAACATGGGAATGGGCAAACTGAATGAGACTTGATGGTACCTAGTCCAGGAGACTGCTTCATGGGATGTAGAATATAAAAAAATAAAAAATGGATGTGAGATACAATTGCCACTCAGGAGTCAGACTTTTTTAAGATGAAGTAGATTTCATTTTCTAAACTCTTTTGTTACTAACAACTGTACTGTTTATCTTCATTACCCATAAATCATTTTTCATTACTCTGTTTCTCTTACAAAACTAATAATCATAGCGATTTTAATGCCAACCCCTTAGGCAATAACTTTAAATTCTAGATCAGCCCAGGTAGAAGCATTACTATCAATTTAAATATGTTACCTTTCAGTTTCATTAAATGTTTCTAGCCTAGTGTAAATCATTGGCTTTACCTACCTTCAATATCGCTATTTATTAACTTACATCAAGAGAAGAACTAGACAAAAGTAGATGCTCGTTAAAGAACATGCAGCCTAAAGCCCAGCATGCATTAAGATCTGCATGGGCCTGTACACACACATATTTAGTGTGACCCACAGAGAAGATGCAAGGTCATCTTTAATTCAAGCAGTACTAATGATGCTATTAGGAATATGACATATAGACCAGCTACATGCACAATTAGATGGTTTCAGATTACACCATTTAAAGGCAATATTATAAAATATCAATTCAGGAATTCATAGTCCTAATTCTGTTGATAAGGTTTTTAAGACAAGCTTGTGTTGACAACCAGAAGACAACTTAGAAGGCAGGCAGATGATTTATAAATTTACCAAATTAAAAGCGAATTAAGTATTCAAAGCTAAAATTTGATAGCAGGTATAGGAGAATATATGAAAGGGTGAATACACATTTGGAGATTGCACATCTGTAAATGGATTTGTTGACAGGAAAAAAGAACTCTCAGCATTGCCAGGCTCATAGTAACCTAGGTCTTCCTTCCAACTGGTATTTTTAACTACATTTTGCAATACTGCAATGAATTTCCTGGTCCCTGGAGCTCCTGGCCTTCTATCTGACCTCTGTATTACAAGTTATGACTGTGTGCAAAGTATTCGAGCCAAAATTTTTGGTCCACGCCGCTGGCTGTCAAAACACAGGGACTTCTGTCTGGGTGTAGATACTTAGTTTTGGAAAAGCAGGATAGTACATTTTGTTCATCATTCCTCATGCTTCCCCCCCCACATACACGCGCCCAAAACAAAGCTCCTAATCATGCTATACTTCTTTAGTACCTTCCATCTGACCACTGAAAGCAATCTATAAACATTAAAACTTTACAGCAGCCCTCAAAAGTATTACCCCAGGTAATCAGAAAGCTGAAATAACTATCAGCTGGCTGGTTGCAAGGGTAGGATTTACGACTTCCAGTGCCCTAATCTAACCTCTGAGCCACAAATGAGAAATTAGCCTGGTATTCATGATCAACCTTGCAATAACAAAACTCTGTTTATACCCTGAGGATCAGTGAACAGTACCAGTTTCACTTTATAAGAAGCTTATTGTTGAAAAACTATTAAATGGGTTTGTTTTTTAATATCATAGTGCTGTTCTAAGAAAATGAACCTGGACCTTGAAACTTAGAATGAATTAAATGACACATGAGTAAATATATATTAATTATTTTTATTAAAGTATCAAAACAAACTTGAGAATAGAAAACAAATTGCTTTTAATGCATTTTAAAGGTTCTCCTGAATAAAGTATAGTTTTAGAAAACTCATGCAACATATTGCTCCTTTCTAGCTTTTTAAACGCTCTTTTCTTGGGCATAGTCAAATTAACTTCAGTACCATTGTTTCTAAACTAGCGTGCAGGCGCACGCATGCACACACACACACACACAGTAAAAAGCAGCTATGGCTGCACATTTAAAGAAATAAAAATAATTATCTTCTGACAATAGTAGTGGTACCATATTAACATTTGGCATGCTAAGTAAATAACATTGAGCAACAAAAGCATGACGCCTGCGTCAGCAGTGATATGGTTAAGAGCAACCATACAAACTCCCTAAAGGAGAGACACGAAATCCGCAATTATACTCTAGTCTCTGCGGTAACACTTTACAACAGCGTAGGAGACAAACTCTTTTGTCTCTTGGCATTTGATACACAAAGGGCAAAGCCAAGGAGTATGATATCGTGATGATGCCTCGGTTTTGTACTTCCCTATGACAGAAGTCAAATGCCAATGAACGTTCGTTGGGCGAGGCTATTGTAACACGCTTCACATACATCCGTTGTCTGACAAACAACTGGCCCCATTGATTCCCCATGTCACTCCCTCTAAGCCAGTGAAGTTGCAGCAGAGGCTCCAAACTCAGCCTACAGGACATTAGTAAAACTCTCATTGAAGTCAACGGAAGCTGCTTCCAACATACAGAAAGAAAGTGGATCCTCAGGACAGAATCAGACCTAATATGTTGTCTTTTTAATACATTCATTTTTCAAACACATGAAGTACATATCTTTCAAACATGATATAGTTTGTAGGACATTACAATATATCCAGATCTTAGGAAAATGTACTAAGAAGTTCTGTTGCAGAATATAAAGATCATATAAGGATCAGGTATGATATCTGATATACTCAACCGGGACTTGCAAAGTAAGAAGCTTATGGCTGAGGTATCTTTAAGTTTAGCCTTTAGAATAAAAATACAATTTCAACACTGCATAACTGGTGTAAAATATTATGTACTGTAAGCTCCATTCTTATTGTCTGCTTCACTTAAATTGTGACATTGAGCAGTTAGACACCACTGATCAAGATACGAAATTTTGGAAGGTATAATCTCTGCATCCAATCACTCAAGATACTCAGCACCTCATCCGAGGAAAAGAGGAAGGATAAGGGTTTTAAATAGTGGTGTCTCAAATACAGCTGTTGAAGTTTAGGAATATATAATATTAAACACCAAGAGATAAAAGCAAAAAAACAGCACAACACTTGTGTTTTCAGTTTTATCTTGCTTGCAGTATTTATTAATTTTACTCATTAGGATATTAGTGATAAATAAGGATATTTTCTTTTACAGAAAATTGTAAGGATATATTTTATAGGATTAAACAATCTGAGAATTTCACAGAAACATCAGAATTTAAACACTCATAGCTTCAACTGTTTTGTCCAGCAGCTCTTCTACCAGTTCAGAAACAACTAAGGTTTGTATTTAATAAAAAATAAAAACAATTATTCACTACATCAAAACTCCTGCCTTCTTCAGATTCTAAGTAACACTTCTGATTGACTGTAGTCACCACTCAAATGTAAAATAAAATAACTGCAATCATATTTTTCCCCTCTGAATCATCAGGCAATAGGAAATAATCCTGACAAGGATGGACAAAGCTTTTTCATGCCCTTATAAGAGCTATCTGTATAACCAGACCTACTGAAGTCCATAGAACCTCTTCTCTGAGTGAGGCTTAGAAGCACGAATTAAGGCTTGCAGGATCAGATCCTAGGTTAAAATGCCTTTTTTTTTCTTTTTTTTTGCATGATTCACAAGCCTGGGATTCAGTCCTGCAGTTCTTTACTCAGGCAAAACCTTTATCAAAATACCTTCATAGTTAGTTTCCTCTCTCCAGAGGGTCCAATTCACCCAGTCACCAAGTGGTGGTACAAAATGCTCTCCAGCAACTCAAAGAAAAATTATAGTCCCCAAAGGACAGTAGGTGGGGTTCCAGCTCATAAAGCACAAACTTAGCTACATGGATGTTCTGCAAGAAACACTTCTTTGTCACACCTACCAGACTTTTCAAATTCAGTCTCTGAGATGAGTCACAGAAAAAACCCACACAAGTGTTGTGAAAAAAAAATTACAAAGCTTAGTTGGAACTAAAGGCTTTGTGTGTGTGTGTGTGTGTGTGTGTGTGTGTATACACATACGTGTTTGGTTAGAATGCAGTATTACATATCAGTACATTCTGCCAGAAAGCATCTTCCTGGAAACTTCAAAACCTGAAAAAAAACACTCTTAGTCTGCTTTCCCCACCAGCAATAAGGAAAGGTAGCGTCCATCCAGCACAGCTGTCTGTACCACATGCATCATTGCAAGTCATAGTGTTCTAGCACAAATGTCGTGAGTGCAGATACTGTATACTAGCAGAGAGCTAAAACTTCTGAAGCTGTTGTCTGTAGCTCCTAGGAACAGCAAGTATGACAGGTGCAAAACCTATATTTGAGGCAGAAGACGCTTCGATTTGATTGAGACCAGATCATCCAAGGGGAAGAATTGTTGTCAAGCCAAAATGATTCTTTCTGCTTAAGAAAGCAATCTGCCCTTCCTAAAGGCTCTTGACTAATAGAATCCTACATGTTAAGTCAGATCCTCCATGGATTCTGGTAGCTGTTAAAAATATACTATAAATATTTCCATGTTTGCCATATCACTTAACCTTGTAATGTTCCTTCTTTGATCTGTTGAATAAAGAGATTCCTTTCATCTTCAGGTGTCCTTCCATTTTGTGCCCGGACTATACAAGTGGGCCTGTGAAGATTTAGCATGTATATCAAATGCTGCTTCTCATTCTTTAGCTCTTCAATCTGGGCTTTTAATTCTGCATTGATAGTTTCCAGCTTTTCTGATTCCTAGTCAGAAAGTACAGACACAACTGTTAGACTGAGTGTTTTAAGTAGCTGATTGTAATGTTTACCTAATAGTTGCAGTCTTTTATCAGTGAGAAAACATATGGCTGGCTGAGGAAGCAATTACAAGGTTCTTAGAGTCCTGTAATGGTGAAACTATGCATCCCCCAGTTTATTGTAGTCTGAAAAACAGATTCACAGTTGCCTTCTTTGTCCTTTAGAGGCGTAACAGAAGTTGCAAAACCAAATCCAGATCTCATTTACAATGGTATGCATGCAGAGTAATCTTGCTATCTTTTGCAGAGTTACTCTGAACTTTTGGGGTCAAAATTGACCCAAAATTATGTATGCCTCCTGTTAACTCCCTGGAATGTCATGTCACATATCTGTAAACCCATGTTAAGCTAACAAAGTAAGAACACAACTTTTTTCCCTACCCCTGGATACAGGAATAAAGACAGGCCTGATGCTGCTGTAATCTAGTTTCACCTCATGGCAGACCAGGTGAAGCCACTACTGAGGTTTTAGGATGGAATCTCAAAGCTAAGCTACTACATCACCCATTTCATAAGAAAGTTGGAGATTACTTGTGGGTGTCTGTAGGCTTGGGAAATGGGATTTTGATTCTTTTTTGTTGTTGTTGTTGTTGTTGTTCAATTTACACATTCAAATTAATGTTATTCCCATAGAAAAGATTGGTCACTGAAACAGTAATCTCTTTCCACTCCTGCCATGCTTTCACTTTCTTCCAGTTTTAATCAGGTCTGATTTAATATATAGTATGTTCACTTTTTTTTTTGTTAATACAGCTAAGATTGTGAAGGTTTTGCAGAGATTTTGGTAACATCCTCCTGCATTTCCTGCTATGACAGTACTACTGTACTATCTATTCAGATCATGGCAGGATAAAAGAGCAAGAAAAATTAAAGCTAGTGACTTACTTTCTGCAAACATTCTGTTTTTTCCTTCTTTTTGTTTCGGCACTTCGCAGCAGCGATTTTGTTCCTTTCCCTTCTCCGTTTTTTTCTTTCATCCTCTTCAGGAGTAAACTAGCCAGTAAAAACAGACACACACAATCAGTAAGATACAGTAAATACTCCATCTGTATTTTGATAACTTCTGCATTTTTAGAAACAATGCAGGTAGTGTTGTTAGCACTCACATCATGAGTTACATAAGGACATGGTTCTGACCTTGCTTGCAATACAGTAAAATGGTAGTAACTCCATTAAAATTGTCAATAAAAAAACAGACTGGACTTTGAATGGATGCAATCCATGTGATGGCTCATTTTAAATCAATGGTACTCAGAAAAATTGCCAAGTGTCTCTCCCACACTGGCCAGGGTACTTTCTACACCTCCATCTCTTCCGAGTTTTGCAAGGAGGAAAAGGAGCAAGGAACACAGGGAGCAGAGTGGAAGATGAAAGCCAGGATGAGGCAGGGAGCTAAAGGCAGTGCAAGTTGGACTAGATGATCTCCAGAGGTCCCTTCCAACCTCAACCATTCTGTGATTCTGTGACAGGTAAGGGGATATATGATGACACTCTAAGTTTTATTTTTTTCCCTCAGGAGTTTCAAGATAAGAGCAACAGCAGTAATTGATTTAAACCAACGTACAGACACATCCCTAACTTAGTCGATTCCCTCACTTTATAAGAGACGTTTTTTCACTGAGACTATTAAAGTAAAAAACTAGCGCGGACAAAGCACAGCAGCATCTAGCTCAGTACAGCCCACATGGGGCCTACTGGACTGTCCGCACTGAAGTAGAACTGTAGTGACTTACTCCAAGTTCAGCCACAAGCAGGCAGAGAAACCAGGTTAGTGCTTGCTCTAATCACTGTAAAGCATTGTCCTTCGGTTCATAATTAAAAATAAAATATTCAACTATAGCCCTTAACTGAAATGAGAAATACCATAGGGCTTTCCAAAAGCACCTACAGAAAAAGTCAAGCAACAGGCTTTGAAGGATTGAACATACTAACATGTTTAGATGGTGGAGCAGGTTGTCTATATTTGATATAATTATTGGTCTTATGGTGAAATTTTATCAGAGATTTAATCAGTCACATTGACAGGCAATTTAAAGAATCATACCTCTGTTTTCATGATTGATGTTTCAATTGGCCTTTCAGAAATTGTCACCGTGTCCAGTGCAGAAGACATTCTGTGGGACTGACGCTTATTCTGAATGGCGAATCTCAGTTCCTCTTTCACCAGTGGGGTTAAATTTGTGAAATCATCGAACCCCAGTGACCCTGCAGGGGACAAAGTGGGAACAATTGCGGAGGCGCTGACTTCTAATGCAGATACCTGGCCAGAGTGTTGGACCATCATTTTGCTGAAAGGTAAAAAAAAAGATAATAATAGTCTTTCAACAACTTTAGAAAGGCAAAAACCATCTGCTAGAGGCATATTTTAAACTGTGAAATAGGACTATATTTCTTGCATTGTTTCAACCCACATTCCCTACATATCCCCATCTCTCACTGGAGTCAAGCAGCTAAGAATTTATCACTAGCAAAAACTTCTGCCTTAGGTTAACTTCAATTTGGTATTTAATAATATTAGCATATCACACAATTTCCAGATCTTTCTGAAACTTAAGATGGAAAAAGTGTTTATATATACATGCTGTAAAGCTTTACACTGGTAATGTGTGGCAAATATTACTATTATTTAAAACACAGCATTAGGTTAAGAGTCTCTCCATCCTCAGAGCTAAACCATCAAATTCCAGCATGAAATGGACAGAGCAGAGTATGACCTCAGCTATCGTTAGGTAAAACTAGAGCAGCTCTACTCGAAGCTGAAGTTTTCTGAGTGCGAGCAGAACCTGCCAAAAAAATTATCCTGCTCATTTTTGCACAAGATTGTTAAGATCTGGTTATAAACTCCTAAAGAGGGAGCTGACACAAACATGAAGATGGGGTTTCAAAGCATAGGCTGAGTTGGGGGGAAGAAGTCATAAAGAATGTGAAGTCATTTGTTTCATTCCTTTGCTCTTGTAAAATCTGAAACTGTCCTCAAGTGCCCTCCACAAGGGTTTTAAATTCTTAAACATTTTGGTCAGATCTCCTGCTGATATAAAACAGTGTAACTGAAGAGACTTCAGGGGAGTTATGCTAATGGACACCCATGGAGAAACATCTCCCTTATTTCCAGCAATTTTGCTAAGGAAATGAACCTGGCCGACAGTGCTCTCCGGTCTCCTCTTTTTAGTCATCCTCATTTATTTTTCAGCCAGCTGGGCAAGGACAACCAAATTTGGAAGACGGAGAGAGGTCCCCTACACATTTTGTGAAAAACGATGACCCGGCTGAGGGAGAGGCAGGCAGAGCTGAGCAGCAGTGAGCCACCCAACGGCACGGGCGCCCCAGGCAGGCAGCCCAGCCAGTCCTGCCGGCACACACTGTCCCTTGCCCAGAAGGGGTGTCCTAAGGGGGCTGGGCCGAGGGACAAAAGCTGCAAAGCCATAGGAAATCCGATTATATCACTCCCCTTACTCATAAAGCAACTTGTCTTCATTTGGACTTTACCATACTGTTTTTCCTTTTCTTCATTGTGCTGCAGGTTTCTGGGTTTTTTTTTTCTTTGTTTTTTTTAATAGCTGTTGGGGTAATTACAGTATGTGCTATCTACTCTTGATTAAAATTGTAATAATTACAGCAAAGTCAATCATAATTAACTTAATGCAGGTAAGCAAGTAGTTGCCTCAGGGTAGCAATGTGGGTTAAGCTAAATTTCTGCACGGTCAGCCCAGCATGATACAATTCCCTGTGCGCTACCTCTGAAACACAGCAAGAAATGTTTGGGGGTCATGTGCCTTGACAGAAAGATGGATTTTGCTCAGAGCTATCTAAAAGCATTCTGTAAATCCACCCTGGTGCAAGTCAGAGTTGAATCTGGTTCATTGCTAAGTGAGGTAAATATAAAAGCCTGAGTGCAGCGAATTGCCTGTTGGTAAAGAACGGCACTGTGCGGCTGCACGGGTCCCCTCGCTTTCAGCCTCAGCGACCACAGAACAGCTGAAGGTTTCCCACATTCTGGGGGCAAAATCCTGAACCCACTGAAGTCAAAAGGAGTTTTTCTGTCGACCTCAGTGGGGCCAGGATTTCACCTTTAGTTATTAAAGATGGGGAAATTATCTGGAACAATTTGTTATTCAGAGAGGCCTTGGGAAATTTATGTAATTCTCTTCAGAAAGCCCCTGCTCATGAGTCACATTTAAAGTACTGATACGCTTTAATCCTATAATCTCAGAAAGCAAGCAGTTACTCTTTTCCAACAAGTCAGAAACATCCCTATAATTTCCAGCTAAACTCCTCCCAACATTGTCTACCATTTACCAACACTCAACCATTCAACACATTTAAACAGGCTATTTCCAGACAGTGCTGAACCCCTCATTGCTAGTAGCTAAAGAAACCTCGGCTATGTTCGCCGTCAGTCTCTTTGGCTGCTAGTGATGGTTTCATTTGACAAAGTTAATTCTGTTTAATGGACTCAAATCAGGAGTCTTAAATTAACAATAACAGCCTAAAAATAATCAGTTGGGCTAACAGTTTTCCAGCATTGGTGGTTTATTCCTTTATTCATATATTCCTCACCAGAGGAAACCATGTTCATATTTTAGCCAAGTGCTTGAGAAAATTGTGTTCACACTGGATTTCTATTAGTGCTAAGGGCACCAATAAGTACTATACTATACTATACTATTCTCAGTTACTCTAATTGGTCTCTCCTGGGTTTAAAAAAAAAGGGGGGGGGGAGTGGGAGGGTGCCCACCGGCAGGGGAAGCACGGAGATGGAAGTGTCCTTGGCTATAGAAACTTGCTGCTCTCCTGCCTGAGCAGCTTGCTGACCTTCCCGACATCCTGAAAGGCATCGCTATTGACTCAGACTTTGGGAAGGGAGGGCCTACTGGGGGGCTGAGGTTCATCTGAGGATTTCTGCCATCAGCCAGGTCCCATTTCATGGGGCTACATGCTGCCGGTTCACTGCTCGGGGCTCTTTGCAGCAGGGCTTGTGGACAGTGTCTAGCACAGTAAGGTTCCCCTCTAGCACTGAGAGCCGTAGGACTCACCATGGCATAAATAATAAAAATACTCAGCTTTATGTCAAAGCTACCCAGTAGGCTAAAGAGATTTCCTTTCCTTAGCAGTAAGGTAGATGTTTTCCTGTTTCTGAGGAAGAGTTCTGCTTTTAGAAAAGTTTTACAAGAATAAAAATTAGAATTTCTTATTAAAAAAATGCAACAGTTTGCTATCCCTTCCTTTCTCCCAGTTTTTGTCCAAATGTTATCTCTGTCTATAAGCTACCAAAAGCAGTGTCTCATTTTCTCTGGGTTTGTAAAGAACCTAAAACAGTTGGGGAAATACCAGGAATAAGAATAACTAGCCTTACAGTGTGACCACACTGGGGCCTCTCTGATACTATTGCTTTTTGCTTTGTCAGACAGGGGAGTGCGTGGCCCCGGGCTCCAGGCTGTCCCGACCGCCCCCGCGATCCTTGGGAGCTGAAGGCGCTGAACATGTCACAGACCTGGACCGTAAAGGCACGGCTCACTCCCACCGTGAGTTAATGCTTCCTTGCCTTATACTTTTACAGCTAACAGCTTTTCTCTTAATGTCTCCCTCCAAATTCTGGCAGGTTCAAGCAATTTTAAAGAGAGTTGTCCTCCCCCTACTTTTTGTTTGTTCTTTTGTCTTCCACCTACATTGAACTTTTACATCTCGTTTGCCAATATTTTAATTTCAGGATGCGGTCCCCAGCTGTGAAGTCCGTAGCTCTATTACTTCAGCATATTGTTGTCTAATACTAATATTAAAAACGACTACTATAAGTCTTCTCTCTTTTGCTGAGCTGTAGATGGCTGACTGAGCCTCTTGGTTTTATGTCTTCACACGAATTCCCTTTCCTCCGGTGCTGATGCAATAAACCCCTATAACCATTGAGGTTAATCTTAAACAGCATTAGGAGCAATTACAGTTCACAACCTCTGTGCACGCTGGTTGACCTTAAGCTTTCTGACATCCCACATCGCTCCCGAGCCACCCTCTGCTGGCTTCCAGCGCCTCAAACGCTGTTGCTGCGAGGGGGACCGACGCGGGGCAGGAAACTCCCTCTCTCGAGCAAGTTTTCTGTTGTGTCACGCCGGACTCGATTAGGCAACAAACAGCTCGGCGGCGGCTCTGCCTCGCCGCAGCCACCGGCGCGGAGGGAAAACGGAGCCCCCCGCGCCGGCTCGCGCGGCGCCCGCCGCCGCTCCGCGCCCGCCGCCGCCGCCGCCGCCCCGGCACCGCGCTGCCGCCGCCGCCGCCGCCGCCGCCGCCGCGCATCCCCGGGGCCGCGGCCGCGGCTGCCCCCGGGAGCGGCGCGGGGGGCTCGGCCGGGCAGGGCAGGGCCGGGCCGGGGGCGGCGGCCCCAGCTCCGCTCCGCTGCGCTCCGGTCCTGCGCGGCCCCGGCGGGCAGCAGCGCGGGCGGGCTGCGCCCCGCCGGCGAGGGGTCCCCGCGGCTGCCGCCGCTCGCACCTACCTCTGCGCCGCCGCCGCCGCCGGTTTCCCAGCCCCGGGAGGGTGCGGAGGGAGCGGGCTCCGCGCCTGCCCCGCGGCAGCCCCGGCCGCGGCAGTCCCCGCTGCGCCGTCCCCGCTGCGCCGCCGCCGCCGGGAGAGCAGCGCCCGCTCGCCGCCCGCCGCGCCTCTGCCTCTCGCCGCGGTTGCATCACCCCCCTTTTATAGCCGAGTGGGCAGCGCTGGTATTTACTCTGGCGGCGAGTCCCGGGCTGATGTCATGCTATTAATAGCCGCCGCGGGAGAGCGGGCGGCGGGGGGGCGGGGGGCCGCGGCGGTGATGCAAGGCGGCCCCGCGGCCCGGGACGGCGCGGCCCGGCCCGGCGCGGCCCGGCCCGGAGAGCCGCGCCGAGTGCGCACTATAAGAGCAGCGAGCCGCGCCGCGCCGTCGGCTGGTCGCCCCGCACCTGCGTGGCGAGCGGCGGCGGGACCCCGCGGCGCGGCGCGACGGGGACGGGACGGGGACGGGGACGGGGACGGGACGGGACGGGACGGGACGGGACGGGGAGGGGAGGGGAGGGGAGGGGAGGGGGCGCCGCATCCCTGCCGAGGCGCCGGGGCCCCCTGGGGGGCCGCGCAGCCCCGGGGGGCCGCGGGCTCTGCTCCGCGCCGCGCCGCCCCCTCGCCTCCTCTCCTGTCTCATTCTCTCGCCGGGAGCCTGCGGGTGTTTTCGGGCGCGCGGGGCGGGCTGCTGATTTAAAATGAACCGAAGTCCCTTTCACGACTTAGAGAAAGTGAAAATAAGGGAAGATTATGTAGTTTTCAGAAGGACCGAAAAACATGATCCTACTTCACTGAAAATTTGTTTAACCCTCCGCGCCGCCCCCCCCCCCGCACCCCTCTCTCCCTCCTGCTTCAAATGTCAGCTAAAAGTTCAGTTTACATGTGGAAGAGGACGACTTCAGTTTTTACCCTGAGGAAAGACCCGTTTAATGGCATGACAGGAAGCTAAAAATAAATAATAAAAAATCCTTTTCTTAAAACACGTCAGTTCTCAATGTCCTTATGATTTCAGGGAAAACCAAAGACTCCGCCGTAGGAGACGGGGAAACGCGGTGGTGTTGGCTGCCGTGAAAGCGGGTTTGTTTCATTCTGTTTCCGTAGCTTCCTGATTTGTTAAACAACAGAAATTGCCGCTAACAGCCCCCAAAGTGCTGGAACAGAGATTTGTCAAAGAAACACTTGCCCACTTGCTGGCAAAGACAGACGGACGCACACTGTTATCCAACACAACAATATTCCATATTCGCAAAACTGCCATTAACAGGGTCTTCAGGTCTCTCTCTCATTTACCAAGCGTGGAAAGATCAGGACCTTTAAAAGCTTGAGGATGTCCTAACTGTATTAATTAATATATTCATTTGTATTAATTAATATATTCATTTATATCTAAAATTTATACCCTGAACAAGTGCTCCAACAAGTTAATTGATTTCATAATGTTCAACGAGGCTGTATTATGATAATATGTCTCAAGTTGTTTATTCTGGGATGTATTAATTGCTTGGAGCATTTTAACAAGGGTATTAAATTCCAATTAGACCTAGTCTGATTGTCAGTCTGTCTGTATCTCACCTCCGTGTGTGTCTGCCTGTGTTTGCACACATTTGTACGTACATAAGCATATGTATGTTGGTCACACAGATGTGAATAGCAATCTTAGCTTTTTAAATGCCACCATGCTTGCATGCTCAACTCCACAATCTTAACACTGCTATTTTATACATAATTGTCTGCTTTTGAAAAAAAAAAAGAAAAAAAAATCTGGTGGGAAAGGAAATGTGAGTTTGGACTAATGATGTTTGCTTTCTCCTGCATTAGGTACAGTTGTTCCCTGCTCTCCTCACACAATGAAAGGCACTTTGGGGGCGCAGTAGTGAGCCTCCGACCTACCTGGCAGCCCTCAGCTTGCAACTCTTGCAAGCTATAGGCTTTTCTTGCTGTAGGCTCAGGTACTCACCTATAGATAAATCAATCATCTCAGCTCTTTCAAAACATGTTTATTATCTTATCTTTGTTAATCTATGTAAATCAATGTCAAATATAATTCCAGGCAAAAATTTTGCTCTTCAGAGAGGTGTAGAGCAAGTTTTACATTTCAGGTTGGTGCACACCATGAAATTTTTATTACTACAAGGGCATAATTTTATCATTCATGCCCTGCTCAAAAACAGCTGGCATCATTTTTCTCAAACCCAAAAGAAAAAAAATACCACTCCCAAACAGAGGCCAAATGTGGAAAATTTTATCTCAGAAGATAATTGGTTGGAAAGTTCTGAGCATGAAGTTATTGTGGAAACGGTTTAGCAACATTAGTTTTAGTGGTCATGACCAGGTGCTTGCTGTAATTCTGACAGAGAGATTTAGCAACTGTCCATTCTTATTTTACTAGCTGTATCATAAATGGAAACTTATTTAGAGTATTTTCAGCTAAGTAGAGCAATGCCACAGAATAATAAAGGCAAAAAAAACCCAATTCCCTCATTCTGTGTGGTTAGAAGTACCTTTGGAAGATAAGTATTCTTATCCTGTTGTTTAAGGGTCACTAACATTTGCTGAACAATCACAACACTTCCCCAAGTAGGCAGATGATTATTTTGTTTTGAAATAGTACTGTGTTATACAAAACTAAAGCCAATACATTTGTTTTCTATACAATGCTTCTTCATTACTGGTACCATTATTGACAGCGAGCCACACTGGGTACTAAAAACTGACAGCAAACAGTTGTGTTAATTCTTGAACTGCTTCTGAAATGAGAGAGCTCCTCCCTGCAAAACAAACAGAGATTGTTCCTGTGCACTTTTAAGATTAGGCCACTGAAACATGTCCTGGCTTGAAATTCTTCTTTAAAAAAAGAAAATGAAACCACAGTGAAAAATAAACTGAGTTCCAGCATATCACATAGGTTCGATCCTGCTCCCAAAGCTAACTTGACTCAATAAAGATGTACGATCAGACTCCAATTCTTGAGAAGTTATACATAACTATTAAGAATATCAGGAGGTTAAACAGTACAGCTGCCAGATGCTCTAATGCTCTTTACCAGGTTCATTTTCCAACATCTCATTAAATGCCTTTCATTTGCTTCCCTCTAAACATTTACCAGTGCCTTTCCGTTTCATTTGTCTGCTGCCACCAGAAACTTCAGGGGACGATCCCACTGCAACAGCAATCATTTCACAGCCATGAAATCAATGTTAATTACTTCTGCCTTCCCTGAAGCCAGGCACAGTTTCTTCATTACAGTATCAGAGCGGGGACAGGTCCAGTACTGGGTTTTCCCTCTGTGGAGAAACACCACCCTTTAGAGCATCCCATGGCGTTGTCCTTGCAGCCCACAGGGAGAGGAGCGAACTCCTTCCTCTACGTTTTCCTGACCAAATCCTACCTCCATATCCCTTCACGTGGTTCAGACACTGTGAGTATTTGAATAAGACTAAAATGTGGTTCTCCTACAGAGTTGCTGAGCAATAGACTTGCATCCTCACCATGAAAAGCTTTCTGCTCTCCCTTGTCTTAAAATTTATGAAACTCTATGATCTCAGTCAGAATAACACCATAAAATCCAGAGCCTGTGTGGTTTTATGGTCATACAATTCCACTAAACCCACTTGGTCTGGGGAAAATACAATGAAATGTACATAAAACGTGTAGGGAAATCTTGAGTAAAACCTGTCTCCCTGGGTGCTCAGTGGCTTTAATTGTATTAAGTTTTGACATTACTGTAACCCTGATGGGTCCAGTTTTCCCCTTCATGGCACATACATCAGAAAGAGCTTTCTGGAAGTCAGACTTACCACATTGCAAAATCAGCACAAAATCAGACTCTCTGCCAAGGAAAGGTATTCTATATTTCTGTGGTGGGAATTAACTTTTGCCGTGATTTTTGCTATGCAGTACATTCAGTTCTGAACCTATGTGGTAAGAATCTTCTGTTCCCCCAAACTACACTAGTTTTGAGACAAGTTTCACATCTGACCAGACCATCAGCAGTGTTGAAACCTGGGACTATTTTTTCCAAAGTTTAGGTTGCTGCTGCTTGAGCAAAGGGACTATGCTGCAGTGGAAGCAGCCTCAGCAGCTTCCATCAAGCCCAGGGCTTTTCAGGCTGCCATCTGGGGACTCCTTGGGCACCTGTGGACTACTTCCCAGGGTCCCCTGAAAGGTGGCTTTAAAAAACAAGCCTAAAGTAGCTAGGATCAAATTCACTATGGAAGGGTTGGACCTCTCCTGGGAAGCACTGAGAGCTCCAAAAACTGAAGGGAGTTAAAAGCCACGGAGCTAAGAGGACAGGCACTAACAGAGCCTGTATGGCAAACGCTGCTACCCTGGTACATTTAATACTACTCGAGTGGATGGGCATGTGCCTTGTGGAGGGAAATTAGCTGCTATTAAGGGCACAATTTTAACTTCTTTTATTCTTTAATGCTGAAGACAAGATTCATTTCCTCCTTGCTTTTCTCTCCTCAGTTTACATTTCCTTCCTTACTGCTTGTCACCATCACTATCTGATATTCCTTCTAAATCCACGTATCCACTCTTTATTATCTCCTTTTTAGGCATTCTCCCCTTTCCTCATTTCTTTTATTTTGTTTCAATAATAGCTCCCTTTCCTATTTCCTTCCTTTAATTTCTCTCTTTTTTCCTCACTGTATCCCTGGATTCCATCATCCCCCTTTCTGTTCCCTCTTTACAGAGATTTTCTCCCATTGGTCCTTCTGTTGCTGCCTCTTCAGCTTCCTGAGTTTAAATGAGTCATTTTACTTTTCTCTTTCACTTTCCATCATTTTACTTTTTGTTTCTCCGCTTGTAAGATGGTAACATAATTGCCAGAGGGTGCAACAAGATGTGTATTTCAGGACCAAATTCCGGTGCCCAAAACTACCATGAGCTGTAGGGGAACTTTACTAAATTAAATGGTCCAGAATTTAGTCAATTATTATTATTACATGCAGTGCTTTTGGAGTGTTTGGGGGGGCAAGTAGCACAAATATCTACTCTCTCTGGCTGAGAGAGAGAGCACTGACTGGCCCAGCCAACCATATCTACAGTTTCCTTTCCCTGAAATCTTTCAGGGTTTATTTTTTTATCAGATGGACTTTGTGCACTGGCACAGTAGCTGGCTAAGCACGACAGCCTGTAATTACAATTTCTGAGCTGTTTGGATACATCCACATAGTAACAAACAACAAAAAGAGATCCCACATTTGAGATCCCATATATGAAAGAATCACATCTCAAAACAGACTGAATAAAGCAGAGTCACTGGTTCCATTGAATAAGCAAAATGATAGGCTTGATGTATTAACTGCTCTCCAGGCGGGTGTAAATGACATCTCTGTTAGGGCGTCCTTATATTCCCATCCATTTTATGGCAAGAAAAGCTCTGTCTTTACAGACCCTCCTCCCCCCTTTCCCCTCACCATCCTTTCCATCATGTAAATGAATGCCAGATTTTTGTTTGTGAGAGCAGTTACAGATTCATACTGAACTTCGTCAATGGCTTTATGTGCACAGAGCTGCTCGCTGATGAAAGTTAAGTACTAGAGCTTGATCCAACTGTTACTGAAGTCAATGGAAAGATTCCCATCGACTTCAATGAGAGATAAATTTAGCCCCAAGTGACTATGAAAAATCAGCATCTAGTCATGGTGGTTGCCAGCGTACCAAACTCTCCTATGGAACTGACTTAAAGATATGTTTAGAAATTACTTGCTGAAGGTGTAGCTTCAACTTAGGTGGACTGATACAGTTATGGTTTGTAGTCTGGTAACCCACCAGGTAAACACAGAGGGTGAGAGAAGGACAGTGACATAATATGTATATTTTTACTGCGAGAAGTTACAAATATTCTGGATGCATTATGGAATCATCATGCTGCTTCACACAAACACACACACACCAGTGCCCCCTATAAAAATTACCTGCTCACATTGATTTCACTTGGGACTGTGCGTGTCTGAAGAATACTCTGGGCCTCAGTATCATTACTGATACTCGTAACAGCTCTTCCCATCTGCCTGGGAAGCTATTCCATAACTTACCATAATAATTACAAATACATGTTTCTAATTATTAAAGATTGATTTTGATATAAACACCATTTTAAATGACAAAAATGTGTGACACAGATTTATGATCTACAAGAGATTCAAAATCAAGGCTGGCATTGCAGCTTTCGCTCCGCTTATCTTTTGTCCTCTCACCTACTTTGCATGTGACTTACCATGAAAAGAACGCATGAGTGATCTTAACTTTCAGCCTCTTATCTTCGCTGCTTTATTTTTTTGGCCTCAACTTTACAGTAACTCACCCAGATAATAAGAACAAAGTGTAAGTAAAAGGAAACCAACAGGGTTGCACGCAGTTTTAAAATTAGACTGCCTTAACTGCAAACACCGAAGCGTGCTGTTGATGGGAGCGCTAGCCCAGATTCCGCTCCGCTCTGTGAGCGCGGGAGGCTGTGGACCAGGCCACTGGCGAAGACGCAGAGTTTCGTGGCACCCATTTGGGATGCCCACGTGACCGTTAGTCCAATGGCAAATGAAATCCACAGCCATGTAGGCTTTGTCTTTTGTCCAGTGACTATTTAAAGTGCAATGCTCACACAGAGAGAGAAGCAGGCTCCAGGAGGGCCCGTTTCCAGGGCATGTCCTCACCCTGAGGCTAGAGTCACGCACCATTGGGTTTACTGTCTAACCAGTTCTTCACTTTATCACAGCAGAGCTTCAGCAGAAGTCAAGAGGAACCCCAAGCAGCACAGCTTATAGTTACATGGTCAGATGGTTTCTCCTCAGGAAGAGGGGACATGAGTTTCATCCCTCTTTGCCAGAGGCAGGTACCAAACTCAGAACTTTTCCTCCAGAGCAAGTGCTCTCCCTCATGGGCTTTAAAAGAGAAAAGAAAAAAATCAATCCCTGAAGCATGCTTTGCAGGGGTCTAAGTTTAGAAGGGAAGTTTGGGGCCACGAATCTCCAATCGCAATGATGCTTAACTCCCTGCTGCAAGTAGAGAGTAGGGGAGGGAGGTGGGACTTCAGACCATGCCGGTCTTTGGTGTTCCCAGCCCCGGCTCACGGAGGGGGCTGGTGCCTCTGAATTTGGTCTTTGTGATTTTGGATAACTTGATCATTTTCCTTTGGTTCTGTTTCCCAGTCTGTTGAAATAGATAATGATATTTACATTCTAGTGTGAAGTATCTGAGATTCACAAATGGAAATCATGTAGAAGGCTGCTGTCTTTTATTTTTATGTCTTATTTTAATTAGCGTTCAGATATGTCTCAAACCTGAGGCTTTTGTTGCTGGATGCTGTGCAGATACATTATTATCTATTCTTGCTATTCAGTGTGTGTATCACAGTAGTATTTAGCAGCCCCAGTAAGAATTCTGTGTGTTTTTTCCTTATGTGCAAGAGTTTTATGTAGAACTCTAAAAAAGATGACAATGTTTCAACCAACAAATAGAAGCCCAGATTCAGCATAGTAATTAAATACACATCTAAATAGTCCCAGTCAAAAAGCCTTGCTGAACTTGAGGCTTACTGTTTAGAGAAGAGCTAAAATTATCCTTTATAAATACTATAACTTATCCTTGTGGTAATATATTTTTTCTTACACATTTGGGATGACAGCACCTGACAAGGTATAATATTGTGGTCTTTTGTCAAGATCATTATTTTGGCAGTTTTCTTATATATAAGGGCTGATCAGTTAATTTTTTACAGATATTTAACGTATAGTAATTACTATATTTTTCTAAAACTATAAAGACTTAGGATTTGTGTAGATGATGAACTATTAAAATAAGTAAAAACCTAATAACCTTAAAGGAACACAGAGACATGGAGGACAAAACCTGCGTGTTCTGTCCACCTGTTAACACTAAAGTTTGCATTAATAGTGGACTTTGGAGGAGTGCCTAGCTAGCCAACAAGAAGTCATGCTGGATCTTATAACCACCTCTAAGGAAAACTGTCTTTTTATTATTCTTTTTTCCTCTGATTCTAATATGCCTGGGATTTAACAAACCATTTAAATTTACTTTTTCAGAAAGTTACGTAGAATTAAACATTTCCTGCACTTAAACAGGAATGCACAGGATTAGCGCCTGGCCATGTGCACAGGCAGCCCTGCATGCCCAAATGCACTCCCACGTATCCGAAGCCATAGGCTTCACCGGCTGCAAGGCTGCTGGAAGCTTTCCATCCTCAAGTGATTCACACTGCAGCAGCAGGGGTAGCTAATGTATGTTGTGTATAAGCAATGATGACCAGTAAGAAAAGCATTTTCTCGTAGCTTAATGATCAGCTGGAAGAGTTTTCATCTCTGTATCTGTACTCAGCTTGTCATTTACTGACAGGAAATGCCTTTCCCATCAGGCATTTTTACTGTTACACATGGTGAAAATGTAAAATATAAAGAGGAGGAATAAAAGGATCAGCTCTGCTTTAGTTATACAAACTAAACTCCCACTGTAGCAAATGAGAAATACCAGGGAAAGCAGAAATAGAACTGGACCCAAAGCACTGGCAGTAGGACTGCAGGACCTGGAGCAGGGAGCTAGGAGAGCCGTCACATATAAAGAGATTTTGCAAACTAATGAAAAAGAGATGAAAACCAAGAAAATTCTTTAGGGCAACTGCAGGACAAAAGGACTTTTTAGTTGGTTGGTTCTGGTCAGTTTTGTTTGATTTATTATTTGTTATTAGTTGATTATTTTGTTCCATGGTCTTCTGTGGAAGCATCTCAGGCTCTTTACAATACATGAGCAAATGTAGGATATTTTGGGAGAGTAAGGCAGACTTAGGAATATGATGGAGTTACAAAACCATTCCAAAGAAATGAGACCCAGTGGCTGATTTTCAAAGCTAGGTATACTTTAAACTAGGAAGTCTATGCCTTATAGCTTCACTATACTTTTTTGTCAGTGCTGCATGGGACTATTCAAATCATAATTTGTACAGAGCATATGTAAAAAGGATCTTGCTTATGCTATGACTTCCAGGACTAGCAAAAACCCGAGAAAATCCTGCTTAACAGAGGTGATCAGCTAGGTGAAGCAGAATGTTGCCTAGTGCCTGTGAGGATATGTTGCTATTGATTTCTGGAGACAGAAAGCTGTCTTGTGAAAATAACTTCTAACCTGTACACAGGTAGCTATTTAAAGTAAGCATTTTTGTATCGCTAGGACTTACCGAGACATTTAAAGGCAGATGTGGGAGTTCTTTCTCTAATACCACAGCAGTTCAGCAGGAGGTCAGCCCCAATTAATTTTGCAGGGCTGCACCCACGGTGGGAGAGGACTAGAACTCCTGATTATCATTTCCAGAGTCTGCTTGCTTTTGCAGATAAATATTGAAGGATTTTTAGTGATACTTTACACATGAGCAGCATGCATACAGCAGTTTTAAACTAGTTTAAAATGCTCTCATCTAAACCTGTAAGGACCTAGCTAACCAAAGAGATTGCGCTACCCTTGTATATAGAAAAGGGACTGTCATACACAATCAGCCATCAATCAGCATATGAGAGAAAGTAAAGATATAAAAATAAAATACTCATGTAAAGGCTGCTCAGGAGTATTCAGCAGATCTCACTGTGACTTCGCTGTGTTCTGTACAGGAATTCAATACTATATTGCTCCACATTAAAGGAGAGATTCACCTTTTTTTTAAGGACTCAGTTTCCAATAAATGGAAAGTGTAGATCATGTATATTTAAATTTAGCAATTTTTCCCATAAATGAAAGCTGATCAAAGTAAAACGTGGCATACTATCCCATTTTAATGAGGCAGATGCCTGCCATGTTCTGGAGAGGAAAGTAGTTTCCTTACTAATGCTGAGATATTTCTTCCCCTTGCTAAGATGTTCCACCTGGTATCAGAGAAATTGCGAAATGTTTAGTTAAGCACACTTCCAAATGACATCAGTGTTGTGGCACAGTTAAATATCGGGCAATCCACAACTAAAAGCCTGGCATTCTGTTCTGAATTTATAGTTGTGCCCGGTGCTTCAGCAGGAGCTTTCCTTGAGTTGGGATTGCAGGATCAGTCCCAAGACTTGTTTGGAAACCATAGATTAGGCTCAATCTTCTGCTTCCTGGCTTTGGTGAGGATGCCTCTTTTAGTACCATTCCTACAACTACCTCACTTTAACGAACCAGATAAATCATCTTCTTAGTTGTAGCAGGAACTAGACCTATGACAGATTAATGAAAACCAGCCATCAACTCCTCCCAGATACAAATTGGCAAAACTGCTTTCATTTCATCATCCAAGGATTTGGCTTGGGATGGCTTAGCTTGATAATTGTTTTTTTGTTGTTTTTGTTTTGTTTTACTTTTAAAGCATCAACATAAAGCAAAGAGAATATCAAAACTAGCAGGTTAAATCTAAATATGGTAGGTCTTTTTTGCAGCTGATTTGCACTTTGTGCAAAAGTGGTTGTTTAGGGTCCAAAGTTTTCTCAACAATTTCCTTAGTAGTCTGTAGAAGTCTCTTGAACTCAGGCTGTAAATCAGCCAAGTGTTAGGCTGAGAGTGCTTGAAAGGAAAAAAAAAAAGCCTTTCACAACAATCGTGATTTTTTTGTACTGTTTTCTTTGCAGAGTGTGGGGGTTAATCATGTACTCGAGTTGTTTTTTTGGTTTACAATTATTACAGGTGACAGTAATATTACAAAAATATATTTATTCCATGAATGCTCTGTATCCTTAAAATATTCATGCACATGTCTAAGCATTTGCAGGTTTCATCACCAACTTGAATGTATGTTTATACACTACCCTCTTCCCTTTTTTAAATGTCCATTATACATATCTTTAAAAGAGGTGCTGTAAAAGCAGGTCTCCTGATCTCAGCCCTGACCCTTAGGAGGTCATCAGCAAATCTCCAAAAAAGCAGGCTGCCAGATCAGGGCTGCCCGTTACTATCTTTCAATACAGTCCTAGGATAGTTTTTTTTTCCCTCTCTTTCTGTTGACAGGGATCATGGAACGGGGTCCTTGAGCAAGTACTAAATTATCCAGGACCTTATTAGGATTCTTCCTTTACTTGCCAGGTTTTCTGTCACTTTTTTTGGTTGTATTGGTGTTTTAGGCATAGCCATGAAGGGAGCAGAGAGGCTGCAAACTCACACAGCTTCTCCCCCATCACGTGTGTTCCTACCACAGGGTATCAGCAGGACAGAGCCATGGCCTCCTCTCCAGACCTATCCTTGTAAACTATATGACAAGAGAACCTCAACATCTTTTGGCTTCCTTACATTATTTATTAAATTTATTATTTTTAATATTAATTATTAATTATTAAAGTGTATTAATTTTTCATTAAATCTTACTTATTTGTGAATGTGTCTTCCCCAAATGGACTGCTTACAAAAACTGGGGGGTTACAGCCACACTTTCTCTATTACCGTAGTCCAAGACTTGTCCTTGCCTCTCACAGCTCCCCCTACTTAACTCCCAGGGCTCAGAAGAAAGGTTATTGGGTGAAAGTTAGTGGCCTGCAATACACAGAAGGTCAGACCAAATCATCTAACAGTCATCAACCATTAGCGTCGTGGTGACTGCTACCACCATGACCACCTGCTAGCATATTGACCACCTATTTACCAAATTCCCTCTTTGGTTGGTACAAGAGCCTTTGTCCTCAGCTCTCAATCTCATTTCATTTCGGTCCTAATTCTCCTTTCACATCTCAGTGTGACTTCGTTGACTTCAGCGTGGCTGCTTTTCATTCGCGCTAACGGAAAGAGAATTGGGCCTTGAGGCCAACTTCTCAAAGACCTTTGATCTAACATCCATTCACATTTATAAGGTAAGACACCTAAATATCTAGCAAGATATGGGACTAAGTATTCTTCTCTCTTGACTACCCTTCCTTCTGCTATGACATGGATTATTTTAGACTTTACATGTATATCTTATTCTAACTGCAGTCTGTGAGGCTACATTGCCATTGATGTAAGCATTAAACAGGCAGCAGGGTTAGAGCAGGCCCTAATTATATTGCAGTCTAATAGGGAAACAGATATGTCAAGCGAGAGGTCAGCAGCATATTTTCAGAGCATGTCTCAAAGTTCACCCTGTACGCGCCCCTTCCTTTTACTAAAATATTTATAGTTTGTTTGTTTTAAACTGGAAATATCCTTTCTGCAAGTTTCTCCTGAGGGTCATCTGGGACACAGTCAGAGTGCAAAACCCAGAAAGCAGTCATTAACCGCAGGAGGAGAATCTGGATACTCTTCTTCTTGAGACTATCTCCTATGGTGGATTAGGATGGCAGCTGTAAAAAGTGTACAAGCTGTAGGAACCTAAAGCAAGCAAATCCCAAACTGCTTTAGAGAAAACCCCTTCTCAGGACCATAATCAACCTGGCACCCAGACACTGTGTGTGCTGCAGTCAGCAAACTTCATATTTCCATGCACCTCAGAGTTTTATTTCTGCACGGGTGCTCAAATACAGTTGCTACCAGACAGCTAGGAGCCTTCCCCAGGACTATGTCCAGGGAGTTCCTGATATTAACTGTTCCTCTATATCTTCCAAAGTATGTGTTTTCTGGTCATGCCTTTCCTACGCCGTGGGAGTGAGCGTCTGTGCAGGGTAGTCATGCCTTTCTTTCAAAGACCAGGTGTACTGGGGCCACCTGCCTTTTTAGAATAGGCTAAGAGTTAAAGCACCCATGGGGGACAAGCTGATGTGCAGAGAGGGATTCAAAACTCAAGAAGACAGAAAAAAACTAAGTAGAATGGCCCAGGTTTTAGCCTAGACATTTAGGGTACTTGCTTCAAAGAGATCAGAACAGGGCTCCATTCCTGCTCTAAAAACCGCTTGTGTAAAATCTATGAGCAGCCCTGGCAGCAAAGACCAGAAACAGAGTCTGCCCTTGAGTCCGCTGTCCTCTCCCAGTTTCCTGCGTGGCCTCAGCAGGGAGCGTGCAGGGTGCTCCTCTTCCTGGCTACAGCTGGGTAGCTCAGGCAGTCTCCCAGAGGAAAAGAAATGTGAATTAAACCTCTTCAGACAGTGAGTGGAACTGAACCTGGGTCTTATATATTCCTACTGAGTGCATAAAAGAAGCAGCGCTACCTCATCCTTCCACCACGGTTTGTAAGAAGGGAGAGATGCCTTGTTAAACAGAAAATAAGAAATCAAAGCAAAGGCAGAGAACCCAGGTTTGTGGATCTCGGGAGGATGGAGGTGCCTCCCGCAGCCCTGGGGAACAAGGCTGCCCTGTCTCACATTGGGGAGGCTCAGCTGCTCGCTGCACACTGAGCTGGCTGATTTCAAAGGTCTTCCTGAGGTCTTCCAGCCTAGGGCACGGGCACACAAGACAGGGTCCTGGCTCCCCTGCAGAACGGTGGCCACCTGGAAGTTAGGTATCACTGTGACTAAATTCCTGTGGCTAAAGTTTTACAGCAACGCAGTTGCCCCCAAGCCTCTTCAGTAAGCTTACACTTTACAATAACGAGAGCAATTATTAACAAGGCATGAAAAACCATTTTGCTTTACCCTGTCATGATACAAGTGCACCACCACCAGGGACAACTCTCTTTTAGAAAGCAGTGGGAAAATGTTTAGACAAGAGAAAGTCTCAACGCCCCCATAACCATCTAATTTGAACTTGTAATTTGACAGGACTGTCTTGTGAACATTTTCTATGAGTGATTTAGCAAAGTTTAGTACATCTTGTATACAAAAACCATATTGCCATCCCAAAGTACTGCTTAGTTTTAAATCTTTCTGGAAACATCAAGCTTGTGTTTATGTAAAAATGAAATGAATACATTAAAAAAAAAAATCAGATCTTCCGTGAAACATACCACCTTATTCTAAAATAACAGTGTGACCACCTCGGCACAGTATTCATCCCAGCTTATACTCAAGACGTTAGAGCAAGGATTTCTCTCCACTGCTAGAAAATTCAGCCACTCAGGCAGGTAATCACAGCATCTGAGTGTTTAATTATGTCAAGTTTGATATCTACATGTTTTATATGATACTTTGCCTATTGAACAGCAATAAGTCCCTTAAAATAAACACAACAGCAATTTTATTAGGTGACTGAGTGGTTAATAGGATTTTTTTTACTCTACGCATGAGTGAGAGAATTTGAAAATCCTGACCTTGAAACACTTTCACGCACGCTTAATTTTAATCACACAAGTAATCCCAGTGGTTCCAGTGCTACACATATGTTTATGCACATGCATAGGTGTTAGCAGGGCTGGGCTTTAATGAAGCACAAAACTTAATGCCTAGTTTTTCAACGTTAAAATTAACAGCTTGTCAAATTTAGTTTTCGAAGAGAAGTCATTATATGAAACACATTATAAAAATGAATCTGTATCTAGCAAATACTTTGACTGATAGATATATTAAAAATGTTTCTTATAATCCTGAACATTTTCTTAGAGGCTCAGCTTTCCAGTAACCGTGCAGGGAGAATAAAATCAAAGATCTCTTCATACCGTTAGCATACGTTTTGTCATTGTGCTGTACCCATACATCCTGCTCCAAAAGCTTTCCAACCTAACCACTTCTTGGATGTAATTGTAATGCTCCCTGTAGACTTTCTAGAGTATAAAAAGTGTTAAGACTCATCTGTGGGACCTAACACATGACCTCATGGAAGAAACCCTTAGCAGGAGGGATACTGAGGAAGGAAAAATGTGTAAAACTGTTCTCTGACACTTTCCCCCCCGTTTCAGGAGGTTACCCTCACTTAGCAGAACAGTCAAAGTCTCAGCTTCAGAAATTGTTGACTTCCGTGAGTTTTCTGCAGACCAAATCTCTCCACTGAGGCATTTACTCTCCCCGCACTACCCCACACTGGACCTCTGAGGGTCTTTCCCTGCATGCTTTTAGCTCTCTGGCCCACGGGACTGAGAAGGCCGGGTCCCCCACACAGAGACTGCCGTCCTGATTCATGTTAACTTATCCCTCGTCTACCTCTAAACACAACCTCGGGAGCTATCGCCATTGCAAACAAAAATATTTGCAGTTCATCTGAGGATTTCCTGACTATTTCCTAATAGAGCTCATGCCGCTAGCAAGCCTGTTTTCCTTTGCCATGGGGTCAGTCTCACATTAGTAGTGATGCTTCCAACCCCCTCAGCAGCCTTTTTATAGAAAGTTATTGTTGAGGGAGCTTACTTGTGCTCTCCTGGCTGTTCAGCGGTGGGGGACAATACCCCCGATACATATTTCATGTATTTCATGAGGGTCTGAGGGAAGACAATACAATGAGGACCTGATCCAGATAAGGAATAGGGTGACATTTTTTTCATTCCTGTTGGCAAAGATATACAGGCCTAATTATGTCTTCTGCTGTGAATTCAGAGTAATGTATTATCAACTTTCAGATGGCTATTTTTATAACAGAAAAAAACTGAGCCTAGTTATGAGATCCATATACTCTGAAAACTCCAAAAATTAATATCAATTAATTTTGCTCTAAGTCAAAAAAATAAACTAAACCTTGATGGATCTGTCTATTTTTATTTGTTCTTTAAAATCCTAACTATTTTCTATACTGAATAAATATCTATGAATATTTTGTTTTTGAACTCAGCTTACAAAACAAGCTAACAACAGCAAAACTCAACTAACCAGTAAGGGTAAGCAGTATTTACAAGATTTTAAAGTTGTGAAATTCAATTTTGTCAATTACTTCCAGCAAACATTCCATATTGTCTATTTTACTCTGTTATTTTAAGTTAATTTGCAGAGTGTCAAGAAAGAACAAAGGTTAAATACTTGGAATTTGCCCAGGTTGTAAGTCACCGCAGAATGTGGTCATACATGCTAGTTTCCCCAGGAAAGAGAAAGGCAAACTGGTGGGTGCCCAGGTGCAGCTTCCCTAAACATCAGTGTGAGGAGGAAATTCCTCTGGAGTCAAGTAGCGAGGCAGGAGCTGGAAATGCAGAGCATTGCAGGGCTACTGCTTTCAAGACTGCTCGATTAAGGTGCTCCAGGTAGGTATAGAACTGAGCAGAACTATTTTACAAATATAACCTGTTATTATAAGGAATATGAGGACATAAACCTGTAGTACACAAAGCTGCTCTTGTAATAATAGTTTATATTTTTTAACAATCTGAGAGGCGACTTTTGGTAGTTAGGGATATCGATAATTAAAAGCAGTGAAACTAGATGTAAACTCAGTCGATACATCTATGCAGAGGCTGTGGTGGTGGATATTAACAGTTACAAAACTACAATTCCTGGATGAGTTTTAGAGTAAATCACAGTAAATCTATGACTGCTAGGTTGTGCTATGGGAAATAAAGCTCTGTTGATAGGGCTTGGATTGTTCTGTGTGTTTATTTTATCTGGTCTGATTATTTTATCAACCAGGGTTACATACATTCATGCTGGTCACTGTGGCAGCAGCTGCCATTTAAAGCCATCTAAGCGCAGCACAGATGTTAAGTCTCTTCCTAAGAAAGAAGCGGGAAACTCAGAAATAGGGTTTGTCCAAGGTCACACCATATGACAACAGCAGCAGAGAAAACAGAAAACCTCCAAGCCTTGACTCTCACTCTCCTGGCAAAAGTGTAGTATTGTCAACAAAAGATACTGCTGCAAACCTTTCTCCTCCAGCCTTCCTCAGCCACCAACAGCTCTTTTACCAGTTACGGTACTCGTCCAACTCTGCAAGGGTCAGTGACGATAATTTGAGCATGCCGAGTGTTTGGCTCGGGGCCTGAGCAGTTTTTCTGGTGAATTAGAAGATGGGGTGCATTTTGGAATTTTTTTTTAATGCTTTGCATGTGTCTCATGGAAAACGTGCTTTCTAATAACAGTTCTTATGCTATCAGCCTGTTTTTTTTCTGCATTTCACTCTCTTTCCCACTTCTATTACTGTGAATATTTTACAGGAAAGCTGTTAACTGATTATTGTCAGTTCCAGTACTCAGTGAAATTGCAGTTTGTGCTGGTATTTTAAAATCAGGCTTCTAGCTTCAACAGGCCAATCCTGGGAAACACCAAGTATCCTCAACACTTATTAAACCAACAAAATTCTGGGTTCTCAGCACATTATAAGGCCTCCTCTGAAGGATATCCAAGAAAAGTATATGAATTTCTAAATAGCAAATGTCCCAGTTTTGTTCAAAAGCTACTTGTGAACCAAAAAGAGTCAAAAAAAATTAATCTATTTCTCAAACTACGTTTAAAAAATTCTGAGATGTCAGTACTTCTTAAAAATTGCATGTAACACTTGAAACAAGTAATCACCACTAAGGCTTTGATTTATTTTTACAGGTTTTTTTTTTCCCCTTATGACTTATACATTTTGTAGACACTCCTTTTTGGTATTTATTCAGCATATATTCACCAGCACTCTTCTTGATATCATTATCATTAGCTTTAAGATAGGTAATTTTATTAAAGAGAAAAGATATTTCATCATGGTAACAGCACTTAATTTTGTCTTATTCTTACCAGTTTTCTCCTGTGCGTTACTCACATACACAAGGTTCAAAATATTTGTGAGATGACCTCATATTTTTTGTTGTTGTTTCCTTTTGAGCTTTTCCTTGCTGAGAGGATGTGTGTCACTTGCATTTTGAAGCGAACGCTGGTAAATACAGCCACTTCTTGAAAAGATCACTGCTATCATTTGAGCACGACTTTTCCATAAATATGCAAGTGGGAAGAAAACTATGAAGACTTCTTGGGTGAGCTACCCACAGAATCAGTCTTATCCCAATCACAGTATAATGCTGGTTCTGGATCCTTCTTCGCAGCACACTACCTATCTCAGCACTGTACATGACTCTGGGGTCCAAAGAAGGGTAATTGTATTGTAAGACTTTTTAATTCCCTAACTTACTTCAGCTGTTATCAGCAGCTGGTTACTTCAGCTAGCTGATATGCCTTGGTGTCTTGTAAACATTCTCTCTAGTATTGTGCATTACTCATAGTTTGAAAATCACTTTGACTCCTGTAACATAATTATGTTAATGTCAAATGAGTCACAGAGAAACAGAAAACCTGCATCAGAGCTGCACCTAAGCGCCAGTTTCTGAATGCTCTTGTTGGCACAGCAGAAGTAGGTTAGGGGGTTTAGGGGGGAAAAAACAACTTTCATTTAATGAGTCATGTGATATAATGATAATGACTCATAAGGAAGCTTGCGTGACAATCAAATTCAGATTCACTGGAACATAAAATTGTTAAGAGAACAGACTACCTGATTATTTATATCAGAGTGAGAATGAAAAATACTGAATTTTAAAGAATGACTTTCCCAGGAAAACTTTGCAGATACCTTTTGCATGTAAACAGCTTTTGGCATTATTTAGTTCAAACTCTGAAAGGGACTAATTTAAACTGACATCCTAATTAGATTACATTTCAGAGTCAATCACCTCCAATGTTTTATTAATTTTACCTCTTTCTTGTTTAGTTGATACAAGAGATCATTAAGGAAAAAAAATTTAGCTCACTTTTTTTGATCATCAGTGCAAAAAGCTGGAAGCTCTTCAACAAGGCAAAAGTTCTTGCAACATATTTTATCCTAACTTAAAGCAGTTGAAAGGATAATAAGGGTAGAACTTGTTCCGGAATTAAAAGAGAGGGGAACATCTGTGGCACACTGGCTGTCTCAATGCTAAACAGTGGCATTTTTTTCTATAATATACAAAGGCTAGTTACTGTGGCATTTGCCTACCAGGATTTTACATGCTCAAACATATATCAATATCCACACATACCAGCCTGATGAATAAGATATACCATCTGAATGTAAACAAAGGCATTTGTTTCAGATGGTAGAATTTTTTTTTCCTTAGAACAGAAGAGTTTTAGTGTTTTAATAGATCCCACAGTCCTATTACAGCAAAAAAAAACAAGCTAAAAACTAGATAACAGGCAAAAAAACAAGATGAAAATCATACCCTGGTAACTTAAATGTAGGAAAAAATTCACACAGGGCAACATATCAAAAATATCTGTTTATAAATAAGCACATTTACATTAACATATACAGAAAATTGTGAGAGAAGACTTACATTTCTCTAAGAGCTACATCTCTTTCTGAGCACTTCCCCTTCATCTGCTGACTTCCCATCTCATTCCTTTTGATTTTCTGTCCACTTTTCTAGAAACTCAGTTAAATTAAATCTCACATGCCCCATAAGAAACCAACTGTTGTTACTAAATTGAGTGGGAATATAAGGTCATGTCATAGGTGACTAAGTACACCCTAGATTTCTCTACGAGCCATGATCTAAATATGATGCCACAGCATCATCTCGACCTTAGAGTGAGGGGCTTTATTTCAGAGCACATCTCCAGTCCAGAGATAACCTACTATGGACAACACCTACAGTTCAAAGCCCTCTGCACTCTGCTGAGCTGTATTGGTTTGTATTTGAATTATTACAGTCTTCCGCATGGTAGAAGTAATTTAATTAATCACTTATACAGCCTGTATTGTAGTATTTGGCATTTCCAGATTTCAATTATGAAATAAGTGGAAAACAAAAGACTTCTTCCTTTGTAAATTAATCTAATTTTCTCCGTGATTTATTTATATTTTTAATTTACCCAATACGGACAGACATATATTCTCACTGTGTGATGCTCATTTAGCTGGGAAGTTCTTTAGGGAAGAACTTAAAAGATTTCTCTTCTGTCTCTACCTGTGTTTGTAACACACGGCAGAGTGGGGTTTCTGGCTGCAGACCTAGACCTTTGGGCACCATGGGGAATAAAATGTAAAAAGAAAGTAAATAAATAAATATACGGTTAATAAATAAATGATTAAAATAAGGAAACTGCTCTGCTAGACATCAAAGTGAGTAGCGTAACAAACGACATGATGTATCTGTCTTCTCTTTGTCCACGAGGCTGTTCAAGGGGGACGGGGAGGAGAAAGCCTCAGGTGAAACCTGAGGTTACTACCAAAGCGCTGGCGCTGATCGCGACCCCTGGGAAGCGGACGAGCCGAGAGAGGCCGGACGCGGCCCTTCTCCCTGCGTTAGCGGCCCGAGGCCCCGCAGGACGTTTTCCTCCGCTCATCGGCGAAGAGCGGAGCTTGCCGCCGACGCCGCTCGCCCGTTGCCGCCGGGCGCGCCCCCTGCGCGTCACGGCCGTTTGAACCGAAAAGAGCGGTTTGGCGCCGCGCCGCGCCCCCCCCCCCGCCACCTGCCCCTGCCCGTCACCGCCGCGCCGCGCCGCCCCGCCCCGCCCCTGCCCCGCTCCCCGCCCGCGCCGCAGCTCCGCCGGCGGGACGCTGCCCCTTTAAGGAAGCGAAACCCCAGCGCGCATTCCAGTTTCCTCCCCCCGCGTGGACGCGTCATCGTTCCGGGAAGCGGGTGACGTCATCCCGTCCTCCCGCGGCGGCGGAGGGGCGGGGACCTGAAACAAAAGAATAAAAATAGAACGCGAGGGGCGGGGAGTACGGTGGCCGGCGAGCGCTGCTACAGGCTCCTTGGCCGTGACGACAGCGCTGAGGGGTAGCCCCCGCTGCCTAAGGCGGCTCTGTGCGCAGCACCGTCGCCCAGTGCGCATGCGCGCCGGGCGGGCCCTGCTATTTATAGGCACTCCCGGCAGGCGGGCGGGGGTGAGGGGTGACGTAATGCGGCGAGCCGCAGCGCAGGGCGCGCAGGTCGGGGGGGGGGGTGCGTGCCACGTCACGTGCCCCGTCACGTGCCCCGCCGTGTTGACAGCGGCTGCCGGCGGTTGCCTAGCGACCGGGCCGGGCGCAGCGGGGGCCCGGGGGCTCCCCCCCACCCCACCCCGGCCGCGGCGCTCGGGCCGGTGGACAGAGGTGAGGGGCCGTGGGGGCGGGCGGGAGGCCGGGCCGCGCCGGGCCCGCAGCGGGGCCCTGCTCTCGGGCAGCCCGGCCATCGCCGCGGGGCGGGGAGCGGCTGGGGTGCGGGTTTCTGCTCGTAGTCATGCTTCTGAGTCATGAGGGTCGGCAGCTCCGGCTTAATTCGCAGCTCTCTAAACAGAGGGAGGCTTCGTTAAATGCCATCGTTTTTTCTTTATTTGGCATCAGCAAGAGAGTCTTGCGGCATTGCTTAACCTCCTTTTGTGGGATATTATGTAGAAAAAATAACAGCTATACTGAGAGCAAAAGCAACCAGCAGTCCAAGGTACTCTTATTTCAGTGCTGCGTTCGTAATTGTATGAGCGAAGGAAAACACTTTATTGCTTGGGGGGGGAGGGAGAGGTGTGCTGTTGGGCTCTAGTTTCTACACCCACTAGACCATAACAATCCTCGCAATTAGTTATTACACAACTCTCACGTCGGGGGTGCTGTTTATGTTACAGCCTTTCTCTCGATGATAGCAATGAAAGCACTGGCTTATCCAGAATCTGGTAAGGATGCTGTTTCATTTCTAATCCGGTTGCCAAGCCCATCTCTGAACCGTTCCATTCAATATGGCCCTGAGGATGGTCTGTAGCATTTGTGGCTGCTGTCTTTTGGGGACAGAGCTAAGCATAGGAGTGTTTACATTCCTCTGCAGGAGCTGGGCTTGGCTCTTTTGCCTTTCATTCCAAAAGCTGGATCATCCTACATCAAAAAAAAGTTGTATTATAATTATTTTGTTTGAAGGGCTCTTGTGCAAACTATTTCTAGTAGTATCTGGTTGACAGGACTTGGCCACTTGACTTTATAATTCTCTGTTTATCAAAATCTGGTATTACAAAGATACTGGGTTTTTTTGATCCTTTCTGCATGTAGCTTTTGGAAGAGACTGTGCCTAGAAGCCAATAACTATACATCTTCCAAAGCCGTTTCTTTCAAAAGACAAACCAGGCAGCAGATAGATCTTTAGTTTGGGGTAACAAATATGCCATGCCATATGAAACAAGGAGCTCGAACCATATGCCTCAGCAGGTAGTTTTTGGTCTGTTTGTGACTGAGAGAAAAATGAGCAGGTAGAAGACACAAAGATTATCCAGGAGTTATGCAATAAGCACCAAATACAGGTTTCTTTCATGCTGTGAAATAGGTTAAAAACTGCCTGAAAGCAAAATATGTGTTCCAACTTCTGTTCCCATAGAGCTGATGTGTCCATATCAGCATGCGCAAGCTCTTGGAGTCATCTTTTTTTGTATTTGAAAAATAAAGGATTTGAACTATATCTAAGCCAGAACATGACATTATTTTCTTTCTGCATTTTAACAGAGTAGTTCATTTGAGATTATTTTCAAGTTTCTCAAAAGAGAATCTGCACTAATTGTACATCTCTGGCTGTCATGTACTATACTATACTAGAACCACTGTGGAAAGTAGTTAAATAATTATGTTATCCTGGAAAAAGTATTATGCTTGGAAATGACGTTTTCCTAGAACATTCTTTTTGCCCTTCATAGCTTTAAAGTAGTTCCCACAGCCTTACCGCTGGAAGCAACCTTCCTGGAAGTCAGAGAGTGCCAAATAGAATGAGATTATGTGCAAATCTTGCATAATAAATGCCCTCTACAGCAGAACTATCAAGATACGTGGATGCTCCTCGGTCAAGTCTGAAAAAGTGATATACTTACTCAATGTACTGAATGTCCTCATGGAAAACACTGGGATGAACCCAAACAACTACCAGGAATTAGAGCCAATGCTGACAAGCTGAAGGACAGAAATGCCAGCTCAGCAGTTGGAGAACACTTGCAGAAAGCAATTGAAGTAGACCTACAGAGAGCCTCCAAAACACAAGCCCAGAAGCTCTACATGTATGTAAACTTCAGTGGACACTAAAAAGTGTGGCTTCAACAGAAACATTAATTTGGTACTTAATTCTGTCTTTCTTCCTCCTGTTAGCCCTTTGCTGTCCCGCAGACAGTAAGAACCATTCTTCAAGTTCCATAAGGATTAAGGCCCCTGCTCACTTTTCAGTGCTAACCACCTTTTTCTCTAAAAACATCTACCTTTTAAACATAGTCAAGGTATTTTAATTCTTATGAGAATGCTTCTTCGTAGTTTGTACTAAGCTTGAAATTTGCTTCTCTCATCTTAGACCTGAGGGGGAGTTCACATACATTTAACAACTTACATCTGTTTGTCCAATGAAAAAAAACCATTTTCTACAATCTTTGCCTCCTATATGGGGAATCCATATTCAGAACAGACTAGAAAGTTTCTGGTGGAAGTTAAGAAAGTGATGTGTATTTTCTGACTCAACAGGGCTCTTTGTTTTTAAGCAGTAGGAATAAAGAGAATCTTGAATTTCCTTTAATTATAAGCCTGAGGGTAGAGGGAGAGGAGGAGTGATTTCTGTTTCTCAGTATATTTGTGAATCAGTTCTGCCTGAAGGAGTTGCTGTTTTGTTGCTATGTTATAATTGCAACTTTCCTGTGGCTATAAAGGAGATTTGGCTCTGTGACACTTCTAATTTGTTTCTCTTCCCTTTTCTGTGGGAGCTCTCCAAAAAGGTAAACGTGAGTTATGTTTGTGACTTAAACATTCTGCTTCCTGTTTCTCTCTTTCACAGTCATAAGCTAAGGAGTTCCTTCCACTGAGAACCAGAGTTGCATGTCAAGTCAGTTCTTGCAGTTTGGCTTTTTCATTTTAGAGAAAACATGATGCATTTGAAATGTATTTGAAATACCGTTTTCTCATTAGATCGTTAGGTCATGCAAGGTGGAGTATGGCAGTTACCCTTAAAGCTATTTATTACACTGTGGTTGTGAATTAAATGAGGAAAGATGTGATTCAAGAAAGGACATGATAAGAATTTTTGTAAAAGTGAAGGCAGTCTGGATGGTGAAGGTATATGAGAACATTAATGTGGAGAAAAAGGTTTACAAATCCCTCAATGTGTACACTTCTGCCATTATTTATGAACACTCCTTGGTCAAGCATAGACACTGAGTCAGTATTCTGTAACCTTTTTCATCATGGGAGTCTCCTGTTTTTCCAGCTGTACCAAAGTCTAGAATTCATGACTTTATGAGAAATGAAGAAATGATTTTATTAGGTGATAATCTCTTGTCTCCAAGCAAGAATTACCAGTGATCCTGCGCATTTTTCTTTTCAGGTAGGAAAGAGTAGTTAAGATGTGAGCAAGAGACTTAGGGAATAAAGTCTACCACAGTGTGCTTTAGGTAAGTCATTTGATGCTTTCTGACAAATGAGAGAGATGATGTTTTTTACCTCATAGTAGTGTGATGAGCATAACATTAACAATGTTTATCGTGTAAACACCTAAGATAAATAGAGATTGCACGTTGAAGGACTTAACTGTTTCTTTTGACCTCTTACTATTTTCTGCAGAGTGCTTCATACTGCAAGATCTGTATGAACTGAGACAATACAGCTATTCATAGAATCTGCTGTAGTCTAATAGTCTCACAAATCAATTTACTCCACTTGTAAGATTTATTTGCTATGTTACTGGAAATTCGAATAACTAATCAAAAGTCCCTTTTAAACTTCTGTCTTCAAATCTTGGTGAGATTTCGAAGTATTCAGCTCTGTCAGATTTTGTCATAGCTACCTGTGAATTGAAGTTATCATACCTCCATAATTAACATTAAAAACTGTATCCTAAAATATATATCTATTATATATATCTATATGATTTCCATTTTCTCATCTAGTCCATTCACAGGGTCAGTTTAGGATTGTTACCTGGTAGTATTTATTGAGACAGAATGAATTACAGAATTATGCACTTTTTGTTGCTGCTGCGGTTTTCCAATAACATAACTTGAAAGTTTACATTAAATGTGACTCACAAGTTCAGAAACAGATTAACGCCTTACTGCTGCATTCTTCGTTCTAATCCTTCCTCCCCCTGCCCCCCAAAATCAAAGTTTCCAAGACTAAAGTCAAAACGATTCACAGAAATCCTGCTGATGCAGCTCATGCTTTTCAAAACTTTTGTTCTTTTCTGTTTGTTTCTTCCAGAACTTCCTGTGTCACTTCCTTCATGTCCACTGGACCTTTTTTGTTTGCTCTGACATGATATTTGCCTTTATTTAATATTGCTAGTGGTCTGGTAGGATGTGGCACTCTGGTTTTCGATCTTTATTCAAAAATGTGGATAACTTTATTCAGTTCATACAGAAACAAATGCAGCATACTGTAAATCATAATGAGGAATGTTTTGCAAAACAGAAACAGTTGTATAAAGAATTGAAAAGCAAACAAAAGACACTGTTCTCCCCAAGGGCTTCTGTTTTTGTAACTTTAGATTCAGACCTTCTTTGGAACTTGGTCTGACTCTCTTGCTTCTGAATGCCTTATTAAATGTGAAAAGTAGAAAATGGACTCAGATCATGGCTACCTTTTTGAAATTTAGATGATCAACAGGGCACTGTGTACTGTGAAACAATTATCTGCAGTGAGTGCAGTGCTTAAAAGAAATCCTTAATCTATTGTTCATTCAGTTGAATACATAGCACAAACAAAACAATGCTTGAACGTATGTGTCAAGACAATATATTTAAACATTATCAGCAGGAATGCATCGTACAAATGCTGGAGGAGAGAATTGCTGCTTTGTGGGAATTTCATCTTTCATTTTTTGGCTTTTCTGCATGTTAGTCTTACACAATATTATTTTTAATTCATGATTCTGAAAGGGTATCTTCTTTCTGCCCTACATGTAAAAGTAATATAAATAAGATAAAGCATTTTCCAAAGTCAGGGGTGATCCTGTCCCTGTTGAACTTAATGGCAGAGCTCTCGCTGACTTGAGTGATGCAGAGCCTGGTGTATAGGTTCTTGCGGTGGGGGAGTTTGTTTGTTCTTGGTTTCCTTTCTTCAAAGGGATTGATGTGTGACCAAAAGCCACAGGTTTGGCTCCTAAAACACACAAGCTACACAATGTTAAGAGTGAAATTTGTTTTAAAATTTGTTTGATTCTCTTTCAGTAACTACTTTTAAGATTGTTTAAATATACTGATTTTGTTTGTAGTTTAATTGTTTTTTTCTTCTTAGTACCCCTTAGGCAAATTGTATTTCTGGACATTGGTTTGAGTTTGAACTCAAATATCCTCTCATCTATGTTGTTGTAAGCGGGGTCTTCTAAGGCTTTCTAATTACCTTTTGTCTAACTTTGCATACTTTCTGGGACTTTTCCCAGAAAAGCTTGCTTCTTCCCTCCTCCCATTAAAATCACTAATTTACTTTTGAAAATGCATTTCAGGGGTACAACATACCCAATTATAAATGGATTTTTTTAAAAAACTTTTTAATTTGCTTTATACTACAAATAATAAAATGTTTTTTAGGGATTGACTTGTATATTTGACTGTTATTCAAGTTTATTCTGAAACAACTAATTTTGATTTCATTTTTGCTTAATCTATCATTGTTTTATTAACTTTTCAGAAAAATGAATTGCAAGAATCCTTCATGATTGTGTATGTCCTAAAAGCCCTCTGTAATCTGGAAAAATAATAATTTTTAGTCTTTGTGCTAGAGTGAACACACTACTTACAAATAAGTCTGGTTTTGCTTTAACTTCAGTAGTTCAAATTAGTTTTCATAACTGTGATTACAGTGTAGTATGCTGCCTTCCTCACAGGCAGTTACTCCATCTTCAGTGCAGTCTTCATGAGTGCTTGACAATGTAGATAAAGAAATCCACTTTTTATTCTTTTGCTGTTTCGTAATTGCTATACACTTTTTTGTTTCGTAATTGCTATTCTACTTAAATGCTAAGTTATTTAGCACTGAAAAGAGGCAGACTCTTCAGCTATTGAAAATGAGAGTGCATCTGTAATAAAGGTTATTATGATTCATTTTTGTACTTGTTGTCAGTCCTTTGAAAATACAGTTTCAAATCTAAAAAGACACATGCTTGTTTTTTTAATGATCCATTAGAATGTGTTCCTATGGCACTGAGATCAGTGATAACAAGATGAGGTGAACACTGATGATTGAAGGTAAGATTTTTAAGTCTCCTGAGAGTCTTTTGTTGTTAGTGGATAATACCTTGCACCTAATAAAGTAGGAACTACCACTTATTTCAGAAGGAATTAGAGGGGGCTAAATTTGCTGAAAAGGTCTGCTTTCACTCAGACTTGGAATATGTGGGTTATTTGTTGACATGTGTATTTAAACCAAACTGATGTGAATACAAAACAGATGTTTGTTGAGAATGTTTTTTATAATGCATTTGAACCATAAAGACTAGGTGGCACATTTTTTTAATCAGTATTTCTGATTTTTGAGGAAATGTGTATTCTAATAGATACAGTACTCTAAATGATATTTTTATTTTGCAGATTCTTATTCAGTTACAAAATACAGCAATTTTGTAAAACATTGTGCTGCAATAAAAATCTAGATACAAAATAGAATGACCATCTGTATAAAAGAATACAAGTCACGTTGACCTAAAGCTAGTAAGTACTCTGTATTTTTAAATAATTTTCAGAAACAATTTTTAAAGACTGGGTTAAATCTTAATTTCCATATCCCTTCTCACTGAGCGCATGAGAGGCCATCAACAAGTAACTGATGACTTTTAACAAGGAATCTAGTACTGGGAAACACTTCAGTATTAACTGTATTTACCTCACATAGTTGCATTATTTTAGGGGGATGTGACTATTTTAACACTTCTACTGTCCTGTTCATTCTCTTCTTGTGAACCCTCCAAGAGTGAAAGTGGAGATAATACGTGTTCCCTAATCTTACAGTCTCTCTTCTCCCCTCATAAAAGTTCTCCATAAGGTTGAGGAAGAGGTACGACAGTGCTGTTTCGAAGGTGGTCCCCTCAATACTAGAGTGGGAAAGCTGCATCCAGGTGGCTTTTGCAGGCACAGATCTGGGACACTATCCTGTAATTGGAACTCATTAGCACCATAGGTGTTGGTTTACACTATTTCTGGTAAAAAGAGTAAGGGAAGTTACTCGGAATTGTTCTTACCATTTTTTTTCACTTCACATTTCTCAAACTTGAGCTTGACAGTTTCTCTTTTATTATAATGCTCTAGCATTTATAATAAGCATGTTACTGTGCTGGTACTCCTACCAAAAACAAAAAAGCCCTGAAATTTGGATGATTAATTACTATAAACTGTCCCTTTAAATTGTTGTGATGTTAACTCCTGATTCACTTAGTCGATGGGAGTTTTACTATTAATTTGCTTGGGAAGAGGACTCCTTCTCAATCTTTACCTGGTTCTTGTAAATACTTAGATCTGTAATAGTCAGAGCATTTAGTTCTCACAGTATTGTGTTATAAACTTAAAACAGAACACAGTAAATTCAAAGATAAGAGTCACACATAAAGGGAGAAATATTTTCCACCCTTTCTGCACAGTTTCCTTTTGTTCCCACTGTATGGTATAATATGTAGAGAATGCACTGAAAGCCACTTGTGTCCTTTTTGGTATCTTCAGATACCTTTTCTCCAAAGCCTAGTGGTTTACAAGACAGTCTTACAAATCTGGCAGTGGGGATGAACTTGAGGTTTTGTGACTTATGCTGACAACAGTGTGTCAGTGAAGTGTTGCAAAACATTTAAATAGGACAGTGTGTCCTTTCTGCTTGTATTTGCTTTTTGCAGACTTCAGTTTTAGGATGCTGAACGTCAGTTCCTTTTCTGATGATTGGCATTATGATCACGTAGGATATAAATCATATATAGTGTTTCACTGTGTACAAACAGATGCAGACTGGAAGCAACTTTACAGAGATGAGATTGATCCTTTTCTAAAGTATGCTATGCATGTCTATACCATTTAGCACTACGCATGTGGGGATACCTAAGCTAGTTCTGAACAAGCTCATGTTATCCACATGTCACAGCGTAGTGTCTAGTTTGGGTCTTTGGTGTAGCACTGTGCTCTTGTGGTTAGTTGAATTCGTGTTAGAACTACGCTGAGACAATATACAAGCTCAAATTGTGTGTTGTAAGCATATCTTTAACATTTCTGAAACTGGGAAATTTCTGTTTAGAAGAGGAGAGAGGCAAAGAACACTTTATACAATATGCTTACACTAGTCTATTAAGATAAATTCAATATAGACCTGAGCTTGCCATGCAGGTGTAGTAACAACTTTACCCTATTCACTGAAGCATAGATATATAAAATAGAATACAAAAATACATTTTTAGGCACTTATGTACTTGTATAGCTTTGTCTGTATAGTTCAGCTGCACAAAGTATGTTCATTTAGCAAACAGCTGCTTAGATTTGCTTATACATTCTTTCCTCTATCTGCTTAGTGGTGTTAAACCCTGGCAGAAAAGAAAGAGCATCTTAAATAACAGCAATTTGTTGAATGAATAAGCGATAGGTAATAGTAGGTTCACTAGTATATACAGGTCTCCAACAGTGACAAGGGTTTTTAGCACTGTTTGCTAAGCCTGGGTATATAAACTCTAACGAACGTGGAGCTGAAACATTTGCCAGATTTACTGGCAGTTAACTTTAATTGTGAATGCTCAGAACACTGGGAATCTGACTACTCAGAGACCATATATCAGTTTAGGAACTTAGTTCAGTGATCCTTATTTAGCATGTGCCCAAGGGCTCAATATCACCTTTTCTTTTTCCTGCATCATTGGCTTGTTTGATCCAAGTGCTATTGAAAGCTGCACAAGTCTCTTCATTGGCTTCGGTTTAGTCGATCATCCTGTGACAGTAAGCGTGTGTTGATGAATTCTTTGCAGTTCCTAATATACTCCCACACATAATGGAAGACTATTAATGGCCATTGTTGCTATTACTCAGTTTCCAGTAATATCTCATTTATATTTTCAGGATGAAACCCCCAATCCTATACAATGTTACAATTGAAGTGTGTAAACAAAAGTTTCTTACCACATAAATGGAATAGTAAGAGCAACATTTTCTAAACTTGGAACTTTCCCTAAATCATGCTTACAGACCCATGTGACATGTTACAAAAGTTGGTTATATCATTGTTTGGTTTTTGAACATGACTTTGAACTTGTAGACAGCTAAAGGTTGCTGCCTTCCGTAGGTGGAAGGGCACAAAGGGCAGCAAGTTGCGCAGTGAAATGGAACTGTGACTCAGCTTTTGCCTGAAGTAACACTCACTTCATTTCTGCTACTTCCTCCTGGTTGTCAAGAAACGTCCTAGAGCACTGAAATAATGAAATGTTCTGCCCATTTAAATAATACTTTCAAAACTTACTAAAAATAGTGAACTGCAGAAAAGAAAAGTAAAGCAGTAACTAGCAGTGTTGCTTTCTTTGCTGTGAAGTTTGGTAGGAAGAGTATGCTATTTCTAATTTTAGGGGCAAAATGTCTATCAGTTCTTGCAAACAATTGCCATAAAACATTAGACAGAGATGAAAACTTTCTGTTAAGATATCCCCTCTAATATAATTCAGCTTTGCTGTACAGGTCTTTGACTGTAACAGTAGCACGAGTGTGTTGGGAAGACCTAGGAGGGAGTTCTTCCAATGCCTGCATGTGTCTTTTCTATGCTTGGTATGTAACTTGGACATCAGAGATGGAAAAATTATTAGCATCAGAACAGAATGGGCACTCTGCATCTCATGCAGAGCTTTCTGACCTTTATTTCTTTGATGTGGCTGGGAACTTGTACTTCCACATTCCCTGATCAGCTCTCTCTAGTGTGAATAGCTTAGTGTTAAATAGGTAGCTTTGTGGGAGTACTCTTCTTGATTAAGTATGTTTTTAATTTCTTTATTATTGGGGACCATAGTTTCTCTTCTGGCTCTCACATGACAAATTCCAAAGTTTCCGTATTAGCAGCTCCTACAACTCTTCCAGGTTTGCCACAAGACAACATGGCAGAGGTAAACGTAGCACATGTTTTTTTTAAGAAAGGGATTCAGAAGTTGCCAGAGATACTGGCAGGACTGTTTTCTCAAAGAATCTTTGACCCATCTTCTGATCCTGACAAGAGGAGCACCTCGTCAAGAATCACAGAATAATACAGGTTGGAAGGGACTTCTGGAGGTTATCTGATTCAACCCACTGCTCAAAGCAGAGTCTACTTACATCAGGTTGCTCAAGGCCTTGTCCGGTCAAGTTTTGAGTATTTCCAAGGATGGAGATTCCACAGCTTCTCTGGGTAATATGTTCCAAAGTTTGACTACCCTCATGGTGAAAAATTTCCTGATATCTAGTAAAAATTTCCCTTGTTGCAACTTGTGTCCATTGCCTCATGTCCTATCACTGCGCATTTCTGAGAAGAGTTTGGCCTCATCTTCTCTACACCCTTCTATTAAGTCATGGAAAACAGCAATAGGATTCCCTCATGACCATCTCCTCTTAAGACCATACAGACTCATATCTCTTGGAGTGTTGCTTTAGTACTATTTAACTCTCCTCAGTAAGGCTGATGCACGCCTCTTATCTTGGGGGAAGAGAAGGCATGTTCCATCTTTCCAGAATAGTATCTCAACGATAACTAAAAAACCTCAAGACAGAAAAATACATTTGCATTTCTCAGATAAAATTATGACCTTTTCTATGGCAAATAAGAACCAAGGCTTGATGCTTTCCAGTATTGTCCACTATTCAAGTCCTGAAACTGTTTTTTCATACATAAGATGACATTGATAGTTGCTATCAGTCCCAGGCTCTAGGTAAAATTAAGTCTATTTGGCACTGGTCTGATTACTGTGAAAGACCTCAGTAACTCTTAGTAACTACAAACAAATACACTGATCACCAGTACCAGGGCCTCTTTCTCTCTTTTTCTACAAGGGCAAAGTCCTTTGAGATTTCACCCAAGTTTTTGCCAAAAAGAAGCCTTGACTTTCTCTTCAGTTAATCTTCCATTTTCATTCCTGAGCTTCATAGGCATAGGGGAGAGGAGAGGTTCACAGCCTCAACTGTTTGTCCAAGCTTCTGTGTCATTCTAAACTGAAGCCTTGGTATTTTCCTCTTTATTTCACATGCAGAAAGAATGAAGTATGTACTGGCCTCTCCACAGATGCTTTCTAACTGAAATACTTTTTGGACAGTATTTTCTTATTGAGGAGCTAACGTGTCAGCTTGTTAGAAGTTTCTAGCTTACCTTGCTATTCAGAATAGCGCAGGCTATTTAGTAGGGAAGTCTACCTTTGATTTTATTCTGCAGACCAGTTACTTGGTCATCCATTCATATTGTTGCGAAGCACTTTGCCATTTTGAGGGCTCATGCAGACATATTCCTCATGTCTTTCAAATATACTGTTGTCTTCAGTATCTATCAAATGCATCTTGGAATTCATATAAAGAAGAATTTGTAAACACAAGAAAAGTAGCAGTTTTCCTTTTTTAGGATTGCCTGCTCTATGGGGCGTGTTCTACCTGTTCTTCTGTTTCGCTGTATGTATCCAACAGTAGTCTCACATGATAGAACTGAAAACAGGTTGGAGTGGTATCTGCTCTTAGAGCTCTGGCCAAAAGTACAGAAAAGACTGTTCTTCCCATTTGGTGCCAGGCATGCTCTGACTCCAGTGCCTGGGACATGCCTCAACCAAGAGATGTACCTACTCTAAGAACAAAATATGGAAAAAGCCATTTTTCCCTTCTACATAGTACACATCCCTGGCCTTATAATATTCCTCACCATGGAAGTTTCTGTTGCTCCATTTGAGAATGGCGTATAGATAAAAGCCCAAGGACCCATTACACTGCTTTTACAGTATAAATGTGTATTTGGGGCGTGGGTGAATTTTTCTGTAGTAGCAATACTTACTATCTCTTTGGTTAATGTTGCTTTTGTCTTGGTCTAGCAAAAGAAATGCACTCAAGTAGATCATGGAGGGCATTTTTGTTCCGTGCAGTAATGTTGTTTTACATGTTTCTAAGAGGCAATTAGTAACCAAAGTGAGTGTCTTGGAATATTCTAGTGACATCTCTACTCGCAGATAAAATTCTAAGAAGGAAAATTTCCTGATGGAACTTCTTTAATCTTCTGAAGTCTTAATGTTTTTCTTGGTTAGTCTCTCTTTCATTCCCTACCTGGGAAAGAAGAAATAGGTGATAACCATAATAGAGGAAAAAATTGTTTCCTACTAATATGTCAATGTGATTGTGTGCTAATTCAACACTTGGGAGCTATTTTTTGTCTGCCTTACTCCTATGGGCAAATGTCGGGGACAGGAGAGCAAAAAGGTCTTAAAATCTTTCTCCCTTTGTTTTGTTCAAAAAAGCCTTCAGGAGTGGCTCTTGGATCAAAAAGTAATGGTTGATCCACATGCAGATCTCATGTATTGGCCTTTTGAAAAATAGAGGTATTCTTAATTCCTATAAATATAAAGGCAAAACATAGGGAAGTGAGGGCACTTTTCATCCAAGCATGTAGGCTGTATTAAAGACTATAGAGGAGCATAATTATAAACTTTATTTGCTAATCTTGGGTGAAAATTACAAACTGTACTGCTGTTACAAAGTTTTCAATTTCATTGAGCTTGTGCCTCCCTGAAGCATCCCATTTGCTAGCCATTGCTGAGCTCTGTACTGCCTTACCTAGATTGCTACAACTATCCCAGCAAACTCTTTTGAAGCTAGAACAGGCATGTCTGGATTATACTGCAGCCACTGTTATGACTGCATGTTTAATTACTATGAGTTAACATAATTTTTTCCATTATGAAGGCAACTCTTGGAGACGCTACTCTTTTTCTTTGGTTTTATTGTTTCTGTTAGTCTAAAATAAAAGACTCTCAGACTAAAAAAGTATAGTTCTTTTTTTTGTGAAAAAAATCTGTGCCAGTGTGAACATGTCTTACATGAAGAAAATGTAGTGTGTTGGTTGCACTTAATGCTTTCAAAAAGTTCTAAGCAATAGTGTACGCAAGAGGTTTTAAAGTAACTTTGAATAGGACCTGATGATATATATATTTTGAGTAACGCTGAACTTTGTAAATGCAAATATGGCATTGGCAGAATTTTTTTTATACATGTGTAGATTTTGTCATGTGTAGATCACATCACGTGTAGATCAATATGGATGACCACCAAAATGATTGTTTAATGGTGACAGCAGTTCTGCTTTATAAGAGCACTTTTCTGGGAACTAGTGGTATGATGAATTTCCATTAGTTTCACATGTGAAATTAAACTTTCTCTTCCCTTCATAGTTGCTTATATGTCCACTGCCTTCTGCTTGAATCTTAGTTTACCTCTTGGCAGCATGCACTGGGAGGTCCCATTGGCACTAGTGGAAGAGACCTACTGAAATAGTCATCTCTTTTACCTGAGAATGGGAATTTTTCACATGAAGTCGGGCAATTCTATTCTGTTTAATGTCATGAGTTTAGAATTTAAGTCTCTTTCTTAATGCAATTCTATATGCATTATTCCTAATTATAAGAAATAATTACTTAATTAGTCAAGTACATTTTAAAGTACAAGTAGAACTGTTCTAGATAACCATCCATTAACACAGCATGTGTGTCTATACTAATCTATAATCTCATCTCTTCTGTCAAATTTTTCACTAAGCAGTGTCGAACTCACCAAATTTTGCATGAGAAGTTATTTGGTTTGTTAATGAGTAAAATGTGGTTAGCATTATTTTAATGTATATATGAATATGACTCTCCATATGACATGGGGATATCAGTGGGAGTGCTGTCTTTAGAATAGGATTAGACCCTCTGTTTTGCATGGTAGATACTGTATCTGTGTTTAAGGTAGGTTGCATACGGATTCCAGTCTAATCACTATATTTCAATGTACACATGTGTATGTATTAGTATACTTTGGTATACATACCACCATATTTGTATACATTCTTTACCAAGTTAGTGTTCTAGATGAGAACCCATCATACAATTTGATAACAAGTAACTTATACATACATATGAATACATATAAAATTTCCATTTGTGTTTAACTGTAAATTATTGCTATTCCAATGGATTTTATCTTTTAACTTTTTTTTTATTGTAATGAGGCTAACTACTATACTTCACCATTTTCTATATGAATTTCTAATCAAGAGTTATATCATGCAGAAAAAGAAACCAGGGAAAGTTACTGAAACCTACATGGCACAGAAAATGTATTTGAATTTCCTTTCAGTGGATGTTGGCCCATATTGTCATGTACAATTGAAGCCTTTTTACACCTGATTATTAAAATTGTAGGGCATCTTACAAAAAGAAGAGTCATTTACAATAAATCTTTATTTTTCAATCCTGTGTTCTAGTAAGACTTTTTGGAAAGAAACCAAGTATTGGGATTTTGTGTGACTCACTGTGGTAGGTAATTCTTAATCTCTGAAGAACATATGTTCTGTGGTCATTGGAAAGTACACTGTTGATTGTATAGGAGGTATTTGAATTGCTTAATGTATTACCAAACACTTGATTAGTAAATAATATTTACATAAATGAATTTTGCTTATGGAGAAATTCCATGCTAGACACAATATACCACAGACTTGGAAGTACATGAGAATGTGTTTTGTTTTTCTCACATATGTGATCTGGAATGACAGCACAGGAGGGAGTTATGCTGTGCCAGAAACTCTTCATAAAATCCCAAACCCACACAAAATAGATCTAATTTTGAATTTCATTATGTACGCTGGATGTGAACAGGGCTCATCCATGCTTGCAAATCTTTTAAAAAGATGTTAGTATTACTACTGATGTAGATGTCTCGATCAGAAGACTTGTGCTAAGCACTGTACAAACATGGAGAGCAGACGTTTCTGATGTTGAAATAGTACAAAGTTAATGAACTCATGATTTTGCAACAAGACCAGCTAAAATTTAATTATTCGATGTCAGTGTTGTGAATGGTTTTGATTGGGTTTTGGCATAAAACCTTGTGAAGTTAATTTGTTTTGTTTCATAAAGCAGAAAGTCTGGTTTTGGAATAAGATACGTATTAGATTTTGTAAACTTCTTCAGAATATTTCCTCTCACTACCAATCATTCTTATACCATGTGTTCTAAACTAAACAATCCAGATTATAGATGAATGTTGAAGTCTACAGTCCAAACATCTGTTTTATCATCCTTTAGTGCCGGTGAGTTATTCCCTCTGTTCAGTTCTAACTTGTCTATGGAAAAATTATCCAACTGTGAATTAATCAGGTTCCATTGTCCCCAGTAACTCTGGCTGCAGCAAAGTACTTCACTAGATAAGATGCAGCATGTGTATTATTTTAAACTAGGCCTTGCTCTGTTACTAGTGTTTAAAGCTGCCCCTGGTCTCCACAGAAATGTTTTAAGTTTTTCATAGGGGAATGCACTAAATAGGTTCTTATAACCTGATTTACCTAACTTAACCTTTAAAATTTTTTTTTTTCCATTTTGCTTTATCTGGGTTATTTCCTCTTTTCTTACAATACTATATATTTGGAATTCAACTGTAGAAACCTTTGCTAAAGTTTACATAGTGTGACTTTCTTCATTGAAATCACATCTCACATTTAGTTGCTTATTTCATTGGGCTTATCTGTTTAAATGCTTGCTGTTATCAGGCTTTAAGGATTTAATCCTTCACAGTGCTTAGGTATTGCATCACATATATAAGATAAAAAACAATGACCAGGATGGATAATGCTAGGGACCCAAATTGTGATTAACCTGGTGAGAACTGCAGCTGAATGGTAGTTCTCTCAGGCAGGTTCATTTTCCCTCCCTGCTTCATTTCTGTTTTGAGCCTGTGAGAGTTTGGATTTTTATGAAAGGAGCTCAACACCAGAATTGTGCTCTGAAGTGCACAAAGATTGCAGGATCAAAGTCTGCAGATAGCGTTCTGCATAGAATGAAGAACAAGAATTTTGTTAAGATAATATGAGAGGTTTAGTTCACCTCTCGGATAAAAAACAAATTACAGTATCCTTTATGCAAGGAGTCATTGTCCTTATATTAGCATAGATTCAGGTTTTTCTCTAAGTCTATATCCGGCATTTTTCTTGCACTTTTTGTTTACCTTGTGCTCTGCACAGAGTGCATAGCAGGAAGGTTATCATTACACAAGCTTCCCAAAAGATTTCCATATTGCAAGGAGCTTGCTGCCAGGCCTCTGACAAAATTCAGGAAATGTATTCAGCCATATTTATTAATTCAATAGAATGATATCAGTGATACTGGCTGAGCAAAGTGAGGTCTAACACTCAAGACATTAACATTCTTCTGACTACAATGCCTTAATTTTTAATGAAGCCATCCCGTTTACTCCAAAACTTCAAGGAATGGTATTGGTATTGCTTTGAGAATTCCTTCTGATTGTGATGATATATGAAAATTCTGATTTTTGTTAATTTTATTGATTTTATTTCACATATCTTAGTCCCACTGGAGTGTTTCTAGCTGGTAAAGAGAGGAAAATCAGGAGCCCTGGCTTAGAACAAAAATAAAATCTCGTGATTTGGGGAGAAGGAAGAATGAAAGACAAACAGAATTACAGTTGGGGAAATAAAAGAATTTGGGATTGGCGAAATTAGGATTTGGGGTTTTTGTTATCAGAAAACATAATTTTTCAAATACAATATGTTTTCTTAGAATGAGCAGAATTGTACAGTCTTTTTGTTGAGAAGCAGATGGACCTCTCCATTTTGTTTCAGTTTTCCAGCGAAGCAGACAGAAGCCTGAGAGAAGCCAGGAGATATGAGATTCTTTCAGTTTTATTAAAATGTAGTTGTTGTTTCTTTACTTTCAAGGCCTTTTTGTACAGGACATTTCCAGATCTGAAGATCAACATGCACTGCTTCACGTGTCCCAAACTGAGGAAATATTCCACCCATGCAGTCTTGTAATATCTTGCAATAAGACACTTGGAACCAATCTCCACATTGCTCCATATACAGGGGTTAATTTTGCCAATGTACTGTGAAAAGAGCTAGTGCCATTAGAAAAGGATTGTGAGGACTCTTAGAAACTAATCTAGCTTCTGATTGTTTAGTCAAAAACCTGTGGAGCCGTGTACCGTGTGAATCAGCATTCTGCTATTCCAGTCTTAAAGAAAATTATTTTCCATTTCTAACACAAATGGCTTTATGTGGACTGGTTTACCAGTAACAGTCAGTTACTTCAGTCAAAGTATGTAATTATGTAATTTCTTTTATATTTTCATATGTCACATTATTGTTTATTATTGTAAATGATCTGTTTCTGATTTCTTGAGTGAAATGAATAGCATTGTTGAAAAATGTAAACTGCCTCTGGCGTCCTTGTAGTAGGTTTGTATGATGGTGATTAGGAGGACACCCACAGTTTATTATTAATCTCCAGCAGTTTAAGCAAGGAATTCTAAGTTGGAAAATTAAAATATGCCTTTTTTGTCCTTCTAAATGTAATCAGTTTGTATTTCCCGCATCCAGTACTTCCTGAGGATGGCTTATTAATAATATGTAGTTTAAAAGTCAGGGCATTATATAATTCCTTCCTGTTTCAACATTTCACCGTATGGTAATAATAAACAGAGTATTGGTGGAAAATTTACAGCAAGTTAACAGCACAGTCATTCCTCAACATGTACCTTTGCAGGAATTAAAAAGAACAAATGACAGCTTATCAGCCTCATGCTTAAAATATGTTCATAATGCATATAATTAACAGACATGTCTCACTCTATTTATGTGACTGTGCTTTGATTTTTTGCAGGGTTGTGAGTTAGGCCATTAGCTTTGATAAAAACTTTGATGAGAAGCATTCACTGAACATGTCTTTGTTCTAGGATTTGGTCTTAAAAATTTTGTATTTGGGATTCTTACCCCTAGGAAGATGTGATGGAGTGCTCTTATACACAGGTGCCTTTTGGAATGAGAAGTCATTTGTGGCCAGTAAAGATTCTTTTCAAGGTTGTTAACCTCTGTATCCTTAAAATGTATTTATATAGATGCTTAATTATTTCTGCAGTTTCAGCTGGAGTATATTTCCCAAACAAAACAATTGTGTAATGTTGCTATGCAGTTACACAGCTATCACCTTTTACCCCACAGGTGCCTACATTTCAGTTATGGGTGAAGTAAGCTCTGAGTAACTTCTAAGTCAGTTGCACTATTTTAAAGTTTTCGTATGCATATATATATGAATATTAATTAGGTAGTTATGCTTATTCATATTATTATTATTGCATTTTGTCAAGACACAGGACCATGGTTCTGAAAGTCTATCTATTGGCTCACAATCTGGCCTATGGCATTGCGGCAATACAGCTGCGTGACAACAGCTTCATTAGAATTGGAGTGTATTTGCTGCATTTACCTATTGGTGGTAAAATGTTTAATTCTGTAATGCAAATGCACCAGAAGGCTATGAAAAATGCATGATTTTCTATTATGAATATCTAAATGTCAGTCTTTTCTTTAAAATGAGTGCATATGTTGTTATATACAATTGAAGATATATAATAATACCTTGTTCCATTTCGTGTTGATGGTGCTAGTATATTTTTTCCTCTCTTATTGGTCTTTGAGTTTCTGCTTAAGAATGACATGTTCACACTGTAAAGTCTCACCAGACTTGCATCATTTTTCAAAATACTCGCATCTTATTTGTCCGGTAGCTCCAGAGAGCGGTTGAGCATGAGCTAACAGAGTATGGTACAACTATAATTTTTCTTAAGTCTCTGTATTCATCACTGAGGAACCAGGTCCTGAAAGAGGATCTTGAGGGTAGTATGAAATTTGAAGGCTAATTTTTCTAACAAATACTACGTCCAGATTTGTACAACAAATCTGTGGCTCATAAGGATCTGGATCAGCTCATCTATGTTTCTTTTCAATATTACCACAATCTAAGTGTGAGAGTTGAGGGGCTGTTCTTTATTATGCATGATATGATGGAGTTTATCATATACATTATGGTAGTATCATTTGGCTTCTCCAAATATGTGTGTTTTGATGAAGGGACCTGTGAGAGCAATGATAGAAGTTTCCTGTTGAAAACAGGAGATAAGTACTTAATCAGTGCTTGAGCCAACAGCGTAATAAAAAGGAAGGCACTTCAGTTTCCTAGAGCTCAAATGATCATTTTAAGAACAAATTCCAAATCATGAAGCACTGGAGTTTGTGTAGTAAATGTCACACTGACATTTCATACTACTCATAATGAGATGGATCTGCAAGTTGACATCATTATCTAAATCTACCTGTACTCTGTTTTACTAGAAGTCTCTTTTGGGGGGAACTCTTTCATGTGGGAAAGGAAGTCAGTCCTGTTGATACTCCAGGTAGGCTGTCTGTCCTGTCACAGTCATATCAACAATGGACTATTCTAGCGGGTTTGCCATGGATGTGGCTTTGGATTATCCTTCTAGGAGATGTGACTTCTGTGGAATTGGAAGGCATTCGTCGCCTTGCCTTAGGAAATAGTGGTTACAGTCTGTCAAAGCTGTATTGTACATGTCGCTTCTCCATGTCTCTGATCAAAACTTGGTGATTTAGTCAGAATCATTTTCAAACTCCAGGAGTAAGAACATATTCTGCAGTGTGCATTTTAAAATCCTCTTTTAACAGAGAATTATTTTGTTCTTTGCGAGGCTTTTTATTTTAATGTTTGCTGAAGTTAGTGGGATGTCTTGTGTTCAGATTTTAATGTTAGCTTGTATGGCTGCCGAAGATACACCCTTATATTTGTAAGACTTGGGATCCCTGAAAGTGTAGGCTCAAGTGGCAGTATATTAAGACTTTTTGACTCACAGCCACTAAAACTTTAACCTTTTTTTGTTTCCATGCAAATAATCATGGGTTCCCTGCACTCAGAGTTGCACAGTTCCCAAGTTTCCCCCCAACTCTTGTTACGATGTGTTACTGAGCTGAAGACTAGATGTTCCCCTCTTGGGTTCTCCTCTAGCAACGATTAAGTAATCAGTAACAGATACTTCTTTCTTGTACCGTCTGCTGTTTTCTTGCAGTTGTTACTCTGTCCCTTTAAATCATGGCATCAAGATGCCTTCAATCCGCATACTGGAGATTCTGCTTCTTCTCCTGTGAATAAAACTGGTTTGGCAGTTGTCTCTGTTTTTTGACTGGAACTTGTTAACACACCTTAATTTTTATGTATTTAGGCTTTCTGTAAAATGCTTCATATGCTGTAAATGAAGACGAAGATGCATCATCTCAGAATCGAGTCACATGTTTAATTGCAAATGACTTGAGCTTACTGCATTTTCGTGTAATTCTGTGATGTCCTCTCCAAAGAAACAGCACATGATTATTTGTAAGCTTGCCATACTGAGGAGGAAATTTGATCAGGTTTTCAGAAACTGCATCGTAAGGCTAGTAATTGCTGTGATCCAATAAGGGAGCCCTCTGTGGTGGCATCACTAGAGAGAGTAAGCGTGGTGTGACTGCTGCTGGCTTCTTGGATCACGCTGTCTAATGAAAGATTAATGAGGAGATGATGTTTTATAACAAACATATAATACTGCCACCAGGTCACAAGTTTGATTTGAACCAATCAATATAATTCATTCTCCTAAAGGTAGCTAATGATAGCATGCTTATGAGAAATAAAATGGTCTGCAATCTAAGACAGCCTGCAAGATCTTATTGTGTCAGCTTTAAAGAAACAGTATTCATTTTACAATGTCATCCAAACCTTGGAAAGAAAGAAGAGTTTAAATTCAGAGGGAAAATGTTAAGAAGACTTTTTTTGAAAAAAAAAAAAAAAAAAAGCTCAGGAAAACTCAACTAAGTGAATCCTGAAATTAAAAACACACTAGAATTAAAACTCACTTCAATATAGGGAAAAAAGAACTAAGTCTTATATTCTCAGAGTTAATAGTTTCTGAAAGAGTATACATTAGAAACAAGTATTTGTTTTGGCCTCAGGGTTTAAGGATCAGGTATGCATTAATGTCTATACTCTTATTCCTAGCAGTGACTGTGTCATATTGACCCATCTGAGGAGAGTTGGAAAGAAATTGGGCAATCATTCTTCTCCTGCTCTTGTACTAACAGAGGGCCAGATAAGTTTCTGATGTAGCTTAGATGAGTCTACAGATTTTTTAAAAATTACTCTGACTATATTCATTCCAGAAAGTAAGTATAGGATGCAGAGGAGGGTATGTAATTCAAGTATTTCCATCAGAGATGATCCTGTGAGAGACTGGACAATCTGAAAATTAGAGAGCAGAACAAGAAAAGACAAAGCCAGGATTTCTTCCTAACTTCTCACTAAAACCTTTGAGGTTGAATTTGCACCCATACTTCTTTCTGGTACTATTGTACTGCAAAGGTGTTAGCAGTGAGTTATAGTGGCTACTCATGGAATAAGATACTGTAAAATATGAATAACGGAGCTCGAGTTTGAAGCTATTTACCATTAGGTCTCAGTTTTTTGAGCTGCAGAATAGGAACTCCCTACTTTTCTATTAAAAATACGTTCAAATTCTGTAATGAAAGATTCAGTTTTTCATAGCAGCGTAGTACTGTTGTATTACTGTCTTCTCTGTATATACAGGACAGTGCTGACCTGATTCCAGTTACTCCTTATGTATAAAATAATATTTCAAAAAATCATGACAAATTTTTTTATCAATGAAAATAATATTTGCCTAATATTTAGGATACAGACCTGTGTGGTAATTTCTGCCTAGATCAGTAACATCATAAACTTTAAAAATGTTAATATTATTCTATTTAACAATATAATGTTCCTAATACTTGAAACAAATTAATAGAGTGAAAATTGTCACCAAAAATTTCAATAGTGAATTTTAAAATAACATTAACCAGGTCTAGAAAGGACTGTGAGAGAGCAAATATACATTAAAAAACAGGAGAATTTTTGTGCTAACATCATTCTCCAGGAGCACAGGTGTACCAAAACACTCCCTTGTGGTGAGTAAGCAGTCTATTTGGTGAGTAAGCCACTGAATAGCAATTCTAATAGCAATTACAGACCTATATTTTGCCACTTTTACACTGTTGTGAGAAAAAAAATGTTGTCATTAGATGGCATTGCTTAATGTTTAGCTTTCTGTTTTTCATCATACAGTAGGGGAGAGAACAAGTTAATCACCTCTGTTTGCAATCTGAGGTTGCAGCCAGATACTTGTTTCAATCACTGAAACAACATCTTTTTTTAATACTATTTTTTCCCCTCTGTATCGATTGTATTTTGCTTCTAGACTGCATTCTGCCCCACTGCAATTGTGTTTCTTGGGTTAACTTGGAATTCTCATGTTATTCTTTATTTCTGTTTCCTTTTTCTACTCTAGTGAGTGCTTTACATTTTTTAATTTTTAAATAGAACATCTTTCCCATAAAGCTTGGAATTTATTAGGATCCCTTCCTAGGAGAGCAGCATGGCCTGATAGGCAACACCCTCTCCCAGGAGATGGGCACTGCCATGTTCTTATCCTAGTTCATTTACGTGGTGGCCTTACATAGGTCTCTCAACTACCTCCCAGGAGTGCTGTGAGGAGTAATCAGGGAAGATTGCACAGCACTTTGAAGAAGCAAAGTGCCATGTAATGCTGGACATTATGTCTGACTTCAAGTACCATACATTTACTGTAAGCCTTGAATATAAACAGTCTGTGGGGTTAGTGGAGGAGATAGTGTTTTTTTCAGTGATCTTGCCTGAAGAATGACAGTAAGATTTCTGATTCTGGTAATATGACTTCATAGTTGCACAGACTTTCTTTGCATGATGAAATTGAACTTTGTCATTTCTGTTTCTCCTTGGTAGCTGACATTTCTGATAAGTTTTCCTGTAAAGCTTGGGAAAAAACAGAAGTGTAGCTGTATTTCTGAGGACTCATGTTGAAATAAATTTCAGAGCTGTTGCTATCCATAGTCCTGGAATAGAAGATGGAAAAAAGACATGTTTAAAAGACAAATATACTAAAACTGATGTCTAGAGAAACAAAAAGTAGTATATAATGCTAATCATTTTACTTTTTAATTAAGGAAAGGATATTGTAGGAAATATTCAAAGTAGTGAATTTTGTCAGCTCATTTATAGTTTGATCAGATGTTTTTCTTTTCTTTCATAATAGACCTTTTATCTACATCTTTAGCATTTGTCTTATTTTTATTGCTGTGTTTTCTGGCAGTTCAAGTCACAGACTTTTCAGTGATTGCTCTGTTTTGATTTAATTTTTCTTAAATATGAGTGACAAGACTTTATATGACCCTCATTCTGATCTGCACTTTGTATCCTGACGTTAATACTTCTCTATCTTTCCCAGAAACATCTCACCCAGAATACCCTTGTGTTGTATGTGCCACATCACAGTGATGGCTCATAGTCATCCTCTGATAGACTAATATAGCCTCTTCTTTCTCCTAATCTGTTATTTCCAAATTGTCACGGGAATTCTCATCCCTACGTATATGACTATGCACTTTATTTTATCTAATTTCATTCTGTTTCTGTTATTGCAGAGTTACCCATCATCTTCTGGTGTGAAATCCAGTCTGGAGAAAGGAAAGCTATGGATAATACTGCTGCTTTAAAATTTAATTTTTAAACTTAATGGTTTCATTTATTCTTAGCTGCTCCTGAGCTAAGTCTCTAAAACTGGATGCTCAGTGGAACACAGTGTAGCTCCATCCAAGCTGGTGCTTTATAATGCTGTCTTGAATCTAGCGGGATTCATTAGCTCAGGTGAAGAGCTGTGTGAGCCGTGTTATTTCTGAACTTAAGCTTGGTTGAGAATCATTATAATCCTATTTGTATGCTGTTGCTTAGATATAGTGAACTTAAGCTAGCATGCACAAAGATATTCTAGGTATCCCGACACCTGTGTCCTGATTTATCTGCAAACTAGGTAGCCCGCCCACAAATCTTAGAGTTATTGAGTGTGTGCTGACAAGGGGATCTCTTAGTAACCAGGTAGTTGACAGTCTGAGTATATTTATGTCTTTTTAGTTCATATTTTCCAAGGCAACTTCCTGCTTGTATTTTGCAAGTGATTTTGCAGATACAAATTGAGTCATTTGGTAAGTTTGTTATCTGATGTCATTCTCAAATTAAGCAGATGTTTAAGTGCCCCTTATTTACCCTTACAGTTATTTGCAAGTGTAGAATAAACAGTGAGGGCAAGAACCCCTTTGAAACTAGCCCTTTGGTCTTGATTTTGCTTCAGTTGAAATTTCTGAAAAACTTCCCACTAATGTTTGTGGGAATGAGATAGGGCATGTTTGTAGAATAAAGGCATTATATAGACTGGTGGTGCTGCAATGTGTGTGAATACAGCTGTTTTTATATCGCTAAATATTAAGAAGTTTGCCTGAAATTACTTTCAATATTATTTCTTGTTCTCTATACAGTACAATATGTAATTAGAGAAGCATGTTATACAGCAAACTCAGTTTGAAAAATTGATATTTAAAGCATAAAGAGGCAGTGACTGAAGTCCTGCCAGGCTCTATTGAATACTCACATGTATTATATTGTAAACATAATATGATTATATTGCATGTTGTCATAATAATTGGCAATGGGATTGGAGTCAGTCATTGAGTGCTTTGTTCATGTGGTAATAGATGACAAGGGCTACAATGTTTGTTGGCAGCAAGCTGATTTTTCTTTTTGTTTTTTTTTTTAGTAAATTGATTTCAAAATAGTTTTGTGGTTTTTTTAAAGCTGACTATCTTAGGGTCCAGATGGCTTTATCTCTTTGTAATGAAATTTGGGACATTCTCCTTAAAAGTGCTGTTCACTCAGTGCTGTCACAGAGGCTGCATTGTTCATTTTTCTTAAAGCATGACACTGTAACACCAGCAATATGGAATACTTACTAGCGGTCAACAGCACAGAAGGGTGGATTAGGTCAGACTCATTCGAATACAAGCTGAAAGGCAGAGCGAGTCAAGAGAGAACATAAAAACTGAGTCTGGAGGCTAGCAAAAAAATTTAGGTTACTGGGAAGGAACAGCTCATCGTCAGTGTCCTTAAGCTGGATTCAGTCATCCTAACTCATGCAAGCCATGCCACTGGGTTCGAGAAGGCTGTCACGTGGCAGGAGCTATTCATGGTGAGGAAGCATGGCACAGCTCTCCATTTGTTTGCAAAGGTCCTAAAGGGGCAGACAAGATAGACAGAAGTGGGAAAGGGACATTTTTCCTGCTGAAACTTCAAGACATTTCTTACTGAGATCATTGCTGGGGTTTTACAGGACAAGACCCTCTTAAAGCAGTTTCTTTTAAGATTCAACTCATATATATGACAGGGCTGTGCAGCCTCCTGAAGGAGAATTTGTGATGGTTGAGGCATTCACAATAAGCATAATTTCAGCTGAGGCAGAATGAATTTCATCTAATACAACTTTAACATAGCTGTAAAAAAGGCTGCCTGCACTGTTTTTTCATCTTCCATCAGATTCAGACTAAGACTCAACTAGTTAGCTCCAGGTTCCTGCCAAATCAGCACCAACACACACCCTATTCATCACCATTCTTTTACCTTTACGTACATCCTGCACTCTTTGCCAGTTTGAGTCCTGATCCAGCTCTCACTGACTTCAGTTGTACATGATATAGCAATATGCTTCCTCACTTCTCAGGCTTCCATGCCTTTTCTCACACTGCTTTAAATGCCTATCCTGGCTGTCCATGTGTCAGTCATTTTTCATGGCATCCTTCATTTCATGTCTGTCCCCCCTCCATCTCAAAGTCCACCTCCTTCTGTCGTTTTTCTCAGTGTTACTCTTTAGTGCTTGATTTGTTTCTAGGAGTCTCCTTTGAATTACCAGTTGCAGAATATGCCACCTGCATGTATCTCTAGTTCTGCCAGTGGAGCAGAAATTGCAATATTACCAGTTCTACAACATCTGGGTCCTACAAGGCAGACGTAACATTATTCTGTCTTGCACTGAAGTATATACTTCAGCTTTCTTGCAGAATACCTGTGTGGTACCCACCCAAGTAGTAATATTGCTGGGGTGGTATTCACCTGTCATGAGATGTGTCTACCTGTAATCAGCATTTAGAAACACAGTATGTCAGCAAGTGTAGAGCAGCATGTTTACTTGGATCTTCAGAGGAAAATTGAAACTAGTATAATAGTAATTGCCCAAAGTGATATTTAACCTGGTCTCTGTACCTCTTTTTCCTCTTGAAAATGCCAGTGTAACCTCCTATAGTGCAGTGCTTCTCAAACAATATTGGGGGATTTAGCCTGGTACCGAGTTACAGGGAAGAGGTATATCTGTTTGAATCACTAATACAAATTGGAGAAATATCTTCGAAGTTCTTTAGGGATTTCCTAGCCAGGGGCTGTCCTTGGGTAACTATGTTTAGCTTTTGAACATCTTCTAAAATCACAGCTCAAGATGGTTTAGTAATCTAGTACTATGTTGAAAAACAAATAGTTGTTAAATACAGTATCTCGATAATTTCCATTTAGAAAGCACAGTGAACACTGAAATGTTTTTTTTAACACTGAAGGGTTTTTATTTACCTGCTGGGTTATCATCCGGCGTATGATGAAACTGCTGCTGCTTTCCCCACTAAGATGTAGTGAGATGTGCCTGTGTACACTCTAATACACAGCGGGTTCTCAGCCCAGGTACTATAAGCATTGCAAACTGCAGATGTTCCAAGTGTTTTTCTCCTCAATACTCTGATTGTTAATTATGTGGCTAATCAGCATTTAAAAACAAAGTTTGCATATAAAGACCCTATTCACCCAGTGGGGACAGGCTAAAAAGTTCCCATTCTACACAAGTGCCGTGCACAGTAAGACGTGCGTTAGCTGCATGGTGATCAAACCAGAATCGTAACAGAGGAGTTTTCATAGCATACAAGGTAGCTGAAAATTGTTTTTTTCAAAACTATGATGATTTTTTCTCAGTGTATTTTACACCCTGCGAGGGGAAATCTGTTCATGCAACAGTGCTTAATGCTCTAATTGGGACTGATTTAGCTTGTACTTTGACTGTGTAAAAAAAATCCTGGTGTCTCCAGAGTGTTTTGTGACTTTTGTCCACTCTGCTGCTTTAGCAGTCAGGCTTTTTAGACCATGAAAAATCGTGAAGGCCCAGCTGTGCCTAGCCACACCTCTTTTTCGCAGTTTCTGTAAAAGGCACTTTCCGGTGATTTCTGCAGGGAATGGCAGGATGAGGTGGAAAGGCTCCTGTACTACAGCTGTTAACCAGAAGTGGGGCCTGTTTATACCCTCTGCACTAACAAATTCAGGAAAGGGTAGGCTTGACATTACTGATATTCTAAGGTAATATGCCAGAAGGCACATAACCACCAAGGCTTAGGAAAATACACTCTTCAAATGTTTACAGCTTTTTTGTACCTTGTACCAAAGAAGGAAGGGAGCACATAGACACAGCTTTTCCTTGATGAGTCATCTTATTCCTTACAAATGTCCCTTTGACAAAATTATTTGCGAAGAGACCTTAAACTGTTTTTTTTCAAAGTGACACAGTGTTTTAGAAAACTGGAAGATCAGGAGTGAGTATCTCAAGCTTCCTGCACATTGATAAACTTATCTTGCTTTAGAGACTGTTCAAAGAGGAGATGCAGAGTTTGTAAACAGGAGTGCTGCACCACTGTGGAGTCCTGCTACACTCTTTGTATTAGAGAGAATAATACCATGCCCTTTCAACAAGTGTTGTGCAAAGTGTTGGCTGTCATCCTTTAAAAAGTACCGTGTTTGCATTTCTCTTGATCATCTGTCCAAGAGCAAAGGTCAGTAGGTTGAGACAGTATTGTTTAAGCACAATTGATCTAAAAATGTATCAAAAGGAAGCTACTGTATGTGAACAAATTATGGAGAGGCTTTATATGGACTTCTTGATGTCTATAAATATATAAAACAAGGAAGAAGCAGCTTATGACATGGTTATTTTGGGAAAAGTGGAAGATGTGACTGTCATTGTTACACTATGCACAGAGTCAAGCTGCTGCCACTGCAGAAAGTGTGAGCAGAGTTAAGAACCCAAAAATCAGAAAAATAAAACAATTTTCATATGAACTCTTTGGCCCAAATCCTGCCTCCATGCAAATCAATGGCAAATCACCTATTAATGTTGGTTGAATCAGGCTTAAGAATTTTGCTCCCCTCTTCCTCTTTCTTTTTTTTAATAAAAAACCCTTTCTTTTCCTTTCCAGAGAATACCTGTTCTGATCATGAGCCTGAGGATCTAATAATCTTTAATGATTTCTGGCAGATTGCAACATAGAATATTCCAAAATTAGTAGCGTGGTGTCAGCTCACTTCCTCATCAGAAGGGAGAAGAAAATACATTTACTCTATCCACAGAACAACCAGCTAGAAGGAACTACTAAGTTGGTTAATTTGCTCTCTGTATCACAGGTCATTATAACTCAGTCACCCCTGTATAGAACCCAGTATTTTGTGTTCAGCAGCAGTAGAAATTACTGAATTACCTGTTCGGCTACAACACTCAAAAAAGTATCCAAGCTTGAAGACCTCAAGAAACAAAGCTGCCATCAAAAATTCCCGTAGTAGTTTTACTTATGAATAACTTGGTTTTTAATGTGCCTTGTTTCCTACCTGAACTTTGCTTTTAGACTAAAGAACCCTGCAGGAGCTAATATTTTCTGTAGAGTATTAAGTCAAGCTGGTTAATGATGTTAGCAAGTGAACTTTAAGTCTTTTCTTTAAACATCTCACTGTAAGGCATTTTATCCTCAAATCATTTTGTCTCCTTTTTGGACTCTCTCTGCTTCCACAACATTCTGTCTAAAATGTGGAACTTGATGTGGTGTTTCACTGTAGGTTTCACCAGTGTGCATGTAGTCGTATAAGGGTATTTGGCTATTCACTACATTGGTATCTGTACAAACAAGGATCATACTTGGTATTTTTGCTACAAGGTCAGCTATTTGTCCACTGTGATCCTCAATACCTTTTAGGCTGTGTTTTCCAGGGAAGAGATTT